>NC_039364.1:111563973-112763973 GCF_003573695.1 Papaver somniferum
TTTTTTTTTGATAAGGAAACAGTTTTGATACATATACAAAAGGAAACAAAAATTACATGACACTTTGCAAGAGGTAGCCCTTTTTGATGCACCCAGTTAAATTCGATGGTTGTCTTTCTTAATGTAACCTCCACCTTCTATCCCAACCAACCAAAGAACAAGCTAGTCAAGTTTCGTTCAGTATTCTAAAGTGATTGGCAATCGTAACTTCCTATCAAACACCTTGAAGATCGAGGCCATACATGTATTGGTAGATCGTGCGCGTGCAAATTTCTTATCACTATGTGAATTGTGCTAGAATCAGGGTGCCTAAATATCTAGACTAAGACTCCTAATAATTACATATTTGCACAAGAGTCAACATTTCAAGGTAAATGAGCTCCATTTTTATGTTTTTATCATTTTTCTAATTTTTTTATTTTTATTTTTCAATTTTTTTGGAATTTTTCAATTTTTTTAAAAAGATGGAGTTTTGTTTTCAATTATGGCATATTATCGTGGTATCTACTCTATACCCCCAAACCTAAACTAAACATTGTCCTCAATGTTTCAAAATATGAACAAAATTATAATACAGCATATGAAGAGGATCATGTTGAGTAGAGAAAAAGGAAAGAGAATACCCGATTTTGGCGAAAGCAATATTAGAACTCCGTTATTCAAGGCAAGAATCCAACATATGTCAGCCGAGATCATATTGGATTAGCAAAATATATACAAAAGGGAATTTAACTAACACATTATCTACAAGAAAATTTGGTTTTTAATGGGATTGGACTTTTTGGGAAAAATTTGGTTTTGATGGGAAAAAGAAAAATTTTGGTTTTTTAGGGAAACATTTGGAAATCTTTGGTTTTTATGAGAGAAATTTTTGTTTTTTGAATGGGAGAGAAAATATTTATTTATTTATTTATTTTAAAAGAAAATAAAATTTGTTTTTTTTAAAAAAAAGAAAATAAAATTTGGTTTTTGAATGGGAGCAAGCTCACTGTTGGTTTTGTGTTTGCTTTGGCTCAGCTGGTTTGAAAACGTTTGGTGAAACTGAGTCCAAAATCTCGGCCTAGAATTTGGGTACTCGGCCCACTAACGAGTTAACCTAGCGTGATCGGTTACAAGCTCATCTGGGTTTAAAAACCCAGAATACAAAATACAAGTCCAAATTAAACAAGCTCACAAAAATTAAATACAAGCCCACAAATTAAACAAACAAGCCCACAGAAATTAATTACAAACCCAACAGAAAATAAAAAGCCCAAAAATTGGCTTTAATATTACAAGCCCACAATTAAAAATTGGAAGCCCACAATTCGGGTTCTCTTAAATGGGTTACCTTTTAAGCACAGCCCAGCTGCTCTGATATTGTTGCAAAAACCCAGTTGGGCTTTGGTTCTTTTCCTTGGTGGCGTCCCAGCAGAGGAAAAACTGGTTCAGAACAGCAGGTCCAACAGCAAATGAAGTGAAGCAGATGCAGATGCAAATGCTATGCAGTGAAATGCAAAAATAACTAATAAAACTACTAGAAAAACACAGCACCAATCCCCGGCAACGGCGCCAAAAACTTGGTGGACCCGGGAAAGCGTATAAAATTGAAGCGAAATGAAACGGGCCTACAGTAATACCGCAAGTGCACGGTCGTCAGTTGTAGCTCGTGCAAGTACGGGTCGATCCACAGAGACTGGGTGTGTTTGGAGTTTCTAGCTATTTTGGGCTCTAAAATTGCTATTGTTGGGCTTTAGGTATCAAAGGGTTTTGGTAACCAATGGGTTATGATTGTGCTTTGGGCCTTTGAATACTCTTGGAATGAATTGGGGTGTTGTCTTAATGAAATGAACTGAGCTTGGGAATACACATAGTTGATCCCGAATTATCACAAACAGAGTTTCTAAGGGATGGGTTAATCGAATCTTCCAGCTTGATTGGGACTTCTTCTTTTCCGAACCCATCGAGGTTGATATATGTATTGCTGCAAGTATCAAATTCGATGTTTTCACAATGAAGTCCTACACTTGATTTCATGTCTTCATCAGAATCGTATGTATCAGACATCTCATCAAGTGTCACAGCTAGACCTTTGTTCCCAGTGTATTATCTACGATTTGGGCATTCGTTAGCGAAATGGCCAAAACCCTTACACTTAAATCACTGAGGCATGTCCTCGTCAGCGTCCCTGTTTTTAGGAGGCACACGACCGTGAGGTTTGTTTGATGACCTAGGTTTGTCTCTTGAGAACCATTTACTTCTCTTCAATAGAAGATCCCTAAACTGTCTTGTGATCAAGGAGACTGATTTATCAAGATCTTCATCTGAAAAATCATCCTCAGACTGATCATCATCAGAGACATGAACACCCTTACTTTTAGCCAGTAATTTAGTGTCCTTCTGTGCTTTAAAGGCAACATCCTTTCCGACTTTGGATGTATTCTCATGGTCAAAGATCTTAAGCTTTCCAACCAAGGTATTTCTGGAAAGAGTATCAAGGTTATTTCCTTCAACGATGGCATGCTTCTTAGACTCGTATCTAGATGGCAGCGATCTGAGAATTTTCATCACAATGTCCTTTTCAGGAATAGTCTTACCTAATGCAAAAGATGCATTAACAATTTCAGACACTTTGTGATTAAACTCATCAAATTTTTCTTCATCTGCCATACGAAGGTTCTCCCAATCGTAATTAAGGTTTTGAAGCCTAGCTTCCTTTTCATTGGAGTTTCCTTCAAATACGGTTTCTAAGATATCCCAAGCATCTTTCGACCTAGTGCAAGTAGACACATGGTATTGAATATTTGGGGCAATGGCATGTATGATAGCATTCAACCTTTCAGAATTCTGCTTTGAATCAAGAATCTCGGCAGCATTATATAAACCTATGTCTTTGGGAACGGTTCCTTCTCCAGCTGCAACAACGGGTGCTTCATAGCCATTTACTACATATACCCATGATTGAAAATCAAGCGATTGAAGAAAAGCTCACATAGAAATTTTCCACCATAAGTAATTGGAGCCATCGAAGACTGGTGGTACGTTTACAGAGATAGCAATTCTGTCCATAGAGTCAGATCGCTATAAACACGGATTTGTTAGGTCTTAAACGTGTTTGCCTGCTCTGATACCAATTGAAAAAGCGGGGGTCTAACAACACCACCCAATATTCAATTAGAAATCTGTATGGATTAACTCCTAAATACTTTGCTAGAGAATCAACTACACAGTCAGAATCAATCTAGAATAAAGTATCTCAAGGAGTTAATATCTCTCACTTGTTTTGATTAATACTCAAGCTAAGACAATAACGAGTCTTTATAATCAAACACAAGGAATAACTTGGACGGTATCTGGTGGACCCGGGTAAGCGTATAAATTAAGCGAAATGAAAACGGGCCTACAGTAATACCACAAGTGCACGGTCGTCAGTTGTAGCTCGTGCAAGTACGGGTCGATCCACAGAGACTGGGAGTGTTTGGAGTTTCTAGCTATTTGGGCTCTAAATTGCTATTGGGCTTCTAATTGTGCTTTGGGCTTAGTGGGTTTGTTTGTAACAATGAAATGGTTTTGGGCTCAGTGGGCTTTTGGATTGACTGTGAACTTATGGGCTTTTGGTCTTTAGAGTTGCACTGGGCTTTGGGCTAACAGTGAACTGAACTTGGGCTCAACAGTTCAACTGTGAATTGGGCTCAGTGTCTTTTGATGTGAACTGGGCTTTGGATTCAGTCAAGGATCTGGGCCTTTGGAAATGTAATGAATTTGGGTTCAAGTGAACTGAACTGAGCCTTATTGAACTGGTTTTAGAGCAGTAGCAGCAAACAAGGCTGGGCCTGGCAGGAGCACATCAAGGCTGGAGAAAAGAAGAGATGGCAGTGAAGCAAAGACAATGCAATAAATAAAATGTAAAGAAGCAAAGACAATGAAGTAAAGAAGACTAACAAAATAGCAAAGAAAACAAAACAAAGAACATCAATGACAGTGGAGGAAAACAAAAGTAACAAGGAAACAATGGAGGAAATGGAACAAACCAAGGCTGTTTTAGCCAAGGGAAGGAGTGTGGAGAAGGTGAAATGGTGAAGGTGAGCCTAGGCATACTACTAGAGTGGGAAGAGAACCAGCTTGCTCACAGTCACTAGTGAGCACTAGTTTCTCCCCACTGCTCAATCAATCCAATGCTTCACAGGCTTTAGCCTAACATTCACACAAAACAGTAAACAAGAGTGATGAAAGAACACTAGGATGTTGAATCCACCATTAACCTAGGGGATATTCTACTCACAGCTAAAATAGTTACCAAAGTACTAATTGTCTGATTAAAGTACAACTAATCTAAGGGCTTAACAACATTGGACAAGAGCTGCACATGATGAAGACTATCTTATTGATTCATGGTTTCATCTAGTCCTAGCATTTGAGGTTTAGAACATACATAACAAGAACATTACAGAACATGATACAAACATTACAGAAACATAACATAACAGGAATATGGGAGTGACAGCAAAGAACAAACATAACACAACAGTGGAGTTCATAACAGGAACAACACATAACAACATCACAGTGACATAAAATGGAGAAAATCAAAACATTAAAATGGATAAACAGTGAACAGCAAAATGAACATTTAACAGAACTAAGTTCTGGACGCCGGCTATTCCAGGCATAAAACCTCACACACAAACCCACAGTTCCCTTTTATACCCAATACCCAATTTAGGGTTTATAGAAAAATACCCAAATTCAAACAGTGAAATTAGGTATATGATTTACCTAATTTTTGACAGTACAAATTGAACCCATAACTAATTCATTGCTTCTCCTAACAGAAATTAGGGTTTTCTATAAAAATCCCAAAAATTGAGAAATTAGGGTTTCGTAAAATCTTACTTTGATGGCGCAATTTCTTCAATAAATCGCTGACCCATCCTTCCTCTGACTTCACTTCTCCTTCCCATGCCTTTTCTAGCTTCGATTGATAACATGCAATCATTCTCATCAATTCCACACGTCACTGAAATCGTGTGATGTTGATGAAGTTGATTGAAAGTTACCATGTGCGGTAGGTGGTGGTGATGATAAAGAAGGTGGTGTGGTTGTGGCAGAGTTGGTAGCAGGTGAGGTATGGTGGTGGTGGTAGGTCTGCAAATGAATGGGGGAGAAGAAGAAAGAAAGAGGAAAAGAATGGGTCGACAGTTTAGGGTATAGGGTATCCGTTTTTAGGGTGTTGAGCGGGATCATCAAAGTTAGATGTTGGCGAAGCTGAGCCACTGGAATCGAAGCTGGTAGGTGAATCGGACGGCTCCGCCTGAAAAGGCTGGTAAAGACCGTCGGATGTCTTGATACAACGAAGTTAACGGCGAAGATCGAGGATAGGTGTTGAAGTGTTAAGCGGAAGTATCGAGATTTGATGCGCATGCAAAGAAGCGACCGTAGGATCTAAATGTGATCTAATCTGAACGCTTGGAATTTAGGCACTATGGTGTTTTGCAGGGACTTCAGATTTTGATGCACGATGAAGAAGCGACCATTGGATGATGAGATGGATCCAATCTAACGGCTGAGAATGGAGGCGGGTATGGATATAGAAAATGGGTTTGGGTAAGGGTTTTGGGCCTTGGGTATGCCAAGCCCATATCTTCTTTAAGAACAATTCTTCCTTCTTGAGCCCATTCCTAGCTTTTTGGTCTTGTGCGCACCATTCTTTGCGGCTTCCTTGCGTAATTCTTCCCGGCTTTTCACTACTTTTCTGCTCTTTTCGCTCCGCGACTCATCCGAACTTCATTTATTTTCTAAAAATGCAAGATTAAGTAAGAAAAATATTTATTGTTGAAAACAATGAAAATAAAGAATATGGGATAAAATGTAGAATTAATGCACAAAAGATGAGTTAAATGCCAAGAAAAATATATAAAAATATGCACTTTTTAGCACTCATCAGTATCAAAAACCAATATCCAAGTGTTAATCAATGAAATCAACAATCACAAGATTGGATCTCTAATTGATTAAGCTTTAACGCACAACCTGTATTATTTCAATTATATAAAATATAATGCGGAAAAGAAATAACACAGACACCAGAGATTTTGTTAACGAGGAAACGGCAAATGCAGAAAAATCCCGGGACCTAGTCCAGATTAGATACACACTGTATTAAGACGCTACAGATACTAGCCTACTACCAATTAACTTCGGACTGGACTATAGTTGAACCCCTATCAGTCTCCCACTGATACAAGGTACAGTTGCACCTCTACGCCTATGATCCCAGCAAGATACTACGTACTTGATTCCCTTTGCTGATCTCACCCACAACAAAGAGTTTCTACGACCCAAAATCGCAGGCTTTGATAATAAACAAATCTGTCTCACACAGAAAAGTCTATCAAAAGGATAAAACTGTCTCCCACAGATAAACCCTAGGTTTTGTTCCGTTTTCTGATAATAACCAAGGTAATCAGGAACCAATCAATCAATCCGGTCTTATATTCCCGAAGAACAGCCTAGATCAATTGATTACCTCTCAACAATCTTCTTGAATACACAAGCGATTATCAAGGAATCACGAACAGTGAGACGAAGATGTTCGTGACTTCTTTATCTTACCTATCGGAGAAACAAGTTCCCAAGCCAATCAAATCGATTGTACTCGTACGATAGAAAAGTAAGATCAGATCACACAACTATGATAAAAGTAGTATCGGTCTGGCTTCAAAATCCCAATGAAGTCTTTAAGTCGTTAACCCGAATTTGAAGAAGAAACTCAAGGGTTAATGGAGATCGACTCTAGCGAGCGCACTAGTATCACACAGACGTGTGGGGATTAAGTTTTTCTCTAGCTAGATGTCTCCTATATATAGCCTTTCAAATCAGGGTTTTTGCGTAGATATTAAGCAAACTCTATTCACCGTTAGATGAGACCTGTTTTAGATTCAAGCTAATATTTCTCAACCGTTAGATCGAAAAACAAAGCTTGTCAAACACACTTGTTGTGAACGTTTTCCAGGTTCATGAAAACTGGCCCAAACGTGTACACTTATGTTGGTTCAACATAGTAACCAAAAGGCAACCATATGAGCTTCTCATATTGACCTGGTTCCTCATTCATCATAACTAGTTCACTTGACTTCAAAGAACTAGTTAGAGAGTCATTCAATTGCTATGAGATCTTATGTAACTACACAAGATACAATTGAAGTAGATGATTCGATTCGATTGAATCGGCTCAATGAACATTATAGCCACGGTTTGCATTAATCATTCCTTAGTAATTTAATGTTTATGTTCAGAGCACATCTTTAGATCATAACCTCTTAAGTTCACAAATAAGTTCGCGGACTTAAGCATCGGTTTGAGTTTTCCAAAACTCAGCAGAAAATCTCGGGAAGACAAGTTCCACTAGTTCGCGGACTTAACAACAAACGAGTTATTTGGAAATCCAACAGCAATTTTCGGTTTGAAAACTTCTGTCAGTTCGCGGACTTGGCAAGCCAATTCCACAATCCTACCGGTTTCTCTTACTCAACAAAGTTCAGAGAATTTCGGTTCAAGGAATACATGGTTATGTAATCTAAACTCTCATTTCAATCATTGAGACATTCTCAGAGAACGCTATCCCAACCGTTATTCACAGATCGTTTTCACGTCAGAGAAATTCTCAACTTAGTGATTGAAAGATGAAGATAAACCTAATCAAAGCAAGATGCTTTACCAACACATGAATTTCGAGAAAAAAGATAAGCATTGAATACTCAGCTCGAAATATCAAATGTGTTTGATCTAGTCTATATAGCATACGACTTTTGTCTCATAAGAAGTAGGAGATAAAACAGATAGACTTTTGAGTGATAGATAAGTTCAAGTCTTCACATGCCTTTTTGTTGATGAAGTTCCACGGTTCCTTGTACAGATCTTCGTCGTTGTCGTTGAATCGCCATGAAGTCCCTGAGCTTAACTATACTTTTCCTATCCTAGTCCGAGACTTAGATAATAGGCTAGAAATCAAGACTTATAGTTTTGATCACTAACATTGACAAACATGCTTGATATAGCAACGCATGCGAGGTTGACCGAGCTATGCTCTAACAGTTTGCATGGATGGTTCAACCCCGGAACTATTTGCTCCTAGCTTGTCATGCTTCTAATGAGACTGTGCAACTTTATCAGTTCTCTCGTTGGGCTCAATATCATGGGTAATTCGATCAAATTAAGCTAATTATCGATATGGCTTCATAAATACTGACATCGAACTCGTAAAGTTGTCTGAAATTGGTGATACTCTTAGGTATTTGGGTGAATCAAACAAAGAGAAGGTAAAAACAGGTGAGGTAGTCGGTGGCAGTGATAAAGTCATTGGGTGATGATACCAGGGACCTGCAAGAGACCTGTGAGTTCGAGTCGTTTCTATGCAAATATTATGTTTATCCAAACATTCTCTCTATAGATGATTGTATATTACTCTGGTCTCTCTGTGTTAGAATGCGGGCATCCAACTCAAAACCAATTGGCAATGAGTGGAGAGACCCTAAGAGATTATAAACTGCAGGATCTTAGATACCCAGACAATGTGGGATTGATAATCTCAACAAGCCCCCTCACGTGTAGCCTCGTTGGGTCTAACACGTGGACAATTTAATCGGATGACGCAGAATAAAGGCGCGGTCAAACGACTCGTCGAAAAATAGCCTGCTCTGATACCATGTTAGAATACGGGCATTCAACTCAAAACCAATTGGCAATGAGTGGAAAGGCCCTAAGAGATTATAAACCGCGGGATCTTAGATACCCATCCAATGTGGGACTAATAACCTCAACACTCTACGTATCCAAAAGCTATTTTTCTAATTATTCAAAGTTTCAAACTCTATCTTCTTTTAGACAAACTTGCAACAGACCCTACAAAAGAAAACACTCCCATAAAATTTTCAGCAAGTGCTCAAGTGCTCATCTCATTGTTTGATTGTTCATTATTATCAGAAAAAGTTCTTTATCCAAAAATGAATATGGAAGAAGAAATCATCTCAAAAGAATCCATAAAACCTTCAAGCCAAACACCACAGCATCTCAAGAGTCAAAACCTTTAAACTTTCTTCCCTAGACCAATTCCGACCATCTCATTACATACCTCCAATTCTCTTCTACACACCAGATTCAGTCGATCAGATCGACAAGGATCATCTCAAGAAGTCGTTTTCGGAGACACTAACTCGGTTCTACCCATTAGCCGGTCGGATTAAAGATAAAAACACGTGGGTCGATTGTACGGATGAAGGTGTTGATTATATCGAAGCGAGAATTCACGGTAAGATTTCTGATTTTACAATGACATCGAATCTGTTACACAAACTCGTACCAGTTCATACTAATTCGCCGACCGAAGTTCCGGCGATCGTTCAAGTCAATTTCTTTGATTGCGGTGGAGTTTTGATAACCGTGTGTATATCACACAAAATTGGCGATACATCGACATACACCACTTTTATCGACGGTTGGGCAGCCACCGCTCCCGGGGCCGCTGCCGACAAACAAGTGCGTCCTACTTTTGACTCTCAAATCCTGTTTCCGGTAGATATGGCCGCTGATTTCCCCGGGTATGGGAGCTCGGATGAAGAGGAGAATAAGAATCTAGTGACAAAACGATTAGTGTTCCATGAAGCCAAGGTAACCGCACTACGTCAAAGAATTGCTGAAACTCAAACTACATTAAAGTATCCAACACGAGTAGAGGCTGTGTCCGCTTTGATATGGAAGTCGGCAATGGGAGCGGGCTCACTACCACCAAAGGATCAGAAACCCGAACCCGTATCTTGGCTCCGGATTATTGTGAACTTGAGAAAGAAAATGGATCCACCATTGGGGGATTCATCATTTGGGAACATATTCACTGCAGCAACGGCAAAATCGACAATTACTTGTGGTAGAGTTGAATTGGAAGATTTTTTTTTTTTTTTGATGGAAAGAGGGGCTTCAGAAAATCCCTACATTTATTTATTTGATTACCTCATTCAAATTGAGGTTTGGATTGTTACATAAAAGAAGTGGTATACAGACATACCCTCATGTTTCATCATTATACATTGCAGATTGATACAAACAATTTACAATGTGAATATTTTGATCTACATGAAACCCAATAACATGGAAAAGACTAATCAGAATAATGGTATATTGATTGATCTTCAACCATTTTGAGATTTCCTCTTTAAGATAAAATACTTTGCATAAGAAGTAGTTTATGCTAATCCTCGTAAACACGTTCCATTCCAATAGCCATTGATCTTCTTTGTGCGAATATTGATCATCGTCATGTCGGAATTCATCATCTTCAAAGATATGCTTCAATCTCTCATCGGATTTCAACACAAGAGCCCAAAGGCTGTAACAAATCGCACTAATGGCGATTAGAATTGGAATTATTTTAAGGCATGGAATAGCCATGGTATATACCAGATCAGAAAACTAAAAACAAATTCTAAAACCTAAATCACAACGTGATTTTATTGAAAGCAAGAAAATAACTACACAAGTACAAACCTAAATTTACTTGGATAATCTGATAAATCAGATTCAGTCCCAGTAAATCTAGATTTGAAGAAGAAGATTTTGATGAAAAAAATAGGTTTGGATAATTGTTTAGAGAAAACGGTTATGCAAAGGATTTTGGAAGAATTGGTAGGCCGGGTTCGGTCTGCAGTTAAAAAGATAGATTGTAGTTATATAAAAAAATGCAAGATGGTGAAGATTTTGACTCCGATTTTGAGGATGATCACAATGAAGAAAATGATTATTGGTTAATGAGTTGGTGCAATTTTCCATTGTATGAAATTGATTTTGGATTTGGAAAACCTAACTGGACAAGTAGAGTGCACGTGCTTTGCACGTCGGCAAACCATAGTTTTCTTCACACCTATCTTCCATTTTACAGAATTATGACACTGCAACCCCTGTTAGGCAATAATGTTTTTCTTATTGATGTAGAATATATAAATCACAATATTTTCATGTTACAATGATATACTGAATAACATGAATTACAAACCAAGTAAACACATTTTTTCACTTTGATAGACTTAAAATTAAATATCTTCTCAAGCATATATAAAGTTTATAAAGAATATGAATGAACATAGATTGTTCAAAAGCTCTGACCATCTACACTTTAAACCTGCAAAAAGATTTGGAACGACAGCTCCATAATATCAGCCAAAGAATAAGTGTAATCCTAACTACTAAAGATTTGTAAGAAAACGAAAATGCAACTAAGAAATGGGAAAAAAAATCACCTATCTTGTCTCTTGTTTTATCTTGGAGTCACGATATCATCTAACTGTACACAAGAACCATGATAATATAGGATTCCTAATGACTTGGTTTGACATTATCACCATTAGAAGATCCATTCTGAGTTCAAATAGAGTCAAGGACTATATGAGTTGGGTGTTCAACAAAAATTTTGAGCGCATTAAACACACAATAAACTCTGATCAGTGTAGCCATAACCCGAGAAAGTACCATGTGCAAGACCCAGAATATTCCAGCTAAATAAACAACATTCTCTTATAGTCTCGTTTCTACATGATCAATGATCACAGCTGAAAATCAATAAAGAGTACTATCTAACCCTTCCGCACTCCCCAACCTCCACAATGTACTAATTACTGCACTCGTAGGCTCTTAGCCTTAGAAAGTATCTACAACTTACTTCTCACAATTCACAACGAAATTCTTATCTACATGCACATATATTAAACTGACCCAAATTGAAGCAAAATTATCTGAAATTTCCTCCATAGAATCGACTCATTTGTAAGCCAAAATTTGAACATAATGGATTGGTGGGGCTTTTTTTTTGTTAGGATTTTACTTAACTATGACATATAATTGTAGAGAACGGTTTCTATAAATGTTTAAATAAAATCAAAATAAAAGTTCAATTCGACATTCATAGGTAGGATTATGTTTGAACTCACGATTATACTAAATATCGCAAAATATACTGCATATTGGATTTGAAGCAAATTCTAAATCAGATCCAAAATCAAGTCTCATAAAATTTTAAATGCATATACGCAACACTAAATGTTGAAATTGTTGTCATTGAATAACAAACCCTTCAAAAACATTTCATAGACACTAATCAAACAAAACCCCTAAATTTTATAGAACCCTAGAATTCCATATTCCAAAATAAAACGATCTAACTTTAGGAAGTGTACATACCTAATGGAAGAAGATAAAAACAATCGATTGAATCATTGATCTCCATCATTAATCGTTTGAAACCTCGTCGAAGTTGTTGGGTTTTAGTTGTTTGGAGAAAACAAAAAGGGAGAAAGAAGAACGATCGAAGAGAAAGGAGAAAGTTTTTGTTTATGTATGAGTACTGTACTTCTGTAATTTCTTAGATTAGTTAGATCCGACGGCAGTAGTTGGATATGGAACCAATCCAACGGGTTAAAATAAAAATACGTTCACGTACGAAAAGTACGGCGGTACACCAAAAATGCTTAGTGTTTTCAGTTTAGCTTGCTCTCATTAAAAGAGGGAGATAACAACTGATGCAATGGAGGTGTTGGATGAGAATGATATTTATTTGATGGATGCAAGAATTGGAAAAGGAATTGAAGCTTGGATTAAATTGAAAGAGGAAACTATGGCTAAGTTTTTGAATAACTTGGACATACTTGAATTTACGTCAGTATTTGATTGAGATGCTTAATTTATTTTTATTAAGAAACTTATTTAGAGATAAGATTTGCTAGAAGGTATATCTTTGCTGATTATTGTTAATGTTATTTGCTTCTTATTGTTTAGCTCATTCATAGATTTTTCGGTGTACCGGGGCCTAAAAATTGCACAACTTAAAAATTGAAATGTTTTTGGTTGGTTGCCTCTTTCCTCTCTATCACTCTGCAAACAGGAGAAGAAAACTATCGCCAGCAAAATCTTCCCACTCAGATCTGATCTGTTTAGGGCTGAATCTGAGCAGGTACTTTCAATCTTTATTGTTTCTTAGCTTAGATTTAGGTTTTGTATTAGTTTTATTATGTTTTCTTATCTACACCATGACGGTGGTTTTGTCTTCTCTTCTATAGATATTTATCTTGGCCTTAATGGTTGTTCTTGATTTCTTTATTGGGTTTATAGATTACTAGGAAAGCTCTCCAACGACGAAATCATCATCTTTGTTGTCTCCGGCGACGGAATCTTCACCGGAATCTTTATCCTTGAACTATCTGGCGCCGGAAACCACATCAACATTGTTTTTGATGGCGGAAGCTTCATGACTAGGTTCAAGGAATTTGAGAAAATCACTCCTACTTTGGGAGCACATCTTTCTAAGAAGAAAAACAATTTTAATGGTGGGAATTTAATTTCCAAGAAAAACCATCACTCCTCCGATTTATTCGGTTCTCATTAATACTTGTATTTGACTACACCGATAATCCTTCTCTTTCTCTTGTCGGGTTTCTCGGAATTGTACTTTTACGATACGCTTCTTTGTATTTTCTTACTTTCGATCTTAAACCCATTGTATCCTTTAATTTCTATTGATGAAAAGGTATTTTGTTATTAAAAAAAATAGAAAATGTTTTGGCTGGATTCATGGTATTTATACGGGGCTTGCTATTTATTTAAAATGGTTTTTCATTCCTTATTTTATGTTTTTGAGTCCGGTTTCTATACTCCCAATTTTTTTCTGATTTGCTATGTTAGGTGGCATGACAAATTCGTCTACAATGGCTCTTCTCTTTTGTCTTTATATATGAACTAAATCCACTTATTTTTTTCCACAATTTCTCCAAATTTTTGTCCTCTATATGAACTAAATCCACCTATTTTTTTCCACAATTTCTCCAAATTTTTGTCCTCCAAATTTTATCTCTCCAAAAAAAATTCACAATGAGTGTAGCAGACCAGAGTTTTTTTTGCTTCCAACGGGTCGGGTTACAACCCGTCTGGCAAGCTCCTACTCTCTGATATACCACTCGAGAAACTAGGCTTTCAAAATTTTCGGATCAATTCGATTTTACCAAGAAAATGTTCGTCGATCTATGCCAAATTGCGTTATAGCAGGCAAACTCTGCTTTTATTCCAAAGGTCATCGAATCCATTAAACTGCTATACAATTTTAGATATCATTGCTAATCAACCAGATGATGTGAACACCTTGTGCAGGTGACAATCATCTCCAAGCGAACACCAAGATTCAGAGACTGAGATTTTGCTGAACAGAAACCTCGTTTGAAGGTCATCTAGTTGTCAGAATTTTCAAGGTAGTTCTGGAAACCGACCATTATACAAAAACAGTTTTCCGGGTAACCACCAAGGTGGTGGGGTGCTAACCGACCCGACAATGCACGTCGTATTATGCGGGTGAGGGATAATCAGTCCCAGTGTCTGTCTAATGTTATAGAAACAGTCTTTCAGGTAGTCACCGAGGAGGTGGGGTGCTACTTAGGCCTGAAAGTTTCACAATCCCAGACGGTTCATCCACCTGTGGTGGGGGTGCCAATTATGGCCTAATAGATGGTATGAACTGCTTTGGAGTAACCATTCCTCACTAAATTGTATGAATTTCCTTTAAACGATAACAACCATCTCTTCTCAGATGATACGAGTTACCTCATACGATGATAACTATTGTTTAACTCACGAGCCGAGACAGATGGTATGTATTACCTCGAACTGTTATAACCTTCTCTTGTCTCACGGGATGTTCAGTTATCAAAGGGTATGAATTAACTCATATGGTAATAATCATCTCTCATTAGGTAGTATGAACTACCTATACTGCAATTACCTCTTACCAATGATGTATACTTCCAAAGTCGCAATCATCTTCGAATAGACGGTATTTGTGACAGACCGCAAAATTACGCCTAACACGCCAAGGCGCGTAGGCCATAACTCCACGATGCGCCACTATGATGCTAGTAATCGGGCTTTCAAACATAAATCCTCACCAGGTAAATGCATGCTCAATTTCCCTTGCAAGCATGCTTCTTAAGCACGAAGCCTTAAGACTTAGTTACCGCGCTGTTTCAGCTTACCTTTGTTCTGCAAAGGATTTAAAGCCATAAAGGATATGCTGATGTATTCTTGCATGCATCACTAGCTCCCAAGTATTATCCAGGAAAAGGCATACTATGGACTTGCAAATAGGCCATTTCAAGTCTATTCCCAGCTTCCGTAATGCTTTAGAACTTTCCTAAATAACAAAAACGGCTTTTTGAATCCCTAAACAATAAAATTTAGCTAAATTCTGGCGACCATGTAGATCAATAGTATGTCTTGATCTTTGGGCCGTTTCCCATCAAAATGGGCATATCTTGAGCTAAATTACGACATTCGAGTCGCTAACTTTCATATTGCATCGTGATGGTGCAACATTCTCTCGGCCAACCTGCCAATGCAGCTTGCGCAATGCGCCATGGTGGCACAACTTTGTCCTAGGCCAGTTATCCAACTGGCGTGACGCACCATGATGGTGCGACATTATCCCTTGGACAATATAGCCCACGAAATGTACCATAGTGGCGCGATATTGGATCTAGGAACCCACGTCTTTCACCATAGTGGTGCGTTATTGACTCTAGGAAAATATTCCTCTTAATACGCAACGTAAGCTTGAGATGAGGCTTCATTTCAAGCCAACGACACATCTTTGAGCATGCGCTATGCAAAAAATGTGGGTGCTACAAGTATGAACTTCCAAGAAATAACTAAATCTTTTCAGATGGTATGAACAACCTCGCAGAGTTGTGATGAACCTCCTGGTAGTTTCCTACATACCCTCTATGTTGCTCGACGAGATTAAGCACGACCATAGTTTGTCATATATTTATTTAGATAATATGAAGTACCCTCAACAGTAGCAACTATCTCAATTAAATATCAAGTAAACTTATTTCACTTGCAGTATAAAAATGAATTATGAGCAAAGCACTATTCTGATAAGCCAAAGATGCCACTTCCAATCATATAGTCTTATTTATGTACGAAAGAACACTTCGTAAAAGAACAATTGAGACAATTATAAAATAATTCATGCAAAATTAACTAGTCAAATGGGATATTTATATTACTTACTCGTATATGAGTAATTCAAATCAAATATGTTTGCATAAAAAATAACAGGAGGACTTCCGTACTTAATTTAGCTATTGGCTAAAACACGTCAGAGAACTTGTGGCCAACCTCTCAGTCCCTAAAATAGGCATAGTAGGTCTTAATACCAAGATACAAAAGGAGAATACAAAACCATTGACCAGTTAAGCATCCCATCAACATAATCTTTACACCCCAACTGCCACAATTGTATCAGCATTTCTCCTATATTTTGTTGAAATTGTATCGGTGTCTTCTGAACCCATATCAACTTTAAAAAAAGAAAACAAAACTTATGAGGTATGTGATATCAGATGATTTCTAACTGCGGATGGATGGTAAGCATATATACTTGGGATTAGTTGGTATTGCTGAATACTTCTAGTGTTCGAGGCTCCACAGGGAAAACAATTAAAATTTCAATGTTATTCGACAACTGGTAAAAGTGAATTTTGTAGATTAGATATAGATTAATTTGGATGGAAAATGGATTATGTTTTAGTAAGTTCTAAAAGGATAAAAAGGACACAAATGGCTCTGATAGTAAGGAATAAGTGGAAGAGGTTGCAAATTGATTTCAAATAAACAAAATAAAGGAGACAACTTGTTGTTCAGTAAAGTTCTGGTGTTATAGTCAATGTACTTTTGCATGACAAATCAATTTTGATTCTTCACCCAAAGTGGCCTTGAGCTGAGTAATACGAAGGAAAAAATAAATTCTTTGACGTCTCTCCCTCCTTTTATTGCCAAACTACGAGTATTATTTTTTCTGGTTTGTCACCTCAATGGTTGGGAGCTTCGTATCATGATTCAAGAAATTAGAAAGTAAGAAATTTTAATAGATTATGACATATAAATTTTTACATGGTTCGACGTAAAGTTTACATCTACGGATTTAGTGTTTTAATTTTATTAACTTTATTATATTGAAGTTGAAGCTCTAGTAAAGAGCCATGAAGCTTGTTCAGTAGCAAGAAGAACCACCACCTAAGAACAAGGGTCATATGGAGTGGTAATTCTTCTAATGTGAATTAGCTAGTCCGGAAAAAGACCACTATGGGAGGAGTTAGTACCCATAAGCCCTTAATATTCTTCGGGTTCTACTTAAGATGAAGCAGAACTCGAAATTCTTATCAAATGACAGATAATAAATCAGTCTCAGACAAGGATTAGAGCATGGTAGTTGAGTATCATAAATCGCCAATCGATCTTGAAGAATTGAAGACGTTGTCAACGGAAACTTCATCAACAAAGGTACGTGAAGACTAGTTATCTAATTTACTCATATTATCTACCATTCAATGTACTGAGGTATGTTGTATGACTTAAGTATTATGATGAGCGTTTGCAAAAATGGATGCAAGCTATAAGGTAAACTCCTACCGTATGGATGTTAAAACATCCACAACTCAAGGAGAATCCTTATAAATAAGGAGGATCAGAAATCTGCGGAAATCTAGATAAAGATTCACAAATACTGACCCACGTGTGTGTGTTTTTTTATATTTTTAATATATTATAACATAAACAAAAAAATGTCATAAGGTCACTAAGTGACCGGATGAGAAGAAAATATATAAAAAATATATACATAAAGTCGCTAAGTGACAGGATGAGAAAATAAAAGATAAAAAAAATAATATTATCCTATCCGGTCATCCAATAACCTCATGGAGTATCCACAAGGAACCCCTCAAATTTATGGAGTACTACCTAGTCTTCATAGAGATGTGGATGATAAATCTTGCCATAGTGACACTTTTAGGTCCATAAAATGTGGACCATTACAAAGATACCGATGATTTTTTTCTCCATAAGAGTTGCCCTAAGAAGTAATCAAGTTATTTCTTAAAGTTCACTAACTGTTTCACTAGTTAACGAACTTGAACTTGTATATATAAAGACTTGAATTTTAATTTTTCAATCAACTCACTTACACGAACTAGCCGACTTTTAGATAGTATTGGATACTTTGAATTTAGTTTGCGAACTAGCCGACTTTGAGAAAGTATCGGATACTATTTATTTCAGCGTACAATAACTGATTAGTCAGTTGGTGAACTAGTTAATTTTTGATGTTTCTTGTACACTTTTTGTTTTCAAGTACACAAACTGTTTTGTATAGTTCACGAACTTGTTAATATAAGAACTCCAAAATTACGAGACGAATTTTTTGTTCACAAACTGTTTTGACAGTTCGTGAACTAATTTTGTCTTGTGATAAATTAAGCGTATCGGTTTCAGAACTACTTAACAGTGGCTCTCTGGAAAACCATATAGTGCACTATGGTTGTATACACCTTCTTTGTAATTCAAAGCAATCTTCTCAAAAAATTTCATGCACAATCTATATAGAGAAGTTTTGCTTACTTGGCAGTTATATGCAAGGGAATAGTTCATGAACTTAGCTTTGTTTGTAAGTTACCAGGGTTGTTCATCATTATAAATAGAGGACTCCCTGTACACTGAAAACTTAATCATGACACTTATATGTCCTAGTTACAGACTATAGTCGTCCTCTAAAAACCTAGGTTCCCTCTGAGAAACATAATTAGGTTACGACTTGAAAGACTTCACTAAGGGATTTATGAAGCCTGGTCAGATTATCTTTTACCCGATAATTCTTGTTATCTAGATCTTATTCTTTTGATATTCTAAGTTCACGAAACTTTAGATCATGAACTTGATTGATAGAAATCACAAAGTTCTCTTCTCTCGGACTTTGTGATTCCACAAGATAGATATCTAAATCACTTTTGATTTTATTTGTTTAGGTTGTTCTTGTAGGGTGGTAGAGATCTAGGCTTCTATTTGATAAGAATGTTAGTGTTCCAGATCCTTGAGGTTTGCTAGATTTTTTCTATTACAAACAAATTTCCATATTTTATTGAAATATATCTAAAGGGAACCAAGTATGTTATTTGTTAGAGGCGGAGTAGTCATTAAAGTCTTCACTTCGGTTAAAGCAACTCTTAGGCATGTAAAGGACGTTAGCTAGGGGAATCGTATTTCCTAGGATCTTGCGAGATCCGCTAGACCTAAAGGAGTGCAACTAAAGTTGAACTGATTGTACGGTCGATTCGGTATCAACTACATTCCAGTCCGAAGTCTGATAGTAGACTAGTGTATGTAGCATCTTAATACAGTGCGGTGCTCAAGTTTTGGACTAGGTCATGGGGTTTTTATGCTTTGCAGTTTTCCCTGTTCACAAAATTTCTAGTATCTCGTGTTTTTTTCACATTACATTGTGTATCTTTATAATTGAAATATTATAAGTAGTTCGTTAAAATAACCTAGATAGTTTTTAAGCTTAAAATGTTGTACAAAACCTGCAAGATTTATTCTTAAGAATTTGCATCTTGAAAGAAAGATAACAAGACTTGTTCTTGTTGGAATTCGGTTCGTGTTACATTTCAGGTACATACTAGATTATTACTTGGGATATTGATTTCTTAAATAGTCTAAGTTAAACTTGTCTCTATTGTCAGGTATTGGATTTTTACTGTTTGATCTGTGTTACTGACTATGACAAAGTTTTTCCATACAATTTTTCGAATTAAATTTTGGTTATGTACTTTGTATCCTTTTTTTTCAATTGGTATCAGTGCGGGCAAACACCGAAAAGGCGTAATTGTCTATGTTTGAAGCGATATGAAATCTATGGACATGAGTTCTATTTCCATTAACGTACCACCAGTAATTGAATAAAAATTACTTATGGTGAAAAATAACTATGCGTATCTTTTTATAATATCGTGATTCTGTTACGTGGGTGCATGAAGGTTGTTAAAGATACACTTGTCCGAAAGTTAATGTTGGCACTGTAACCTCTGCCAAGGATATTGGTGAATACGACGTAGATGCAATTTTTGCTGCAAAGTAGAATTATGATGGATTGAATGCTATTGTACATGCCATAAGCCCAGATATTCAACATCACGTGTCTACATTTGAAACGTCAAAGCAAGTTTGGGATATATTAGAAACCGTACTTGAAGGAAACACCTTAAAAAAAGGAGGAACAACTTCAAACCTAACTTCTGGATGCGAAATCTTCGTATAGCTGACGAAGATTCGTTTGGGGAATTTGATTACGAACTTTCAGAAATAATGAAGGCCTCTCATGTGTTAGGAAAAACTATTTTAGAAATGGGTATTGTGCTAAATTTTTTGGTACCAGCTCGATATGAGTCTAAGAAACATGCCATCACAAAAGGAAAACTTTTTAATTTTTAAGGAAGTGTTCTTTTTGGAAAATTGAAAATATTTTATCATGGGCATCGTTCTGTAGAAAATCCTATTTCTTTCGAAGTAGTTGTCGAACCCCATTCTTCTATTAGACGAACGTTGTGATAATCATTTTGAAGCTAAACTCTGCAACATCTCTGATCACTCAACAAGTTCGAGAACTTCTGAAAAGATTGATGCTCTATAAAAAGATTTTTCCCAAACCCCACTTCCTTCATGAACAAGATGAATATCAAGATATGAAAGATATTCAATACTTCAAGTGTCGTGGTTTTGGACATATGTTAAAAGTATGTCCTATCAAGGAATATTATCAAGGAAATAAAGCTATGCTGCATCCCTTGATGATATGCTTTATGGAACATTTTCTGAACATTGAATAAATTATTGGAAAAATGATCAACTTCAGAGTTCAGAGAAGCCTTCTCTTGAAATCAAAAATCCAGTTTCCATCACTAGATATATAAGAAGTAACACTTGAGAATTTTTCTTCAACCAATCTAAAAAAATCATGGAAATCCTTGAAATTCAAGGATCCATCATCAGTATATTTATCAAACCAGGATGGAAGCTTATTCTGGAACGAATGGTAATAGAGGAGTGTTTATTTACCAATTTCTTGTCTCTGCTATAATCTTCCAGCAAGAAACGCCACTATAAGAAGATTTTTTTTTTACCCCGTATTCAATTAGAAGATACCGCCCCAAACTTCACAGCAATAATCTTATATTTTAGTTGGTTTTTCTCAATCCCAAATCTTCAACATCAGTTAGCTAGTAAAGAAATGTTCATTTGTTTGATATCTAACACTCCAAGACCAACTTTGTCTTTTGATGCACAAACAATATTACATTTTACCAAGTGAGATACTTTTGAACCAGACTTATGCTCCCAGAGAAAGTTCCTCATTTTATTTTCAAGTTGATGAATTTAGATGTTGAAGCGCTGAACATGGAGAAATAATATATTTGCAAAAAAGAAAGTATACACTTTAAAGTAAGCTTACCTCCCTTTGAAACTGAGCATTGACTACGTTGAGATAGCTTGTTGTCAAACTTAGCAAAGATTGGTTCCTAGATGACTTTATAATTGGCTTTACAACCTAAGGTCATACCCAAGTAAATAAATGGTAGTCAGTCATAGAACCAAGCATGACATCCCAAGTATGCAAGTCAGGACAATTATCAGTAGGAATTAGTCTGCTTTTGGAAGTGTTGGTCTACAAACCTACAATCGGAACACTTCCGAGAAGAAAGCAAATTGTGCAGTTACTTCTTTAAAATGTCAATTAAGCATTAAGCTAATGCCTTTCTGGTGCTTCAAGTTGAACATTTGAGACTGTGTATTAGTTGTGCATTATAATATTTATCTACGAGTTCGCCTCTATTTATGCCAAATATTGATATAGATTTTTGTTTTTCATATTTACTTTCGAATGATCAAATTACAAACTTATTTTGGGTGCTCGCGCTAGCCAAAAACATGGTTTGTGAATGTTGGATGATGTTTCTTTTCTCCTGGGTAATGCTACAAGTTATACGGCAGAACTTTCTGCAATCACCTATGACCTTGAACGTGCAATGCAGTTTGGTTTCAGAAAGATTAAGGTTCGTTCGAAGCTATTCAAGATTGCAAGTCAAAGAACTTTCCTTGGCAGTACTAACACAGATGGATTGCTGCTTGCGGCAGCTTGGATACAATTATCTTTGAACATGCTTATCGGGAAGTGAATTTCTCAACGAATATCTTAGCTTAGAGATGATGCAATTTGCAACAAGGTGATAGAAATGAGTATACTGGCAGACTTGACTTTATTACAAATCTAAAAATGTCATCCTGTGTTTTTTTTAGATTGAAGTAGGTTGCAAGTATTTTTTTTTTTTTTTGTAAGTTAAAATGCAATCAAACCACTAACTTAGGGAGTTAGAAACTCTTACATCATTAATAGTAGATCCCCCTAATGTTGAGATATGATCCTTATCTCATGCATTAGATTTATCTACTTCTAAGTTTAGCAAAATACAAGAAGGAGGATTGTTGTCCCAATTAACCAAATTGACAAAAGATTTTGCTTCCTTAGCAAGTGTATTAGCCACTTGATTAGAAAGTCTAGGAATATAAAAAAAAAAAACCAAAAAGTTGTTTCATTTGTTTAATTCAAATCTAGCTTCATCCATCAGATGTTGGTTCTGCCATTCAATTTGAGATGGTTTCCCGTTCAAATAATCAAACAGATTTTTGCTTTCTCCCTCCACACTAAAGTTACACCATCCTTTGTCCACTTCCCATTTAGATCCTTGTAAGAGCCCTAAGGCTTCCGCTTCTTCAGGGGTAGTTGCTGTGAGAGGACCTGCTCTTCCTTGTTCAAAATCTCCTGCATCATTCCTTAGAATTAGAGAGAAACCTGCAGGCAAAATACTTGAAACCCAAGCAGCATTTATATTGAGTTCTAGAAGTAGGTTGCAAGTTGTTGAAATCCTTTCTTGCTTTTATTTTGTAACTATCACTCTTTTAATACAATATTGACATAAAAAAAAAGAATCAAATTGAAAACAGTGACCTAATCCTTTAAGCGACCGACAACCCCTTAGGCGCTTTCACACGACAAACCTTGTTCTTCCAGAAAAAAATCTCCCGAGTCTCTTATCCATGAACGACTAACTACATGAATCGTTAAGGGGGCTGCTAAGATCTGAGACTTAGAATCGATGGTTACAAAGTTTAATTTTCTATTAGAGATTTGCTTGAGGATTCGCAAAAAAATGGATTTGGGAGTTCTGAGAATTTCGGCGGATTCAGATAAAGTATTTTTGGTTGTTTTATGACTCTGCGTTTTCTTCTCGATCTCTGGATCGTTCTGATTTCATGCTTCAAAAGTCAGGTATTGTTCTGCATTGATCTTCAATATTGATAAGGTTTATTAAAGATTAGATTAATTATCTTGCTAATTGAGCCTTGAACTACTCTACAATGACATTTGGAAGAATTCCTGGTTAAATTTTTACATCTAGTGGTTTGCTTTCCCTACTTCCAAGTATAATTCTGCAAAACCCTCTATTCCTTGTTGGTTGTTCTTGATTTATGACTAGATAATTTTTGAAATTAAACCTTTGTCCTTCCCAATTCAAGCTCTCGAAACCCTTTAAATACTCTTGGTGATGGAGTTTTTAGTTATGCCTGAGTTGTGCATCATTCTTCAAAAAAAACTGCAAAAAAAGTTTTCAACACTTAGTTGTCTTTCTTTTTATTGTAGCTATACCCAACTATTTTTTTGTGTATCACCATGTATGCAGTTTGGCATGGTGATGTGTCCCAGTTAACAAATCAATTACAACAATCCCTGAATCTGAGTAATGGGAGACAGTTTAACCTCAATGAAGTTATACCTTCTAGATACCAAAATACTCATTTGTTGTGGACCAGCTGTATGATAGGAGTCTTCACTGAACCAGTAGATAGAAACTGCTGGGATGTAAAAAATGCCTTGTTGTTCCAATGGGAGATTCAAGGGGGGATTTCTGTGAGGAAAGCTAGTGAGTGGGTGTTTCTTATTAGATTCCAACATGATTATGAGACGCATAAAGTCATTAATCTAGCTACAAGAGGAGTTTTTGGGGACCTATTTAGCATAAAAAAATGGGAGGCTTCTGATGATTTAAGGAATTGGTTTCCTACAGAGGAGATGTTTTTTTATCACTGTCAAGAATCTTATTCCAGCACAAGTAACCAGTAGCAATCTTAGAATGTACTTGGCTTGCATGGGAGAGATTATCTCTTTCTCTTATCCAGTGAGGCAGTTCAATGGAAGTATTTATATAATAGTGAGAGCAAGTATTAGGTTCAGGCAGAGGATTGAGTTTAGTGTGCAGGCTGAAAATGAACTGGGTCGACAAGTCAATATTGTATACTTTCAGTTTCATAATTTTCCATTTAACTTCTATGACTTTTGTGAGCTGATTGGTCATAAAACTCAAGATTGCATGCACTTTCACATGGCTCAACATCAAGCTGAAGTTCAACAAGCCTGTTAGAGCATAGCTCGGTCGACCTCGCATGCGTTGCTATATCAAGCATGTTTGTCAATGTTAGTGATCAAAACTATAAGTCTTTATTTTTAGTCTATTATAGCTAAGTCTCGGACTAGGATAAGAAAGTGTAGTTGAGCTCAAGGACTTCATGGCGATTCATCATACAACACGAAGATCTACTCAAGGAACCGTGGAACTTCATCAACAAAAAGGTATGTGGAGACTTGAACTTATCTATCACTCAAAAGTCTATCTATTCTATCTCCTACTTCTTATGAGACAAAAAGTCGTATGTTATATAGACTGGATCATACACATTTGATATTTCGAGCTAAGTATATCTCACATATCTAAACCTCGAAATCATGTGTTGGTAAAGCATTTCGCTTTGATCAAGTTTATCTTCACCTAGTGACGAAAGTCATGAAAAGTTTCAATCACTTTGAGAATTGCTCTGACGGGAAACGATCTGTGAATAATGGCTATATAACGTCCTCTGAGAATGTCCCAATGGTTGGAATGAGAGTTTAGATAACATAACCATGTATTCCTTAATTCGAAGTTTTCGAACTTTGTTTATTGAGATAAACCGGAGGAATTGGCTTTGCCAAGTCCGCGAACCCAGTCCGCGAACTGACGGAAGTTCTCGACCGAGAATTTCTGCCGGGATTTCCAAAAACTCGTTTGTGTGCTTAGTCCGCGAACTGGCGGAAGTTCTCTTGCCGAGAATTTCTGCTGAGTTTGGAAAACTCTACCGGTTATCTTAAGTCCGCGAACTTGTTTGTGAGCTTAAGTGGTTATGATATAAAGATGTGCTCTGAACATGAAACTTAAATTACTAAGAATGCTTTATGCAAACCGTGGCTATAAAGTTCATGAGCCGATCGAATCAAATCACCTTTGTGTCAATTGTGTCTTGTGTAGTTACATAAGATCTCATAACAATTGAACAACTCTTTAACCAGTTCGTATTGATGTCAATCGAACTAGTTATGGTGAAGAAGAACAAGGTTAATATGAAATGCTCATATGGTTAACCTTTTGGGTTACTATGTTGAACCAACATACTCGTACACGTTTTGGCATGGTTTTCACAAACCCAGTAAACGTATACCTCAAGTGTGTGTGACAAGCTAAGTTTTCGATCTAACGTATACCTCAAGTGTGTGTGACACTTGAGGTATACGTTTACTGGGTTCGTGAAAATCATGCCCAAACGTGTACGCGTATGTTGGTTCAACATAGTAACCAAAAGATTGACCATATGAGCATATCATATTAACCTGGTTCTTCTTCATCATAACTAGTTCAATTGACTTCAAATGAACTAGTTAGGAGTTGTTCAATTGCTATGAGATCTTATGTAACTACACAAGACACAATTGAAACAAAGATGATTCGATTCTATTGAATCGGCTCATGAACATTATAGCCACGGTTTGCAAAAGCATTCCTTAGTAATTTAATGTATCATGTTCAGAGCACATCTTTAGATCATAACCACTTAAGCTCACAAACAAGTTCGCGGACTTAAGTTCAATCGGTTGAGTTTTCCAAACTCAGCAGAAATTCTCGGTCCGAGAACTTCCCCAGTTCGCGGACTGAGTTCGCGGACTTAGCACACAAACGAGTTTTGAAAAAATCCCAGCAGAAATTTTCGGTATGAAAACTTCCGTCAGTTCGCGGACTGGATCTGCGAACTGGGTTCGCGGACTTGGCAAAGCCAATTCCACAATCTTACCGATTCCTCTTGATCAACAAAGTTCGAAAACTTCGGTTCAAGGAATACATGGTTATGTAATCTAAACTCTAATTCTAACCATTAAGACATTCTCAGAGGACGCTATGCAGCCGTTATTCACATACCGATTCACGTCGGAGCAATTCTCAAAGTGATTAAAACTTTTCATGACTTTCGTCGCTAGGTGAAGATAAACCTGATCAAAGCGAAATGCTTTACCAAAACATGATTTCGAGAAAAAGATAAGCATTGAATACTCAGCTCGAAATATCAAATGTGTATGATCTAATCTATATAGCATACGACTTTTGTTTCATAAGAAGTAGGAGATAGAATAGATAGACTTTTGAGTGATAGATAAGTTCAAGTCTTCACATACATTTTTGTTGATGAAGTTCCATGGTTCCTTGTGTAGATCTTCGTCGTTGTCGTTGAATCGCCATGAAGTTCTTGAGCTCAACTACACTTTTCCTATCCTAGTCCGAGACTTAGCTAATAGGCTAGAAATCAAGAATTATAATTTTGATCACTAACATTGAAAAACATGCTTGATATATCAATGCATTCGGGGTCGACCTAGCTCTGCTCTAACACCCGCTTTTTCAATTGGTATCAGAGCAGGCAAACACATTAAAGACCTAACAAGTTTGTGTTTGTAGCGATCTGAGTCTGTGGACAAAGTCCCTTACGCATACCAAGATGCCTCCTAAAGCGTTCGGCCATACCAGTTGTCTCAGAAATACCTCAAAGGATCACTCCATAGTTGATTCTTCTGAATCCCGAGGTAGGAAGACTATCCCACCTTGTGTCAATCATTCTTCCTCCAATGAGACATTGGACATAATGGCAAAGGCTGAAATGGAGCTCACCAGAATTGTAAGAAATTCTACTGAGTGTATTGATCTACAAGATCATGAAAAACTCATTGATGAATTTGAAAAGTCTATTGATCGTGAACATATGCTCTATGACATTGTAGGTTTATTCTCTAAGGAAATTGAGAAACTTCTTCAAGAAAACAATCTACAACGTGAAAAGATTGGTGATCTTGAAAAGCTGGTTAAAGAATGCTCAATTAGAGGAAAATGTTTGATCAAGACGCATTCATCTGATCTAGACAGATGTCGTGTTGAGAAAGAGAAACTTGAATCATCACTTGTTCTAGCCCATGGACAGTGTAAATCCTTGAAAAAGGAAAACTCTTCCTTAAGAAAAAATTCTTCTGCACATACTAATTATCATGAGTTACTGTACCGAATGAAAATTTCTCCAGATGAAGATTGTGTCAAGACAAGCTTTCGTAACTTACAATCTTCTCTGACGGATATGAAGTCTAAACAAGTGTCTGTCGTTTCTTCTCCTCTACGAACCTGCACCTTCTGTGGAAAAGGAAATCACTATGCTATCCATTGTTTTGCCAGAAAGAAACAAGTTTCTAAACTTCGCAAATTGCTTCTTTTTACTGTTAATGGAGTAAACAGTCAGTCGACCACTGCAGTGAATCATATACCCACAGAAAATCAAGAATCTTATAAACATGACCTTCTTCCTAGAGATCGTCACAGGGCACAGGTACGTTCTAAACGAATAAACTCTCATATTCCTGATAAAAATATTCCATATGTTTATAAGAAAGTTCTTGATAAATCTAAGTCTAGAAAATGGATTCCCATCCATTCTGATGTCATTGAACCAGTTGCAAGAGGTCCTAGATTTAGTCCCCAGAGAAAGCCTTCAGAAGGATATGCTAAACATTTTGTGTCTTATTTTTCTGAACTGAGGAATAACTAAAGAAGGAAGGCTAAACAAAAGCCATGGTCATTTAATGAGCTAAATGTTCATACTTGTGCAAATTAATCACAAGGTTGACATCTCACCCATCACAAATCCTAGTTGTGTGAGAATTGAATAGGTATACTCTTTGCAAAGTAACCTTGATTATCTAGCTAATTTCTTATCGACCTTAGATGGATAATCAGTCATTTTATTTTGTCATTGTTTTAAACTTTTTAGGTTGTCTTGCCTTCTTCTTTACTTTCAAAAACTTCAAGATCTGTTACGGGTTCTTTAGGCATACCCGTAAGGGTTCGTGTACGGTTTTGGGGCTGGCCTCATATACCTACCTGGTTAACCCTATTTCCCTCAAATCATTTATATACCCTTCTTATTGAGTTAAAGCTTTTTACTCTAGGATTCTCTTCAACGGCTTCTTCTTCGTGGGATTTGCCTGAAGACTTTGTTGATAACGGTATATACTTTGAGTTTGATAAAGAGAAGGGAACTCTTGTTGAAGTTGAAGGATCTCTTCCTCAATCTCCTGCTTTCCACTCAGATATTGGGGAGAAGATCCCAACTAAGGTGATTATTGATTCTCAGCAACTTGTTGGGACTATAAAGTGTCTTGATGTTGTAAGAGCCAAGTTGGAAAAGGTTAACTGTAACCTGGCTCTCATGAAGAATCGTGTCAAAGAGCCCCTCAAAAAGGATATTTCCTTTAAGGTTGAAGAGGTTGTTGTCGCTCATAATCTCAATAATCACAAGACTCATGAACCTCCAGAATCGTTCGTCTAATGTTGTTTTGTCTGGTATTTTCTTAAGAGTCTGGTTTTTAGATACCCAGGATGTCTTCTTTTTGGCTTAGTTGGAAGAATAACTAGCGTTTTGAATAGCGAAGATTGTGAATACACATAACTATTTTTGTTTTCATCTTCTTATGTTATTTTTTAGGTTTATTGGTTTAAAATTCTAAAAATATTTGGAGGATGATGGTTATTGCAGTATTAATCTGTTTGATTTTGAAGTATTGCAATATTTTTATAGGATATGTATTGTTCGCGTCCGTGAACTTGAAGGTACCATATTGTTGTCAAAAGTAAAGTCGTTCATGAATTGGTATTCGTATTGATGAAAGGACGAATGGACTTTTGACAAATACAAAAGTTATGCCTATGCGGTCATTTATTTGATGGAAAATAGGATGAAATCTTTTGTTGGCAAGGATAAAGTCTATTATGGCATTATGCATATAGTGATGGAAAGATAGAATAGATCCTTGTATGATATCCACGTTATTAATCTTCATTGATCCATTCTTTTTGTTTACCCAAGGTGAACAGGAACCAATTGATAATCCGGTCTTATATTCCCGAAGAACAACCTAGATTAATCAATCACCTCACAACAATCTTAATCGTATGGTAGCGAAACAAGATGTTGCGGAATCACAAACAATGAGATGAAGATGTTTGATAACAAGCCTACTATAAAATTAAGCAGTCACCTATATTTTTGTGTATTTTTTTGAACCATTCTCTTAAATGTACCAGTTTTTGTATATTGAGTAAGATTTTCCTTATGTCGAGTATATGAACGGTTAAGTTAATTATCTCCGTGTGATTAGCTTAGTCGTAGCTCCGTAAGTTTACTTATGTTGAGCACAATCAATTAGATTAATCACTTTTGTGGTTTGGTTTAGTTGCGTATTCCAATTAAATTAATCATGGGTTTACTTGTGATTAATTTGGTTGAGCTTTGGATATAGAAAATCATTCCTATGGTTTTTGGTGTCCAATTAAAAATCCTTCTTTTCCTTCGAAATTAAGGTCGCTCTTGTTATTCTCTCGAGAATGACATCAAATGGGGGAGAGTTCTTTTGGTAATATCTTGCGGGTGTGCGGCTGTGGAATTTTATAGGGGTTATCTTGTATCTTAAAACTCCTTAATGAATGCTCTTAGCTTCGGCTATAAGATTGCATCTAAATTAAGTTGGTATGTATTTTTTCTTTTGGTCTATGAAATGTCTCTTGTGGAAATTTTATTATGATCCCATTCTTTTACCTTTGCCAATTTTATTGACAAAAAGGGGGAGAAATAATGTAGTTCACACTACAAATACATATGGTTTTCGGATCATTGTGTAGGGGGAGTGGTTTCCATGATCGAGATGGAGTATTGACTAAGGGGGAGTGATACATATCACCATAGTATTATTGTTAAAGTCGTGATACAATTGGACTTTGATGTTACATAATGATACTATGACACTGTATAATGATGATCGAGAATCTCGATTTCTCTCATGGTTATAGCTACGGATCTTCAACAACGATGGTGCTAAACTTACAACCTTTGGGATCATTGGAGTACTTGGAAGGACGAAGATTTCAAGGAATGTTGAAGATTAGACTATGGAATAGGAGCCACTAAAGTTTATCTTTTTTGTATTCCATATGTATTAATAGTTTTGTCACTAAAATTAACAAAGGGGGAGATTGTTAGAGCATAGCTCGGTCGACCTCGCATGCGTTGCTATATCAAGCATGTTTGTCAATGTTAGTGATCAAAACTATAAGTCTTGGTTTCTAGTCTATTATAGCTAAGTCTCGGACTAAGATAGGTAAGTGTAGTTGAGCTCAAGGACTTCATGGCGATTCATCATACAACGACGAAGATCTACTCAAGGAACCTTGGAACTTCATCAACAGAAAGGTATGTGGAGACTTGAACTTATCTATCACTCAAAAGTCTATCTATTCAATCTCCTACTTCTTATGAGACAAAAAGTCGTATGCTATATAGACTGGATCATACACATTTGATATTTCGAGATGAGTATATCTCGCATATCTATATCTCGAAATCATGTATTGGTAAAGCGTTTCGCTTTGATCAAGTTTATCTTCACCTAGTGACGAAAGTCATGAAAAGTTTCAATCACTTTTAGAATTGCTCTGACGGGAAATGGTCTGTGAATAACGGCTATATAACGTCCTCTGAGAATGTCTCAATGGTTGGAATGAGAGTTTAGATAACATAACCATGTATTCCTTAATCCGAAATTTCCGAACTTTGTTGATTGAGATAAACCGGAGGAATTGGTTTTGCCAAGTCCGCGAACCCAGTCCGCGAACTGACGGAAGTTCTCAACCGAGAATTTCTGCTGGGATTTCCAAAAACTCGTTTGTGTGCTTAGTCTGCGAACTGGCGGAAGTTCTCTTGCCGAGAATTTCTGCTGAGTTTGGAAAACTCTACCGGTTATCTTAAGTCCACGAACTTGTTTGTGAGCTTAAGTGGTTATGATCTAAAGATGTGCTCTGACCATGAAACTTAAATTACTAAAGAATGCTTTATACAAACCGTGGCTATAATGTTCAGGAGCCGATTCAATCGAATCGAATCATCTTTGTTTCAATTGTGTCTTGTGTAGTTACATAAGATCTCATAGCAATTGAACAACTCTTTAACTAGTTTGTATTGATGTCAATTGAACTAGTTATGGTGAAGAAGAACAAGGTTAATATGAAATGCTCATATGGTTAACCTTTTGGGTTACTATGTTGAACCAACATACACATACACGTACACGTTTGGGCATGGTTTTCACAAACCCAATAAACGTATACCTCAAGTGTGTGTGACAAGCTAAGTTTTCGATCTAACGGTTGAGAAGTATTAGCTTGAATCTAAATCAGGTTTTCATCTAACGGTGAATATGGATTGCTTTGTAACTAAGGCAAAACCCTAATTTGAAGATTATATATATGAGACATCTAGCATTGGTAAAAACTTATCCTCACACGTCTGTGTGATACTAGTGCGCTCGCTAGAGTCGATTCTCCTTTAACCTTTGGTTTTCTTCTTCTAAAACCAGGTTAACAACTTAAAGACTTCATTGGGATTGTGAAGCCAGACCGGTACTACTTTTATCGTAGTTGTGTGATCTGATCTCGCATCTTCTATCGTACGGGTACAATCTTTGATTGGCTTGAGATCGTGAGAGTTCTACGATAGGCAAGATATAAAAATTAATCGCAAACACCTTCGTCTCATTGTTTGTGATTCCACGACATCTTGTTTCGATGGTTGATTAAGATTGTTGTGAGGTGATTGATTAATCTAGGATGTTCTTCGGGAATATAAGACCGAATTATCAATTGGTTCCTGTTCACCTTGATTATTATCAAAAGACGTAACAAACTCTTTTAGGGTTTATCTGTGGGAGACATATTTATCCTTTGATAGACTTGTCTGTGTGAGACAGATTTGTTTATTGTTTAATCCTGCGATTTTGGGTCGTAGCTACTCTTAGTTGTGGGTGAGATCAGCTAATGGAATCAAGTACGTAGTATCCTGCTGGGATCAGAGGCGTAAGAGTGCAACTGTACCTTGAATTAGTGGGAGACTGGTTGGGATTCAACTACGGTCCAGCCCGAAGTTAGCTTGTATTAGGCTAATGTCTGTAGCGGCTTAATACTATGTGTATTCAATCTGGACTAGGTCCCGGGGTTTTTCTGCATTTGTGGTTTCCTCGTTAACAAAACTTATGGTGTCTGTGTTATTTCTTTTTCGCATTATATTTTATATAATTGAAATAATACAGGTTGTGCGTTAAGATCATCAATTGGAAATCCAACCTTTGGTTGTTGATTGATATTGATTGATCCTTGGACATTGATTTTTGGTACCGTCCAAGTTATCTCTCTTTGATAAAGACTCGCAGATTTCTATTTGCTTGAGTAAAGATCAAATCGAGAGTTTGAGATATTAACTCCTTGAGATACTTTTTATCTAGATTGAGTCTGACTGTCTAGTTGATTCTATAGCAAAGTATTTCGGAGTTAGTCCATACAGATTGCTGATCGAATTATTGGGTGGCGTTGTTAGACCCCCGTTTTTTCAAAGCCCAATCCAATGCAGCCCTTATTGCAATGCAGCAAGAATTCGTAATCCAGCAAGAGCAGATGCAGTCTGTGATGGTTCAAGATGGCATGGAGTTTTCAGAAGACAGTCTTGGCAGCTCTTCACATGGTCAAGCTGCTTCTGAGGTAACCTTTACAGATTATCTGAATCAGCTTAGTGTGATAATGATAACAACACTATTAATAATGATCAAACACATAATGAATTTGTTGAATCTCCGATGTCCCCATGGATTAATAACCCTGCAAGAAATACTGTGGAAGGTAACAATATCAAGGATTCCTATATTTGGAAGGTTTTGACAAAGAGAGATATGCCTGGTAATCCTTTCGCTTTTGGTTCTGGCATATGGGGAGAAGCTTCATCTTCACAGCAGAATACAACCCCGAACAGTACCGCTTATGCAAGAAACTGGGAACTGATGCAAAATTACCTTCACTGGGATTTTTCATTGCCTACCACTAAGAAACCAATAATAAAAGATATTGATATGAACCTTTCTTTGAGCACTGGCAGTCAGTCTAACTCAAGGAAAGTGGTAGTCATTGATCCTGAAAGATCTTTCACAAAACTTCCACACTGTGGGTTTAGAGGTGAATCCTCAGCAAATCTCTCCGCTGGGCAAATCAATAATACTCAGGGCGAAAATAATGAAGAAAAATCCAGCCAACTCTAAGTCTCTTGATAAGCAGCTACCCTGAATTGAAGTGCAATACATGTAAAAATCCATCAGAGCATGTGAGCTCTAGTTTCTGTTTCTTGTTTTTTTGGTGATTGGCTTTGTTTATTCTGCTTTCTTTAGTTGTAGTTATTCTTTTCTGTTCTTGTTTTCTCTAGTAGCTGTAAGTTACCTTTATAGTTGTTTCCCTTCTTCTTTGCCTGGACTGCTTCTAGATTTTTAGTTTAGAATTTTCCTTCTCTTTGTGTTGCTATTCATATACTTGCACTCTCACTGCTGTAACTTCTGTCACTCTCAATTTGGTGATACCCTCTGCTCAGTTCTATAATTTCTGACTCTCTCATTTCTGTAATATAATTGCTTTCCCTTTCTGCTCCTAACTGCTCTATCTCCCACTGTGGCTATTTCGGTTTTAGTCTTTGAATCTGTAATCTCTCATACCTTATTGTTTCTTCTTTTTTCTTTCTCTTCTAATCCCTGAAGTTGTTGTTAGGTGTTGAATCTAGTTTAGGCAGTTGCCTGGTAAGATCAGTACTATCTTTATTTGTCTTTCCCAGGCTAGAATTTTTATTTTTCACTAAGTCCCTTGTTTGATCCCCTCTTCCCAATCTTTTCTTAGTTTCTGAGTTCCTAATTGTGTGGGTTTCCCTTGTTATTTAGTAAAAATATTGATTTCTTTTCGGTCTTTTAAATTTCTCTCTTCCTCTCATTACTCTTTAGGCTGATTTTAGGGTTTTTCTCCTAATATCTCTATGAAGTTACTCTCTTGGAACGTCCAAGGAATTGGAACTTCTATCACTAACGATCATCTTAATAAACTTTGTCACTCCTATAATCCGGATATTATCTTCTTATCCGAGACTAAAGCCAAATTCGACAAAATGGATCTTCTCCTTAAAAGATCCAATTTTCATGAGTGGTTCATAGTTCCGTCGTGGGCATAGCTAAGGGGTTAGCGGTGGCGTGGCATAATAATATCGAGTTAAAATTGATATCATCACATTTAAACGTCTGCCATTTTGAAACAAAAATTGATAAAAAAGGATATAGAAATTACATGTGTTTATGGTGCAGTTGAAGCAGATGAAAAAATAGCCCAATGGTCACATATTTTGGAATTGTCAAAGCAGGTTAGAAATCCATGGGTACTAATTGGAGATCTGAACATAATCCTTGACCCGGGAGAAAAACAAGGTGGTAATAATACAAGCTCGAGCAGCAAAACTTTTGTAACGCAAATAATAGATTCTTTGGGATTACAAGATGCGGGCTACGAAGGCGCACCATTCACATGGTCCAACAACAGAAGTGGAGAGGCTAATATATGTGAGAGAATAAACAGAGCTTTAATATCATTTCAATGGATTCAGATATTCCATAAAACTAAGGTAAGCCACTTAAAAAGAGTTGGATCTGACCATACTACGATACTTTTAGATACCAACCCGCAAACAAAAAGATTAATCAAGCCTTTTAGATACCTTAGGTCTTGGATCACACACCCCACGTTATCAACAATTGTGGAGGCGTCCTGGAACCTTCACTCCTCCAATTCCTCTTCTAGAAACCTATGTTCAAACCTGAAATCCCTTTCCTCTGATCTTGCCCAATGAAATTCAGAGGTTTTCGGCAACATCCATAAAAATATCAAAAATCTTAATATCAAAATAGATAACATTCATAATTCCGGAAACATTTCTTCCAAAATAGATATGCTAAAAAACCTGCAAGCTGAACTGGGTAAATGGTATCAAATAAAAAATGATTACTACCACCAACTCTCTAGGGATGAATTCTTTAAAGAATATGATCAAAATACGGAATACTTCCATGCTTCTGCTTCAAACAGAAAAAGAATCAATGTTATCCACTCTCTTAGAGAACCATCTGGTTTATGGCTCTCGGAGCGAGATCAAATCAATTCTCTTTTAATCAACCACTTCAACCAAATAGGAACCTCCCAAATGATTAACTACAATGTTGACCTTTCAGAAATTATCTAGCCTTGCATATCAGATTCAGAAAATTTAGCATTAACCCAAATCGCTTCAAAAGAAGAAATATGGTCAACCATTTCTAACATGAATCCTTGGTGGGCTCCAGGCCCGGACGGTTTTCAGCCGGGTTTCTTCAAAGCTAATTGGGCTATATTAGAGACGGATATAATAAAGACTACACAGGATTTCTTTAGAACTGTGATCATGGAAAAGGATTTAAACCACTCGTTCATCATTCCCATCCCAAAAATCTCCACCCCACAAACTCCGGCAGATTTTAGACCTACCAGCCTGAGCAATACAATTTATAAACTCATTTCAAAAATTCTTGCTAACAGATCTTAAGTAGATTGATATCCCCAAATCAATCTTCCTTCCTATTAGGGAGGCAAATTACATATAATATCATTGCCCATGAACTAATTCATTCAATGAAGACCTCCAAAAAGAAAAAGGGTTTCCTAGCCCTCAAAATCGATTTATCAAAAGCCTTCGATAGAGTGGAGTGGCCATTTATTAAAAAAGCCTTGGCCTCCTTTGGATTCAGCGAGGACTGGGTTAACCTCATTTATCAATGTATTTCCACCAATTTTTTTTCAATCCTTCTTAATGGATCACCAGGCCCAAAGTTCTTAACTCAAGGGATTTAAGACAGGGTGACCCTCTTTCTCCTTAGTTATTTCTTATTTGCATGGAGATTCTTTCAAGATTACTTGAAAAGGATACAAAAGACAACAAGATATCAGGGATTAAAATAAATAAACATGCCCCTACTATATTCCACATTTTCTTCGTCGATGACTGTTTTCTGTTTACCAAAGCGGACCTAGGAGAAACAAAAAATTTATTGGATATATTATCTAAGTTCTGGGAAATAACGGGGAAGATGGTGAACCTGCAGAAATCAAGTGTCTATTTCAGTCCTAAAATCCATCCCAAACACGGAAAAATTATCGCAAAAATCCTCAAAGTTCCGATGATAACCAAAAAAGACAAATACCTCGAAACCCCCCTTTTCTTTGATAGAAACAGAAAAGAAAATTTCGAACCACTGCTCCAAAGATATTATAATACCTTACAAGGTTGGAAAGCGAAACTTTTATCTCAAGCGGGCAGAACAATCCTAATTAAATCTATACTACAAGCTTACCCGACTTATCGGATTCAAATGTTATCCCTCCCTAAAGAGACTTTAGACAAATTAGACAAAATTCAAAGGGATTTTTAGTGGAAAAAAGATAAGTCTAAAGGGAAAGGAGGGTACATAAAGGCGTGGCCAGGCATGTGTAAACCGAAATCTAAGGGAGGTTTGGGAATTAAAAATCCTCATAATTTTAATATTGCCCTTCTAACGAAGCTTGCAAGCAGAGTAATAACAGAAAAAGATCAGTTGTGGGTGAAGCTGTTGGAAGCAAAATATTACCAAGATTCAAACCCTTTCGAACCAACAAGAAACTATGAGCTCTCTTGGATATGGACAAGCATCCAAAAAGGTCTAAATATTATAAGAGGAAATTTTGTTTGGCAAGTGAAAAATGGAGCTAATACGAAGATTTGGGATGACAGGTGGATTCCTAATACAGACAGAATAGACAAACCAAGCAACATTTTAGACCATTTACCACAAAAAGTTCAAGAGCTTCTAAATCCAGAAGGATATTGGGACATAGGAAGATAGATGATTTATCCTCGGCAGAAATAAAGGAAAAAATCTTAGCGATTACTCCAAATAAGGAGAAGACGGACAGAATCAGATGGAAACATCATAGCTCCGGGAAGTTCACAGCTAAAAATATCTATAATTTCATCATCAGTCAAGACACAGATAACAAAGAAATTATTGAGTTTCCTTGGAATAAATTATGGAAGATACAAGCAATCCCACATATTAGACTATTTATTTGGAAACTAGTTCAAAGAGCGTTTCCAACAACTAGCAGACTAGCAGCTCACAACGCTGAAATCTCAGATGAGTGCCACTTATGTAATACTCAAGCGTCAGGAAATGAAGATCACCTTTTCAGGAAGTGTCACTTTGCTAGATCGATTTGGTTTGGTTGATCTATGGATGTCGTTAATTCTCAAATTGACGGAAGATCCATTAGCAAGTGGGTGGAAAGTTGGCTAACAGATCCAGGATTATCTCAACATTGTGTGCAGATTGCGACAATCCTTTGGTTTATTTGGAAATATAGATGTGAAGTGGTGTTTAGGAAAACCATTCCATAACCAATTTCTTTGATTCAACAAATCAAGAAGTTCATCCATTCATTTCCAGAGAATACTCAAGGAAAAAACAAAGTTTATCAAGAAAAGAGTTTGCCTAAACATTATTGGAATAATCTAAACGCAGATTGGATAATTTTCTCAGATGCTTCTTTCAATAAAGAAGATTTATTCATGGGATATACTTTCATCTTGTATTCGGTCGACCAAGAAGCCTTTATGCATCTATCCGCAGGCTCTGACTGCGCTTCATCGGTTTTGCATGATGAAGCAAAAGCTCTCCTAAAAGCGCTTTCTTGGCTAAAAGACAATCTTCTTTCTAGCGTCTTCATAGTTACAGATTGTAAAGTGCTAGCGGATTCGATCAACAAAAAAGAATCAGATATATCTTGGACAACAGAGAATACCATAGAAGAAACTATACAATATCTAGGAAAATTACCCCAGGCTAAGGTAAGATTCATCAACAGGATCCACAATGCAGTTGTAGACTCAGTAGCCAAAGAAGCAAGAATCAGAAGACTACAACATATGTCAAAGCATTTACAACAACAAATGCATAAAGAAAACATTATTTCTAATGTTTTTGATAAAAATGATATTGTAGATCTGATGTATTATATTGCTTAGTTAATATATTGCTTTTTCTATCAAAAATAAAATAAAAATGAAATAAAATAATTGTAAACTTGTTTCTCAAGCGGAGTCCGATTTGGAGTGGAAGCGTGCTGAAGAAAGATTTCGTAAATGCCATCAAGCGGGGCGGCCACGGAACTAGAACAGTACATCTGAATCACACTCAGATCTAGGTTAAACTATCTTATCCACGTGATTTACACGTGCTCTTTCTTGACCTTTTTACTCGAGGGGTTTTCTACAAGGTTTTGTGTTCCATCTTCGAACTTAGCAAGTCTCTCTCTTTCTGTGATCAACTCCGAATGGAATCTCTGAACAATCGGTGTCCTTGTTAATCATTTCTCCCTTGCAAACAGTCAAAAGGTCCAAAAAAAAAAAACCTAGATCGTATATTGTCTGAGAGATATGGCTACTCCAGGTGCTGTCACTTTTAGTGGAAATTTGAAGGCAAGTTTTCGTTCTCCATTCTTTGCATTTCATTAGGGTTTATTGATCGAATTTATTTCTCTCATATTACCATTTAGATTTTGATTGAGATTCTGTTTGGTTAATCGATGTCAAAATCTTGTTTGCTTTGTGTAGTGGGCTCTTTAGCATTTAGTTTTCTAGGAAAGGCTGCAGATAACCTGTTCGACCGAATGCTTCTTCCAGAAATAAGATTGTTTTTTTTTTTTTTAATATTTAAGCTCTCTGGCTACGTATAAAGTAGTCCTTGATATGATGTTTGGGTTATATGTTGTTCATATATATTGAGGGATTGCTAATTTATGTATGTTAGGCCATGATTATCATATTCAAGATAGTTCTCGAACTTGATTAACTAAGGTCTCTTTTGTAGTGGATGTTATTCTAGAATTTGAAGCTGAGGGATTCGTCATTCTTGGTTTTCTTATTTTTTTATTTTGGAGGGAAACATGGTTGACGTGGTAAAGGATACTCCATAAGGGTTATACTCTAATGATTCTCTGAAGATATGTTAGTTTGGATCGCCAACCATATGATAGGAAATTTAGGTGAGTGTATTGGAGAGGTCTTTGTAACTTGAAAATCTAAGGATTTTGAATTATTTATACAAAAGGCTTTAGTTTCTTAGTGGTTACAATGTGGATAGTTTTATTCATGGGTAGACAGATAATAACTTCACTTTAGAAAAACTATATGATTGCATGTCCGGCGTATTTACTTGGTGATGTCCTTTAGTTTCACATTGGTAAGAACTAAGGACCACCTCCACATGGGTCAATTCCACACCCTAATTGGAATTAGCTTTTTGCTTGCCGAGTTCTTCAAATTTTTCTTTCTTTCTGAAATCTTATGTATGCGAGCCCAATTTTCGCTTTCTGAATTTTTATCTTTGAAATTGTAATTTCCACCTTTCTTGTAGTCGTACTTTTAGGTGATGAGATGTGATACCATGAACTATGGTTTTCTCTTACTTGAAGGTAATGACCGAGTTTTGTGGATAATATAAACAAATGGAAGCTCACTTTAGTTTGGTAGAGATGCCATGAATGGTAATAAGCTTTTCAGTTTGAGCTATTGTGATGAGTGATGACCAAGTTTTTAATTCGATTAATTTCAAGAGTTTTTTTTATTATTTTTTTTTTATTATCGTAGCACTATTAAGTTTAAAAGAAGTAATGGAGTACATAAGGCAGGGGTAATCATCTATTCACCTAGTAATCATCGATGTTCTTTGCGGCTAAACTAACACTTTACTACTACAATCTTTGAGTTCCATTTTTGAAGATATTTTCTAACGTACAGGTTTGGTTGACTGCTTTTCAAGTTTTTCTTACACTTAAAAAAATTAAACTATATTGTCTTTCTTCTGTGTTATGCAGAGAGCGGTTGCAGGTATAAAGCGTATCAACACCGAAGGTATTCGGTGGCGAGTATTTGACGCAAAAGGCCAGGTTGGAATTATTCTTCTCTTTTCTTTCTTATGCACCACACACCTTTAATCTTTTGGGTTTTGGCAAAGATGATTGTTGTAGACCTTATTATTTTGACTCTGGCCAATCAATTTGGTGAAAAAGGGTAATGACGCGGTTTCTGTTTCTCTGGTTAATTTGGTAGCGGTTAGTATGGATCTGAATGTTGTTTTTTTTTGGTAATGCTATATGCATGGCTGAACTTAAGATAAAATGTTTGAATCTTGCCCTCCCGCTCTCTCTCTCTCTATATATATTATTGCTTCATAAATGGTATCTATTCAGTTGTTGGCACAATTGCCAGGTCTTAAAGTCCGAATCTTGTTAAACCTAGAATGTGGTAACATATTTTCTCCTGATAACGACGATGACTTTTGATCTGTTATTGTTTCATCAGTAAAATGAGGATTTTTTCGTAAACAACTCCATTTTGTTAGTTTTGTTTTGTATAAAGCTGTAGGTGTTCCATTTTGGATGGGCCTGTTTTGCCTGTATAATATTACATCTAATAGGGCATGTAAACAGGTTGATCGGTACCATTTTTCAGTTACGGGTTTACAATTAGAAATAGACTTTCTCAAATAAATTCGTTTAGTTAGAATCACAAACAAATCTGATGGACACTCTTCACTGATGCTTTCGCCTAATATAAATCACAAACATTGATGATACTTTCTTCTTGAATACTACTTCATCACTGAGTGGTCTTGTGGCTTCTGTTTTAGATCAATGACACCACCAGTATCTGAAATTAATTAGACTTTTTAGGCACAGTTGATGTTTGGATGGATGGTATTTTAAAACAGTCTAAATAGTAAATAATGAGCCCGGATATTTTTAATTGCTAGTTAGAAGACCTTGGTGTTTTATTCAGTGCAGACAACAACTAATGATTGATGGTTTAAATAAATTATATAACAAGTACCTTTAGACTAAATTCAAGCTTACTTTGGCACTGTTGATTCTTTTTCGTACGGCATATATGGATAAATGTTATGTGTTCTGTTTTGCATGAACGATACTATTTTCGATAGTTAGAACATATGCATAGTAATGTATTTACTTATAGTATTCCAATTAAGTTTATTCAGTGGACCCATTTTTGGTCTATCAAAGTAAGCATTTGCGATGAAAACATAAGTGATCAAGGTATATATAGATGATGTTCATGAACGTGTCTCAAGGATGCAATATCGAGTTACGACTAGGGTAGTATATATTGGAGTGGATGACAAACCCACTGGTGTTAGTTGTATGCCAGAGGATCACAGAAAGAGTATTAGAAAGACTCAGAATCAATAATATATTTATATGGTAGGGCTCGTGACTCTGATAGCGTTCCAAGTTTTATCCCTCCCTCTTAATTAGTATTGGTTTCAGGACAATGGAGACTAATCATGAAAATGCGACGAGAAAATAGAAGTTGACCTAAAATCATAAATTAAGAAAACCCTTCCATGCAATTTTATCTAGCTTGTGAATCCATAAAACTTATATACTCAAAGTGGTGTTATTCGCAAGTGCTGTCAAGCAATCAGTCGATAGTATTAGTATTGCCGTATCGGATCACTACCTTGTACCGTCGGTTCTGTGTTGGTGTTCTTATTTTACTTCTCTTTTAGTATTGTCCTGGAATTAGATTTGGAAATAACATTAGCTACCTTGTAATAGGTCCTCGGGAGGTTGGCTTCTCAAATATCTACTGTAATTCAAGGCAAGGATAAGCCAACATACACACCTAATCGTGAAGATGGAGATATTTGCATTGTTGTAAATGCCAAAGATATTGCTGTTACTGGGAGGAAACTAACTGATAAATTTTACCGCTGGCATACTGGGCAAGTATCAAATTTCGTGGTTGTCAATTTGATGGTTTTTTCTTATGGATGGGATGGTGTTGGTGCTTCTTGGTAGTTTATACTTGGCTCGAGCTAACTTTAATTAGCTTATAGGTATGTTGGCCACCTCAAGGAAAGGAGTTTGAAGGATCAACTAGTCAAAGATCCTACAGAAGTCATTCGAAGCGCAGTCATGCGTATGCTTCCTCGCAACAAATTACGTGATGTAAGTGGCGTAGCTTCAAATCTGCATTTTTCCCCAGAACGTATAATTAGTTTTTTGTTGATTCTGAGTTCATTTATTTACATTATATTATGTTATGGATCAGAGGTAAATCTATTGTAATCGTTGTCAGAAAGTAGTTTACTTTAGCACTGATTCAAGTATTCAGCTACTAAAGTAAATGACTTTATTATTGAGCTTGGGTCTAGTTGTTATAGTGATGAAAAACCATGCAACTAATCTAGTAACAAGATTTAGTCTGATATCCGAGCTCATGTAACTTTGTGGTTTGTTTTCACCAATGCAGGATAGGGATCTCAAACTTAGGATATTTGCTGGAAGTGAACACCCCTTCGGTGACCGACCAATTGAACACTTTGAGATGCCTCCACGTCAAGTAAGGGAATTACGTCCACGCATAAGGCGAGCCATGGTTCGAGCTCAAAAGAAGGCTGAGCAACAAGAAGAAAAGGGTGATACTTCTAAAAGTGCAAGGAGAAAGAAAAAGGAAGAAGACGCTAAAACTGGAATCACTTCATGAGTCTGCTGGATTGGGGGCGGTACTTCTAAATGTTGCACTTGCGAATCAAAATCTCCGTGGTTATTTGAGTTTCTTTAGCTACCAAAATAAGAACGAGTTCTTTCTACTGAAACCTTATTCTCATGGATGGAAGCTTCTTTTGTTAAAAACTTTTATAATTCTGCAAACACCAATACCAAGAGTTATCATTTAGTCCTTTAATTATGATGGGCCTAACCCCTGTAGTAGCCTTGGATTTTCGATCTCTATTCTTATCTGCTACTACTGAGTGCTGATGGTGATTTGGCGATTTTCACATAGGTTCCACACGATTTACCTATGCAGGGATGGACCTAGGATTTCTCTTGAGGGAGGGCTGGATCATCACTAATTTGCAAACAGGGGCGAAGCCATGATTTCTACGGAGGGGTGCAAGAAAAATAAGTACGCGACAAAATAAAAAGATTATTATAATAAAAATTCTTTTACGCATCAAAAATAAAATTCCGTTGCCCTTCAACCTCAACGAGCAAGAAGAGTCTGAGATGCGGATGCATGCTTTTGGGATTTTAGGGGTGCAAAACCCATTTGTCCCTTGATTTGGGCTTGCAAAACTAACTCCTGTATCCTATATTGCTACTTCGGCTTAGAATTATGCTGCAGTCTGGGCCTTTTTGGAAAGAACGGAATTCTTGATCTTTCAGCAGGGTAAAGTTTAAGTTTTGAAGAATATACCGATCAGGTGTTGAGTCATTGGGAGAGAAGCAATAATTATGTTCTACGTTCAGCTTTTGGATGTTTACATTCTTCTCGTATTCTCTATTTCATTTTTAATTTTATCATATTAAAATTAAAGGGTGATACACGAAGGTATGCTGATCCCATGGAGTCACTAGCCACAATTTACTTATACTGGGCCTACAGCATTCCACTCATCACAAATCCTTTGAGAATGAATTTACAAGACGATAATTAAAGCCACAAACTACAAGGAACCGGTAGCAGATTCAAAGCATTCTCCCAGTTTGTGTATCTGAACATAAGATCGTGATTCCTGTTTCTCATTTTTCGTGATAACACTCTTCCATATTACCCAGCATATCCCAAACTTGCCGATTTGATGAACATTTGAAAAGTTGAGAAACCTGGCACGCTGTAACTAGATATCGAACTCGCCAATATAAAAGCTAGAAACTGTCGCAAGAACTAAAATGTGACTGCCAACATGAAAGCCAGAGACTGACCACTGAGCAATGGAGGTGCTGACCTACATTTAACAGGCTGACCACTTTCAAACAACCAAAAATGAAGAGATGCTTAGTTTGCGAACTATAGATGGTTTTTTTCATTTAATTTTTTTCAGTAAGCCTGCTGAAAAAAAGAGATCTAATTTTAGGATTCTGGTAATGATCATTTCATCAATTACATCATCCTGCTGAAAAATGTAGCCTACAACGCATTTTAACATCCATAATGATAGAAAAATGTTCCCTGGTTGTAATTATACTGGGTAGAGGTTAAGATAGTGATCACGCATTCTAAATCTTCAAAGGTGGTATTTACTTTGGGACATACTTCAGAATATCATAAAGCTGAACGCATATTTAACACAAAAAGCAGCGCTAACAAATGCACAGTACATCACCGTAAAGGCGTCAAAAGAAAGATAAAGAAGTTTGTATCCAAATTCATCTCCTTCCAAAATTTTACCAACAATACAGCTCAAGAACATTGCAATCGATTTATCTTTTTACAAAAAAGTCAAGAATGTTACTATATAGGACCCTAAAGAACATTAATCAAAGTCTAGAGACAAAAAGAGTATTACACCTCACCCAACCTTAGTTCCATTGTCTTGATGGCTTCTTCTATTGCGGGCACAGCTGTTCTGAAGGCTGACCATTGTTCATTCGATAAACTGATTCCTGAGATACAACAGAAGAACGTAGGATTCAGCACTAGAACAATAGATATGTGCACATCTGTGTCTGTAGGTGTCAGGCAGGGAGGGAGGGAGAACAAGTAAAATGCTTATAAGTACAATCATGGGAAATCTGCAGAGCTAATTCGTTCTCTAGGCGAATCAGATGGTTATGCTACTTCAAAACTTTTGAAGTTATTATCTCCCTAATATAGTGAAATTTGCAGAACAAATTCATTCCCTAGGCGGATAAAGAACAAGATATCCAATTTCCAGTCAGCTGGAGTCCTAACCAGCCGCCAGAATTACAGGACGAGGCATGTGTCCAAATCGAGAAAATAGAGTCGTGAGCATAAAAATTCTACCCAGCCGAGCATCCACTCCAGGATTGCTTGCTTTCCACTGACTACAGTAGGCAACTCACAGCCGCTATAGGACTGAAGGAATACCAGGCCATCTCTCCCGAAAGAACTGATGGGGAAGGCCAATCCCTTTATACCCCAAGGGTTCAGTTAATTGAGTAGGGGACTTCAGGCAGCAAGAGTGCAAAGGCATTATATGGTATCAAAATTGCAGAATAACCGTCCTAAGTCGATCAACTTACCTGTGGACAAGACAGTAACCCGACTAAACTCCACGGATTAAGTTTCAGTTATCAATAGCACATTTACTTGAGAGCAATTAAGTATGAATATTGAAATGCTATCTGAATTACTAACAGTAGAGCCAACAGAAACTTTATCACTTGTGTAATCATGTAACTATAAGCTTGACAATATTATAGCTTAACTCCTCACTTAAAATTATTTTGAAGGAAGTGTAGTCAATGATGATAAACTCTTAACAAAGTAAGACCCTAGATTTTCAGAACATAAATCAACAAAGGTATTAGAACAAAAATGTGAAAACAGTATATATTACCTTTAGAAGAAGGAAAATGCTTCCCATCTTTCTGATAGTATTCTCTAATGGAAACCAGAGTTTTCCCTTTAAAATCTTGAACTGTAACCCTTCTTTTCTCCGAAAGCTGCGATTATAAAAACCAATTAACAATAGCAATAAATAAATAATCAAATCTAGGGCAAAGTCAAAAAAAATTAAAAGTTTCTATCCTTGCAAATCTTTTATAGGGTTTAAGACTAGGGTTTAATTTCTCATACCCTGCAAATGATAACATCACCATATTCGTCTGTATCTTTATTACCAATCTCAGGTTTGGTTTCCACTACTTCTTCTTTTTCTTTTTCTTCTACTTTTTCTTCAGCAATTTCCTCTGGCAATGGTGATGGTAGTGGTGGTTCTTCTTCTACTTCTTCTACCGTTGCTGTTGTTGCTGCTTCTGATACTGATATTGGTTTTTCTTCTTCCACCGTAGAGAGTAGAAAAGCTTCAAGGACATTTCTAACGAATTGTTTGGGTTCAGGAAGTGAGAGATTCATACCACCGAGTTTCTGTGAAGCAATATTTCTTACTTTATATTCAGTCATCCCATCCATGTCTGCGCTCTTCAAAATCTCAATCACTGTTTCTTTGATTTTACTACAAATTTCTGCTTCCATTTTCTCTCTTTAGGTTGAACAGGAACAACCAAAAACCAGTATTTTCACTCGACGGAAATAAGAGAGCATTTCCTCCTTTTATATCGTTCATTGTTTTCTACCAAGTAATGGGCTTGGAAAGCGGCGCTTGCACTGTGTGTGCGGTGCGCGCATCCTGACACGGAATATACAAGGTCGATGCTCTTTGAAAGAGCTACAGGCTGCATAAACGACTGCCGCAGTATTTACGCTCTGTGTTCAGCACACTGAGCTGATGCCACCGCCCACTCTCTTTACAGCTGAATGTTTTGACAACTTAATTCACATCTACATCTCCACAATGCTGGCAATACTGGACCAGTAAGTTGAGTTACATGCCAAACTATCCAAGAAGCCTAAAAAGGCTACTACTAACTTTACCAATGATAGATATTGTATTTAGTGTTCAACCAGCCTTTTGACACATGATGATGGTTAGACAGATAAATCCACTTTTCCCATTTCTTTAATTGTTTGTTTACATTGTTTGGTCAGACATCATTGGAGACTCCGGTGATTAGAGGGAAACGTTATTGCAGCTAAAAACACCTGTCAAGACTAAATAAATTTTGCAGTAATAACTCTTTTGAGTTGGATAAAAACAAGAAAATGCCATTACAGATGCCAGTTCTATAACCATAACTATGTCAGCATTTCTAAACAATCAATCAAGCAAAACAACTTCTTAATTGACAAGTTTGGATGTTGAAAGAATAACAATAAAACTGATCATATATTTTCTTCTGCGGTAATTTTGTTCAAAGATTATACAATTTCCCCAACTATATGTTCCCAATATTTTCAAGAGGAAGTACAAACAACTATACCTTTCAAGAAAAGAGAAGGAAAGAACTGATGAAGGCTTGAACAGAAGTATTGTTTCAAATGAGATGGGATGTGACCCTTGAGCTCATTGCTGCATCATTTAGGGTTGTCGAACAGTGAGCTATTTACTCTGTGCTTTGTTTGGATGAGACGTTGCCACGAGGTTTCTGTGCTTTGAGTCCTTACCCTTTGAATTTTTTGGGATTTTGCTTTTTGGTGCTGCATGAGTTCAACTTCATACAAGTTAAAAAAATGAAAAAATAAAGCCGAAATAGTGGTTGGAGTAAACTGGGATACTTTTTGCTGGAAACATAATGGTAAATGATCATCAAAATGGTATACAAATCAGAGTTATGAGTTTTAAAAAGGAAGATTAAGATCCATGGAAACATTAGATAATGTACTTTCATGTAGACAAGTTTCAAAATCTTCTTATACTTCAAGTAGCTACGGAAATTCCGAGAAACACTCCGGATCATTTTGACAAACTACATGAAGTATTCAATTTCATACAAATGAAGATTTTTTCCATTCCATTTGCACCAGAGACTGAACAACGCCGAAAATCGGAATCCGCAGCATTAGGGAAGTAAGTGAAAAGTACATCCATGGTTCATGGGAGAGATGCACAACACACCTATGAATTTGTATAATCCCGCTAGCGAATGAGCTAGGAAATGAAGACATAGAAAAAGAAAGAATGTAATGAACCAAGTGGACTGGTCAAAACTGAAGTTTGAGCTAACTTATCTACTAAGGCTGGGAAAAATTAGGGATCACTCTAATAGAGCAGTAGATGTGTACCAAATTACTTGCATACCGCAGTAAGAAGTGTAAGAATCTGTTACCTTGATCGAGCCTCGTCTGTGATTTTGACGGAAATTTCCCTTTCTGTCCTTCCCCACGCAACCTCATCCATGCTTTTCCCACGTCGTCTATATCTTCCACCAGATGCAACAAATCCAGGGCAGGGCCTGTAAGCTTTAATAGGCCACCAACCAAAGCCAGGGACTGTTGCTATCCCACCTTGAACCCTTCCTTCACCATTACAACCCTTCTCAACTTCTTCCCTCCCACACGCCTTACACCCCCTAGAAACAATGTCTTTACAAGGATTAGTATTTAAGTTTAACTAATCAAGATACCCTGCGAATACCACAATCTCACTCAAACAAGTCCTGCAAAATTAGACTCATCTTCAAAGAAAGGTTATATCTAGGTTTGTATAAGCAATGTACATTGGACGTTAAGCAAATGACACCAAACTAAGCTTTTCGTGACTTTTACACCTCATAAATAACTGGTTTCCATCAAAATGTTGGTCATCCTTTTTACAGGCCTTACTGAAGGATTTCACAATATGTTACATATGTCAAATCTCTACTGATTTATTAAGTGAGGCTCCTAAATTCATGTCAGACTACTGGTCTTTTCATTAAAATTCCTGATACTGTTTAATTTAAACTTTCTCCGGAGTACACAGTACTGGTTTTACAATTGATTTCTTTTTAGACTTAAGAGGATAATAATCTACTGAATATTGATCATGTAAGATGACTCCGAGCCAAGTCCGAACATTGTCCTAGAGGGAAAACGCCATGAATTCAAGAAAATATTGCACTCTAAGAATATGGAAGGGACAATTATTTACCCAAAGAGAGCTCAAGAAGAAATCTACAGAATCAATTACTTAACTAAGAAAAGAAAAGGCAGCAAGAGGCAAGCAAAGCTAAATACAACTAACCTGAAAGGAAGCTTCTCAAAGTCTTCAGTGGAAGGTTCGGGCTTATCTTCTTCGACTAAAGAAGCTGAAGAAAAAGAAGAAGAAGAAGAAGAAGAAGAAGAAGAAGAAGAAGAAGAAGAAGAAGAAGAAGAAGATGAAGGAGAACAAAATGGGATAAGTTTTTGAGGGTTGTTAATTGGTGGTGTCTTACTGGTGGTCAGTGGAACACATAAATATCTTCTGTTAGTGATTCTGCAATTGAGGTTTTGACTTTGAGAGTAGATTATTTGAGACGAAATTTGGAGAAGAAGAGTTGCCATTACAGGAAACAAATGAACAACTTCTTCTCTCGCTTGTTCTCGGAGGAAATAGTAACCGGATAAAAACTTTTTTTTGTTTGTTTTATAATTTTCTGTGGATTAGAAATTCGAAATAGAAAATGAGATTTTAAAAGTACAAAATTAAAAAAAGCAGGTTCTACCGAGACTTGAACTCGGGTTACTGGATTCAGAGTCCAATGTCCTGACCACTAGACCATAGAACCATTTGTTGCATAGTGGATCATCCTGCGGTATTGCTTTTTTGTTCAACCATTTTACTTGTTACTGGTTTGTATTTAGGTAGAGGGTTCTACATAGAGGTTTGCCTCTATCTTTTTTCAAAACCACTGCATAATGCCTCTTATATTTACGTTTATTTTTTCGCTATCTAAGAGCTCTATAATGTAATCAACAATTTCTATTTATCATTTCACCTTTACACTGTTAGAGCATTCCTCGGTTGAACCCATCAAGCGTTGGTATGTCAAGTTTGGTTGTCATATTTTAGTGAAACAAAACTCATGTTAAGATTCGCTTGATTATGTGCTAGAGTCAACTTCGTATAAGTTAGCTTGAAATTATTAGGATATGAGACGTTACAAGTATTGGAAGACTTGACGATGTGAAGAAGCAAGGAGCTACAACGACAACAATCATCCTTCCACTTGAGGTTAGTGATATTTGACTTGAACTGTTTCATTCCCTAACGTATCTTTCAAGTCGTGCATATTGAAAACATAACTGCAAAGCATATTTGAACTCTAGATAGACATAGTATTAAGGAATACAATACGAGGTTTATTGCTTAACCATTAAACTTTGTAGATAAGACATCGTCATAATCATTTGAATGCGATTGTGATTATGTATGGGTATGAGGTGAGGATTTCATCCTAGGGAACAATGTTTACATGTGTTCTAAGGAAGTAAGTTCATAAACTTGTTTGTGGACCGAAAAGGAAATTGCCATGTGTTATTGGTTTTGTTATTCATTGCATATCTTATGAACGACCAATATGCGCGATTGAGTATAACTGCTCACAACTTGTTGTGTTCTTGGTAGAACTATTCACAAAGGCCTGACTTATGTATTGGTAGAACTTTTATTAGTAAAACCAATCTTAAGTAATCACCTGTGGTATGATCGTGTTTGTTGTCTGACCAATTAAAAGGAAAGGGGAAACGATCCTTGTAAGGGGTGCAGTACATCAAGGGGAACCAATCCTTGTATGGGTGCAACAAAGTTTATAGCAGAAAGGGGAACCGATCCTATGGACATGTGCAACACATTTTTAGGCAAAGGGGAACCGATCCTATGGACATGTGCAACACATATAAGTTAGATACCATATATATGTGGGGAACCGATCCTAGTACCTAGTCAACCGAATTTTTGGAAAGCTAGTGTGACTATGCACAGTACTCACATGGAGGTAGAACCGAAACTTATTTTGGTAGAACCGTTAAACCCATGATTGTTATTGAATGTTGGTTTGATCAATCACATAGTTCTTGAAAGTCAGATGAACCAATTCTAAACTTATTTGGAAGTGTGGCAAATCGGTTTCAAGGTTGTAAGTGTGAAAGAGAACTTACAAAGTAAAGATGTCGACAAACTTTGAACACGTGCTATGAGTGTTTATTTCTTTAATTGTTCAAAGATATTCCTTAACGAATAAGGGAAGAGAATCCCAGGATCGAAACATAAGTAAGTTAAGAATCTTTTAATTAAGGTTATTAATTTCATTTTGTAGGGAAATTCCAGAATTAGTAATATGCATTTACTAATTAGATTTTCTGAGAGATTTCGATCATTATTTTTGGACAAAGCGTTTCCAGGAATTATGGAAACCGAATTTGTGCTTTAATGAATATCTTGAGAATATTTTCGGTTTTGTAAATTCCTTGGTGTCCAAACTTCCTTGTCTATAAATACTTGAAGTTTGCCTTTCTAACAAACTAATCCTTCGTAACAAAAAACTTCCTCTTTTGTTGTTGTTACTGGTGTAGCCGCCTATTCGGAGAGGAGAGTAACATATATAGGCGAAATCTTTTACGGCCGCTCGTTTTAAAGTCTTCTTTGGGATTGAGAAGTTCTAGCGTGTACCGTTGGTGGGAAACTAGATAATTGCGGTTTATCTTTTGTTTTCGATTGATTTGATTGACTAACGGTGGTTGAAATATGATTGCACCTAGTTTGTTTATTCTTGAGAATCTTCTCTTCTGATATAAGATTCACTCAAATTAGTTCAGAGTTTCTACAGGGATCTTTAGACTGTTGTGAGTTCTAAAGACGATCTTGTGATAATCCATTGTTAACAAACTCCGTTCTGTGCGTGATTGATCACAAGAGATTCAAATGATTGTGTGCGGGTTTTTATTGAAGATTTAAGAAGATTTGAATACAAAGAAGATATTGAAGATCTGACTTGGGTTTTATAATCTTTGGTATGCACAATACTTGTTTGGGTAAAAGAGAATCCAATTAATAATCGGTTTATCCTTGTGGTAGATTGGATTGATTAATTGAGTAGATCGGCATCAACACGATTCTTCGGATTAAAGGTTTTGTTGGATTAATCTTAAACGATTACTTCGGTAATTGAATATAATATAGATCTAAGGACCTGACGAAGGAGTTTATGCTAAGATAAACGGAAGAGCCTTTTTCCGACTCATATCACTTGGTTGAATAAAGTTGATACCAAATAGATTTGTTGTTCCTTTACTGTTTGGAATACGAACCGAAAGGATTGTTCCAAGTACGTGACTTATTCATAAGTCGGAGGCGTGGGAATACAGACGGAACCAGGTGAACTATAGGGTTAGTTACTTGGTCTCAACTATACGAAGCTAAGTGTAATTTTGTGTAGTGCTTAATCCTGAGAATATTCAATTCTGGACTAGGTCCCGGGGTTTTTCTGCATTTGCGGTTTCCTCGTTAACAAAATCTTGTTGTGTCATTTACTTTTATTTTCCGCATTATAATTGTTTTATTATAATTAAAGTAAATTACACAAACGTTAATTCATATTTACTTGATAAGCAATCCTATTGTGTTTGCTTAAGTCCAAACCTTTGTATCAAGTAAACATACTTCGTTGTTGTATTGTCTCGATCTCGTATCCATAGACGATCACACGAAGTGCGAACCGATTAGTTGTATTGTCTCGACTCAGTCCATAGACAATCACTTTCGGAGAAAGGACTTATAGGTAGGAAAAGTTTTAGCTTGAGGTATATCTGGGTACCCTCGCCTTTTCATACACAATTTACAAATGACATGAAGATCCATTCCATCCATGAAATACAAAAGTTTCTGAAATTCAAATACATATGAAAGATTCTAAAGTTCATACAATTCATATATAGACAAATACATACAAAAAACTCTAAAGTTCATATAATTCAAATATATACGATAATGTTTTAATTTGGATCTAAACAAGACCAAAAGCTCTTCTACAAAACATTTACACGAGCAAATCTTTTTCATCCTCTCCTGCACTTCCTCACCATCCCTATACCAACAGAAAATACATCACTGGTTTGCCACCAACAACAGCTTCCACTGTCACCAGTTCATGACCACCTTGACATCATCACATGCTAGCATCTAGCACCACCAGTCAGTCCATTCAACCATCATTCACGACCCACAACAATAAGTACACCACGTTGCTTGTAGGATCAGAATCTCGCAACAATTATGTCTCAGCGAAATTATCAATGGTATTGCACAATAGCGTCGCAGAACAATTTCAGAAACGACGTCAGCAAGGATCATGAGAAAGATGTGATAGTCTTGCGAAAATTAGAGAGCTTGCGAAATTAACATTTGTAAAGTTGCGAGAATGTCGCAAACCATATCCGAAAATAAAGGACAGATTAGCTGTCATCCACTATGTATTTCCTTATAAATAGTCATTCGAGTTGTAAAAAGAGAGAGAGATCTTTTTTGAGTAAGAAACAAGTAAATAGGAGAGAGAAAGTTCAGAGCAGAGTCCATTCTTGATTTCTTTATCTTTCCTGTAAGAACATTCAAAAATTAATCAATAAAATTAAGAGTGTAAACCTAAAAATGAGTTGATCAACAATGAAATCATATGAGGGGTGTAGTGTAGGATTTCCTGCAACTACATAATGGCGCTAGAAACAGGGACGAGTTGAAGATTATTCTAGAGAAAACTAAAAATTGATATTGAGATTTGTGAAAATTTAAAGTGATTGATTAAGAATTTTTCATAATTTCTTGCAATATTGTTAGCATTGAAGAAATGGCTAGAAGAAGAAATACATCCGAACAGCCGACTATTATTAGAAGAAGCAAGAGAAATGCTGGAAGAGAAAGAAGTGAGATGGGAGAATCTACTAGAATGAGAAATAATAGAGAAAATATAATTCAATCGCCAATTCAACAAACATTAGTTCAAGAAAGGAATACAGATTATGACAGAGTGAGCGTACACACTTGGCGATCAAATTCAGCAGAAGAAATAGAAGAAGAACAACAAAATATAAATTATAGACAGGAAGAAAGAAATCAAGAAGCAGATGAAGGAATAATTCATGGAAATGAGGAAATTGGAGCGTTAGAAACATTGAGACGAAGAATACATGAAGAAAGAAGAGCTGAGGCAGAGGAACGTGCGAATCTAACAAGGAAAAATCACGAATTAAGGACGGAGAATATCAGATTGCAGAATAGAAGATCGAGAAGTATTACAAAATCATATTCCAGATCGACTAGAAGAGAAATGAGGAAAAATTCACCCACGATCAATGCTGGAAACAATATTCATGAAGAAATATCAAATCCTAATGAAGAATATCGCGAAAATAGAGAAAGAACTGATGATCGTTACATTCCACAAAATGAAACTTTTGATGATGGGAAAATTGGAGGAAATTCAGAGAACGGGCAAATTCAGAGACAAAATAACCAAGATGGCGAAGGAAATCAAGAGGAGGGAAGAAGAATTTTACACGTGAGAGAAAATCAAAGAAATCAACAGACAATTGAAGAAGAAATTGAAAGACATAATGCTGAACAAGCACGTTTAATCTGCGAACGTGAAAGGTTGAGAGCGGAAATGGAAGAGCAAGAGCTTCAGGAGACAATTCGCCAAAGCAATCATGACAATCGAGAAAGAAGGCGTATACAAAACCGGAATAATGATAATCTCAATGAGGAGTATGATAGAGTGAATAGAATGGCTGAAAGACAGCGAATTGAGTTGATAAGAAATGAACAAAATTATGGAGGGGAAAATGAACGACATCATCATTTGCGAATTCAAGATAGGGATGAGGAAGAGAATCGCAGAAGAAGACGAGATGAGGATAATGAAGAAGAGATACGAAATTTCGCAAGAGAAGATAGACGTGAACGCAAAAGAAGAGAAACAAAATTAAAGAGACCAATGGGCCAACATTCAGGTGTAAACAAACAAATCTTGAAAGAATTAGAAGAAATGAGAGGAATGCTAAATAACATAGGAGAAGTAGGTAGAAGACAATTGGATGAAGCAATAGAAGAAGCTGCGAAAACTCCATTTACAAGGGAAGTACAATTAGGAGGAATACCACTGAAATGCAATTTGCCCGCATTAACTAGCATTTTCGATGGAACAACTTGTGCAATTCAACACATTAAAGCTTATGTGAGGTGCATGTTACAATGGGAAAATCATGATGCGGTATTGTGAAAATATTTTGCATCCATCTTAACAGGAGAAGCGTTAAAATGGTTTGAAGGTTTACCAAAGAATACAATAACCTCCTTCAATCATTTGCAGACCACATTCTTGGGAGCATATATAAGTAATAATTCCTCACGACCTGATATAGAAGATGTGTTTGGATTAAATCAAAGGATTGACGAAAGTTTGAAACACTTGACTAAAAGATGGAGAAATATGTGTAGCGAAATGGCTGGCCGTGTAGATGAGAGATATCTCATATTATCATTTATCAATGCTATGTTTGCAACAAACCTGTTGTTTGTTCAAATTTTCAGAGTCAAGAATACGATTACAATGACTGAATTGCGAGAACTTCAAGAAGAATACATTGCTTTAGATGAAAAACAAAATGAAATGGAATCATATCCAGTTGCGAACACCAGCTCACAAACAACGAATGCAAGCTTATTGCCCAAGCTAATAAATACAGTGGCGAATACTTCGCAAGTACAACAAGAAAATGAGACAAATAACAATCAGCAGAAATTGGTAGCTATGGGGATCCGAGATCAAGAAAAGTATGAAAGAGAAAGAAATTTCTACAGTCGTGGAGGAAATAACAAGATTCAAAGACTCGATCAACCACAAGAAACTTATGGAGGTCAAAGACCAAACTTTAATAGAGGGCAAGGAAGTCATAAAGTAGTATGGGAAGAAATCAAGATGCCACCTCTAAAGGCAAGTGTAGAGAAGATATGGGAAGCTATAATTTTGATGGTAAATATACCAACACCATGGAACATGGGAACGGAACCGCCCCCAAATCACAGAAGTCATGAATTTTGTTCGTATCATCATTTTCATGGACATACCACAAACGATTGCAGAAATGTAAAGAGAATTATTTTGAGAATGATAGATCAAGGTAAACTAAACGACTTTCTGGTAGGGCATCCACAATCTCAACCATTACCACCACCGCCAGAACATCACAAAGCGAATACGATGAAAAAGAAAGAAACATTCTTCATAGAAATTGGTGCAAAAGCTAAAAATATATTCTGTCACTCTATCGTACATTCATATAAGACAATTGAAGATTTTCATGATAATGTTTTAAGTAGAGTGTTCGCAAGAGATAATAATGGTAGAGAGGTTATGAATATTGCGAAAATTTCGCGACTAGATGAATGGCAGAAACAGATCATTTCTTTTACCGCAGAAGAAATTCCCGAAGGAGAAGAGGTGCATGACAATCCATTGGTAATAAAATTAGAAATTAATCCAAAATCAAAAGAAGATAAGGATGATGAAGCTGAAGATTCATGGGAAATCAATAGAATCCTAGTCGATACTGGAAGCTCTGTGAACATCTTATTTTATCATACTTATAAAACCATGGGTGGAAGAGATGATGATCTTATACCTTCAACATATAAGATATATGATTTTAATGGTACTGCTAACAAGCCTAAAGGGGAGGTTACTATGCAAATTCTATTGAAGGGAATATCTTCTGAAATCTCATTCTGTGTAGTTGATGTAGAATCACCCTACAATGCATTAATTGGACGACCTTGGCTACATAGGATTTTAGGTGTAGCTTCAAATTTCCATCAATGCATCAAATTCCCTCACCCCAATGGTGTAGGAATCATAAAGGGAGATTGGGTTGAAGGAAATAAATGTTATGAAACTGAGATAGAATCTTGCGAAGGAAGAGCAAACAAGAAGGAAAACTGGCGACACAAAATCAAGGATGTACAAAGAAGTGAGAAGTTGATGGTGGATACAATCGAAAAGAAAGGAGAAGAGATGTTGCAAAATTAATGCTAGCTCAGGATAAAAAGGATGAACATACCATTACCAAGGAAGCAGTATCAGAAAATCATAAAGAAGCAGAGGAGGGCAAAAGTAATAAAAACAAGAAATGAATGAATGATTAAGTTGTTGCGATAATCTCGCAGTAAGTAAAATTCTCAAAATACATTTGATTGGACAACAAAATTGAGATTGAAAAATTCAGATACAATAGTATGAATTGCGAGACTCTCACAGAGATAATGAATTTTACAGAAATAATCAGAGAAGAATGACATAAAAGAAAGAGGCAAACCTTTATGGCGTACACCCTGGTTCGCGAATAAAATTTCGCAAGAGGCAAATGTAAGACCTAAAGTACGTCATATTAGGGGGTACCTGTTACATGGCTCAGGGAAAGGCTACACCGCCACCGGAACCTGAGTCATGGAGATTTGGGGTCAATGAAGCCCATCAGGGAGAGGTACCTTGGATTCTTAACTTAAGCATACGACTTAGGTTGGGCGACTAAGGTAATAAGGACTCTCCCAAGGAGTGCAGAATCTGATCAAGGCGCCGAGGTACACGGTTGAGTCAAGGGTGCCGGGGGCGTTTGAAACGTCCTTGCCATTCTTGACAAGTCTTGGCTTATACTGCACTCGGCCAGAAGAAAAACCCACTTAGGGTGAAGTCTCGTAACCATAAGCCCTATAGGTAAAAGGGATAAGAGGCTGCGAAAACAACTGATTGTTGTTAAGACTGGATGAGAGGATCTAACCTTGTATGGTAGAAGTACGCCTCCTTGAAGGGGCAACCAGGGGGGAGATAAGGGCGGCACCCTCCATTAGGGAGCTGATAAGTGTCTTAAGACGCAAATGTCATGAGGCTTTTTATTCACAAGGATATTAAGGCTTGTCATATTTGTGCAATAATCCTGAAGAGGCAATAATACAAAAGAAAAGGATAAGACGAGATCAATGGGTTTTCGCATGAAAGTGCGAAGACGTCCTGCGATTTCGTCGCAAGACAGCAATGTCATGGGGCTTTATTTTCGCAAGAATATTTAGGCCAGTCATATTGTCGCAACATTCCTGAAGAGGCCATAATACAAAAGAAAAAGTTAAGACAAGATCAATGGGTTTTTGTATGAAAATGCAAGGACGTCCTGTGATTTTGTCGCAATGACAAGAGGTGGCATAATAAGACCTTTAATTAGGAAGGAAAAATACGACCACACAGGAATGAGATTTTGAAAAGAAACAAAATCCACTTCGCAAAAAGTTGCGAAATTATACAATAAGAAAAGTTTTATGACATCTCTCATTTGGATTCAAATAACAGAGGCAAGTATGGGAATGTGTGAAATTAGAGGATGTTATTTGTCTCCATATGAGAGATTTACTCAAAAATTCAAGAATTAATAATTATATTGATTAATTGTATTGCAAAGAAGAATTGTTTTCATTTACGCAGGTCAAAATGAAAGAAACACAAATATACAGAAGGAAGAAATAAGTGTACAAGTATTACAAAGAATCAAAGAAATAAATAAAGATTATTTCTTGGTTAATTCTCATTATCTTCACCAGACTTGTTTCCTTCTTCATCTGCGTCAGAATCTTTATCACCATCAGAACTTCCATCACTATTAGACTCTTCATCGTCAGCTTCGCTATCAGAGATAATTAAACTGGGAGTATTCTGTGGGATTTCTTCTAAAAGACAAGGATAATCAGAATGTGGGATATTATGATCATCACAAACCATTTAGATGGTTTGGTTGCGAAAGTGCATAGCGTCATTCTTAAAATTCTCAACAGTGATTATGATTTGATTCTTCAATCTAGAATACTTGTCGTTGCGAGAAGAAAGATTCTTTGCGAGTTCCTTCTTTTCAGCTTCAAGTTCTTCAATCTCTTCACGATATTTATTTTCAGAATCTGCGAACAAAAGGCAACCAATTATTAACTTGATGAAAATTCATAAGAATCAAAAGATTAGTAAAGAAGAGCAATTAGCAACCTTCTCTGTCAGAAATCATGTCTCTAATCAAGGCTGTATGTTCAACTTGGAGACTAACATTTACGCCTAAATCTTTTCTAGCATCATCTAAAATTTTCGCAGCCCAGAAAAATTCATCCTCACTACTTATGAGAAGACGAGAACGAATTTGATTTTCCCTTTCGCAGAGTTCAATATTCTTGCGGTTAGCTTCATCTCGCTCAAGTTGAACTTCAAGGAGAGCCTCTTGGAATTTCGCTAAAGCCTTGGAACCTTGATCAGAGATACGATCCTTATCATCTATGAGACCGCTAATTTTCGTTCTTAATTAATTGGTTTTCTCTTTGGAATCAATAAGGAGACGCTTAAATCTGTTAGCTAAGCCTAAATTGGATCTATGATCAATTTCTAAGAGGCGAAATTTCGATCTAAGTTCATTTAGAGAAAGAGATGAAATTCTATCATTTGAAAAGCTATTTAAGGAATTGTTAAAACGTTCAAGAAAGGTATCATTATCCAAGGCATTAGGGAATGAGCGAAGAAGGGTGGCTTCATCAGAAATACCATAGATGTCTGCAAAAAGGATTATTTAAATAAGATAAAACAACAGGATGGATGAATAAAGAGAAAAGAGAAAATTAACATACCGTAAAGCTGATTATTAGCTTGTTGAAGACTAGAAATTTTATTCTTATACGAGGAAGAATCAATTTCTAATTGTCTATTTCTCTCGCGAAGACTTTTAACTTCAGCTTCCAATTCTTCATTCTTTTTGCGAAATTGAAGATTTTTCTTTTCAAGATTTTCACGTCTTCTCTCCAGATCTGAGGCAACAGCAAAAGAAGCTTTTCCAGCCTGCGAAAAGAAATAAAAAATATTAATATGGAAAGAGATTTTGAGTTATAACAATAAAAAAGTAAAAAGATAAAAGTATACCAAACTATTGAGAGAGTGCAAGAAGTCGGGAATCACTGATCTAGAAACTCCGTGAAGAGAGTTATCACCATCCAGTAAAGGGACATCACAAAGGGTAGCGAGAGCTTTGCAGGTATTTGCGAATTGGCTATCTCCCATCCCTTGTAGAGAATCAGAAAAGAGGCCAGAAAGCTTAGCCATAGAAGAGGTGGAGAATCTTCAGTCGCAGCAAGATCATCGTTATCTTCATCACCCTTATCACTTTCAGAACTTTCGTTAGGAAGAACATTTGAAGGATAAGGAGAACCAACTTTTCTTTTCTTTGGAGGAGGACCAGTTGATTTTTCCCTGCGAAGAGTACCTTTACCTTTATCACCAATCTTAACAGCATCAACAGATTCTTCTACTTCAGCAATAACCTTCACATACAAATAGAAATAAGAAATGGAAGCATGGAAGTAACAGTACTATTTAAAGTCATGAGAGAAAATCTCTTACTTCATCTGTGTATGAGCGAAGAGCTAACAGAGTACTAGATTTCCTAGTCCTGTTATAACTATCCTTTAGTTTTTGGATCTGCGAAATATCACAAGAGAGACAAGACAGGGATCCTTCTTCGTTGCAAAACAATGAATCAAGTTATGTTTTTCATCTACATGTTATTAGTCGCAGATTATCACCAACCGTAGGATAGCAGGTTCGCTTAGCTAACCCCAAAATCCCTTGTATCACTGAGTAACAGGTCCGCTTAGTTATCAGATTCTATTCAAAAGAACCACCTTGAGGTTCGCTTACAAGATGTAATTCCCCGAACGCATTAAGATTTATGAATTTAGGTTTAGTACTAGTAGTTAGACTCGGTTCACTTGGTCAACTTTCTAGCGTTGTTTTCACACACAATTGCTCCACGGAATTCCTCCACAAGGTCTCGTGTTTTCTACTTGTGTAAAGTGTCGAGAACAATTACGTATTCCCTAACTTATACTAGATTTAGGTTGAGTTAACAAATCAATTCAGCGTGCACTCTAAATAATCTATTAAACAACCATGAATGTATAAACATTCCAATTAGTAAAAACAAACGATAATCATGTGAAAAACTTCAAAGTAGATTTTAAAACAAAAACTCAAATCATGTAAAGAACTAGGAATTCATCCTCAATCAATAAGAAAATTAGCTACTCATGTTTTTGAAATTCACACAAATAATTAAAAGGAGAATTTTGAAGTTCACACAAATAACTAAAAGAAGAATTTTGAAAAGCAAGCAAAAACACAAGTGTTGTGTGTGTAAAAGGTGTGTAAAAGGTGTAGAGAACTCCTTTATTTATAGGCTTCAATGTTCTCCAATCCTCCAAGGAATAGAATCCTCACTCCATAATAACACCACTTTCCCAATTTGAGTCTAATTCTAATTTCAAGTCCAAATTCTCCAAATCTTCCAAGTTTCCATCCAACTTCCAAAATCTAAGTATTCACACCCATGAGAAGAATCCACATAAAAAAATATAATTTTGGGTCGCCGGAATAGTTATTAGGATCACCGGAATCCGTCCACAGAACTCCCTGCCAGTAGCTGGAATCTTCTTCTCCGTGCATGGAATATTCCATCACGGTACCGTTACATATAACTGTCAAAGTAAGAGTCTCTGTTAGTCAACCGAGTCAGTGAAGAGGAAGTCAGACACCGAGTCAGCATCTTACTCGGTCTTACTGGATACTGACTCAACTGAGCCACAAGCTGGATTGGTCATCGGACTCGTCTGATCGACTCGCTGGAGGAGAAATTTGGGCAGAGTTCTGTTTGTATTTCAGGTGTATTCCGGCCATTTTTCAGGCCTCTTTCTCTGCTTCATACCTGTTAAGAACCTAGGCATACCTCTAACAATAATAGTCTTCATTCCTGCAGCAGAGCTTCAATTCCTCATCCAAGCTCAGACCCATTTCATATATCCATCACTAATTGACAGCATCAGCATCCATCTGTATCTCCTTCATAAACCCATTAATCTCAGTACCAACTTCACTGCAGACACCAACTCTTCTATCTCAGATTCATTTACATTAAACCCTCAATCTCGGCTATTTCCAGTGAACCCATATCAATCTTCAACCTGATTTAATCATTCGATTCTTTGTTCTTTGATTCACACCATCAACGCAACTCTGCCAGGATTCAACACCTTTAGAACTCGAATTTGCTCTAAACCCACCTTCGATTCAAGCAGCAAGTTCATCACCATCTTCAATAATTCTCAGAATCAAACAAACCCTTTTCTTCTCCGATTCAGAAACAGTCTCGAACCCTAATTTTGGATGTAATTCATCTTCATCAATTGTCTTCGTCTTGACAGAAACACAGCTCAGATTTATCATCTCCTTCTCTCTGTCAAATTCCTCAAACCCTTGTTAGCAACAACATCACTTATTCTTCCAATTCCTTGTCAATCACCATGAACCCATCTTCTATTCGTTCTCAATTCAACACAGGTCCCCTTTTCATCTCTCGAATATCAACGGCAACAGTCACCCACAACTCTCGATCTCTCCTTTTCGATTTAGTAGCAAAGTCCTTCTATGACTGCGCCTCCATTTTTTCCTTTCTTTCTCTCTTTTCTCAATTTCAGATGTAGAAAAATGATTGAGAAGTAAATCTTCTCGAATTTAGGGTTGTAGAAGTAGGTTATATTCGATGCTCTGTCACCTTGATAAGGGATACCCAGCTAACAGTCCCTTATCCTCAGCTGGTCTGTCTGTAATGCTTCTCCAAAAGAAAGTTGCCCCTTAACCAATTGACTGGGCTTCAGATAGTATTTGCATTAATAATAACCATTCTGTCCTTTTGACTTAAATTGGGTGATTTCTTCTTCTTTTCTTCCGTACGACTCCAAAGTAGCTACAAAACTCAAAACAAGCGTAAAATACATAATTTACAAGAAAAATAGCAAAGAAAGCATCACCAATAGATAATAAATAGGATGTATTCTACACCCTACCAAATACTAGTGCTCTCGGTAGAGTCGATCTCCATTAACCCTTGAGTTTCTTCTCTAAACTCGGGTTAACGACTTAAAGACTTCATTGGGATTGTGAAGCCAGATCGATACTACTTTTATCGTAGTTGTGTGATCTGATCTTGCATTTTCTATCGTGCGAGTACAATCGATATGATTGGCTTGAGATTGTGAGAGTTCTCCGATAGGCAAGATAAAGAAGTCACAAACATGTTCGTCTCACTATTTGTGATTCCTCGATAATCCTCTTGTGTAGTCAAGAAGGATTGTTGAGAGGTAATCAATTGATCTAGGATGTTCTTCGGGAATATAAGACCGGATTAATTGATTGGTTCCTGATTACCTTGGTTATTATCAGAAAACGGAACAAAACCTAGGGTTTATCTGTGGGAGACAGATTTATCCTTTTGATAGACTTTTCTGTGTGAGACAGATTTGTTTATTATCAAGCCTGCGATTTTGGGTCGTGGCAACTCTTGGTTGTGGGTAAGATCAGCTAAGGGAATCAAGTACGTAGCATCCTGCTGGGATCAGAGGCGTAGGAGTACAACTGTACCTTGTATCAGTGGGAGATTGATAGGGGTTAAACTATAGATCAGTCCGAAGTTAGTTTGCAGTAGGATACCGTTTGTAGTGGCTTAATACAGTGTGTATTCAATCTGGACTAGGTCTCGGGGTTTTTCTGTATTTGCGGTTTCCTCGTTAACAAAATTCTGGTTTCTGTGTTATTTCTTTTCCGCATTTATATAATTGAAATAATACAGGTTGTGCGTTCGTGATCATCAATTGGAAATCCAACCTTTGGTTGTTGATTGATATTGATTGTGTTAGGGTACCGACCCTAAACTCGTCATAAGACCATGGGTAGAACTCAAATCGAAAACCGGTTGACTAGATGAGGGATCCCATTGACTTATAAACTACCCAATTAAGCCCCATCTACCAATGTGGAACTAAGGTCCCAACATCCCACCACGCTTCCAAACCCAACGTCCTCGTTGGCCCATTCTATCGACACTGACCCGAAGGTAGCCCCTTCTCTTATAGCGGCTTCACTCCCCTATCAGTATTCAGTGCGGGTGACAACTACGCCCATACATAGGTGCCCCATCACTTTAATCTAGCCTATAGGTCTCCCCTTCCGTGGAGCGGGCATGGGTCGTGGTGGTTGGCTCTGATACCAAATGTTAGGGTACCGACCCTAAACTCGTCATAAGCCCATGGGTAGAACTCAAATCGAAAACCGGTTGACTAGATGAGGGATCCCATTGACTTATAAACTACCCAATTAAGCCCCATCTACCAATGTGGGACTAAGGTCCCTACAGATTGATCCTTGGATATTGGTCTTTGTACCATCCAAGTTATCTTTCTTTGATAAAGACTCGCAAATTTCTATTTGCTTGAGTAAAGATCAAATTGAGAGATTGAGATATAAACTATTTGATATATCTTTTTATTGATCGAGTCTGACTGTCTAGTTGATTCTCATAAAAAGTATATTGGAGTTTGTACATATAGATTGCCTAAACGAAATATTGGGTGGTGTTGTTAGACCCCCGCTTTTTCAATTGGTATCAGAGCAGGCAAACACGTTTAAGACCTAACCAGTCTGTGTTTGTAGCGATCTGACTCTATGGACAAGAGTACTATCTCTAATAAACGCGTCACCAGTAATAAAAAGTCTCTCTCATCTAAGTCTATTAAATAGAAAAGCTATTCTATCTCGAATATAGAAAAACCTTGTGGTTCGATGAGACAGACAATCAATGACATATGTGTTGATCACCCTTCGAAAGAGATTTCCTCTTCCAATGAATGGTATACAGCTGAAGAGAGTAAATTGATTCTAAAACTTTTTAAAATTCAAGCTGTAAGATTTAATCAGTTAAAGCACCATGTCAATGTCCTTCTTGGTATTGTAAGAGATTGCAAAATCCATAGCAACGCTGAATATTACTCTTCATGCTTGACTCTTGAGGCTAGCCTCAAAAAGGATGCTCTGGATATTTAACACCATTTGAAGAAAATCTCGATTCAAGGATGTTCAAAACAATCTTGCATGCCAAGAACTTCTGATATCTCACCCTCAGAAGTAAATACAGGTGTTCCTAATGTTCCCACCGATCTTGAACTTAGAACATCATGTAAAAGGGACAAATCTCCTGACGATGATATTAAGACCACATCCTCCGATCACTCTAATGGTCAAAAGGTATGTCTTGTCTGTGAGACCAAGAGTTCTGTTAAACAAAAGAGAAACTCTAAGTTGAATAAATATTCCTTGGTTCAACTTCAACACACCCTAGATTTGATCCTCAAAGGTGTGACTGACATTCGTATGATTTATCCAATTGGTTTTCGTACCTATCCCGTGTATTCCACCGGGAAAGTCAATACAGTGAGTTCCTCCAATGGCCGAAGGCAGAACAGCGGTCTTAACAAACATCGTCCAAAGAAAGCTCAACGCCTTGCCTCTAAATGCAACATTGTTCCTGTTGAGAAGGTCATTCCAGAAGAAAGGAAAATCGCGGAGATGCAAAAATATTTTAAAGATATAATTGTAAGATACAAAGAGCATGTCAACAGATTATCGTCTTCCTCATGTCAAGGCACTTCTGGTAAGGACTCTAACTATGTCTCTTATTTTGATGACAATAAATTTTATGACAATTTCTCTTGTCAAACAGGATCCCTCTCTAAGACTAAGAGGAAAAACAAACTTAACTAAAAACACAATCCTCTTTGTGAGCCTGTGGCTCGTACTTGTGCTAATTAATCACAAGGATTGAGAACTTACTCATGAAAAATCCTGTTGAGTAAGTTGTGTTAAAAACAGGTATACTTGTTGCTTGCATCTGTTAAAGTTGAATTATTTTCTTATCGTCCATAGCTAAACTTATGTTGACAGATTGGCCAAGATCAAGTATTGGTTAAGTCAATTGTATGTGTTGCATAGAGTCTTATTTAATGAGTTTAAGTCTTGAAGGACTTTTTTTTAATGGGTGTCTGTTGTTCTAGAACGGATTCCGTTCTGGTCCGAGTCAACAATTGTTTTGAAACCCTAAATTGTTATCCCCAAGGATAAATATCCAACCTCTTAGGGTTACAAGTCATGTACGTGTACTCCTGATAGCTTTTGGGTTTTCAAGAATGTCTTCCTCCTCTTCTTGCTATGGTGATTTTGCAAAAGGGTTTCTCGACAAAGGTGTTGAGATTGATTCCAAGAGGAAAAGAACACTCGTAGATGAAGATCATCCCAATGCTTCATGCTTCTTTTCCTATTCTCATGAAGATATTGAGAAGGATGATATGATCTCTGCTGAAGTTGTTCATGAATTTCTTAAGTACTTTGGGGAAGCAAAACAACAACTTGTTGATACTCTAAAAGGTCTTGATAAAGTGAATACTGAGTTGGAAAAGTTTGTGTCTGACCTTGGTCTCATAAAAGCTCATGTCAATGATCTTCGTAAAGAAAATCATATCTCTAATACTACAGAGAGGGCTGTCGTTCACAAGCTTGAAGACTCCATGATTCATGAGGATCCTGTACTGCCAATCTCTTTGTTCGCTATCAAGGAAACGATGAAGTCTGATTATGTTTAGCTTGTTCTTTTATTTTCCTAGGAAGTCTTCTTTTTGGTTAGTTGGAAGAATAACTAGTGCTTTGAATAGCGACGATTGTGACTACACATAGATATTTTTGTTTCATCTTCTTATGTTTTTTTTTTAGTTTTTTTTGGGTTGAAAAAATTCTAAAAATATTTGGAGGATGATTATTATTGCAGTATTCTTTTGGTTTGATATATTGCAATATTTTTTATGGGATATGTATTGCTTGCGTCCGTGAACTTGAAGGTCCCATATTGTGTCAAAAGTGAAGTCGTTCATGATCGATATTCGTTTATTGGTTTAAGGACGAATGGACTTTTGACAATTACAAAAGTTATGCCTATGCAGTCATGTATGTGATGGAAAATAGGATTAAAACTTTTGTTTGACAAGGATAAAGTCTATTATATTGTTATGCATATAATGATGGAAAATAGAATAGATCCTTGTATGGTTATCCACGGTTTTGGTCTTCATTGATCTTTCTTTTGAATACCGTGAAGGCTCCATTATGTGTATTACGTTGAGCACGATACAACCAAGTCGATTGTTGATGGCATGGTTGGTTGTTCCGTGAGATAGTATATGTTGAGCATTAGAAACTAATTAATCATCCTTGATTATTTAGTTTGTACTCCATAAGCTTCTTCTTTCTTATGTTGAGTACATGTACGGTTAAGGTTTTCATCTCTCTTGGTAATCTTGGTCGGGGTTCCATAATTCTCTTATGTTGAGCCCAAAATAATTAAATTGATTACTTCGGTGATTAGTTTGGTTATTCGTATTCCAATTAGATTAATTATAGGTTCTCTTGTAATTAATCTAGTTGAGTTTTCATATATTCCACAATTCATTGTGTTGAGTATATGAATGACTACACTAACATGTTTTATTGGTTAATGTAGTCTTGAATATTCCGTAAGGTTTTCCTTATGTCGAGTATCCTCATATTCCGTAAGGTTTTCCTTATGTCGAGTATCTTCATATTCCGTAAGGTCTTCCTTATGTAAAGTATACTGATATTCCGTAAGGTTCTCCTTATGTTGAGTATTTGAACGGTTAAGTTAGTCACCTCCATATGATTAACTTAGTCGTACCTCCGTAGGTTTACTTATGTTGAGCATCTTCAATTAAATTGATCACTTTTGTGGTTTTGATTTAATTGCTTATTCAATTAAAACACTCATCGGTTTTCTTGTGAGTATTTTGGTTGAATTTTGGATATAGAAAATCATTCGCGTGGTTTTTGGTGTCCAACTAAAATCCTTCTTTTCTTTCGAAATTAAGGTCGCTCTTGTTGTTCTCTCGGTAATGACATCAAATGGGGGAGAGTTCTTTTGAACTTGTGCTTAATGGTAATATCTTGCGGGGTGTGCGGTTGTGGAATTTTAAAGGGATTATCTTATATCTTTAAACTCCTTGATGAATGCTGTTAGCTTCGGCTATAAGATTGCATCTAAATTAAGATGATGTGTATTCTTTCTTTTGGTCTATGAAATGTCTCTTGTGGAAATTTCATTATGAACCCGTTCTTTTACCTTTGCCAATTTTATTGACAAAAAGGGGAGAAATATTGTAGTTCACACTACTAATACATATGGTTTTCGGATCATTGTGTAAGGGGGAGTGGTTTCCACGATCGAGATAGAGTAATGACTAAGGGGGAGTGATACATATCACCATAGTATTATTGTTAAAGTCGTGATACAATTGGACTTTGATGTTTCATAATAGTACTATGACATTGTATAATAATGATCGAGAATCTCGATTTCTCTCATTGTTATTGCTACGGATCTTCAACAACGGTGATACTAAACTTACAACCTTTGGGATCATTGGAGTACTTGGAAGGACGAAGATTTCAAGGAACGTTGAAGATTAGACTATGGAATAAGAGACATTAAAGTTTATCTTTTTTGTATTCCATATGTATTAATAGTTTTGTCACTAAAATTGGCAAAGGGGGAGATTGTTAGAGCATAGCTCGGTCGACCTCGCATGCGTTGGTATATCAAGCATGTTTGTTAATGTTAGTGATCAAAACTATAAGTCTTGATTTCTAGCCTATTATCTAAGTCTCGGACTAGGATAGGAAAATTGTAGTTGAGCTCAAGAACTTCATGGCGATTCAACGACAACGACGAAGATCTGCACAAGGAACCGTGGAACTTCATCAACAACAAGGTAAGTGAAGACTTGAACTTATCTATCACTCAAAAGTCTATATATTCTATCTCTTACTTCTTATGAGACAAAATTCGTATGCTATATAGACTAGATCATACACATTGATATTTCGAGCTGAGTATTCAATGCTTATCTTTTTCTCGATCATGTGTTGGTAAAGCGTTTCGCTTTGATAAGGTTTATCTTCACCTAGTGACGAAAGTCATGAAAAGTTTCAATCACTTTTTGAGAATTGCTCTGACGTGAATCGGTTTGTGAATAACGGCTACATATCGTCTTCTGAGAATGTCTCAATGGTTTAAATGAGAGTTTAGATTACATAACCATGTATTCCTTGATCCGAAGTTTTTGAACTTTATTGAGCAAGAGAAATCGGTAGGATTGTGGAATTGGCTTGCCAAGTCCGGGAACCCAGTCCGGGAACCCAGTCCGCGAACTGACGGAAACTCTCTTCCCGAGAATTTCTGCTGGGATTTCCAATATAACTCGTTTGCTGCTAAGTCCGCGAACTCAGTACGCGAACTGGCAGAACTTCTCTTCTCGAGAAATTCTGTTGAGTTTGGAAAACTCAACCCGATTGATTAAGTCCGCGAACTTCTTTGTGTACTTAATAGGTTATGATCTAAAGATGAGCTCTGAACATGTATCATTAAATTACTAAGGAATGCTTTATGCAAACCATGGCTATAATGTTCATTGAGTCGATTCAATCGAATCGTAATCATCTTTGATTCAATTTTGTCTTGTGTAGTTGCATAAGATCTCATAGCAATTGAACAACTCTTAACTAGTTCGTTTGAAGTCAAGTGAACTAGTTATGGTGAAGAAGAACCAGGTTAATATGAGATGCTCATATGGTTAACCTTTTGGTTACTGTGTTGAACCAACACACAGGTACACGTTCGAGCTTGTGTTTCACATACCCAGTTCACGTTTACCCATGTGTATATGACAAGCTTTGTTTTTCGATCTAACGGTTGAGAAATATTAGCTTGAATCTAAATCAGGTTTCATCTAACGGTGAATACGGTTTGCTTAATACCTAAGGCAAAACCTTGTTTGAAAGGCTATATATAGAGGACTTCTAGCTAGAGCAAAACTTAATCCCCACACGTCTGTGTGATACTAGTGCACTCGCTAGAGTCGATCTCCATTAACCCTTGAGTTTCTTCTCTAAATTTGGGTTAACGACTTAAAGACTTCATTGGGAGTGTGAAGCCAGACCGATACTACTTTTATCGTAGATGTGTGATCTGATCTTGCATTTTCTATCGTACGAGTACAATCGATTTGATTGGCTTGAAATCGTGAGAGTTCTCCGATAGGCAAGATAAAGAAGTCACAAACATCTTCGTCTCACTATTTGTGATTCCTCGATAATCCGCTTGTGTAGTCAAGAAGGATTGTTGAGAGGTAATCAATTGATCTAGGCTATTCTTCAGGAATATAAGACCGGATTAATTGATTGGTTCCTGATTACCTTGGTTATTATCAAAAAACGGAACAAAATCTAGGGTTTATCTGTGGGAGACAAATTTATCCTTTTGATATACTTTTCTGTGTGAGACAGATTTATTTATTATCAAGCCTGCGATTTTGGGTCGTAGCAACTCTTGGTTTTGGGCAAGATCAGCTAAGGGAATCAAGTACGTAGCATCCTGCTGGGATCAGAGGCGTAGGAGTACAACTGTACCTTTTATCAGTGGGAGATTGATATGGGTTCAACTATAGATCAGTACGAATTTAGTTTGCAGTAGGCTAGTGTCTGTAGCGGCTTAATACAGTGTATATTCAATCTGGACTAGGTCCCGGGTTTTTTTCTGCATTTGCAGTTTCCTCGTTAACAAAATTCTGGTATCTGTGTTATTTATTTTTCGCATTATATTTGTTATATAATTGAAATAATACAGGTTGTGCGTTCGTGATCATCAATTGGAAATCCAACCTTTGGTTGTTGATTGATATTGATTGATCCTTGGATATTTGTCTTTGGTACCATCCAAGTTATCTCTCTTTGATAAAGACTGTTATATATAAACTCTTTGATATATCTTTTTATTGTTTGAGTCTGACTGTCTAGTTGATTCTCATAAAAAGTATATTGGAGTTTGTCCATACAGATTGCCTAAACGAAATATTGGATGGTGTTGTTAGACCCCCGCTTTTTCAAGCTCAACTACACTTTCTATCCTAGTCCGAGACTTAGCTATAATAGACTAGAAATCAAGACTTATAGTTTTGATCACTAACATTGACAAACATGCTTGAGATAGCAACGCATGCGAGTTCGACCGAGCAATGCTCTAACACTTGGAAGTGACGAAGATTTCGAGTAATGTTGAAGATTAGACATGTGGAATAGGAGCTACAAAAGTTAATTTATTTATTTTTTGTATTCCATATGTATTAATAGTTTTGCCACTAAAATTTACAAAGGGGGGATTGTTAGAGCATTGCTTGGTTGAACTCGCATGCGTTGCTATCTCATGCATGTTTGTCAATGTTAGTGATCAAAACTATAAGTCTTGATTTTTAGCCTACATAGCTAAAGATCTCGGACTAGGATAGAAAGTGTAGTTGAGCTCAAGAACTCCATGGAAATCATCATACAAGACGAATGACTACTCAAGGAACTGGTGGATCTTCATCGACTAAAAGGTATGTGGAGACTTGAACTTATCTGTCACTCAAAAGTCTATCTACTCTATCTCCTACTCTTGAGACAAAAGTCGTTTTGATATATAGACTTTCATTATAAATATTTGCTATTTCGAGCCGAGTTTATCTCGCCTATCTATTTCTCGAAATATATGTTGGTAAGCTTTCGCTTCAGCCGAATTCATCTTTACCTAGTGACGAAAGTCATGTTATGTTTTAATCACTTTGAAAATTGCTTTGACTAAAAATGGTCTGTGAATAACGGCTATATACGTCCTCTGAGAATGTTTCATTGATTGAAATGAGAGTTAAGATTACATAACCATTGGTAGGATATAAGCATTGTTGTGGAAACACATATATGTATAAGTACTTATTCCTTGAACCAAAGTTTGCGAACTTTGTTGATCAGGAGAAACGGAATGTGGCGTGATCAAAGTCCGCGAACTCAGTCCGCGAACTAGCGGAAGTTCTCAGCCCGAGAATTTCTGCTAGAGTTTGTGAACTCTTTCCGTGAGCTTAAGTCCGCGAACCCAGTCCGCGAAGTTGAGTTGGTTATATCTAAAATCGGTTGTTTTTGAACTCATGTTTAAATAAACTAAGGAATTCTTTTGCAAACGATGACTATAAAGTTCATGAACCGATTCGAGTGAATCAAACCGTTTTTGCTTCGATTGTGTCTTGTGTAGTTACATAAGATCTAAGCAATTGAACAACTCTTTAACTAGTTCATTTGAGTCATTTGAACTAGTTATGGTGAAGAAGAATATGGTTTATATGAAAGTGATCATATGGCTAACCATTGGTTAACTATTGTTGAACCAACAAATGTTAAAGTTTGGGTACGGTTACATAAACCCAAAATTGAACATTTCATTTGCGTGTAATATGTTAAGTTTTCGATCCAACGGTTGAGAAATATTATCTTGAATCTAATCAGGTTTTTCATCTAACGGTGAATATTGTATGCTTTATTACCAAGCTAACATTGATTGCAAACCCTGATTTGAAAGACTATATAAGGGAGAACTCTAGCAACTGGGAAACCTAATCCCCACACATTCTGTGTGATACTAGCTGTGCTAAGCTAGAGTCGATTCTCCTTTAACCTTTGGTTTTCTTCTTCTAAAACCAGGTTAACAACTTAAAGAATTCATTGGGATTGCGAAGCCAGACCGATACTACTTTTCTTGTAGTTGTGTGATCTGGTCTTGCTATTTTTATCGTACGAGTACAATTGTAATAATTGGCTTGAGATTGTTATCTCCGATAGGCAAGATAGAAAAGAAATCACAAACACTTCGTCTCATCGTTTGTGATTCCACAATATCTTTTTTCGTTGCGTCGATTAAGATTATTGTGAGGTGAAAAGGCGAGGGTACCCAAATATACCTCAAGCTAAAACTTTTCCGACCTATAAGTCCTTTCCCCGAAAGTGATTGTCTATGGATACGAGATCGAGACAATACAACTAATCGGTTCACACTTCGTGTGATCGTCTATGGATACGAGATCGAGACAATACGACAACAAAGTGTGTTACTTGATAAAAAGATTAGGACTTAACCAAACACAATAGGATTCACTTATCAAGTAATAGGATATTAACGTTTGTGTGATTTACTTTAATTATAATAAAACAATTATAATGCGGAAAATAAAAGTAAATGACACAACAAGATTTTGTTAATGAGGAAACCGCAAATGCAGAAAAACCCCGGGGACCTTGTCCAGAATTGAATACTCTCAGGATTAAGACGCTACACAAAATTACACCTAACTTCGTATAGTTGAGACCAAGTAAATAACCCTATAGTTCACCTAGTTCCGTCTGTATTCCCACGCCTCTACCTATGAATAAGTCACGTACTTGGAACAATCCCTTTGATTCGTATTCCAAACAGTAAAAGAACAAGAAATCTGTTTGGTAACAACTCTATTCAACCAAGTGATATGAGTCGGACAAAGGCTATTCCGTTTATCTTAACATAAACTCCTTCATCAGGTCTAGATTTATCTTATATTCAATCACCCGAAGGTGATCGGTTAAGATTAAGCCAACAACACTTTTTATTCCCAAAGGAACCGTGTTGATGCCGATCTACGCAATTAATCAATCCAATCTACCACAAGGATAAACCGATTATTAATTGGATCCTTTTTCCCAAACAAGTATTGTGCACACCAAAGATTATAAAACCCAAATCAGATCTTCAATATCTTCTTTATCTTCAATAAACACCTGCACACAATCACTTGAATCTCTTGTGCTCAATCACGCACAGAACGGAGTCTGTTAATAATGGATTATCACAAGATCGTCTTTAGATCTAACAACAGTCTAAAGATCCTTGTCGAAACTCTGATCTAGTTTGAATGAATCTTATATCAGAAGAGAAGATTCTCAAGCATAAACAAACTAGGTGCAATCATATTTCAATCACCGTTAGTCAATCAAATCAATCGAAAACAAAGATAAACCGCAATTATCTAGTTTCCCACCAACGGGTCGCGCTAGAGCTTCTCAATCCCAAAGAAGACTTTAAAACGAGCGGATGTAAGAGATTTCACCTAATTAGATTACTCTCCTCTCCGATAGGCGGCTACACCAGTAACAATGACAAAAGAGGAAGTCAAATTGTTACGAAGGATTAGTTTGCTAGAAAGGCAAACTTCGTGTATTTATAGACAAGGAAGTTTGGACACCAAGGAATTTCCAAAACCGAAAATATTCTCAAGATATTCATAAATGCACATATTCGGTTTTCATAATTCCTAAAAATGCTCTGTCCAAAAATATAAAGAAATCCCTTGGAAAATATTAATTAGCAAATGCACATTACTAATTCCATAATTTCCTTCCAAGATAAATTAATAACCTTAATTAAAATATTCTTAACTTACTTATGTTTCGATTCTGGGATTCTCTTCCATTTAGCCTTTAAGGAATATCTTTGAACAATCATAGAAATAAACATTCTCAGCACGTGTTCAAAGTTTATCGACATCTTTACTTTGTAATTTCTCTTTCACACTTACAACCTTGAAACCGATTTGCCACACTTCCAAACAAGTTTAGAATTGGTTCATCTGACTTTCAAGAACTATGTGATTGATCAAACCAAACATTCAATCACACTCATGGGTTTGCGGTTCTACCAAGACAAGTTTTGGTTCTACCTCCATGTGAGTACTAAGAATAGTCACACTAGATTACCAAAGATATGGTTGACTAGGTACCAGGATCGGTTCCCCACATATATATGGTATCTAACTTTTATCTGTTGCACCCCTTCACAGGATCGGTTCCCCTTTCTACTGTAAATTTGTTGCACCCCATACAAGGATCGGTTCCCCTATTGCACTGCACCCCTTACTAGGATCGGTTCCCTTCACCCCTTACAAGGATCGGTTCCCCTCTTCCATTGGCAGTCACAAAACCGATACGTACCAAGGTGATTACTTAAGATTGGTTTTACTAATAAAAGCTCTACCAATACAAAAGTCAGGCCTTTGTGAATTAATTCTACTAAGAACACAACAAGTTGTGAGCGGTTCTACTGTATCACACATATTGGTTGTTCATAAGATATGCAATGAATAACAAAACCAATAACACCTGGCAATTTTCTTTTCGGTTCACAAAACAAGTTTATGAACTTACTTCCTTAGAATACATGTAAACATTGTTCCCTAGGATGAAATCCTCACCTTATACCCATACATAATCACAATAGCATTCAAATGATTATGGCGATGTCTTATCTACAAAGTTTAATGGTTAAGAAATAAACCTCGTATTGTATTCCTTAATAATATGTCTATCTAGAGTTCAACATGCTTCGCAGTTATGTTTTCAATATGCACGACTTGAAAGATATGTTAGGGAATGAAACAGTTCAAGTCAAATAACACTAAGCTCAAGTGGAAGGATGATTGTAGTTGTTATAGATCATCTCTTCTTCACATCTTCAAGACTTCTCAATACTTGTAATGTCTCATATCCTAATGCTTTCAAGCTAACCTATACGAAGTTTAAGTCTATTACATAATCAAGCGACTCTTAACATGAGTTTTGGTTCACTAAAATATGACAACCAAACTTGACATACCAATGCTTGGTGGGTTCAACCGAGCAATGCTCTAACAATCTCCCCTTTTGTTAATTTTAGTGACAAAACTCTTACATCATATGGATAAAAAAATTACAAGAATTCATTACACCGCTTGATTCCCGATTCAACAGCACAGTAAACCTGCTTACATTCAATCCTTGAAAATGTCGTTGTTGACATTATAATAACAAATCAAATACTCCCCCTAAGGAAGATAGGTAGATATTTAATCCGCACGGCTTTGTTATACACTCAATATGACATGCTACTCCCCCTTAGTATGTGCTTTCACTCTTTCGTTAGATATAACATTGAAGCACCAATGTTCTTTTCCCTAGCGATACCAATTGATATATACCTAGTAAGATAAAACCAATGCCAGTATCACCTGTTTACTCCATATATTTCTCCCCATTTTGGTCACAAAAATGACAAAGAAACGAAAAATAAATAAAGGACAACACGAAAAGAATCTTAAAAATCTCAGAAATAGACTTGCAAACCTGTAGAGTTAGGCACGAGGGTTCCACACATCATGTTCTGATAACCAACATCCAAACTGAAACTACAAGTAGTTTTATTTTGATATGTTACCAAGGAAACAATTGCCCGAAACAATTTTTCCCATTTAATTTAGCAAACTCAAAAACGACAAATCACATTAGTTCCTTTGCTAAACCGATTGTCCAAGAACAACCGCTTAATTCGATAAGACCAAAATAAAGTATAAACTCCATTTTTCTCATCAGGATCTAATTACCCATACTTAGACCTTTCAATTTCAAACAAACCAAATACTAGGTTAGTTAACTAGTATTTCTTTGTTTAGGCATTCGATTAGACTTGAATAACCGAAACCTCACTTTGATAAAACAAACAAAGATCAAAATTAACTTAATTTCTTATCCGGAATCGAATTGGACTAAACAACTCATCCCGTACACATATTATTTCGTTATGCCATAAATAATTCATACAAGCCAATATAAATCAACTTGCAAAATTATTCACCTCAACCGAAAGCAATTGAATCAACATAAGACGTTATAAGCACCGCAATTGCACCGTAATTTTGTAAGCCTAAACCAGTGATACAATACCAAAGCAAAATACCAAAGGTTTTTCTTATCCGGAACCAATTGAATCACACACACATCAATTGTACCACACTTTTGTAAGCCTAAACCATTGTAATCATACAAAAGCAAGATGACAATAGTTTTTCTTAACTGGAACCAATTGAATCATCACACACATCAATTGTACCACAATTTCGTAAGCCTAAATGATTGATACCACACAATAAAGTAAGATAACAATAGTTTTTCTTAACATGAATCAATTGAAACACACGTCCACACATACATCATGGAATAAAAATCAATTGCACCTAAATTTCGTTAAGAAAAAACAATACATATATATAATATAAACTCAGGCTTTTCTTAAACAGGAAAATAATTAACTAACAACATTGTTACCTCAATTTCGCATCCATCCCTCCAATATGATATCATCTTCGTCCAGGGAGAATTGAGATCGAAATTTCCCTCGTTGTCATCCTTATGCGTAAACAAAAGAATAACAACATACCTCAACCTTTACCAGAGAAAGGTTGAAAACCGGTTTTAACTATTGCAAGCAAAGTTTGAAAAACCGTTGAAACACATATGCTTTTATTCTAAACCAAAACCGATTCAACATATTGTGACTTTTTCACATACTGTTTCTATCAGAACCCCTCATAATACTTTGATGAAGCCTACCTACTTGGGTTGGAACTTAATCCCGCTAAATCAAAAAGTCATCCAAACCATGAGGGTTCACACATATGAGATCGAATATTAAGGTAGTAAAACCGAAAACATACATCTCATAATCATACATAGCAATAAGATAAAAGCAATAAAGCACAAGCTATGTAAACCAAAAACTATCACAAGAAAATTACTCAAAACAAATAATTTTATTCATAATAGACCAATACAATCAATGAAAGAAATCACAAATTGATGTTTATTCTTTCTCATTCGTGAAACTCTGAAATAACTTATTTAGAGTTTTCTTCCAAGGCAGAAATCGGTTCAGCAGATTTTACCGGATTCCAATCATCTTCAATAATCACAAGCCTAGATTCAAGACTCATAACACTGTCATTGACTTCTTTAACCTCCTTCCTCAAGTCTTTTTCCATGTTTCGTACTTCACATAAAATTAGATCTAACTTTAGTGAGAGATTCTTGAGATGATTACCATTAAGTGAAGAGATCTCTTCATTTGGAACAACATGATGAAGCTATTGAGATGAATCAGAATCCCCTTCAGAAGACTCAAGGCGAAGTTTCTTGTTTGGAAACACTATAGTCCAAACCTTTTCGGTTTTCTGAGAACTGCAACTAGAGGTAGACATCCTGTCTAAACTCTATGAAATTGAAGTAAGATACCTTACCTCTTATAAGCCGAGAATTCATTCTCAAGGATTTTTTTGAGAATATTTCTTAATTAGATTCATAACCGAAAATATAAGATATTTTTGACATATTTTCACTGAAATATTTGCATCTATATCCTTACTATATACAAACACATATAACAAGTAAGGATTTATGTTAACCGATTATGCTGTCACGGTTCTGATGTTGAAGTTTCTTCCCTTGAAGATTTCAACAAATTTTTAGACACATCCCTTGCCCTTACTGTGGGATTATGATGCTCGAAGAGTTTATTCTCTTCCTTCAAAGGGATTCTTGATTTAAGGTTAGATCATGATTTTCTGGTTTTATACAGTTTATCCCTTTGTTTAGTATTCTGACATTCTCTTTGAAAATTCCCGCTTTGTTTGCACAGAAAGCAAACACCAGAGTTACTACTCTTCTTGGAATTGGATCTCTCAGATTTTTTTCTTCTTACCTTCTTATTTCTTGAATCATTCAACCTAGGTGATGATTTTTCAAAGCAATTGAGTTATTCTCTCAATTTCATATTTTTTTCTTTTAACACCCTAATCTCATCTTGACATGAACGAATATCACAGAGAAGTTTAGATACCTGTATTTTTCCAGAGCATTAAGAAATCTTGATTTTCTTCAGTCGCTTGTTAAACTTCTCCTTATCATCCAGAAATCCCTGTTTGAGTTGATCAAGAAAAGATTTAATTTTAGAAATGTCAGTATTTAGAAGGTGACTTCCTTTATCTTTACTGGGAAGTGTTTTTTCGAAAATCTGAGGAGTGAACTCTTCATGAAAATATATTTTTGATAGGGTCTCAGATTCATAGATTTCTGCAAAGGTTGCAACATGATCTATCTCATAAATTTGGTTATTCTCACTTGGAAAATAATCAAGAGTGGCAGTATAAACATTCCTTTTCCATTGTGTGTCCTTAGTTGGACAGTCTGAGGAGATATGGCCAAAACCTCTACACTTGTAACATTGAGGAATACTATCATTATCATCCCAGGTATCTTCATGTTTATGTGGATGAGGACTCTTCCCTTTTGATATCTGTGTTCCCCTTTTTCGTCGTCTCAGCAGTCTCTTGAATCTTTGAGTAAGAAGAGACAGGTGATGATTTATTTCTCCTTCATCATCGGTATAGAGATCTTCTTGATCATCAAAGTTTTATGAATATTGGGTTTAAACTCCCTTCATGGCATTGAAACCCATATTGCTCTTTTGTTTGAACAAACTTTCTTGATCAAAGATCTTTAGTTTTCCAACTAAGGAACTCCTGGAGAGGGTTGAGAGATCATTAGCTTCGATGATTGCATGTTTTTTAGATTCGTATCTAGATGGCAATAATCTGAGAATCTTGCATACTATACCTTTTTCAGAAATAGTCTTTCTTAACGAGAAAGAAGCATTAATTATCTCAGAGAGTTTAATGTGAAACTCTTCAAAAGTGTCGTTGTCATACATTCGAAGGTTTCCCACTCGGAAGTGAGTGTTTGAAGTCTAGCTTTTTTCTCAGAAGTGTTACCTTCGAATACGATCTACAGATTATCCCAAGCTTCTTTCGAAGTTTGACATTGTTGATGGTGGATTTTTCATTTAAGGCTAAAATTGTAAAAGCCAAAATTACGCGCTAACATCCTGCAAAGGATAAAGCCACTGATGAAGTGGATAATACTTCTTCACTGTAAACTTATAGCATTACCAATTAATGCATGACTATCCTTGTATTTCCTGTACTACTCCACTTTCATTATTGGCGCGGCATGACGACTGAGGCAACAACAAAGTCCGGTAGCGACGAGTACCTACCTCATACACGTACGGAGGCAACAACAAAGTCCGGCAGCGACGAGTTTCGGCGGCGGCGACGACAAGCTCCGGTGGCGGCGACGGCAGGCAGGCAGAGAAGGAGCTGGCCGAACAAAAAAAAAGTGAGAAAAAAAAGGGTCGGTCCCTTTTATAAACAAAAATTGGAAGAATTCCAATAGAAAAAAGATTCCTCTTTCGATTGGATTCCTCTTTTGAATCAAACACCCAAGGAAGGAAACCGGTCTCACCAAAGGATTTCATGCTTGCACGGCGGCGTTTACATGGACAATTACTAGCGGTCAGTTAAAATTCTTCCAGGTAAGATTCCTTTATCTTGTCTTTCTCACATATGTATGTCACCATATCATGCCTACCCCACAATAGTGTAACCATTATGTGCTAGGCAGGGGACTTAATGTTGATGGTGGATTTTTCATTTAAGGCTAAAATTGTAAAAGCCAAAATTACGCGCTAACATCCTGCAAAGGATAAAGCCACTGATGAAGTGGAGAATACTTCTTCACTGTAAACTTATATCATTACCAATTAATGCATGACCAGCCTTGTATTTCCTGTACTACTCCACTTTCATTATTGGCGCGACATGACGACTGAGTGTTGCTCTCAGCAGAGCAACACGAATCTCCAAGCATCAAGCATTAATATTGAAGCATGTACGAAATACCCGTACAGGCTGCAACTCTCGGAGTGTTATACTAGCTCGATTGAGCATTTGGACTGTCCATATCAGTCTCAGAACCGATCACGACCATCCAACTTCACCAGCATGATTGGATGGCTTAGATCAGATCCATAACCCTCAAGCAGGTATTGGAGTATTCACCACCGGACCAATGCAGGCCCCGCATGGTAGGCCTCCCCAAAAAGGTATCATGGTTTGACAATTTGTCCAGCCAAAGCAGCGCGGACGTGAAACCCTAAATTAAGGTTTACGACACATTACATGTGTCGCAAATCAGTCTCAACCATCCATCTTCGCAGGCATAGATGGAGGGTGTAAATGTAGATTCAAAGGGCCCAAATAATGTCAACACAATCACCATGGGCCCGCCTACATACATGACCAATCGGTTAGGACCAACTATGGTTGGTCGTCCCAAATTCGTGCTCCCAAACAAGGTGTGACGCATAGCCGGCAAAACCCTAATTAGGGTTTGTGTCGCAATCACGAGCATCCATCTTCTCCTGCTCGAATGAAGGGTTCGGGAATAGACTAAGCGGGTCCGGTGAGTATCGACACGATCATTGTGGTCCCACCTATCTCCACCCCCGATAGGCCAAAGCATACCATGCCTGGTTGCCTCGATTTGCACGCCCAAACTAGGCGTGGTCACGCTTCCCGATTGCAAACTATTCTCTACCACTCAACTTTGCCGGACAAATTGAGTGGCTCAGATCACGTTTCTATGGGACAATGAGGTGTAGGCGTGTACACCAGCCCACCGTCTGCATACCAGACTGATCGGCCAAGACCGACCAGGCTTGGTCATCTCGAAACGTGCGCCCGAAGTAGGCATAACGCGCGGCCTCTGCGACATGAAATTTCTATCACAAATCAATCTCAGCCGCTCTTCTTTTCCAGTCAAATTAAGTGGCCTAGATCGCATTTTCACAGGACAGTGAGGTATGAACATGTACAACGGCGTGCCGTCCACACGCATGCCCGGTCGTTCCTGCAAAAAATGTCCCCAAGCTTGGTTTCGACCAAGCTGAAGAGTGATGCTAGCGCACCTATTTAAAAACCCTAATTCCACTAACGGTCGCAGATGAGTGTTTCAAAGATCATCACGTTCATTCAACTTCACTGATGAGTGCCTAATAATGTATATATTTATCCCTTTTTATTGGCATTTAACTCATCTTTTGTGCATTAATTCTACATTTTATCCCATATTCTGTATTTTCATTGTTTTCAAGAATAAATATTTTTCTTACTTAATTTTGCATTTTTAGGTAATAAATAAAGTTTGGATGAATAGCAGAGCGGAAAAGAGCAGAAAATTAGTGAAAAGCCGGAAGAAATTACGCAAGGAAGCCGCAAAGAATGGAGCGCACGTCCAAAAAGCTAGGAATGGGCTCAAGAATGAAGAATTGTTCTTAAAGAAGATATGGGCTTGGCATACCCAAGGCCCAAAACTCTTACCCAAACCCATTTTCTATAACCAAAACCGCCTCCATCTTCAGCCGTCGGATTGGATCCATCTCATCATCCGATGGTCGCTCCTTCATCGCGCATCAAAATCTGAAGCTCCTGCAAAACACCATAGTGCCTAAATTCCAAGCCTTCAGATTAGATTGTAGTTGAATCCAACGATCGCTTCTTTTCCTGTGCATCAAATCTCGATACTTCCGCTTAACACTACAACACATAACTCCATCTGATGCCGTGAATTTCGTTGTACTTAAGCATCCGACGGTCGCTCCTCGCATCCGTCCATTTAGCCGCTCGATTCTTTCCAAACTCCACAATCCAACAGATCTCCTCGCTGTTCATCAACACCCGATGACCGGCCACACACTGGAGCACCAAACCCTACACTACCCTAAATCGACCAAAAGAGAACCTAAATCTAATTTCCATCTCCTCATTTCTCTGCAACTGCTCCACCCCCATACCTTCTCCATGTTCGCCACCACCTCTCCCTGCCACCATCTCTACCACCTCACCTCTGCAGCGCCATCACTTCTTCACCATCATCACCCGACACCACACCATCCCCCTAGCCGAGTTGCTTTAACTCCTCTCACCAACTGACCTAGGTGATGGTTGATAAAACACCTCGAATTAGGGAGCAATTGACGCAATTGGAGGCAGAGAAGGACCGAGAGAGAAGAAAAGAGACATGGGTCGACGTCAATTCAAAGTTTAGGTGAAAAATTTTGGGAATTGAAAAACCCTAATTTCTAATTTTAGGGTTTGAAAAAATTGGGTATTTGTATGCTATAAATAGAGAGTGTGTAGAGCAATTTCAGGGTGTGCTTGGGTTAGCCGAGATACCCCCAAAATTGGGTTAGTTTAGGCTAATTTCAGTTCTTAAATTTCAATTAGATTTCAATTTAGGGTTTCAATTTTAATTTCAAGTTCTGTTAAATTTTGTCACTTTTTATTGCAATTTGTGTTTTAATTTTAAGTTCCTGTTAATGTGCTTGTTTTAATTTCATGTTTTAATTTCCTGTTTTCATATCCTGTTTGTCTCCTGTTAAATGTGCTCCTGTTAAAATTGTTGCTCCTGTTTAATCATGTGTTCTGTTAATGTGTGTTGTTACTGTTAGATGTTGTTTACATGTGTCATGTTTAATGTTAATGCATGTTTAGTTCCATGTAATGTTAATATACCTGTTTTGTGATACATGTGAAGTGATAGAATGCTAGGCTAGAAACCTTTGAAGCACTGAATTGATTGAGTAATGGAAGAAATCAGTGCTCATAGCAAGCTGATTATCTTGCCATTCCATTTGTATGCTTAGGATGCATTGTGTTGATTGAGCATTGGGAGAAATTAGTGCTCTTAGCAAGCTAATTCTCTTCCCATTCTATTTGTATGCCTGTATTCTTCCCTTGGCCTTGCATTGTCACCATGTTAGCTTCACCATCTCCCTTGCCCTTGGCTTAGGCCTTGGTTCATTTGCATTGTTCTCTGCTTGTTTAGTCATTGTCTTGTAAATTTTCTCCATTGTCTTTCCTGTTAACTGCCTTTGTTCTTCATTGCCTTGTGTTGCCCTGTGTTGCTTTTGTTTGCTATTTTCTCCTGCTGTGCATTTTCTTCCTTGCTTGTGCTACTGCTGCTGTTGCTTCCCTTGCTGTTGCTGCTGTTGCTGCAGCTGCTGTTGCTGCAGCTGCTGTTGCTGCAGCTGCCTTTTCTTTCCCCTGCTGCTGCTGGTGCCTTCTCTGTGTTGCTTCTGTGTTGCTTCTGCTGTTGTTGCTGCCAAGCCTGCTGCCAAGCAAAAGCCCATCAGTCTACTGAACTTAACCAAGGCCCAGTTCACAGTTACCAAGCCCAGGTTTGAACCAAAAGTTGAAGCCCAGTTCATTAAGGCTCAAAGCCCAATTCAATCAACTGTGGGCTTAACCCAAAAGCCTAACTCAAAAGACTAAGGCCAGTTCATTCTTAGGAATAAGGCCAAAGCCAACTTCAATCACAAGCCCATTTACACTTCAAAGACCAACTGAGCCCAAGCTCAGTTCATTTCATTGTTAAAAACAAACCCATTAAGCCCAACAGTTCCAAAGGGTATTCAAAGCCCATTAGCAAATTTAGAACCCAAAATAGCTAGAAACTACAAAACACTCCCAATCTCTGTGGTTCGACCCGTACTTGCACGAGCTACAACCGATGACCGTTCACTTGCGGTATTACTGTAGGCCCGTTTTTATTTCGCTAAATTTTCACACTCCTCCGGGTCTGCCAAGTTTTTGGCGCCGTTGCCGGGGATTGGTGCTGTGTTTTTCTTGTTGTTTTATTAGCTATTTTTGCATTTCACTGCATAGCATTTGCATCTGCATCTGCTTCACTTCATTTGCTGTTGGACCTGCTGTTCTGAACCTGTTTTTCCTCTGCTGGGACGCCACCAAGGAAAAGAACCAAAGCCCAACTGGGTTTTTGCAACAATATCAGAGCAGCTGGGCTGTGCTTAAAAGGTAACCCATTTAAGAGAACCCGAATTGTGGGCTTCCAATTTTTTAATTGTGGGCATGTAATATTAAAGCCAATTTTTGGGCTTCTCTTATTTTCTGTTGGGTTTGTAATAATTTATTTGTGGGCTTGTTTGTTTAATTTGTGGGCTTGTGTATTTAATTTTTGTGAGCTTGTTTAAATTGGACTTGTATCTTGTATTCTGGGTTTTTAAACCCAGCTGAGCTTGTAACCGATCACGCTAGTTGAACTCGTTAGTGGGCCGAGTACCCAAATTCTAGGCCGAGATTTTGGACTCAGTTCCACCAAAAGTTTTCAACCAAGCGGAGCCAAAGCAGACACAAAACAAACAGTGGGCGTGCTCCCATTTCAAAAACCAAATTTTATTTTCTGTTAAAAAAAAAAAAAAACCAAAATTTTCTTTTGCTCCCAATTTTAAAACCAAATTTCTACGTTGCTCCCATTTTTAAACCAAATTTTCTTTTTCAAATATATCCCATCAAAAACCAAAAGTTTCCCAAAAATCCAAACCCATTAAAACCAAATAGTGGGCTTTGTGTCTTTTTAAAATGGGCCAACCTCGTGCTCTCCATGAATACATGTATCCGTCAATAAAAATTCCATTATCATGTATTGTATTACCTCAAACCAATAACCCTTTTAAAATAAATGCAAGCATGGTACAAATACTTCCTATATTTCGAGGGTTCGATTCTGAGAACCCCTATACTCATGTAAGAGAGTTTGAACAAATTTGTCGGACTATGCAACCTGATCATATGTCCGAAGACTCTCTGAAATTGCGTTTGTTTACATTTTCTTTAAAGGAAAGGGCCAAAACATGGTTTTACGGTTTGAGACCACAGTCAATCAACACTTGGGACCAACTCACAGATCTATTTTTCAAAAAATTCTTTCCACATCATATGACCATCGCTATTCGTCAAAGTATCAATTGTTTTGTCCAATTGGATGAGGAAACTGTTTTTCACTATTTCGAACGTTTTAATGATTTGTTGAGCGAATGTCCGCACCATGGATTTGAGAAGTGGAGACTTGTCGTCATCCTCTATGAGGGACTAGACTTTAAATCTCGAACCATGGTTGAGTCTATGTGTAATGGTGAGTTTATTGATAAATCTGTGGATGATGCATGGAATTTTTTAGCCGAGATTGCAGAGAAAACCCATCAATGGGAATCCATTAGGGAAACAAGAACAACACCACATGATATGAGTCACCCCCATGAATTAGAGTTTTATTCTTGTAATAGCTCCGACCTTAGGATTGAAAATTATCCTAGATTGCAAAATCCCTATCATGATGATGATGATGATTATGATGTTATGTTAGAAGAACATGTCTATACTGAAAATGTTATGGAACCTTTGGGTTCAAATACATTAGGCTTCTCTGCCCCGACCTTAATGCATGATATTTCTTCTAGTATTCCATGTGATGTTTCCCCTGATGTGCCGATACACGAGAATCAATCTGTTAATGATGTTGAGGATTCTGATTGTGATCTTGCCAATTTGATTGATGATTGTGAGCATGATGTGACATGTGTAGATGAGTTAGGAGATTTTGATTTGATTGATAATGATATGCCTATTCTTCTACCTAAGTCACAATCTGATGGCCTTCCACCCAACCTAGATTTGGTTTGTACCCATATTGTCAAACCGATTTTTCTGAAAATTCATAATCTAGGATTGGAACTGTATGCTTCCCAAGTCCTTTTGGTTGTACAGATTGATTTCTCGAATCACAGGCACTCCCGTGCAATGCATTTGTTTAGGGTTTAGATTCATTTCTCATCCACACACCCCAAATTACCAAAACCGGCAGAAATAGTTTTCACCCATAAACAGACATGTAGACACATGATGTTGTATGTCACGACTTACAACATGAATAATAGCATTCAAACCATCTGAATTCTGCTTTGCCGATGTCTTTTCTTCGCTCGAAAACTCTGCTAAACGTTTAAGTTCGGTTTCTGAGTTTTCTCTCTTTGGAAGAGTATAACCATCGACGACTAATAACCAAGTATTAAAGTCTCGTGATTGAAGAAAAGATCTCATAGCAGATTTCCACCATAGATAGTTTGTTCCGTCAAATCTTGGCGACACGTTAATTGAAGTCGATTCATGAGAACTCGAGTTCATTCTTATAGGTTGGATCGCACCAAACACAGATTGTTAGATCTTTTCGTGTTTGCCTTCTCTGATACCAATTGAAAAGGCGAGGGTACCCAAAAATACCTCAAGCTAAAACTTTTCTGACCTAGAAGTCCTTTCCCCGAAAGTGATTGTCTATGGATACGAGATCGAGATAATACAACTAATCGGTTCACACTTCGTGTGATCGTGTATGGATACGAGATCGAGACAATACGACAACAAAGTGTGTTACTTGATAAAAAAGTTCGGACTTAACCAAACACAATAGGATTCACTTATCAAGTAATATGGTATTAACGTTTGTGTGATTTACTTTAATTATAATAAAACAATTATAATGCGGAAAATAAAAGTAAATGACATAGAAAGATTTTGTTAACGAGGAAACCGAAAATGCAGAAAAACCCCGGGACCCTGTTCGATTTGCTGATTGTATTAAGAAAGAGATAAAGCTCTTTGATACACTTCTTGATTGAGTCTCACTTTTAAGTTATTTTTCTCGGAATTATATTGGAGTTTAGTCCATACAAATTGTCGAACGAATTATTGGGTGTGGTTGTTATACCCCTGGTTTTTCACCACTATTCCATGGAATTCAGCTAAGAAAATCCATGAATCTAAGTAAGTGAATATTAGGATTTAATTAGTTTATTTTTCTAGGGATTTGGCCGATGAATACTGCACTAGGTTTAGTTAATTAGTCACTCTATACTAGCATGCAATATGTCTAGGACCATTTAATTAATTCATATACGATGTGATCAACATCATATTAGTTCAGAATATAAATTTGGGAAGTTCGGACACCGGATATGAATTTCGAATTCAAATAAGAAATGTTGAGTCTTTCAGCTTAACTGTAAAATACATGAAATATTAAATATTCTACTTCAGAAGCCCTTATATTGCTGTCATATATTATTACATTTGATGAGGTTGCAGAACTGCAATTCACTTCTCTTGCGAAAGATGAAGATTTCTTAACATTCCGGTGCAGATTAGAGATGCATAATTTCCGAGGTGATCTCACGAATATAATCTTCGTCAAAAATCCACCATCAACACTTGTATATATTCCCTTGATATTCTGATCAAAATAAGATTATCAACTCTGTAATAGTAGAGTTTCATATAGATAACTCGCATGTTACGTTTTCAATCTAAATGACTTGAAAGTAACGTAGATAGAATTGGAAAAAGTTCAAGTCTTGTATTATTGACCTCAAGTAGAAAGATGTTGTCTTCATTGATGTCGATATATCTTCAGAATCTTTAGGTCATCAGAGTAATACTTGTATGTCTCAACATTTCTGGAATTCCTATTCTAACCTAACGAAGTTGACTCTAGTAATCTAGTCAAACCACTTTGAGTTTTGATACTAAAATATGACAACCAACCTTGATATACCGACGCTTGGTAGGTTCAACCGAGCAATGCTCTAATACCTATTGGGTACGCGAACCTGAAAAAGCGGGGGTCTAACAACCTCACCCAATATTTCACTTAGAAATCTGTATGGACTAACTCCAATATACTTTTAAGAAAATCAACTAGACAGTCAGACTCAATCTTAATAAAAAGTATATTAAAGAGTTATATCTCAATTCAATCTGCAATCAAACAAATAAGAATTTGCGAGTCTGATTGAATATACGAGAAATAACTTGAACGGTACTAAAGACCGATGTTCAAGGATCAATCAGTTTCAATCAACAATCAAAGATTGGATCTACCAATTGATCGATTCAACGCACAACATGTGATATTTCAATTATATAACAAAATATAACGCGGAAAATAAATAACACAGACATCAGAAGTTTTGTTAACGAGAAAACAACATGTGATATTTCTACAGGCCAGTATGCATACGGGTTTGCAAACGAATTTACGTGACCTGGAGCAGTATGCAAACGGGTTTGCATACTAAAACCCCTAGATTTTGATTTGAAATGATGGTATGCATATCTGGTATGTGTACCGTGAAGTCCAAACATCCGAAACTACTATTTTCAAACCTAAACATTTAAGAACCTTAAACACAGATCAAGTTAGGTAGAAATGAGCGATAGGCAAGGTACATGGATCATTAGAAGTACTCTAAGAAAATAAAAAACACAAATCTTGATCAAGTTTATATACATACCTTTTTAGAAGAATCCACTCGAATTTTACAGCCTTACCGAATATAATCTGTATGCCCCAATTCTTGTGCTTCCCTCACCGTATACATAGCAGGGCATTCCTTGGTGAGGATGCACTTCCAACACACTCAAGTTGTGTTGAGGTGAACAATATCTTGCTCACCACGAGTGACTTTTGGATTATCATGAAAGGGATCGCTTTTAAAACCTTTCATATCCAAATCCCTCTTTCCAAAGAACTTTTTAAGTTCCAACATCATGGATACTGCCTTCTCCATAGTCACAGAATTTTCTGGGAGATCATTCTGAAAAAACGGGGGTCTAACAACCACACCCAATATTTCGCTTAGCAATCTGTATGGACTAACTCCAATATACTTTTAAGAGAATCAACTAGACAGTCAGACTCAATCTTAATAAAAAGTAGGGTTATTTTGTTTTTGGTACTCAGGTTTTGTCCAACTTTTGAGTTTGGTCTAATATTTGTCCAGCTTTGCGTTTGGTACTTGGAAAAAACGTTGACTCGCGTTGACTGCGTTATATCTTGACTTCTGTTACATAATTATTAATAAATAAAAATAAAAATTAATTATTAACTGATTTTACTATTGTATCCTTACTTATATTAATATTGGGAAAAACTTTTGATATCTCTTCCATGATTCATCATCTCCGCCTCACGTCGTCCTTAACACCGAACCAACACCATCACTTTTCATGTCCCTCTATAAGCTTTAAACAACCACCCATTCTATAAAATCTCTCGATCATGTTCTATAAACTTTAAATTTTATCAACCTATCCTCTTAAAACCCGTAAGCAGTCTCGGACAAACAACTTTGAATACATCAATTGAAAGTCTGATCAAAAGATTTTTTTTCCGAATTTAAGTTTGAATTTAATTGGGTCTGTATGAAATTGGTTTTTGTATGAAGTTCATATTAGGTTTGATTAACAGTTCGTGAGATATTGAATGGATGGTTAATGGTTGTACTTACTGTGAGTTGTCTTCATCGAGATGTAATTGGAATTAATTTGTTGACATGGTCTGGATTTTGGGGCTTTCTAGCAGTGGATTAAAATTAGGGTTTACATTTGGTGTTTTTGTCAATTGATTCTGATTTTACAACAACGAAGTGGAGATGCTCTTATGGTTTTAAGGTTTTCGATGTGTGAATGATCGAAAAATTGAATGACAGTGAAGAAGTTTGGGTTAAAGAATCGAATGAGAAATCAATTGAGAAGTAATATTGTTGTTGCCAGTCCAGCCTTGTTGTCATGAAATTGAAGCTGAGATGGACACAAAATTATTGGTTTGAGCTGTATAAAGTTTTGGGTGTAGTACCAGTGAGGAAAGAAACAGTTTGTTGCCATATGATTGACAACGAATGATGCATGATTGAGAATGTATTTTGAGTTTTTGTGAAAGCTTTGGACAATGGGTTTGTCTCTAATTTGAAATAGCAGAGATTGGAAAGATCATACAAACAGAATGGGGTAACTCTCTGTTATATCAGTTTCATGCACACGCAGTGTTTGATAAAGGGCCCGAACGACCATTTCTTCCCCAGATTACTTTACTGCTGCATCAAATTATTATCCATTGGTCCAATGAGTTTACCGCTGGTTAATCAGGTAACGTGGGTTGAGTTTGTGTCGGTTTTAGAAAGTTTTGAATCAAAAAGAACAAGGAACATGTAGAATGAGTTTTCGAAAGAAAGATTTGATGTATGTTATTGGTGGTCTGATCGTTACAATTGAAGAGTTCATGTGTGGTATTTCAATTATGGAGATTTTGTTTCGTAAAATATTAGCTGAACAGATTATGGGGATTTCTTTTTATAAAATATGAACAGAGGAAGGGAAATTGGACGCTTGATAAGATAGTGAAGGGAAGTCAGGTTCTCTAATCGGTGGATATAGAGAAGAAGACGGTGAAGTGAAATTATTATTATGTAAATATTAGTAAAGTTAAGGGTACAATGGTAAATATATTTCATTATTAAATTCTATTTAATGTTTTTTATAATTACTAAACCGAAGTCAATATTTAATGAAGTCAACCAGGGTCAACGTCTTTTCCAAGTACCAAACACCAAGCTGGACAAATGTTAGACCAAACTCAAAAGTTGGACAAAACCTGAGTACCAAAAACAAAATAACCCTAAAAAGTATATCAAGGAATTATATCTCAATTTATCGAATCAATACTTACTCAAGCAAATAGAAATCTGCGAGTCTAATTGAATACAAGAGAAATCACTTGAACGGTACCAAAGACCAATGTTCAAGTATCAATTAATTTCAATCAACAACCAAAGGTTGGATTTACAATTGATTGATTCAATGCACAACCTGTGATATTTCAATTATATAACAAAATATAATGCGGAAAAGAAATAACACAGACACCAGAAGTTTTGTTAACGAGGAAACCGCAAATGCAGAAAAACCCCGGGACCTAGTACAAATTGAACACACACTGTATTAAGCCGCTACAGACACTAGCCTACTACAAACTAACTTCGGTTTGGACTGTAGTTGAACCCCAATCAATCTCACACTGATCCGAGGTATAGTTGCGCTCCTTACGTCTCTAATGCCAGCAGGATACTACGCACTTGATTCCCTTGGCTGATCCCACCCACAACTAAGAGTTGCCACGATCCAAAGTCGAAGATTTTAATAAACAAATTTGTATCACACAGAAAAATCTACAGAAATAGATAAAACTGTCTCCCACAGAAATACCTACAAGTTTTATTTCGTCTTTTGATAAATCAAGGTAAACAGAAACAAATTGATAACTCGGACTTATATTCCCGAAGAACAACCTAGAATTATCAATCATCGCATAATAAACTAAATCGTATGATAGCGAAACTAGATATTGTGGAATCACAAATAATGAGAGGAAGATGTTTGTGACTACTTTTATATCTTTCCTACCGCAGAAATTAATCTCAAGCCAATCTTTCGATTGTACTCAAATACGATAGAAACAACAAGATCAGATCACACAACTACAGAGAAAATAGTTGGGTCTGGCTTCACAATCCCAATGAAGTCTTCAAGTCGTTAACCTATAGGGTCTCGATAGAAACCTAAGGTTACAGGAGAATCGAATAGCTTATACAACTAGTATCACACAAGAGGTGTGGGATTAGGTTTCCAAGTTGCTAGTGTTATCCTTTATATTGTCTTTAAATCAGGATTTGCAATCAATACTACCTCGGTAACAAAGCATTCAATATTCACCGTTAGATGAAAACCTGATTAGATTTAAGCTAATATATTTCAACCGTAACATCGAATCTTAGCTTGTTATACACACATGAAATGTAACTTCATTTAGGTTTGAGTAACCGTACCTAAACGTGTACAAGTCGTTAGTTCAACAGTAGTTAACCATAAGTTAGCCATATGAGCACTTTCATATCAACCTCATTCTTCTTTACCACAACTAGTTCAAATGACTCAAATGAACTAGTTAGAGAGTTTTTCAATTGCTTAGATCTTATAAAAGTATACAAGACACAGTCGAAACAAAAACAGTTTTGATTCACTCGAATCGATTCATGAACATTATAGCCACGGTTTGCAAAGATTGCATTCCTTAAAGTATAAATGTCTTAGTTCACAAATTAAATTGTTTTTAGAAAATAACCTACTTAAGTATGCATACTGGTACACGGACTTAAGTACCCAGAATAAATTTGTCTTCAGTTCACAAACTCCAGCAAAAATTCACGGGATGTGAACTTCCAACAGTACGCGTAGTGGTACGCGGACTTTAGTTCCAGTTATTTTGAGCAGCAAAGTACACATACTTTGGTTTAAGGATGTTGGACATATACACATATGAGTTGTCTCACAATTTTTATATCCAACTAAGGTTATGTATTCTAAACTCTCATTTCAATCATTGAAATATTCTTAGAGAACGTTATATAGTTGTTGTTCACAAACTATTTTTCGTCAAAGCGATTTTCAAGTGATTGAAACTAATATGACTTTCGTCACTAGTAAAAAATGAACTTGGCCAAAGAGAAAGCTTACCAACACATATTTCGAGAAATAGATAAGCGAGATAAACTCAGCTCGAAATAGTACATGTGTATTGTAACGAGCCTCAAGCTCGTCAACGCTATTAGACCAGTCATGAGACGACTAAGTCGTTATTGACTCGATTAATTAGGGACAAACGTAATTATAGAAATTAATCTAAAAACGAATTGATACGAAACTAGTATCACTGGATAGGTCTCGAAGAGTTATGCGCATTGGACTACTCGAACGTGTCATTCAAACACCGGACTAAGAAGATATCACTGGTTTAGTATGAAGTGCAAATAACCATTTTACATCTAAACCGCCTGGCTGCCCTTATTAATTCAATGGGTGCCTTTATAATTTTTGTTACCTCATCATCACCTAAACGTGTCGGGAGAAACTCATTGTCTCTTCTTCTTTATCTTTCTTCTTTCTTCTCTGTTCTGCTTCTCTGCCTCTCTGTCGATCTTATTCTTAGAGATTTGAGTGTTTAGCCGTATGAGAGTTCTTGTAAACCTTGTTAGCTTGATGAACTGAGTGAGGTGATGATGTTGATGCTGTCGATTGGGATTTGGGAGAAACAGAAGTTAGGGATTCACCTGTTTTTGAGGTTGTGTAGAACTTACGATGTTTTAGTGTTGCCGAGTGACGAAGAACAGAAGGGTTGTGAATGAATTGAAGATCTGATGCCGTTTTAATTGTGAAATTGATTTTGGTTTGGTAGTATATTTCATGGGTTTGTCGTTATGTAGGGTAGACATGATTGTATAGAGTTTAATTTTGATTTTAGAGAGAGTTAGGGTTTGTGTTGTTCTTCCCCAAATTAGAAATTAGGGTTTATAAGAAGAACTAGGAAGGGAAATTCAATTGTGTGGCATGAGTTGATGATAAAGACATAGGAGTTATGGAAGAATGATGAATCGACGTTCATGGTGCTGCTACTGTTGAGGTTCAGTGTTTGAAGATAAAGAAGAACATGGATTTGAAGCACAAAAAGGAGGTCTTGGTTGATTGTGGATTGTTCTTAGAGATTGATTTAAGATGGGTGTTGAATCTTAATGACAAGCCAGTTGAAGGGTAATGGAAGTTATAGTTGTAGGTTGAATTTCATGGAATGAAGATTTGGTTCTTAAGTTATTGTAGATGGGAGTATCTCAAGAACTTGACTGAACTGGTGGAGATGGTGGTACCTGGAGATGTTGGTGTTCATGGTACATAAGTGGATCTGGTATTAGAATAGCAGATAGTGATGCAGTGTATGGCTGAGTATATTATGAATGAAGTATATGAGTTGTTGGTATTGAATCTGAGCTTGGTTGTGCTCTACAGTCAGGGAGGAGTCCTGAAATGCATGTGGTAGAACTACAGATGATGGAATTATAGATATAGAGATTTGGTAGTTGATTTTCCATCTAAGAAATAGTGGTGTAGTTTAGATGAATGTTAAGTGACAGTGGAGGAAGTTGTAATAGTGTTGAACTGCAGTTGCAGATGTTGTCAATTAGTTAGGTGAATAGGTTAGGATTGTGTATGAGGGTATAGTGGTGGTGTATTGTAATAATGGTGGTTGAGAGTTGTTTGAAGGTGAGATGAAATGCAAGTTGGAGGAATGTACAGGGTTTGTAGTGATGTTGCTGGCACTACAGTTCAAGACAAGTTATAGGTCACAGGTTATAAGACTTAGTGATAATGAAGATAGTTAAGTTGTGAAATTGGATTTGGTTGTAATGCTGTGTAAGATGAAGGTTGATAGTTTGTTTTGATTAGAGATGAAGTTGAGATAGCAGAGTTATTAAATTGTTAGAGTTGATATTAGTGGTGTTGTACGTATGAACTTCTGTTTCTTAAATTTTAGCCTGTTACTTTGTCCATCTGACTGAGTTGGATCGTTTAGACTCACTGAGTTACAGATCTTGACCTGAGTTGACTCAGTTTGACTTGACCTTGACCATTTACCTTGGACTTTGACCTTTTGACTGGACGTTGACTGTTAGTTGAATCTTTTGACCAGACCTGACCGTTAGTTGACCCAGTTGGGTCAGCACTTGTGTATGGGCCGAGCCTAGTGGACTTGGGCTTAGTGTCTAGTTAGATGTTTTGGGCCCTTATAGTTTACATTAACCTTTGGTTCCTTCTACAAAGTTGTAGATATTCTTAAGACATATCTAATGAATCATAGTCACAACCTAATTGAATTAGTAAACCCTTGATATGCTAAAGGTAGATAATGAAAAGTGTAAACCATAAATGGACTTATAACCATTAGATATTTCACTTAGTCGGTGACTAGAGAATTATATGAAATTATTGTTATGAGCCTTGTGTGAGCCTTTTGGTTAATCTTTAGAGTGCTTGTGTGATTAACAGTTACTCTTTATTAACAACGATCGATTCAAAAGACGAACCAGTGGATTGTACATCTCGAGGTAGTCGAGGCTTGTCATCAAAAGAGGTAGGAATCGATAGCGAACTCTCTTGTATTCATTATTGTTTTATAAATCTATCTTTTGTGAAATCCATGCATATCTTTGTTACTATATGATAGTGTATGCATGTATATATCTGTGTGTAATACAAACTAGTTTTCGTTTATATTTTGGGATGGGCTTGGAACTTTAGAAACAACTGATATCTGTGTTTTGGGAGTATCTACTTATTTCCAAACGTGATTCTTTCCATTGACTGGAAAGTGGTTACAATCTTTATTTGTTGTTAGCATAAAAGGGAGAAGGTTTCCTTTTGTTTGGTGTGTGATTTGTGTGTGCCCAAAAGGTATATCTATATTTATGCGCTAAAGGAGTGAAAATTGCTGCCAACTAATAAGCTAATAGGTGTGTGACACGTCACCGAATATTACTTTCCCTATTTCTGTATGGGCCATGCATATCTCATATATGAATGTTACTGTTCTTTTAAATTACTTTCAAAAGCTATTATATTATGTTTTGGTGTTTAGAGAGATTGATGTTGGGAATCTTATATATGATGGTTGGATTTACCCGTGGGCGGATTGAGGCTCTCCACTATGTAAGTCCTTCTATCGGATATAAGATTGTTAACATTAGTTTCTTTGGATACTTGATATGTAGAGTGCGCGTAGAATGAGGTACCGGTAAGGTACTTATCGTGTATGACTTCGAGGCCAGAAAACCTCACGGTACTTTAATGATCATTGAAAACTCCGCAACAGTCATGCCTTGCTACTCCGAAGGATTACGTCGCTCAACTATTATTACTGTTGTGAATGTGTGCCGCAAGATTGGTTGGTAGATCTTTATATTTCAGTACAACTATTATCTTCAGTACAACTTATTATTTTATTTATGCTTTAACTGATTTTTCGCGTTTTAACGGCTTTCAGTAAAACCTGCATTGTTTTTAAATCATTCTAGTGATTACTTGAAAGTTAGTTGTTATTTCTGTTGGGAACCCTTCGGGATGATGTGCTCACCCATTCCCACTTTCAGTTTCAGGGACAGATCAAGTTGTGCACGTGGCAATGAAAGCTTTGAGGAGTTGGTTTTGTTAGTTGGTTAGCTTCCGCTATGTAAATTTTGTGTTTATATTCTATTTGTAAACCAACTCATTATTAAATATGTATCATTTGAGAGGAGTTCTTGTATTTATTTCAGAGAGGGATTAAATTCGGGTTAATCTTTGTTTAGAACTTCTTTCTTAGTGTTTTTAAATAGATATTTTAGATCGTCAGTGCCTCAGTTTATAGTTTATCTATTGGATTAGTCAGCTGCTAGCTTAGGGGGCGCTACATGTATAATCATAGTCTATATAGCAATACGACTTTTGTATCAAGATAGGAGATAAAGTAGACTTTTGAGTGATAGATAAGTTCAAGTCTCCACATACCTTTTTGTCGATGAAGTTCCACCATTTCCTTGAGTAGTTCTTCGTCTTTACATGATGAACACCGTGGAGTCTTGGAGCTCAACTAGACTTTCTGTCCTAGTCCGAGACTTAGCTACTAGTAGACTAGAAATCAAGACTTATTATTTTGGCAACTAAACTTGACAACCAAGCTTGAGATAGCAACGCTTGCGAGTTCGACCGAGCAATGCTCTAATAATCTCCCTCTTTGTCAACTTTAGAGACAAAACTATCAATACGTATGGAATATAAAATAAATAAACTTTGCAGCTTCTCTTCCACATGCATGATCTCCTTGGTTCTTCAATGATAGGCGTTGTAAAACACCTAATTTTATATATAATATTTATGCTTTCTTTGCTATTATCCTTGTGAATCGCATTTCTTATGTTTTCTTTTGAGTTTATTAGGTGCAACGAAGTCATTTAGAGTAAAAGAAGAAGAAAACACTCATTTGGAGCGAAAGGGACAGAAACGGCATTTCACTGGCTCATGATACGCGGAGTCTATCTATGGATTAGGAGGTAACCAGCTGAGCTTGTTTAGTGGTTGTAATTGTGGTGGCATGTATCATATATTGGGCGCCTGTAGCAATAACAGCCATTACCTTATCCTTGAATTCAGAGAAATGTTTTTCTCTTTTCATTATTTTTACTAGTTCGACTGAAATCGAGAGGAGAAAGAGAAGCAGTGTTGAGCAGCCGCTGATGCTGAAATTAAGAGATCTGTGAAGCGATGAGGAATTGGTTATGTGAGCTGTTGAAGATATAAATGACCAAGGGAGATGAATTCAATGGTGAACTGAAATTGCAGTCACAGGAAATTGGGGTTTCAGATAATCAGAAAGAAGTCGAAAATGGAAGAGAGGGAGATCCGTTTCTTAGTTGGAATCTGGGGTTCTGTGTGCTTGAAGTTAGAGGAGGATGAATCAGAGATGAAATTGAAGGATGGGTTTGGTTCATTTCGAGAATCAAATGGATCTGTGATGTTTGTTTGTTGTAGATGTTCATGGGTGTGAAATTAGGGTTCTCTGAGCTGCAAATCGAGAGATGAAGAAGAATGGGAGATGGGTCTGAGCTAGAGAAATGTTGGCAGTGATGCTGATAGTATTGAGAGAATCAGGTAAGAATTATTGATGCTGCTGATAAGAAATTGAAGTTCAAACTCAAAAGAAAGAATGGGTTTGTCTGAGATAGTGAAGAATTAGATTTGCTAATGATTATAGAGGCAGAGATTTAAGAAATCTGAGATGGGTTTACTGAAGTTGTGAAGCTGCAGCTAATGGTTGCTGTGTAAACATGGAATGGAATGATGGGTTTTTACTTGAATTTTGTTTACTGCAAGAACTGGGGCAGAGCTGGAGAATTACAAGGTTGCAGTGCTGAGTTATGCTACTTGTGAAGGTCTGAATTGGAGATGGAGATGATATTGCTGCTGAAGTAGAAAGTGAAGGTCTTAGTGATGGTGCAAATCCAGATGGCATTGATTTGCCTGAGTTGCAATGGGTTTGAGAAGCTGATGGCCTTGAAGAAGTGCAGCTGCAATGGGAAAAGATATAGCCTGAAACTACCTGAAATAGATGTATGTGTAGGATGGAATGGATGACTGAGCTGTGCAACTGTGATGGGAGATTGCAGGTGGAAGTAATGATTTTCATGGGTTTATGGTGATGTGGCTCAATGAAATGCAAAGCTGGGGACGGAGCTGAAGGTTATGAACTACAAGATAATGTTGCTGCTGTGTTGGTGACTGGAAGTTGAGACAAGAAGCAGCTGCAGTTGCAAGAAAGAACAAGGAGAATGGGTTTTGCAGTTTGAGTCTGGAGCTGTTATTGCAGGTTGAGTCAGGTGATTACAAGGGAGCAGTGGTGGTGGAATGAATGGCTTGGCCGAAATGGTCAGAGATGGAGTTTGGCTAGAGCCAGAGGCAAGGAGTTTGAAGAATGCAGCTGCAGTTTTGCTGGTGATGCTAGAACTGGCAGAGTGCAAATATGGGTTCTGGTACTGGTGGAATTAGGAGGCAAGAGTGATGATTTGTGAACCTTGAGAAGACATGGAATTACACTCAGCAGTAAGTTCTAATGTTGCAGCTGAAGTGCGGAGGAATGGGAGTAACTAGGAGTTACCTTTGCTGCTGTTGTTTGGTGACTGATGGATGGTCTGAAAGTATTCAATTGGTGGTGCAAGTGGATTTAAGAACTGGTGATTCTGGTATGAATGCAGAGTTGGTGCTACTGGATATGGAGTTGCAGCTTGAAACTCAAAGCAAACAGTATGTATGAATTATAGGAAAGAATGGAGCCCGATGGCTGAGTTAGAAGAACAGAATGTGGCTCTGGTCCCTGGACAAGATGGTTGTTGGCTTGAGCAAGTTGGAAAATGGAGGAGATGTGCAGGTAATGGCATTGCACGGGAGATCATGTGTGTTGCTGCTATGGAACTCAGAGAATGAAGCTTGTGATGGCAGTGGTGGACTAAGTGGTGTTGTTGTGTTACTGCAGATTGAGTTAGCCGTGGTTCTGGTGAGTTAGTACAAGGTAATTAGCTTGTCAGTTCCGTGAACCCGACAAGCTTAGTGAATTAAATGTGAGTGGGCTGTGACTGTTATTGGGCTTGGACTGAATTTTCAAGGGAATGTTTAAGATCCGACTTAGAGTTGAGATTTGGAAACTGGAGGTCTTTGTGCGCAACAGAAAAGTGGATTCAATTCCAGGGGGTCGAGGGAGAATCGATATAAAAGAGAAGCTTTATATTCTATAAAGGGGATCTTATCTTTACTTCTACTTTTGTTCTAGGGTTTTACAACATAAAAGTTGTTCTTTTTCTTTTTGTTATGAACTCCATGAACATGAGCTAGATTATTATTTTTGGTTATGGATAAAGTTGATTTCACATAACATGAATCCTTGTTTGATATATTAGTTTTGTCTCAGTATTATCGTTTATGATTCACAATTAATATTGTTGCATGATTTGAATGCTTGTTTAGTCGAGTCGCGAATCGATTGAGTTTGCTTTCATCTTTATTGCTAGATTAGAGTTTATTATATGCAAAAGTGATAAATTTTTTATTGCAAATAGCATAATTGTGGATATTGCTTGTAGTGATACATCCTAGTAGTCACAAGTGAATCATAACCTTTGTTAAATCGGATTAGTGCTTTTACACGTTCGATTGCTTTGATTGGCCTGATTTCATAGAAGTTAATGCATCTAGGGAATTAAACTTGATTAGTGCTTTTACACGTTAGGTTGTTCTCTTAGATAGAATTCATATTCGCATCTTTTAATGTGTTTGTTGATGATAAGAGGAGATTTGCGGGATAAACTTGCGATCAAGGTATCCTAGGATCTTCGATAATGAGAGATTAAATATCAATTCTAGTTATTGTTGAAAAGCATGTTTGTGGATGAAAACAATATCCTTAACCAATATTTTTATATCTTGATTTGCGTGTTTGCTTTACTTTATTTGTTTTTAGTATAACTTAGTTTATAAAAATTAGAAAACCCCCCTTGTTACCTTTGTTTACATAAGAAATCGAAACAAACGACAACCTAGACCTCTCTGTGGGAACGATCCTTTCTTGCCCTTACTATATTTATATTTTGAGTAGTAAGAAAGTGTAATTATTTTTGACACCTACGACAGCGATCAAACTTTGGCGCCATTGCCGGGGAGGCAGCGATTGTCACTTGTTTTTTGTTTCTTTTTTTTAGTTTTTTTTTTAGTTTTTATTATTTTCTGGTTTTGACGTACTTTTGAGAACTCTTGTTTCAGGTACTTATTGTCACATGGAAGGAGCATACTGGAGCAATGGATACGGTTTTCAACCTCCTCAACACTATGACGATTTCCCACCATCTATAGAATACGATCGGAACCAATTTATTGGTTATGATCAATATCCAAGAGCTTATGGTGATTTTCATACATACCAACAACAACCTTGTAGTGGGTATGTAAGTCAAGCACCTAGGTGGGACAATTCTACTTCCAATTTGCTTTATCCGAGATGTATGAATGCTATAAATGGACTGAACATGTCACAAACCAATTTCTGCAACACTTTTTCTTACCCGACTCTAGATCGTAGTTATGATCATTCACTCATTCAAAGGGAAGAGTCATGGGAAAGAGAACCTATTGTGGCCAATGGTGGTAAGCGTGTGAACGTTAGAAAACTTTCACAGAAATTATACAAGTTGGAAGATGATGGAGCCTCGGAAGAGTTTGTTGATGAAATTAGTAGGACCATTCATATGGAGCTTAAACAGCGTCGTGATAAAGGTTGGGAAACTGACAACGATTCTTTTTATGGTGAGTCTGAAAATGAAGATGATTGTGTTGAAAAGGATCAACCTTTGGAGATATTTTATGACATTAGTGTAGTTGACTCAACTCTTGATCTTTATAATGATCAAACACCTATTCAAAAGGTACATGAGTATGATGAAACTAGTATTTTACAGAGCTTCCTTGAAACAAGGTTTGAGCCTAATGATGACGAGTGTGTTGAGAATGTGACCGATTTGACCAATATTGTGGAAGACCCAATTGAGCTTGCAAAGAATTGTAATGATGATGTTTATGTCGAAACTTTGGTTAAGGCAGAAACGGACGAAGAATGGTTGCAAGGTTTGATAGAGGACCATGATATAAAAGAGGTGAGTAATTCACTTGAGTTTTTCAAGGATGAAGAGGATTATGTGATACAAGAGATTGTGCAAGGTTTGTCTAACCCTTTGCATATTGTTTGTTCTCCTTTACCTCTTATTGGTATGAATGTATGTGATTCGAGAATATTGTCGAACGACTTTGTTTCTCGATTTCCGCCATTAGAAACATTTGATTCTCATACTATGGATGTTTGCAAAGAAGAAACCATATAAGTTCCTGATTTTTATGTTCTTTATACACTTCCAAGTGTAGAAAACAATAAGTGTTGGGGGAAACTTCTATCGGTTAATAGCTTCGTTTATGTTTTATGAAACTGATATTTGTGTGAAGCTAGTGTTTGCAAAACAGGTTACGTGGAAGGATCCCCAACTTTTCAGATTGTTGGTATATGGGGAATGAATCTTGCAAGGTTATAGTCGGGCTGACGACTTTAAACCAAGCGCTAAATGGGAGGCAACCCATAGGATGAGTATTTCTTGTCTTATTTTTATATTCTTGTTTTGTTTTTAGCTTTTTCTTGTCTTGCATTTACTTTTTCTGATTTCTTGTCGCATATCATTATGAGAAATTTCCCACCTTGACTTTCTTTGGACGATTCAATTTACATTGAGGACAATGTAAAGTTTAAGTGTGGGGGAGTGGTTAAGCATTTGCATTGTAAATTTTTCATCTTTTTCAACTTTTGTGTAAATTAGTGAATAAAAAAAAAACTCCAACTTGTAGTTAGTTTATAGTCACATAGTATACATGTCGCTAAGATTACATCGAGATTCTCATAAGAGTGACTGCACTTAGAGATGACAGAGAACATGATAGGGTTTCTTACTTGTATGAGAGTTAAAGTTGGATTTAACCATCCCAGTGGCAAATTAGGTGCAGACTGAATTCGGTATTAGACCCTATAGTGGAGACTACCCATGTTACAAAATGTGAGGCAACGACCTTCAATTCTTTGTACCTGTCTAAATATGTGTTTTTAGAGTGTGTGTCACCGTATGTAAACTCCGGGTACAATGGTGATCTACCCAATTTCCCACCAATAGAAGCACTATTTTGATCTCTTGAGTGCTATTTTATCAATCATGATGGTGACATCGAATTGCTAACTTACATACCACTTGTATTCTTGTTCGTAGTTAGCACCATCCACTTTATCTCTCTCTACACCAACAGGTCATAGAAACACCATCATCAACAACAAGAGGAGCATCACAAATTCGAAGGAAAGTTAAAGACGTTCAAGGTTTACAAGCAACAATACAAAAATGAGCATATTTCATATTCAAGTAAAGCAACAAGACAAGGAGCAGAATTTTTACAAGTTGAAAACTATTGTACAAGAGCGAATATTATCAAGATGAGAGTCAAGAAGTTTATGATATCGAGACATACAAGTTGTGAAGAATCGAGCGGTAAAGTACTTACACCGTGGCCTTTGTATTTTATTTTATTTTGTCTTTATTTTTATTTTTTAATTTGTATTTTATTTTCTCTTGTCTCAAAAAAAAAAAAAGAGAGAGAGACGAGAGAAAAGTTTATTAGGTCCATCATTAGTTTTAATTTTTTGTTTGTTTTTGTTTTTACTTTATTTATCTTGCATCTCAAAAAAAGAATATATATTTATTGCATCATATTTTGGTTTGTTTAGTTATTTTTTGGTTTTGTATTCATTCAATAAATCCAATGAAAGAAGAAATATCCATAATGAGGTTTCAAGCAACAAGGAATTAGAGGAAAGAGTTACATTGTCAAGATTCTACGAAGTTCAAGATTTCATCATCAAGAGTTGAAGACCGAAGACAAAGATGAAGACAAGAATTGAAAACCGAAGACGTTTCTATGGATGCTGTTAGAGTGGTGCTAACTGCACGCCGAACGGATAACGAGGTGAGTAAGCGTATTCCCACCTTCGTTAAGTGGTTGATTTCCTTTCTTAGAGATCGTCATAAAAAGGGTTTTCAAAATGAATAAAAGATGTGGGTTTTCAAAACAATTCGGAGGGTTTTTGCCTTCCTATCATTCAAGGTGTCGCAGGATTCTCTCTTCATTCCTACCTGGACACATGTGTGACCCATAAAAAGCTGTTTATTATTGAGAGCAACTTCATAAAACCTTTTCTTGTGAGGCAGAGTCGAGACTTTCGATCACTCCGAACCCGAATTTCTTTCGATAAGGGATGGTTATTTCTCTCTCAACTTTTAAGGATGAGATTGTGTTCATTTATGTGTCTAACTTCTTATGACTAGTGTGCAGAATCTCTATGTCTTCTTAGCGCGTTGGATGCTATCATTACGGAGAACTAGTAAGTTGGAAAAGTAGGTTTTGTGGGTATATCTTTAGTAAACCCTCATGTGAGTTGTATGTATCCTTTAGAATAAGTTTTGTTTGATTTGCTCGAGGACTAGCAAAGTCTAAGTATGGGGGAATTTGATAGGCGTTGTAAAACACCTAATTTTATATATAATATTTATGCTTTCTTTGCTATTATCCTTGTGAATCGCATTTCTTATGTTTGCTTTTGAGTTTATTAGGTGCAACGGAGTCATTTGGAGCAAAAGAAGAAGAAAACACTCATTTGGATCGAAAGGGACAGAAACGGCATTTCACTGGCTCATGATTCGCGGAGTCTATCCATGGATTAGGAGGCAACCAGCTGAGCTTGTTTAGTGGCTGTAATTGTGGTGTCCTGTATCATATATTGGGCGCCTGTAGCAATAACAGCCATTACCTTATCCTTGAATTCAGAGGAATATTTTTCTCTTTTCATTATTTTTACTAGTTCGACTGAAATCGAGAGGAGAAAGAGAAGCAGTGTTGAGCAGCCGCTGATGCTGAAATTAGGAGATCTGTGAAGCGATGAGGAATTGTTTATGTGTGCTTTTGAAGATAGAAATGACCAAGGGAGATGAATTCGATGGTGAACTGAAATTGCAGACACAGGAAATTGGGGTTTCAAAGAATCAAAAAAAAGTCGAAAATGGAAGAGAGGGAGATCCGTTTCTTAGTTGGAATCTGGGGTTCTGTGTGCTTGAAGTTAGAGGAGGATGAATCAGAGATGAAATTGAAGGATGAGTTTGGTTCATTTCGAGAATCAAATGGATCTGTGATGTTTGTTTGTTGCAGATGTTCATGGGTGTGAAATTAAGGTTCTCTGAGCTGCAAATCGAGAGATGAAGAAGAATGGGAGATGGGTCTGAGCTAGAACAATGTTGGAAGTGATGCTGATAGTATTGAGAGAATCAGGTAAGAATTATTGATGTTGCTGATAAGAAATTGAAGTTCAAACTCAAAAGAAAGAATGGGTTTGTCTGAGATAGTGAAGAATTGGATCTGCTAATAATTATAGAGGCAGAGATTTAAGAAATCTGAGATGGAATTTACTGAAGTTGTGAAGATGCAGCTATTGGTTGTTGTGTAAACATGGAATGGAAGGATGGGTTTTTACTTGAATTTGGTTTACTGCAAGAACTGGGGTAGAGCTGGAGAATTACAAGGTTGCAGTGCTGAGTTATGCTGCTTGTGAAGGTATGAATTGGAGATGGAGATGATATTGCAGCTGAAGTAGAAAGTGAAGGTCTTAGTGATGGTGCAAATCCAAATGGTGTTGATTGGCCTAAGTTGCAACGGGTTTGAGAAGCTGATGGCCTTGAAGAAGTGCAGCTGCAATGGGAAAAGATATAGCCTGAAACTACCTGAAATAGATGTATGTGTAGGATGGAATGGATGACTGAGTTTTGCAAATGTGATGGGAGACTGCAGGTGGAAGTAATGATTTTCATGGGTTTATGGTGATGTGGCTCAATGAAATGCAAAGCTGGGGACGGAGATGAAGGTTATAAACTTCAAGATAATGTTGCTGCTGTGTTGATGACTGGAAGTTGAGACAAGAAGCAGCTGCAGTTGCAAGAAAGAACAAGGAGAATGGGTTTTGCAGTTTGAGTCTGGAGCTGTTATTGCAGGTTGAGTCAGGTGATTACAAGGGAGCAGTGGTGGTGGAATGAATGGCTTGGCCGAAATGGTCAGAGATGGAGTTTGGCTAGAGCCAGAGGCAAGGAGTTTGAAGAATGCAGCTGCAGTTTTGCTGGTGATGCTAGAACTGGCAGAGTGCAAATATGGGTTCTGGTACTGGTGGAATTAGGAGGCAAGAGTGATGATTTGTGAACCTTGAGAAGACATGGAATTACACTCAGCAGTAAGTTCTAATGTTGCAGCTGAAGTGCGGAGGAATGGGAGTAACTAGGAGTTACCTTTGCTGCTGTTGTTTGGTGACTGATGGATGGTCTGAAAGTATTCAATTGGTGGTGCAAGTGGATTTAAGAACTGGTGATTCTGGTATGAATGCAGAGTTGGTGCTACTGGATATGGAGTTGCAGCTTGAAACTCAAAGCAAACAGTATGTATGAATTACATGGAAGAATGGAGCCCGATGGCTGAGTTAAAAGAACAAAATGTGGCTCTGGTGCCTGGACAAGATGGTTGTTGGCTTGAGCAAGTTGCAAAATGGAGGAGATGTGCAGGTAATGGCATTGCACGGGAGATCATGTGTGTTGCTCCTATGGAACTCAGAGAATGAAGCTTGTGATGGTAGTGGTGGACTAAGTGGTGTTGTTGTGTTACTGCAGATTGAGTTAGCCGTGGTTCTGGTGAGTTAGTACAAGGTAATTATCTTGTCAGTTCCATGAACCCGACAAGCTTAGTGAATTAAATGTGAGTGGGCTGTGACTATTATTGGGCATGGACTGAATTTTCAAGGGAATGTTTAAGATCCGACTTAGAGTTGAGATTTGGAAACTGGAGGTCTTTGTGCGCAACAGAAAAGTGGATTCAATTGCAGGGGGTCAAGGGAGAATCGATATAAAACAGAAGCTCTCTATTCTATAAAGGGATCTTATCTTTACTTCTACTTTTGTTCTAGGGTTTTACAACATAAAAGCTTTTCTTTTTCTTCTTGTTATGAACTCCATGAACATGAGCTAGATTATTATTTTTGGTTATGGATAAAGTTGATTTCACATAACATGAATCCTTGTTTGATATATTAGTTTTGTCTCAGTATTATCGTTTATGATTCACAATTAATATTGTTGCATGATTTGAATGCTTGTTTAGTCGAGTCGCGAATCGATTGAGTTTGCTTTCATCTTTATTGCTAGATTAGAGTTTATTATACGCAAAAGTGATAAATTTCTGATTGCAAGTAGCATAATTGTGGATATTGCTTGTAGTGATACATCATAGTAATCACAAGTGAATCATAACCTTTGTTAAATCGGATTAGTGCTTTTACACGTTCGATTGCTTTGATTGGCCTGATTTCATAGAACTTAATGCATCTAGGGAATTAAACTTGATTAGTGCTTTTACACGTTAGGTTGTTCTCTTATATAGAATTCATATTCGCATCTTTTAATGTGTTTGTTGATGATAAGAGGAGATTTGCGGGATAAACTTGCGATCAAGGTATCCTAGGATCTTCGATAATGAGAGATTAAATATCAATTCTAGTTATTGTTGAAAATCATGTTTGTGGATGAAAACAATATCCTTAACCAATATCTTTATATCTTGATTTGCGTGTTTGCTTTACTTTATTTGTTTTTAGTATAACTTAGTTTATAAAAATTAGAAAACCCCCCTTGTTACCTTTGTTTATATAAGAAATCAAAACAAACGACAACCTAGACCTCTCTGTGGGAACGATCCTTTCTTGCCCTTACTATATTTATATTTTGAGTAGTATGAAAGTGTAATTATTTTTGACGCCTACGACAGCGTTCATTCAACATTACTCGACATCTTCGTCACTTCCAAGTACTCCAATTATTCAAAAGGTTGTAAGTTCAGCATCATCGTTGTTTAAAATCCGTAGCCATAACAATGAGAAAACAAAAGCTCTCAATCATTGTTATACAGTGTCATAGTATTATTACACAACATCAAAGTTTGTATCACAACTTCGACAATACTATGGTGATATGCATCACTCCCTTATCCCCCTTACATAATGATCCGAAAACCATATGTATTTTTAGTGTGAACTACACATTAATTCTTCCCCTTTTTGTCAATAAAATTGGCAAAGGTACGAAAACTAGTGGGATCCTATGAAGTTTCCATAGAGACACTTCATGTTAGAGCATAGCTCGTCCAACCTCGCATGCGTTGCTATATAAAGCATGTTTGTCAATGTTAGTGATCAAAACTATAAAGTCTTGATTTCTAGCCTATTAGTAAAGTCTCGGACTAGGATAGGAAAAGTGTAGTTGAGATCAATGACTTCATGGCGATTCAACGACAACGACGAAGATCTACACAAGGAACCGTGGAACTTCATCAACAAAAAGGTATGTGAAGACTTGAACTTATCTATCACTCAAAAGTTTATCTATTTTATCTCCTACTTCTTATGAGACAAAAGTCGTATGCTATATAGACTAGATCAAACACATTTGAGATTTCGAGCTGAGTACTCAATGCTCATCTTTTTCTCGAAATTCATGTGTTGGTAAAGCTTTTCGCTTTGATCAGGTTTATCTTCATCTTTCAATCACTAAGTTGAGAATTGCTCTGACGTGAAGACAATCTGTGAATAACGGTTGGGATAGCGCCCTCTGAGAATGTCTCAATGATTTAAATGAGAGTTAGATTACATAACCATGTATTCCTTGATCCGAAGTTCTTTGAACTTTGTTGAGCAAGAGAAATCGGTAGGATTGTGGAATTGGCTTGCCAAGTCCGCGAACCCAGTCCGCACACTCAGTCCGCGAACTATCGGAAGTTCTCGACCGAGAATTTCTGCTGGGATTTCCTAAACTCGTTTGTGTGACCAAGTCCGCGAACTGGCGAAAGTTCTCGACCCGAGAATTTCTGCTGAGTTTTGGAAAACTCAAACTGATGCTTAAGTCCGCGAACTTGTTTGTGTACTTAAGAGGTTATGATCTAAAGATGTGCTCTGAACATAAACATGAAATTACTAAGGAATGCTTAATGCAAACCGTGGCTATAATGTTCATTGAGCCGATTCAATCGAATCGAAATCATCTTGAGTTCAATTGTGTCTTGTGTATTTACATAAGATCTCATAGCAATTGAATGACTCTCTAACTAGTTTGTTTGAATCCAAGTGAACAAGTTATGATGAATGAGGAACCAGGTCAATATGAGAAGCTCATATGGTTGCCTTTTGGTTACTGTATTGAACCAACATGAACGTACACGTTTGGGCCGGTTTTCACGAACCTGGAAAACGTTTACAAGTGTGTTTGACAAGCTTTGTTTTTCGATCTAACGGTTGAGAAATATTAGCTTGAATCTAAATCAGGTTTCATCTAACGGTGAATAGAGTTTGCTTAATATCTAAGCAAAAAACCTGATTTGAAAGGCTATATAAAGGAGACATCTAGCTAGATCAAGACTTAGTCCCCACACACCTTTCTTCTGTGATACTAGTGCGCTCGCTAGAGACGGTCTCCATTAACCCTTGAGTGTCTTCTCTAAATTCGGGTTAACGACTTAAAGACTTCATTGGGATTGTGAAGCCAGACCGATACTACTTTTATCGTAGTTGTGTGATCTGATCTTACTTTTCTATCGTACGAGTACAATCGATTGATTGGCTTGAGAACGTTTGAGTTCTCCGATAGGTAAGATAAAGAAGTCACGAACTTTCTTCGTCTCACCGTTCGTGATTCCTCGATATTCTTCTTGTGTATTCAGGAATTGAGTATTGAGAGGTGATTGATTTATCTAGGCCGTTCTTCGGGAATATAGGACCGGATTAATCAATTGGTTCCTGTGCTACCTTGATCATATCAAAAAAAACGGAACAAAACTAGGGTTTATCTGAGGGAGACAAATTTATCCTTTGATAGACTTTTCTGTGTAATACAAATTTGTTTATTATCAAAGCCTGCGATTTTGGGTCGTAGCAACTCTTTGTTGTGGGTGAGATCAGCAAAGGGAATCAAGTGTGTAATATCCTGCTGGGATCAGAGGCGTAGGGGTGCAACTGTACCTTGTATCAGTGGGAGACTGATAGGGGTTCAACTATAGTCCAGTCCGAAGTTAATTGGTAGTAGACTAGTGTCTGTGGCGGCTTAATACAGTGTGTATCTAATCTGGACTAGGTTCCGGGGTTTTTTTGCATTTGCGGTTTCCTCGTTAACAAAATCTCTGGTGTCTGTGTTATTTCTTTTCCGCATTATATTTGTTTACATAATTGAAATAATATAGGTGTCTGTGTTATTTATTTTCCAATCCAACCTTTGGTTGTTGATTGATATTGATTGATCCTTGGACATTGGTCTTTGCTACCGTCCAAGTTATCTCTCTTTGATTTGATTCGCAAATTTGTATTTGCTTGAGTATCAATCAAATTGAGAGATTGAGATATTAACTCGTTGATATACTTTTAATTGATTGAGTCTTATTGATTCTCTTAAAAGTCTATTCGAGTTAATCCATACAGATTGCTAACCAAATATTGTGTGATGTTGTTAAACCCCCGCTTTTTCACTTCATGACCAAAAGAAAGCACATATCAACTTTTTAGATGCAATCATATAGCCGATTCTAATTGCATTTATCAAGGAGTTTATAAAGATACAAGATAACTCCTATAATATTCCACAACCGCACTTCCCATAAACATTTGGAAATTAAGCACAAGTTCAATTAAGAACTCTCCCCCATAAAATGTCATTCCTGAAAGAACAACAAGAGTGGCCTTACTTTCAAGAAAAGAAGGATTTCTTTGGACAACACACTTCACATAAAAATATGAATTTGTATCCAAAATACTCAATTAAATTAACCACAAGAGAACCCACAATCAAATTTAATCGGAAATACTCAACATAAGAGGACTTATGGAGTCGCACAATATAAACATAAGAAATATGGATCAGGGAAGATCAATACTGCGGAATACACAAAGATTCATTCAATCTTTCATCACTATTTGCACAATGACATACAATAGACTTAATCTTTGTAAACAAAAGCTCATCCTTTCTTTCATCAATATTTGCTAATGACATAAAAGGCTTAGTTGTTGTTTGTCAAAATTTCATTCAATCTTTTATCAGTACTTGCATATCGATATATGACAGACTCAACTTTTGACCACGTATGGGACAATCATAGTTCACGAACGTAAACACACATATCCCATAACAAGTTGCAATATATGAAACCATAAAGATTAATATCGCAAAATCATCTTCCAAATAAACTTTAGAATTTAAGTAAATAAATCTAAAACCATTGCAAGATGAAAATCATTGGAAATAACTATGTGTACTCACAATAATGGCTATTCCAAACCCTAGTTATCCTTCTTAAAACATAAGAATAAATTCTCATAAGAAGTTTCCAAGACATCAAGACAAACTCGTAATGCACATACAAGATGATTTGTCCTTAGAGGGTAGAATCAATCTCTTTCGCACGGATTTACATCAATAATAGCTACCAAAGACATATAAAAGGATTTTCTTAACAAAGAAGAACATACAAAGTCATTAATGACCATGCACCATAGTTCACATAAGATGATTGTGAACATTCAAAAATCCCATAGCAATGCATACTCCTTTCTATTCTTGAACTTCCTTCTTTGTGATTCACCAACAACATTCTGGTAAAAGATACAAATGAGCTTAGAAGAGTAGTGCTCCAAGAATCCAAGTTCCCAAGTCCAAGAGATGTGGAACAAGTGCGACGAAATGGAGCAAACCACTCAAAAACAAGAGACGGGACAAAGACAAATCTTAACTCATCCAAATTCAAGAATTCTCATGTCCTTTTTGAAGAGAATTCAAAGAGGAAGATAATGCAAAATGAATGAGGTCATTCCGAGTTCAGAAGAAAAAGTTACGGCCAACAGAAGTTTACCAAATATCGACGTTTATGGGCAAGTATGCATACCGGTTTGCAAACGAATTTTCATGACCTGGAGCAGTATGAAAATGGGTATGTGTACTAAAATCCCTGGATTTTGATTTTAAATGATAGTATGCATACCTGGTATGTGTACCATGAAGTCCAAACATCCCGAACTACTATTTTCATGCCTAAACATTTATGAACCTAAAACACAGATCAAGTAAGGTAGAAATGAACGATAAGCAAGGTACATGGATCATTATAAGTACTTTAAGCAAATAAATAAAAACAAAAAACTTGCTCAAGTTTATAGACATACCTTTTTAGAAGAATCCAATCGAATTCTACAGACTTACCGAACATAATCCGTGCGCCCCAGTTCTCGTGCTTCCCTCACCGTATACATAGCTGGGCATTCCTTGGTGAGGATGCACTTTTCAACACAATCAAGTTGTGTTGAGGTGAAAAATGTCTTGCTCACAATGGCACCAAGAAATAGTTTCTTTCCAGTTACTTTTGCATTCAACAAAGTTGAGAAACATCCAAGGATCTGTTTTTACTTATTTTACAAAAGACATTTGAAAGATACAAAAAAATTTGAGTCCCTGATGTCTCATTTTTAATTTAATAAAAACAGTGTCTGCAGATAATGTTTAGTACTGCGTAGGGAAACTCTTTTGATAAAAAGAGACGTCCTAACTCTTTCATACAAGAACACAATACTATTACCTTGACAGGATGTATCAGGAATTGACCAAAGAGATGAATCATGCTTTGAGATGATGCAGTCTGAAGACTGAGATTTAAACTCCTCTTGTAATTCGTTTAGTTTGTCACAACCAAATGCATTACCCAGAGGAGGAGCATTGCTCTTACTAACTAGTAAATCAATATCAACCTCAACATGAATATTATTCATCATAACTTGGTTTAGCTTATCAAGAGATTATTGCTCTTTATGGAGGTATAACTCAACATCAACAAATAAGCTCCCAAGCTTCTTTTCAAGCCATGAAAACACTTCAAGGGATTTTAAATCTGATGGAGGTTTAGAAAGAATTTCTTCTACAGATTTTATTAAATCAGTCATGGAAGAGAATTCTGAAATTCCTGGATCTGGTGGTGCGTTTATTGAGACAACACTACTGTCCATAGAGTCAGAAACACAAACTCATAAGGTCTTTAAACGTGTTTGCCTGCTCTGATACCAATTGAAAAAGCGGGGGTCAAACAACCACACCCAATATTTCGCTTAGCAATCTGTATGGACTAACTCCAATATACTTTTAAGACAATCAACTAGACAGTAAGACTCAATCTTAATAAAAAGTATATAAAGGAGTTATATCTCAGTTTCTCGATTCAATACTTACTCAAGCAAATAGAAATCTGCGAGTTTAATTGAATACAAGAGAAATCACTTGAGTGGAATAAAAAAACAATGTTCAAGTATCAATCAATTTCAATCAACAACCAAAGGTTGGATTTACCAATTGATTGATTCAACGCACAACCTGTGATATTTCAATTATATAACAAAATATAATGCGGAAAAGATATAACACAGATACCATAAGTTTTTTTAACGAGGAAACCGCAAATGCAGAAAAATCCTGGACCAAGTCCAAATTGAACACACACTGTATTAAGCCGCTGCAAACACTAGCATACTACAAACTAACTTCGGTCTGGACTGTAGTTGAACCCCAATCAATCTCACACTGATCCAAGGTACAGTTGCGCTCCTTACGTCTCTCATCCCAACAGGATACTACGCACTTGATTCCCTTAGCTGATCTCACCCACAACTAAGAGTTGCTATGACCCAAAGTCGAAGACTTTAATAAACAAATATGTATCACACAGAAAAGTCTACAGAAATAGATAAACCTGTCTCCCACAGAAATAACTACGAGTTTTATTCCGTCTTTTGATGAATCAAGGTGAACACGAACCAATTGATAACCCGGAATTATATTACCGAAGATCAGCCTAGAATTATCAATCACCTCACAATAATCCAAATCGTATGATGGCGAAACTAGATATTGTGTAATCACAAATAATGAGACGAAGATGTTTGTAACTAGTTTTATATCTTGCCTATCGTAGAAATTAATCTCAAGCCAATATTTCGATTGTACTCAAATACGATAGAACCAACAAGATCAGATCACACAACTACAGAGAAAATAGTTGGGTCTGGCTTCACAATCCCAATGAAGTCTTCAAGTCGTTAACATACAGGGTCTCAATAGAAACCTAAGGTTAAAGGAGAACCGACTCTTGCATATACAACTAGTATCACACAGGAGGTGTGGGGATTAGGTTTCCCAGTTGCTAGAGTTCTCCTTTATATAGTCTTCAAATCAAGGTTTGCAATCAATGCTACCTTGGGAACAAAGCATTCAATATTCACCATTAGATGAAAACCTGATTAGATTCAAGCTAATATCTTTCAACCGTTAGATCGAATCTTAGCTTGTTATACACACATAAAATGTAACTTCATTTAGGTTTGAGTAACCGTGCCTAAAGGTGTACAAGTCGTTGGTTCAACAGTAGTTAACGACACGTTAGCTATATGAGCACTTTTATATCAACCTTATTCTTCTTTACCACAACTAGTTCAAATGACTCAAATGAACTAGTTAGAGAGTTGTTTAATTGCTTAGATCTTATAGAAGTATACAAGACACAATCAAAACAAAAACAGTTTTGATTCACTGGAATCGATTCATGAACATTATAGCCACGGTTTGCAAAGATTGCATTCCTTAAAGTATAAATGTCTTAGTCCACGAATCAAACTGTTTTTAGAAAATAACCTACTTAAGTACGCATACTGGTACACGGACTTAAGTACCCGGAATAAGTTTGTTTTCAGTTCACAAACTCCAGAAAAAATTCACGAGATGTGAACTTCCGACAGTACGCGTAGTGGTACGCGGACTTTAGTTCCAGTTATCTTGAGCAGCAAAGTACACATACTTTGGTTCAAGGATATTGGACTTACACACATATGAGTTATCTCACAATTTTTATATCCAACCATGGTTATGTATTCTAAACTCTCATTTCAATCATTGAAACATTCTTAGAGAACGTTATATAGTTGTTGTTCACAAACTATTTTTCATCAAAGTGATTTTCAAGTGATTGAAACTAATATGACTTTCGTCACTAGTAAAGATGAACTTGGTCAAAGCGAAAGCTTACCAACACATATTTCGGGAAATAGATAAGAGAGATAAACTCAACTCGAAATAGTACATGTGCATAATCATAGTCTATATAGCAATACGACTTTTTTCTCAAGATAGGAGATAAAGTAGACTTTTAAGTGATAGATAAGTTCGAGTCTCCCCATACCTTTTTGTCGATGAAGTTCCACCAGTTCCTTGAGTAGTTCTTCGTCTTTGCATGATGAACACCGTGGAGTCTTGGAGCTCAACTAGACTTTCTATCCTAGTCCGAGACTTAGCTATTAGTAGACTAGAAATCAAGACTTATAGCTTTGGCAACTAAACTTGAAAAACAATCTTGAGATAGAAACGCTTGCGAGTTCGACCGAGCAGTGCTCTAACAATCTCCCCCTTTGTCAATTTTAGTAACAAAACTATCAATACATATGAAATACAAAATAAATAAACTTTGCAGCTTCTCTTCCACATGCATGATCTCCTTGGTTCTTCAACATTATTCGACATCTTCGTCACTTCCAAGTAATCCAATGATTCAAAAAGTTGTAAGTTCAGTATCATCATTGTTGAAAATCCGTAGCCATAACAATGAGAAAACAAAAGCTCTCGATCATTGTTATACAGTGTCATAGTATTATTACACAGCATAAAAGTACAATTGTATCACAACTTCGACAATACTATGGTGATATGTGTCACTCCCCCTAGTCAATACTCCATCTCACATGGAAACCACTCCCCCTTACATAATGATCCGAAAAATATATGTATTTGTAGTGTGAACTACACATTAATTCTTCCCCTTTTTGTCAATAAAATTGGCAACGGTACGAAAACTAGTGGGATCCTAATGATATTTCCACAGAGACACTTCATGACCAAAAGAAAGTACATATCAACTTTTTAGATGCAATCATATAGCCGAAGCTAAATGCATTCATCAAAGAGTTTATAAAGATACAATATAACTCCTACAATATTCCACAACCACACTCCCCACAAATATTTGGCAATTAAGCACAAGTTCAATTAAGAACTCTCCCCCATAAAATTTCATTCCTGAAAGAAAAACAAGAGCGACCTTACTTTCAAGAAAAGAAGGATTTCTTTGGACAACACAAATCACATAGAAATATGAATTCGTATCCAAAATACTCAAATAAATTAACCACAAGAGAACCCACGATTAATTTAATCGGAAATGCTCAACATAAGAGAACTTACGGAGTCGCATAGTATACACATAAGAAATATGGATCAGGGAAGATCAATACTGCGGAATACACAAAGATTCATTCTATCTTTCATCACTATTTGCACAATGACATATAATAGATGAAAAAGCAGGGGTCTAATAATACCACCCAATATTTCGTTTAGGAAATATGTATGGACAAACTCCAATATACTTTTTATGAGAATCAACTAGACAGTCAGACTCAATCAATAAAAAGATATACCAAAGAGTTTATATCTCAATCTCTTATTTGATTTTTACTCAAGCTAAAATCAATAGCGAGTCTTTATCAAATAGAGATAACTTGGATGGTACCAAAGACCAATATCCAAGGATCAATCAATATCAATCAACAACCAAAGGTTGGATTTCCAATTGATGATCTTAACGCACAACCTGTATTATTTCAATTATATAAAAATATAATGCGGAAAAAAAATAACACAGACACCAGAATTTTGTTAACGTGGAAAACCACAAATCCAGAAAAACCCCGGGACTTAGTCCAGATTGAATACACACTGTATTAAGCCGCTACAGACACTAGCCTACTGCAAACTAACTTCAGACTGATATATAGTTGAACCCCTACCAATCTCCCACTGATACATGGTACAGTTGTACTCCTACGCCTCTGATCCCAGCAGGATGCTACGTACTCGATTCCATTAGCTTATCTTACCAACAACCAATAGTTGCTACGACCCAAAATAACAGACTTGATAATAAACAAATTTGTCTCACACAGAAAAGTCTATCAAAAGGATAAATCTGTCTCCCACAGATAAACCCTAGGTTTTGTTCCGTTTTCTGATAATAACCAAGGTAATCAGGAACCAATCAATTAATCCGGTCTTATATTCCCGAAGAACATCCCAGATCAATCGATTACCTCTCAACAATCCTTCTTGACTACACAAGCGGATTATCGAGGAATCACAAACAGTGAGACGAAGATGTTTGTGACTTCTTTATCTTGCATATCGGAGAACTCTCACGATCTCAATCCAATCAAATCGATTGTACTCGTACGATAGAAAATGCAAGATCAGATCACACAACTACGATAAAAGTAGTATCGGTCTGGCTTCACAATCCCAATGAAGTCTTTAAGTCGTTAACCCGAAATTAGAGAAGAAACTCAAGAGTTAATGGAGTTCGACTCTAGCGAGCGCACTAGTATCACACAGACGTGTGGGGATTAAGTTTTGCTCTATCTAGAAGTCCTCTATATATAGCCTTTCAAATCAGAGTTTTGCCTTAGGTATTAAGCGAACCTTATTCACCGTTAGATGAAACCTGATTTAGATTCAAGCTAATATTTCTCAACTGTTAGATCGAAAAACAAAGATTGTCATACACACATGGGTAAACGTGAACTGGGTGTGTAAAACACAAGCTCGAACGTGTACGCGTGTGTTGGTTCAACACAGTAACCAAAAGGTTAACCATATGAACATCTCATATTAACCTGGTTCTTCTTCACCATAACTAGTTCACTTGACTTCAAACGAACTAGTTAAGAGTTGTTCAATTGCTATGAGATCTTATGTAACTACACAAGACACAATTGAAGTAAGATGATTACGATTCGATTGAATCGGCTCAATGAACATTATAGCCATGGTTTGCATAAATCATTCCTTAGTAATTTAATGATACATGTTCAGATCACATCTTTAGATCATAACCTATTAAGTACACAAACAAGTTCGCGGACTTAATCAATCGGGTTGAGTTTTCCAAACTCAGCAGAATTTCTCGGGAAGAGAAGTTCCCACCAGTTCGCGGACTTAGCAGCAAACGAGTTATATTGGAAATCCCAGCAGAAATTCTCGGGAAGAGAGTTTTCGTCAGTTCAGGGACTAGGTTCGCGGATTTGGAAAGCCAATTCCACAATCCTACCGATTTTTCTTGCTCAAAAAAGTTCGAAAACTTCGGATCAAAGAATACATGGTTATGTAATATAAAATCTCATTTCAATCATTGAGACATTCTCATAGGACGCTATCCCAACCGTTATTCACAGATTGTATTCACGTCAGAGCAATTCTCAAATAAGTGATTGAAACTTTTCATGACTTTCGTCACTAGGTGAAGATAAACCTGATCAAAGCGAAACGCTTTACCAACACATGATTTTGAGTAAAAGATAAACATTGAACACTCAGCTCGAAATATCAATGTGTATGATCTAGTCTATATAGCATACGACTTTTGTCTCATAAGAAGTAGGAGATAGAATAGATAGACTTTTGAGTGATAGATAAGTTCAAGTCTTCACATACCTTTTTGTTGATGAAGTTCCATGGTTCCTTGTGCAGATCTTCGTCGTTGTCGTTGAATCACCATGAAGTTCTTGAGCTCAACTACACTTTTCCTATCCTAGTCGGAGACTTAGCTGATAGGCTAGAAATCAAGACTTATAGTTTTGATCACTAACATTGACAAACATGCTTGATATAGCAACGCATGCGAGGTCGACCGAGCTATGCTCTAACAATCTCCCCCTTTGTCAATTTTAGTGACAAAACTATTAATACATATGGATTACAAAAAAGATAAACTTTAGTGGATCTTATTCCATAGTCTAATCTTCAACGTTCCTTGAAATCTTCGTCCTTCCTAGTACTCTAATGATCCCAAAGGTTGTAAGTTTAGTATCACCGTTGTTGAAGATCCGTAGCAATAACAATGAGAGAAATCGAGATTCTCGATCATTATTATACAGTGTCATAGTACTATTAGGAAATATCAAAGTCCAATTGTATCACGACTTTAACAATAATACTATGGTGATATGTATCACTCCCCCTTAGTCAATACTCTATCTCGATCATGGAAACCACTCCCCCTTACACAATGATCCGAAAACCATATGTATTAGTAGTGTGAACTACAATATTTCTCCCCCTTTTTGTCAATAAAATTGGCAAAGGTAAAAGAACGGGTTCATAATGAAATTTCCACAAGAGACATTTCATAGACCAAAAGAAAGAGTATACATCATCTTAATTTAGATGCAATCTTATAGCCGAAGCTAACAACATTCATAAAGGAGTTTAAAGATACAAGATAACCCCTAAAAAATTCCACATCATTCCCCGCAAGGTATTACCATTAAGCACAAGTTCGAAAGAACTCTCCCCCATTTGATGTCATTCCCGAGAGAACAACAAGAGCGGCCTTAATTTCGAAAGAAAAGAAGGATTTTAGATGGACACCAAAAACCACGTGAATTATTTTCTATATCCAAAAATTCAACCAAAATACTCATACGAAAACCCATGAGTGTTTTAGTTGAATAAGCAATTAAATCAAAACCACAAAAGTGATCAATTTAATTGAAGGTGCTCAACATAAGTAAACCTACGGAGCTACGACTAAGCTAATCATATGGAGGTGACTAACTTAAACGTTCAAATACTCAACATAAGGAAAACCTTACGGAATATTAGTATACTCTACGTATGGAAGACCTTATGGAATATGATGATACTCGACATAAGAAAAACCTTACGGAATATGCAAGACTACATTAACCAATAAAACATGATAGTGTAGCCATTCATATACTCAACACAAAGAGTTGTGGAATATATGAAAACTCAACTAGATTAATTACAAGATAACCTATAATTAATCTAATTGGAATACGAATAATCAAACTAATCACGAAAGTAATCAATTTAATTATTTTGGGCTCAACATAAGAGAATTATGGAACCCCGACTAAGATTATCAAGAGACATGACAACCTGAACCGTACATGTACTCAACATAAGAAAGAAGAATCTTATGGAGTACAAACTAAATAATCAAGGATGATTAATTAGTTTCTAATGCTCAACATATAGTATCTCACGGAACAACCAACCATGCCAACAATAATCGTCTTGGTTGTATCGTGCTAAACGTAATACACACAATGGAGCCTTCACGGTTTTCAAAAGAAAGATCAATTAAGACCAAAACCGTGGATAACCATACAAGGATATATTCTATCTTTGCATTATTATATGCATAAAAACATAATAGACTTTATCCTTGTCAAACAAAAGTTTTAATCCTATTTTCCATCACATATATGACTGCATAGGCATAACTTTTGTAATTGTCAAAAGTCTATCCGTCCTTAAAACCAATAAACGAATATCGATCATGAACGACTTTACTTTTGACAAAATATGGGACCTTCAAGTTCACGGCCGCAAACAATACATATCCCATAAAAATATTGCAATATATCAAACCAAAAGAATACTGCAATAATAATCATCCTCCAAATATTTTTAGAATTTTTTAAACCAAAAAACCTACAAAATAACATAATAAGATGAAATAAAAATAGCTATGTGTAGTCACAATCGTCGTTATTCGACGCACTAGTTATTCTTCCAAGTAATCAAAAAGAAGACTTCTTAGGCAGTAATGTCTTTGAGAAATTCAGCATCATTCCCAAACTCCTTTTTGTCAACAGCCATTGGAACATACGGTTCGCGAAGATAGGAGTTAATATCGATGAACTGTCTTGGATGATTATGTCGAACCAGGGCTCTCTAAATCTCCAAAGACTTTGAAACAAAAGCCTTTATTTCACGAATCTCCTTTCTTACTTCATTCAACTCATCAAGAACATCGGAATACTTCTTAGAGTTGGAAGGTGCAGCCTTTGGCTTTCTTGTTCTTTTTCTTTTCAAAGACCTAGAACCAGGAGATTTTTCTTTTTCCTTGATTGAAGACTTAGCAATCATGTTGACATCTTTTCTCTCCATAGACACAATGCTTTGAGAACATTTATAACCAACTGATTTTTGTGGATGGAATTCACAATCTCATTAAGCAGTCTTGAGATAAAAAAGAATGTCAAGAAGGAAAAATGTAGGGTTCGAAACCTATAAACAGGTTCGTGGTCGTTCAACTCTAAACCCTATAAAGAGTAGAATTATCGATAATAACCCTTTCTTTTATTTGATAGACAGAAAAACAACAAACCTAAGAAAACACCCTTTACTAAAGCCTGTGCATTCATGATCTTGTCTCTTTTGATCAGGCACATGAGACAAGATTTACTAATCAACACAATTAATTTGTGTTATGGTGAACAATGATTTGTCCACCATTTTTCTCAAGAGAGGAATCCACAGACTTCTGTCTATCAAAACGATTTGACCATACTTTCTTCTCAAATGGTTTTGCTTTGGAAACTGGCCTTTTAAACGAAGATAAAATCTTAATACCTCAGCAGTCTTCTGGGCAAGTTTAAGCTTTCTTGCTAAATGATTTGCTCTTCGTTGAAGTTTGTTGGCGTGCCACACTTGATGTTTGTACTTGTAACACCTTGAAAGTTCGTGTCCCTTCATTGAACAAAACGAGCACGTCAAATTTGGATAGTATTCAGGCATCTGTGGAGCGACAGCAGCTAAACACAAAGTAGATCCCGAAGTATCACAACCAGTATTCCCAATAGATGAGTCAATCGAATCTTCCAGCTTGATTGGTCTTCTTCTTTACCAAAACCATCAAGATTGATATAGGTATTGTTGCAACCATCAAAATCAATGTTTTCACATAAAAGACCAACACTTGATTTCCTATCTTCATCGGAGTCGTAGGTTTCTGACATCTCATCAAGTGTAACAGCTAGACCTTTGTTCCCAGTGTATTTTCTACGATTTGGGCATTCATTAGCAAAATGGCCAAAACCCTTACACTTAAAGCACTGAGGCATATCCTCGTCATCAGCCTCGTCAGCATCCCTGTTTTTAGGTGGGACGCGACCGTGAGGTTTTTCAGATGACCTAGGTTTGTCCCTTGAAAACCGTTTACTTATCTTCAACAAAAGATTCCTAAACTCAAGATCTTCATCTGAAAAATCGTCATCAGACTGATCATCCTCAGAGACATGAACACTCTTACCACAAGTAACTTAGTGTTCTTCTGTGCTTTAAAGGCAACATCCCTACCGACTTTGGATGTATGCTCATGGTCAAAGATTTTAAGCTTTCCAACCAAGGTGTTTCTGGAAAGATTATCAAGGTTATTTCCCTCAACGATGGCATGCTTCTTAGACTCGTATCTAGATGGCAGCGATCTGAGAATTTTCATCACAATGTCCTTTTCAGGAATAGTCTTACCTAATGCAAAAAATGCATTCACAATTTCAGACACTTTGTGATTAAACTCATCAAATGTTTCTTCATCCGCCATACGAAGGTTTTTCCAATCAGAATTAAGGTTTTGAAGCCTAGCATCCTTTTCACTTGAGTTCCCTTCAAATACAGTTTCTAAGATATCCCTAGCGTCTTTAGACCTAGTGCAATTTGTCACATGATGCTGAAGATTTGGGGTAATGGCATGTATGATATCATTTAAACCGTCGAGATTTTGCTTTGCAGCAAGTATCTCTGCAGGGGAGTATTCACCAATAGCTTTGGGAACATTTACATCACCGGCTGCCACAACGGGAGCATCATAGCCATTAACCACATATACCCATGATTGAAAATCACGCGATTGAAGAAAAGCTCGCATAGCAATTTTTCACCATAAGTAATTAGAACCATCAAAGACTGGCAGTACGTTAACTAAGATAGTATTTCTGTCCATAGAGTCAGATCGCTACAAACACATACTTATGAGGTCTTAAACGTGTTTGCCTGCTCTGATACCAATTGAAAAAGCGAGGGTCTAACAACACCACCCAATATTTCGTTTAGGCAATATGCATGGACAAACTCCAATATACTTTTTATGAGAATCAACTAGACAGTCAGACTCAATCAATAAAAAGATATATCAAAGAGTTTATATCTCAATCTCTTAATTTGATTTTTACTCAAGCTAAAATAAAAGCGAGTCTTTATTAAATAGAGATAACTTGGATGGTACCAAAGACCAATATCCAAGGATCAATCAATATCAATCAACAACCAAAGGTTAGATTTCCAATTGATGATCTTAACGCACAACCTGTATTATTTCAATTATATAAAAATATAATGCGGAAAAAAAATAACACAGACACCAGAATTTTGTTAACGAGGAAAACCGAAAATGCAGAAAAACCCCGGGACCTAGTCCAGATTGAATACACATTGTATTAAGCCGCTATAGACACTATCCTACTACAAACTAACTTCGGACTGATCTATAGTTAAACCCCTACCAATCTCCCACTGATACAAGGTACAGTTGTACTCCTACGCCTCTGATCCCAGCAGGATGCTACGTACTCGATTCCCTTAGCTGATCTTACCACCAACCAAGAGTTGCTACGACCCAAAATCGCAGGCATGATAATAAACAAATTTGTCTCACACAGAAAAGTCTATCAAAAGGATAAATTTGTCTCCCACAGATAAACCCTAGGTTTTGTTCCGTTTTCTGATAATAACCAAGGTAATCAGGAACCAATCAATTAATCCGGTCTTATATTCCCGAAGAACAACCTAGATCAATTGATTACCTCTCAACAATCCTTCTTGACTACACAAGCGTATTATCGAGGAATCAAAAACAGTGAGACGAAGATATTTGTGACTTCTTTATCTTGCATATCGGAGAACTCTCACGATCTCAAGCCAATCAAATCGATTGTACTCGTACGATAGAAAATGCAAGATCAGATCACACAACTACGATAAAAGTAGTATCGGTCTGGCTTCACAATCCCAATGAAGTCTTTAAGTCGTTAACCCGAATTTAGAGAAGAAACTCAAGGGTTAATGGAGATCGACTCTAGCGAGCGCACTAGTATCACACACATGTGTGGGGATTAAGTTTTGCTATAGCTAGAAGTCCTCTCTATATAGCCTTTCAAATCAGGGTTTTACCTTAGGTATTAAAACAAACCTTATTCACCGTTAGATGAAACCTGATTTAGATTCAAGCTAATATTTCTCAACCGTTAGATCGAAAAACAAAGCTCGCCATACACACATGGGTAAACGTGAACTGGGTGTGTAAAAGACAAGCTCGAACGTGTACGCGTGTGTTGGTTCAACACAGTAACCAAAAGGTTAACCATATGAGCATCTCATATTAACCTGGTTCTTCTTCACCATAACTAGTTCACTTGACTTCAAATGTACTAGTTAAGAGTTTTTCAATTGCTATGAGATCTTATGTAACTACACAAGACACAATTGAAGTAAGATGATTACGATTCGATTGAATCGGCTCAATGAACATTATTGCCATGGTTTGCATAAAGCATTCCTTAATAATTTAATGATACATGTTCAGAGCACATATTTAGATCATAACCTATTAAGTACACAAACAAGTTCGCGGACTTCATTAATAGGGTTGAGTTTTCCAAAATCAGCAGAATTTCTCGGGAAGAGAAGTTCCGCCAGTTCGCGGACTGGGTTCGCGGACTGAGTTCGCGGAATTAGCAGCAAACGAGTTATATTGGAAATCCCAGCAGAAATTCTCGGGAAGAGAGTTTCCGTCAGTTCGCGGACTGGGTTCGTGGACTTGGAAAGCCAATTCCACAATCCTACCGATTTCTCTTGCTCAACAAAGTTCGAAAACTTCGGATCAAGGAATACATGGTTATGAAATTTAAACTCTCATTTCAATCATTGAGACATTCTCAGAGGATACTATCCCAACCGTTATTCACAGATCGTATTCACGTCAGAGCAATTGTCAAATAAGTGATTGAAAATTTTCATGACTTTCGTCACTAGGTGAAGATAAACCTGATCAAAACGAAACACTTCACCAACACATGATTTCGAGTAAAAGATAAGCATTGAATACTCAGCTCGAAATATCGATGTGAATGATCTAGTCTATATAGCATACGACTTTTGTCTCATAAGAAGTAGGAGATAGAAAATATAGACTTTTGAGTGATAGATAAGTTCAAGTCTTCACATACCTTTTTGTTGATGAAGTTCCACAGTTCCTTGTGCAGATCTTCGTCGTTGTCGTTGAATCGCCATGAAGTTCTTGAGCTCAACACTTTTCATATCCTAGTCCGAGACTTAGCTAATAGGCTAGAAATCAAGACTTATAGTTTTGATCACTAACATTGACAAACATGCTTAATATAGCAACGCATGCGAGGTCGACCGAGCTATGCTCTAACAATAGACTTAATCTCTGTAAACAAAAGCTCATCCTTTCTTTCATCAATATTTGCATAATGACATAAAAGGCTTAGCTTTTGTTTGTCAAAAGTTCATTCAATCTTTTATCAATACTTGCATATCCACATATGACAGACTCAACTTTTGACCACGTATGGGACAATCATAGTTCACGGACGCAAACACACATATCCCTTAACAAGTTGCAATATATGAAACCATAAAGATTAATATTGCAAAATCATCTTCCAAATAAACTTTAGAATTTAAGTAAATAAATCTAAAAACATTGCAATATGAAAATCGTTGGAAATAGCTATGTGTACTCACAATAATGGCTATTCCAAACCCTAGTTATGCTTCTTAAAACATAAGAATAAATTCTCAAAAGAAGTTTCCTAGACATCAAGACAAACTCGTAATGCACATACAAGATGATTTGTCCTTATAGGGTAGAATCAATCTTTTTCGCACGGATTTACACCAATAATAGCTACCAAAGGCGTATAGAAGGATTTTCTTAACAAAGAAGAACATACAAAGTCATTAATGACCATGCACCATAGTTCACATAAGATGATTGTGAATATACAAGAATCCCATAGCAATGCATACTCATGCCCATTCTTGAACTTCCTTCGTTGAGATTCACCAACAACATTCTTATAAAATCTACAAATGAGCTTAAAAGAGTAGTGCTCCAAGAATTCAAGTTCCCAAGTCCAAGAGAAGACGAAACGGAGCAAACCACTCAAAACACAAGAGACGAGACAAAGACAAATCTTAAATCATCCAAATTCAAGAATTGTCATCTCCATTTTAAAGAGAATTCAAATAGGAAGACAATTCAAAAAGAATGAGGGCATTCCGAGTTCAGAAGAAGAAGCTACTGCCAACACAAGTTTATCGAATATCGACGTCTATGGGCAAGCATGTACACCGGTTTGCAAACGAATTTTCATGACCTGGAGCAGTATGCAAATGGGTATGCGTACGAAAATCCCTGCATTTTGATTTTAAATGATGTTATGCATACCTGGTATGTGTACCATGAAGTCCAAACATCCTGAACTACTATTTTTATACCTAAACATTTAAGAACCTTAAACACAGATCAAGTAAGGTAGAAATGAACGAAAAGCAAGGTACATGGATCATTATAATACTCTAAGAAAATAAATAAAAACAAAAAACTTGCTCAAGTTTGTAGACATACCTTTTTAGAAGAATCCAATCGACTTTTACAGCCTTACGGAACATAATTTGTGCGCCCCAGTTCTCGTGCTTCCCTCACCGTATACATAGTTGGGCATCCTTGGTGAGGATGCACTTTTCAACAAAATCAAGTTGTGCTGAGGTGAACAATGTCTTGCTCTCAATGTAACCAAGAAAGAGTTTCTTTCCAACTACTTTTGCATTCAACAAAGTTGATAAACATCCAAGGATATGTTTTTACTTGTTTTACAAAAGACATTAGAGAGATACACAAAAATTTGAGTCCCTGATGTCTCATTTTAAAACTTAATAGAAACAGTGTCTGCAGATAATGTTTAGTACTGCGTAGGAAACTCTTTTGATAAAAAGAGACGTCTAACTCTTTCACAAAAAAAAATATACTATTATCTTGATAGGGTGTATCAGGAATTGACCAAAGAGATGAATCATGCTTTGAGATGATGCAGTCAGAAGACTGAGATTTAAACTCCTCTTGTAATTCGTTTAGTTTGTCACAACCAAATGCGTTGCCAGAGGAGGTGCATTGCTCTTACTAATTAGTAAATCAATATCAACCTCAACATGAATATTATTCATCATAACTTGGTTTATCTTATCAAGAGATTCTTGCTCTTTCTGGAGGTATAACTCAACATCAACAGATAAGCTCTCAAGCTTCTTTTCAAGCCCTGAAAACATTTCAAGGGATTTTAAACCTGGTGGAGGTTTAGAAAGAATTTATTCTACAGATTTTATTAAATCAGTCATGGAAGAGAATTCTGAAATCCCTGGATCTGGTGGTGCATTTATTGAGACAATATTATTGTCCATAGAGTCAGATCGCTACAAACACATACTCATAAGGTCTTCAAACGTGTTTGCCTGCTATGATACCAATTGAAAAAGCGGGGGTCTAACAACGACACCCAATATTTAGCTTAGAAATCTGTATGGACTAACTCCAATATACTTTTAAGAGAATCAACTAGACAGTCAGACTCAATCTTAATAAAAAGTATATAAAGGAGTTATATCTCAATTTCTCGATTCAATACTTACTCAAGAAAATAGAAATCTGCGAGTTTAATTGAATACAAGAGAAATCACTTGAACGGTACCAAAAACCAATGCTCAAGTATCAATCAATTTCAATAAACAACCAAAGGTTGGATTTACCAATTGATTGATTCAACGCACAACCTGTGATATTTCAATTATATAACAAAATATAATGCGGAAAAGATATAACACAGGTACCATAAGTTTTTTTAACGAGGAAACCGCAAATGCAGAAAAACCGCGGGACCTAGTCCAAATTGAACACACATTGTATTAAGCCGCTACAGACACTAGCCTACTACAAACTAACTTCTGTATGGACTGTAGTTGAACCCCAATCAATCTCACACTGATCCAATGTACAGTTGCGCTCCTTACGTCTCTCATCCCAGCAGGATACTACGCACTTGATTCCCTTAGCTGATCTCACCCAAAACTAAGAGTTGCTACGACCCAAAGTCGAAGACTTTAATAAACAAATCTGTATCACACAGAAAAGTCTACAGAAATAGATAAACCTGTCTCCCACAGAAATACCTACAAGTTTTGTTCCGTCTTTTGATGAATCAAGGTGAACATGAACCAATTGATAACCCGGAATTATATTCCCGAAGATCAGCCTAGAATTATCAATCACCTCACAATAATCTAAATCGTATGATGGCGAAACTAGATATTGTGGAATCACAAATGATGAGATGAAGATGTTTGTAACTACTTTTATATCTTGCCTATCGGAGAAATTAATCTCAAGCAAATCTTTCGATTGTACTCAAATATGATAGAAACAACAAGATCAGATCATGCAACTATAAAGAAAATAGTTGGGTTTGAGTTCACAATCCCAATGAAGTATTCAAGTCGTTAACCTACATGGTCTCGATAGAAACCTAAGGTTAAAGGACAATTGACTCTAGCTTATACAACTAGTATCACATAGGAGGTGTGGTGATTAGGTTTCCCAGTTGATAGAGTTCTCCTTTATATAGTCTTCAAATCAGGGTTTGCAATCAATGCTACCTTGTGAACAAAGCATTCAATATTCACCATTAGATGAAAAACTGATTAGATTCAAGCTAATATCTTTCAACCGTTATATCGAATCTTAGCTTGTTATACACACATGAAATGTAACTTCATTTAGGTTTGAGTAACCGTACCTAAAGGTGTACAGGTCGTTGGTTCAACGGTAGTTAACGATATGTTAGCTATATGAGCACTTTTATATCAATCTTATTCTTATTTACCACAACTAGTTCAAATGACTCAAATGAACTAGTTAGAGAGTTGTTCAATTGCTTGGATCTTATAGAAGTATACAAGACACAATCGAAACAAAAACAGTTTTGATTCACTCGAATCGATTCATGAACATTATAGCCACGGTTTGCAAAGATTGCATTCCTTAAAGTATAAATGTCTTAGTTCACGAATTAAACTTTTTTTAGAAAATAACCTACTTAAGTACGCATACCGTTACACGTACCCGGAATAATTTTGTTTTCAGTTCACAAACTCCAGCAGAAATTCACGGGATGTGAACTTCCGACAGTACGCGTAGTGGTATGCGGACTTTAGTTCCAGTTATCCTGAGCAGCAAAGTACACATACTTTGGTTCAAGGATATTGGACTTACACACATATGAGTTGTCTCACAATTTGTATATCCAACCATGGTTATGTATTCTAAACTCTCATTTCAATCATTGAAACATTCTTAGAGAACGTTATATAGTTGTTGTTCACAAACTATTTTTCGTCAAAGCGATTTTCAAGTGATTGAAACTAATATGACTTTCATCACTAGTAAAGATGAACTTCGCCAAAGCAAAAGCTTACCAACACGTATTTCAAGAAATAGATAAGAGAGATAAACTTAGCTCGAAATAGTACATGTGTATAATCATAATCTATATAGCAATACCACTTTTGTATCAATATAGGAGATAAAGTAGACTTTTGAGTGATAGATAAGTTCAAGTCTCCACATACCTTTTGGTCGATGAAGTTCCACCAGTTCCTTGAGTAGTTCTTCGTCTTTGCATGATGAACACCGTGGAGTCTTGGAGCTTAACCAGACTTTCTATCCTAGTCCGAGACTTAGCTATTAGTAGACTAGAAATCAAGACTTATAGTTTTGGCAACTAAACTTGACAACCAATCTTGAGATAGCAACGCTTGCGAGTTCGGCCGAGCAGTGCTCTAAAAATCCCCCCCTTTGTCAATTTTAGTGACAAAACTATCAATACATATGGAATACAAAATAAATAAACTTTGCAGCTTCTCTTCCACATGCATGATCTCCTTGGTTCTTCAACATTACTCGACAGATTCGTCACTTCCAAGTACTCAAATGATTCAAAAGGTTGTAAGTTCAGCATCATCGTTGTTGAAAATCCGTAGCCATAAAAATGAGAAAACAAAAGCTCTCAATCATTGTTATACAATGTCATAGTATTATTACACAGCATCAAAGTTCAATTGTATCACAACTTCGAAAATACTATGGTGATATGTATCACTCCCCCTTAGTCAATACTCCACCTCACATGGAAAACACTCCCCCTTACATAATGATCCGAAAATCATATGTATTTGTAGTGTGAACTACACATTAATTCTTCCCCTTTTTGTCAATAAAATTGGAAAAGGTACGAAAACTAGTGGGATCCTAGTTAAATTTCCATAGAGACACTGATGACCAAAAGAAAGTACATATCAACTTTTTTAGATGGAATCATATAGCCGAAGCTAAATGCATTCATCAAGGAGTTTATAAGATACAAGATAACTCCTATAATATTCCACAACCACACTCCCCACAAAGATTTGGAAATTAAGCACAAGTTCAATTAAGAACTCTCCCCCATAAAATGTCATTCCTGAAAGAACAACAAGAGCGACCTTACTTTCAAGAAAAGAAGGATTTCTTTGGACAACACAAATCACATAAAAATATGAATTCGTATCCAAAATACTCAATTAAATTAACCACAAGAGAACCTACGATTAATTTAACCGGAAATGCTCAACATAGGAGAACTTATGGATCAGGGAAGATCAATACTGCGGAATACACAAAGATTCATTCTATCTTTCATCACTATTTGCACAATGACATATAATAGACTTAATCTTTGTAAACAAAATATCATCAATATTTGCATAATGACATATAAGGCTTAACTTTTGTTTGTCAAAACTTCATTCGATCTTTTATCAATACTTGCATATCGACATATGACACACTCAACTTTTGACCACGTATGGGACAATCATAGTTCACGGACGCAAACACACATATCCCATAAAAATTGCAATATATGAAACCATAAAGATTAATATTGCAAAATCATCTTCCAAATAAACTTTATAATTTAAGTAAATAAATCTAAAAACATTGCAAGATGAAAATCGTTGGAAATAGCTATGTGTACTCACAATAATGGCTATTCCAAACCTTAGTTATCCTTCTTAAAACTTAAGAATAAATTCTCATAAGAAGTTTCCTTGACATCAAGACAAACTCGTAATGCACATACAAGATGATTTGTCCTTAAAGAGTAGAATCAATCTATTTCGCACGGATTTACACCAATAATAACTACCAAAGGCGTATAAAAGGATTTTCTTAACAAAGAAGAACATACAAAGTCATTAATGACCATGCACCATAGTTCACATAAGATGATTGTGAACATTCAAGAATCCCATAGCAATGCATACTCCTGCCCATTCTTGAACTTCCTTCTTTGTGATTCACCAACAACATTCTTGTAAAATCTACAAATGAGCTTAGAAGAGTAGTGCTCTAAGAATCCAAGTTTCCAAGTCCAAGAGAAGTGGAACAAGTGCGACGAAACGGAGCAAACCACTCAAAAACAAGAGACGGGAAAAATACAAATCTTAACTCATCCAAATTCAAGAATTCTCATCTCCATTTTGAAGAGAATTCAAATAGGAAGAGAATTCAAAATGAATGAGGTCATTCCGAGTTCAGAAGAAGAAGTTACGGCCAACGCAAGTTTACCGAATATCGACGTCTATGGGCAAGTATGCACACCGGTTTGCAAACGAATTTTCATGACCTGGAGAAGTATGCAAATGGGTATGCGTACGAATATCCATGGATTTTGATTTTAAATGATGGTATGCATACCTGGTATGTGTACCATGAAGTCCAAACATCCCGAACTACTATTTTTATACCTAAACATTTAAGAACCTAAAACACAGATCAAGTAAGGTAGAAATGAACGAAAAGCAAGGTACATGGATCATTATAAGTACTCTAAGCAAATAAATAAAAACAAAAAACTTGCTCAAGTTTATAGACATACCTTTTTAGAAGAATCCAATCGACTTCTACAGCCTTACCGAACATAATTTGTGCGCCCCAGTTCTCGTGATTCCCTCACCGTATACATAGTTGGGCATTCCTTGGTAAGGATGCACTTTTCAACACAATCAAGTTGTGCTGAGGTGAACAATGTCTTGCTCACAATGACACCAAGAAAGAGTTTCTTTCCAACTACTTTTGCATTCAACAAAGTTTAGAAACATCCAAGGATCTGTGTTTTACTTGTTTTATAAAAGACATTAGAGAGATACACAAAAATTTTGAGTCCCTGATGTCTCATTTTAAAACTTAATAAAAACAGTGTCTGCAGATAATGTTTAGTACCTAGGGAAACTCTTTTAATAAAAAGAGACGTCCTAACTCTTTCACAAAAAAAAATACTATTATCTTGACAGGGAGTATCAGGAATTGACCAAAGAGATGAATCATGCTTTGAGATGATGCAGTCAGAAGACTGAGATTTAAACTCCTCTTGTAATTCGTTTAGTTTGTCACAACCAAATGCGTTACCCAGAGAAGGTGTATTGCTCTTACTAACTAGTAAATCAATACCAACCTCAACATGAATATTATTCATCATAACTTGGTTTAGCTTATCAAGAGATTCTTGCTCTTTCTGGAGGTATAACTCAACATCAACAGATAAGCTCTCAAGCTTCTTTTCAAGCCCTGAAAACACTTCAAGGGATTTTAAACCTGGTGGAGGTTTAGAAAGAATTTCTTCTACAAATTTTATTAAATCAGTCATGGAAGAGAATTCTGAAATCTCTGGATATGGTGGTGCGTTTATTGAGATAAAACTACTGTCCATAGAGTCAGACCGCTACAAACACAGACTCATAAGGTCTTTAAACGTGTTTGCCTGCTCTGATACAAATTGAAAAGGCATGGGTCTAATAACCACACCTAATATTTCGCTTAGCAATCTGTATGGACTAACTACAATATAGTTTTAAGAGAATCACCTAGACAGTCAGACTCAATCTTAATAAAAAGTATATAAAGGAGTTATATCTCAATTTCTCGATTCAATACTTACTCAAGCAAATAGAAATCTGCGAGTCTAATTGAATACAAGAGAAATCACTTGAACGGTACCAAAAACCAATGTTCAAGTATCAATCAATTTCAATCAACAACCAAAGGTTGGATTTACCAATTGATTGATTCAACCCACAACCTGTGATATTTCAATTATATAATAAAATATAATGCAAAAAAAAAATAACACATATACCAGAAGTTTTGTTAACGAGGAAACCGTAAATGCAGAAAAACCCCAGGACCTAGTCCAAATTAAACACCCACTGTATTAAGCCGCTACAAACACTAGCCTACTACAAACTAACTTCGGTCTGGACAGTAGTTGAACCCCAATCAATCTCGCACTGATCCAAGGTACAGTTGCGCTCCTTACGTCTCTGATCCCAGTAGGATACTACGCACTTGATTTCCTTAGCTGATCTCACCCAAAACTAAGAGTTGCTACGAACCAAAGTCGAAGACTTTAATAAAAAAATCTGTATCACACAGAAAAGTCTACAGAAATAGATGAATCTGTCTCCCATAGAAATACCTACGAGTTTTGTTCCGTCTTTTGATGAATCAAGGTGAACATGAACCAATTGATAACCCGGACTTATATTCCCGAAGATCAGCCTAGAATTATCAATCACCTCACAATAATCTAAATTGTAGTGATGTGATAGGATCCGGAGATACCTATTTATGTAAACCGCAATTGCACGATGTCTAACTAGTAGACAGAGGCAAGTACGGGTCGAACCCACAGGGAGCGGTGGAAATACCGTAATCAATATCTCTAATAAAACTAACACGAAATAATATTTTTGGGTTTTTAGGATTGAAAATGAAATACGAAAATTAAACTAAACTACAAGAATGAATCCAATGAGAAAGTCGGTAACCAGGGTTTATAGTATCCACCACAACTTCTACTCAATTACTGAAATGAAATATAATCCATGAATTATTTATCGTTCGTTCTATCGACATCACCTATTATACGTATTAGAATCGCAAATATCACTGGGACACCCTAAGCATGGCACATCAAAAGATTGAACCAAAGCATGCACCATCAAATTGCGTTAGCGAGAAAGTTATACGAAACTAATTATAGGTTCACAAATAATACCCGGCTATTCTAAGCATATCCCATCAAAAGATTTAACCCAAGCATGGAATATCAAACAAGTAGACAAATATATTTTCGATCCTAACAATTATGCGCAAAGGTTACACAAAACCGGTGAAGCGACAACCCATATTTCAATTAATCAATAAATAAGATCATGAAATTAATTTATTCAAATCAAAATAGCCTCAAAACCATAAATTTTTTCAATCAAGGTGGTCTAATGCTCCAAAGTGGTTTCAACATAAACCCTAGTTACAAAGAAATTAGAACATAGGTATGGATTTCTTAAAACCCATGAAAATGATAACAAAAGAGGAATGATCAAACCCAAGTTGTCTCCGTCGTCTCTTGTTCTTATGCTCGCCTCAGCGGCCGCCAAGCTTCTCTCCGTCTCTGTCTGTCACTAACAGATAACCCTCCAGATTCCTCCGTCCTCTCGCCTCCCTTCTTTTCCTCACTTCATCACCAATATATCCTCCTCTTTCCAAGAACCAATGCGTATCGTTTCTTACATGCAATCTTGCCAATCTCGTGCCACTAATTGAGGTGTATTTCCATTTGGTGGGGGTGCAATGTTCACCACTAAGGAAAGAAAATATTCGTTCTTTGTTGATATATTGCCATTTATTTCCATAACTGACTACAATTTCCAAAACCAGGTCCATGCACCGTTGACCATGCCTCCGGTTTCTGTCTCAACTGAAAATTATCACCGATCGGCTGCCATCTAGCCATCACCACTGCTTTCCTTGGTAGACAAAGCCCGACGATCACAGTAGCCTAATTTCAGCCAAATTACTCCCGTCTACAGCTTAGTTGCACTTGTAATAAGCATACCAGACTGATCAAACCACTGCACTGACATATTTATCTCGGCTAAACCACCAGCAGATAAGACTTCTTCTCTGCAAATTTTGACCAGCCATCACCTGCATTTCTTTCTTTGTTTGCTGCCATCAGTACTCTTTTATCTCATCATCATTAGCCTGCAGATGTAACAATGGAAGCCACAGTTTTGTGTTGCTTTTGCTCGACTGCTCTAACCCATCCAGAACCACGCTTCTCTTCTGCCAAATTACTTTTCAATCGAGACCAAGAGTTTGAAGTATAAACCAGCCATCTCCACCATCACTGCACAAACTTCTATTTCATTCAATCATCTGCATCCTCTCATAAATCTCCATTCACATCCCATTAACCGCATTGAACCCCCATATCTGTTGTGTAAGAAATCACGAATTGCAGCGACCCCATTGAATTGCAGAGACCATCACCACTGCCTCTTGTTGCTGCTTTTGTTTCTCAGTCGAGAAACTCCATTTATACCCAGCTCCGGATACAACAACAACCCCACTTCCATCTGTTGTTGCTGTTGTACAGAACAATTTAAGAATGCTTCGAGTGTTATATTCAAATTCAGTTCATACTAGCAAACTGAGAACCCCATATGTCCACAACAAATCGATTGAGAAGAGCTACTTGAGCATCACCAGTTCACAAGCGAAATCATTCTGCAGGCACTAAATCAAGTCAATTGAATCACCACCCATGCCATATTTCAAATAAACTTCAAAAAAACCCAAATCTGTTGTTGTTGAATAACTTCTTCTCCTTGCTCTTCTCGATGATTTCTAGACTTGAATCCAGACTATAACCTTCGATAAATCGAACCCCTTTCTATGTTGTTATTGCTGTTGTCGTTCACTCGCCGCGATTAAATCTCCAACTCCAAAGTACAACTCCTTCTTGGCTGATTTCACGACACAACCAATCCCAAAGTCCAAAACCAATTCTATTTATTCAAAAATCTGAAATCCCATCTGTTTTTCTTCTCAAATTCGAACTCTTCTAACTGAGCTCCAACACCGCTCTCTGCCGATTCCATTCCCTCTATTGATTGTTGGTACTGATTATGCTCGCACAACCAGCTTGATTCAGAAATGAGTTTTCCTCTTGTTTTGGTAAAGTAGAGAAAATGTTGATGAAGCTTTTAGAGTATACCGATAGAAGATGTGGCAATAGAGTGTACCACGTCTCACATCCTCTTTATAGTCACGAGGGGGCCGGGCTTGAGTGGTGCTGATATAGTAATACCAGGCCAGCCACATTAAAGTTCTTTAGCCATCTGTAACGATGAGTGATCTTTGTCGCAAACGCCCTTTAGGCCGCAACTTAGGAGTTTATTTCTCCGGATGATTGAATTCACTTGTACTTTCTACAAAAGCACTAAAAATGGTGTTATTAGCCAATAAATCGAGTCCTAGATAATATAAATATGGGTATAAAATGTAGCACTTACGTGCTTATCATGATGGCAAAACTAGATATTGTGGAATCACAAACGATGAGACGAAGATGTTTGTAACTACTTTTATATCTTGCCTATCGGAGAAATTAATCTCAAGCCAATCTTTCGATTGTACTCAAATACGATAGAAACAACAAGATCAGATCACGCAATTACAGAGAAAATAGTTGGGTCTGGCTTCACAATCCCAATGAAGTCTTCAAGTTGTTAACATACAGGGTCTCGATAGAAACCTAAGGTTAAAGGAGAATCGACTCTAGCTTATACAACTAGTATCATACAGGTGGTGTCGGGATTAGGTTTCCCAGTTTCTAGAGTTCTCTTTTATATAGTCTTCAAATCAAGGTTTGCAATCAATGCTACCTTGGTAACAAATCATTCATTATTCACCGTTAGATGAAAACCTGATTAGATTCAAGCTAATATCTTTCAACCGTTAGATCGAATCTTAGCTTGTTATACACACATGAAATGTAAATTCATTTAGGTTTGAGTAACTGTACCTAAAGGTGTACAAGTCATTGGTTCAACGGTAGTTAACCATAGGTTAGCCATATGAGCACTTTCATATCAACCTTATTCTTCTTTACCACAACTAGTTCAAATGACTCAAATGAACTAGTTAGAGAGTTGTTCAATTGCTTAGATCTTGTAGAAGTATACAAGACACAATTGAAACAAAAACAGTTTTGATTCACTCGAATCGATTCATGAACATTATACCCACGGTTTGCAAAGATTGCATTCCTTAAAGTATAAATGTCTTAGTTCACGAACTAAACTGTTTTTAGAAAATAACCTACTTAAGTACGCATACTGGTACACAGGCTTAAGTACCCGGAATAAGTTTGTTTTCAGTTCACAAACTCTAGCAGAAATTCACGGGATGTGAACTTCCGACAGTATGCACACTGATACGCGGACTTTAGTTCTGGTTATCCTTAGCAGCAAAGTACGCATATTTTGGTTCAAGGATATTGGACTTGCACACATATGAGTTGTCTCACAATTTTTATATCCAACCATGGTTGTGTATTCTAGACTCTCATTTCAATCATTGGAACATTCTTAGAGAACGTTATATAGTAATTTTTCAAAAACTATTTTTCGTCAAAGCGATTTTCAAGTGATTGAAACTAATATGACTTTCGTCACTAGTAAAGATGAACCTGGCCAAAGCGAAAGCTTACCAACACATATTTCGAAAAATAGATAAGCGAAATAAACTCAGCTCGAAATAGTACATGTGTATAATCATAGTCTATATAACAATACGACTTTTGTCTCAAGATAGGAGATGAAGTATACTTTTGAGTGATAGATAAGTTCAAGTATCCACATACCTTTTTGTCGATGAAGTTCCACCAATTCCTTGAGTAGTTCTTCGTCTTTGCATGATGAACATCTGTAACGAGCCTCAAGATCGTCAACACGATCAAGAGACGACTAAGCCGCTAACGACTCTATTAATTAAAGACGAACATTAATTAATATAACAACGATATAGATACGAAATTAGTACTGTTAGATAGATCTCGAAAAGTCATGCGAAATAGACTACTCGAACGTGGCATTCGGATACCGGACGAAGTAGATAACATCAGAATTGTATGAGGGGCGAAAATAACCATTTTACATGTAAACCGACTGGGGCTTCCCTTATCCTTTTCTTGGTGCCTTAGTAAATCTCGTGCGCCTTATCACCACCCAACGTGTCGAAGAGAATTCATTCTCTTATTTTATATCTCTTTCTTTCTTCTTCCATATTCTTCTTTTTCTCCTCTTTGTCGAATTCATCTTCAGTGATTTGAGCTTGAGTCTCTCGAGATTAGTTTGTATAAAGCTTGTAGTTGTTGATTTGAGGGTGAAGGTGATAGTTCTGCTATTGATAGAGTTCCAGAAATCAGGGAAAAAGGGTAAGTTAAATTAGGGTTCTAATTTATTGAGTTTCCTTTATGAAATTGTTATGATTTGATTGATTGTAGACTGGGTTTGTATTTAATTTGAGGTGAAGTCAATTGCATGGAAGTTAATTTAAGTTTCTTTAGGAATTATGGTTTCTGTTGTTCTTCCCTAAATTAGAAATTGGGGTTTGAGTTTTAATTAGGAATAAGATGATTAGTATTGGAAGAAAGATGAATTGAGAATTAAGGCTGCGGTTGGCGGTTTGGAATTGGAATTCTGTGACAGGGAAATGATGAAGATTATTTTGTGGTTTGTTCTTGAGAGAATCTGTGTATGGAGGTAGTAATCATTGGATAGAATGAGATCTTAGGAATCTCAATTGCAATCTGGTGGAGCTAAATGATTTCAGGGAGTTCAAGGAGTTAACCTCAGTTGGAGATGAAGAAGATGAATGATTATTACAGGTCAGGGATGAGATAATAGTGATGGTGGTTGCCTGGGAATGAAGTTGCAGGTGGTGATGCTGGAGTCTAGATGCCTTAAAGTTGGTATTGGTGAAGTTGTTGGTGGTGAAATGTGTTGCAAGTGCTAGTACTGAGTAGACATGATTAGAAGAAGAGATTGAGTTCTGCCATTAGAAGAACGGGGTTAGTTGTGGCTGTGATAGTTAGTTTGTGATACTGTTGTTGTTGATCAGCTGTTGATGAACAAAATAGAAGATGAAGGTCAGTGCTGCTGATGAAAGGAGATATAATTGTGATTGAGGACATGGAGGAAGCTGTGGTGAGGAAACTGAACTGGGTTTTATATGAATGAAGTGTTGAAGCTGGAATTTCAAGAGGTGGTGGTTCAGTGGTGTAATGGTGTTGAAGTTAATGGAACTGTGATTGTATAACAAAGAGCAAGGAATGTATGGCATCTGAAGTTGCAGTTGAGCTGTGAGATTTATATGTGTATGAGATTAGAAGTGCATATGATGGATATCAATGGGAATTGGTGTTGTTCTTGTGACTCAGTGAATATGGTCACTGGTGGTGTTAGTCGTTGGTGTTGGAGTAAGTAAGAAGATGGGTTTTGTAGTTGAGAACAAAGTACTGGTGGTGCTAGTTAAATGCGTCATAGGTATTGGTACTTGTTAGAGCATAGCTCAGTCTACCTCACATGCGTTGTTATATCAAGCATGTTTGTCAATGTTAGTGATCAAAACTATAAGTCTTGATTTCTAACCTATTTGCTAAGTCTCAGACTAGGATAGGAACCAAAGTTTAATTCAGACCACAAGTTAATAACGATCGTTGTTATATCAAGCATGTTTGTCAATGTTTGCGCCTACCTCGAGATGTTCAATCCACTGGATCATCCTTTAAATCGATCATTGTTAATAACGACTAACTGTTAATTACACAAGCACTCTAAAGAATTAGCCTGAAGGCTCACACAAGGCTCATAACATAATCTCATACAATTGTACACCTTTTCATTATCTATCCTTAAAATATATAAAGGTTTACTAATTCAATTAGGTTGGTTCTATAGTCCATTAGATATGTCTTATGAATATCTACAACTTTGTAGAAGGAACCAAAGGTTAATTCAGACCACAAGTGGTCCAAAAGATTAAAATAGGAAAACTAGGCCTAAGCCCAAGTCCACTAAATTAATTCCATTACACAAGGCCCGGTCAAACAGATCGACTGACAGTCTATAACGGTCAATGAGGTCGATTAACAGTCCACGTCAAGTCAATTGTTAGAGCATAGCTCGGTCAACCTTGCATGCGTTGCTATATCCAGCATGTTTGTCAATGTTAGTGATCAAAACTATAAGTCTTGATTTCTAGCCTATTAGCTAAGTCTCGGACTAGGATAGGAAAAGTGTAGTTGAGCTCAAGAACTTCATGGCGATTCAACGACAACGACGAAGATCTACACAAGGAACCGTGGAACTTCATCAACAAAAAGGTATGTGAAGACTTGAACTTATCTATCACTCAAAAGTCTATCTATTCTATCTCCTATTTCTTATGAGAAAAAAGTCGTATGCTATATAGACTAGATCATACACATTTGATATTTCGAGCTGAGTATTTAATGCTTATCTTTTTCTCGAAATCATGTGTTGGTAAAGAGTTTCGCTTTGATCAGGTTTATCTTCACCTAGTGACGAAAGTCATGAAAGGTTTCAATCACTTTTTGAGAATTGCTCTGACGTGAATCGGTCTATGAATAACGGATACATAGCGTCTCAATGGTTGGAATGAGAGTTTAGATTACATGACCATGTATTCCCTTAACCGAAGTTTTTGAACTTTGTTGATCAAGAGAAATCGGCAGGATTGTGGAATTGGCCTTGCCAAGTCCGCGAACTCAGTTTGCATATTCAGGTCCATGAACTGACGGAAGTTTTCACATCGAAAATTTCTGCTGGGATTTTCCAAAACTCGTTTGTGTGCTAAGTCCGTGAACTCAGTCCGCGAACTGGCGGAAGTTCTCGACCGAGAATTTCTACTGAGTTTGGAAAACTCAACCGATTGAACTTAAGTCCGCGAACTTGTTTGTGAGCTTAAGTGGTTACGATCTAAAGATGTGCTCTGAACATGATACATTAAATTACTAAGGAATGCTTTTGCAAACTGTGGCTATAATGTTCATGAGCCGATTCAATCGAATCGAATCATCTTTGTTTTAGTTGTGTCTTGTGTAGTTACATAAGATCTCATAACAATTGAACAACTCTTAACTAGTTCGTTTGAAGCCAAGTGAACTAGTTATGGTGAAGAAGAACCAGGTTAATATGAGATGCTCATATGGTTAACCTTTTGGTTACTGTGTTGAACCAACACACGGGTACACGTTTGGGCATGTGTTTCACAAACCCAGTTCACGTTTACCATGTGTGTATGACAAGCTAGGTTTTTCGATCTAATGGTTGAGAAATATTAGCTTGAATCTAAATCAGGTTTCATCTAACGGTGAATAAGGTTTGCTTAATTCCTAAGGCAAAACCGTGATTTGAAAGGATATATATAGGGGACTTATAGCTAGAGCAAAACTTAAACCTCACACGTCTGTGTGATACTAGTGCGCTCGCTATAGTCGATCTCCATTAACCCTTGAGTTTCTTCTCTAAATTCGGGTTAACGACTTAAAGACTTCATTGGGATTGTGAAGCCAGACCGATACTACTTTTATCGTAGTTGTGTGATCGGATCTTGCATCTTCTATCGTACGCGTACAATCGAAACGATTGGCTTGAGATTTGATTATCTCCTATAGGCAAGATAAAGAAGTCACAAACATCTTCGTCTCACTGTTTTTGATTCCTCGATAATCCGCTTGTGTAGTCAGGAAGGATTACTGAGAGGTGATTGATTAATCTAGGCTGTTCTTCGGGAATATAAGACCGGATTATCAATTGGTTCCTGTTACCTTGATTTTATATCTAAAGACGGAACAAAACCTAGGGTTTATCTGTGGGAGACATATTTATCCTTTGATAGACTTTTCTGTGTGAGACAGATTTGTTTATTATCAAAGCCTGCGATTTTGGGTCGTAGAAACTCTTAGTTGTGGGTAAGATCAGCTAAGGGAATCAAGTATATAGCATCCTGCTGGGATCAGAGGCGTAGGAGTACAACTGTATCTTGTATCAGTGGGAGACTGATAAGGGTTCAACTATAGTCCAGTCTGAAGTTTGTTTGCAGTAGGCTAGTGTCTATAGCGGCTTAATACAGTGTGTATTCAATCTGGACTAGGTCCCGGGGTTTTCTGCATTTGCGGTTTTCCTCTTTAACAAAATTCTGGTGTCTGTGTTATTTCTTTTCCGCATTATATTTTTATATAATTGAAATAATACAGGTTGTGGGTTAAGATCATCAATTGGAAATCCAACCTTTGGTTGTTGATTGATATTGATTGATCCTTGGATATTGGTCTTTAGTACCGTCCAAGTTATCTCTCTCTGATAAAGACTCGCATATTTCTATTTGCTTGAGTAAAGATCAAATTGAGAGATTGAGATACAAACTCTTTGATATACCTTTTTATTGATTGAGTCTGACTGTCTAGTTGATTCTCATAAAAAGTATATTGGAGTTTGTCCATACAGATTGCCTAAATGAAATATTGGGTGGTGTTGTTAGACCCCCGCTTTTTCGATTGGTATCAGAGCCGGCAAACACGTTAAAGACCTTATAAGTCTGTGTTTGTAGTGATCTGATTATGGACGAGTCGATCTCTAATAACTTACCAGTTCAAAAATTACCAGATGATTCTAAAATCATGGATTCACCTGAGAGAACTATCACGTCTAAGTCAATATATAAACATTCTCTTGATGTAAAAACTGTTGATTGGGAAACTCTCCTAGAAGAACAGTTGGATGAACTTTCTGATGAAGGTGATTCAGATATTGATAGAGATGTTGATGAGGAAGTCTCTGAGTATGTAAAGTTTTTGGATTCGTGGAAGATGAAGAAGATTACAACTTCTCATGTCCCACCTCTTCTGACTCCTCTCTGTCGAGAAAACAAGAAATTGAGAAGATGTTACGCAGGTGTTAATTTTTCGAATCGTTCTACCGAATCGATCCTCAAGGATTCTGAGGAAAACCTACGTATGAAGTCACTTGAATGTGATAATCTTTATCAAAAGTACTTTCTGTTGGAAGAAAAATTTGCAGATCTTAAGCAAGGTTTAACTCCCAGCAAACAAGTTTTGACGACAGAGAAAGCGCTTATCTCACTCGAGAAAAATGCCTTGAGGCTGATTTAGCCGCTGCTCTTGATAAAATCAAGATGTTGGAAGATGACTTGAAAAAGTTCAATACTAGTTCAAGCAAATTAACTACTATGCTAAGAACAAGTAAAAATCATCGTGATACACGAGGATTGGGCTATAAGGGAATAAATGCTCCAAGTATTAGCAAAGAGGTAAAATTTGTCAAGGCTAGTGACTCTTCTCAACAAAAGGTGTCCACTGATAGCAAAAGTGAAATACCTTCACCGGCAGTTAAGGTTCAAAAGAGCAAAGTATATCAACCTCCAAAACCAGCACACATGAATCCGGGTAAGAACGTTCCTTATATTTGTCATTATTGTGGAAACAAAGGTCACCTGGAAAGGAGATATCGTTTTCATATAAGGAATGAAAAACTTCATGATATTCTTTTTTGGGTGTCAAAAGAAGTGATTAAACCGGGATCATCTGTTAAGGCTAACACTCTTGACATTACGGGTTATAAACGTCCAACCTTTAGGCAAAGGAATCAATGCTGTAATAATCATAGATTTGCCTATAAACGTCATACGAAGTCTTTTCACAATTTTAATGATTATCAAAAGAATAACTTTGTAAAGACGAAGACACGATCCGATGCTCCCAATTGGAGAAAGACTAACTTGCAAAAGAATAGTCAATCCAATTCTCTTCCGAGAATTCTAGAAGAAAGTAATGGGAAGAAAGTTCCAATTGTTCCTAAACACACTCAGAAGTGGATACCAAAGAAAGTCGATGATGTTTTGAGTGTGAAAAGGAATGATCTCCTAGAAAATTCCATGACTATGGAGAAGGAAATATCCATGATGTTGGAACTTAACAAGTTTTTTGGGAAAATGGAATTGGATGTGAAAGGTTCTAAAAGCGATCTCTTTCATGATAATCCGAAGGTCACTTGTGGTGAGCAAGACATTGTTCACCCCAACACAACTTGATTGTGTTGTAAGTGCATCCTCACCAAGGAATGCCCTGTTATGTATACGGTGAGGGAAGCACGAGAATTGGGGAACACAAATTATGTTCGGTAAGGCTTTATAATTCGACTGGATTCATCTAAAAAGGTATGTCTATAAACTTGAGCAAGATTTGTGCTTTTATAATGATTCACGTACCTTTCTTATCGTTCATTTCTACCTAACTTGATCTGTGTTTAAGGTTATTAAATGTTTAGGTTTGAAAATATTAGTTCGGGATGTTTGGACTTCATGGTACACCTACCAGGTATGCATAACATCTTTTAAAATAAAAATCCAGGGGTTTAAGTTCGCGGACTTGAAAATTCATGGGCTTAAGTTCGCGGACTTGAAAATTCGTTTTTAAACCAGTATGCATACTTAACGGTAAACTTGTTTTGACCGTAACTTCATCGTCCGAACTCGGAATGACCTCATTCTTTTTGCATTCTCCTTATTTTTAAATTCTTTTCAAAATAGAGATGAGAATCTTATATGTGCATTACGAGTTTGTCTTGATGCCTAGGAAACTTTTTATGAGAATTTATTCTTGTTTTTGAGAAGGATTACTAGAGTTTGGAATAGCAATTATTGTGATTATACATAGCTATGTCCAACGATTTCATCTTCATCTCTTTAGGTTTTTTGGTTTAAATTCTAAAAATAATTGGAGGATGATGGTTATTGCAGTATTAATCTGTTTGATTTTTAAGTATTGCAATATTTTTATGGGATATGTATTGTTTGCGTCCGTGAACTTGAAGGTCCCATATGTTGTCAAAAGTAAAGTCGTTCATGTATTGATGAAAGGACGAATGGACTTTTGACATATTCAAAAGTTAAGCCTATGCAATCATGAATTTGATGGAAAATAGGATGAAATCTTTTGTTTTGACAAGGATAAAGTCTATTATATTGTTATGCATATAATGATGGAAAATAGAATAGATCCTTGTTGGTTATCCACGGTTTTAGTCTTCAATGATATATCCTTTGTATACCGTGAAGGCTCCATTGTGTGTCTTATGTTGAGCACGATATGACTAAGTCGATTATTCTTATTGGCTTTGTTGGTTGTTCCGTAAGATGCTAGATGTTGAGCATTAGGAACTAAATTAATCAACTAGTTTGGTTATTTAGTTTGTACTCCATAAGTTTCTTCTTTCTTATGTTGAGTACAGGTACGGTTAAGGTTGTCATGTTCTATGATAAACTTAGCCGGGGTTCCATAATTCTCTTATGTTGAGCCCAAAAATAATTAAATTGATTACTTAGGTGATTAGTTTGGTTATTTGTATTCCAATTAGATTAATTATAGGTTCTCTTGTAATTAATCTAGTTGAGTTTTCATATATTCCTCAATTCCTTGTGTTGAGTATATGAATGGCTACACTATCATGTTTTATTGGTTAATGTAGTCTCGATTATTCCGTAAGGTTTTCCTTATGTTGAGTATTTGAACGGTTAAGTTAGTCACCTCCATATGATTAACTTAGTCGTAGCTTGTTGCTCTGTAAGTTTACTTATGTTGAGCACATTCAATTAAATTGATCACTTTTGTGGTTTGATTTAGTTGCGTATTCCAATTGAATTAATCATGGGTTTACTTGTGATTAATTTGGTTGAGTATTGGATATAAAAGATCATATCTTTGATTTTTGGTGTCCAATTAAAAATCCTTCTTTTCTTTCGAAATTAAGGTCGCTCTTGTTGTTCTCTCGAGAATGATATCAAATGGGGGAGTGCTCTTTTGAACTTGTGCTTAATGGTAATATCTTGCGGGGTGTGCGGCTGTGGAATTTTAAAGGGGTTATCTTGTATCTTTAAACTCCTTGATGAATGTTGTTAGCTTCGGCTATAAGATTGCATCTAAATTAAGTTGATGTGTATTCTTTCTTTAGGTCTATGAAATGTCTCTTGTGGAAATTTCATTATGAACCCGTTCTTTTACCTTTGCCAATTTTATTGACAAAAAGGGGGAGAAATATTGTAGTCCACACTACTAATACATATGGTTTTCGGATCATTGTGTAAGGGAGAGTGGTTTCCATGATCGAGATATAGTATTGACTAAGGGAGAGTGATACATATTACCATAGTATTATTGTTAAAGTCGTGATGCAATTGGACTTTGATGTTTCATAATAGTACTATGACACTGTTTAATAATGATCGAGAATCTCGATTTCTCTCATTGTTATTGCTACGGATCTTCAACAACGGTGATACTAAACTTACAACCTTTGGGATCATTGGAGTACTTGGAAGGACGAAGATTTCAAGGAACGTTGAAGATTAGACTATGGAATAGGAGCCACTAAAGTTTATCTTTTTTGTATTCCATATGTATTAATAGTTTTGTCACTAAAATTGACAAAGGGGGAGATTGTTAGAGCATAGCTCGGTCTACCTCGCATGCGTCGCTATATCAAGCATGTTTGTCAATGTTAGTGATCAAAACTATAAGTCTTGATTTCTAGCCTATTAGATAAGTCTCGGACTAGGATAGGAAAAGTGTAGTTGATCTCAAGAACTTCATGGCGATTCAACGACAACGACTAAGATCTACACAAGGAACCGTGGAACTTCACCAACAAAAAGGTATGTGAAGACTTGAACTTATTTATCACTCAAAAGTGTATCTATTCTATCTCCTACTTCTTATGAGACAAAAGTCGTATGCTACATAGACTAGATCATACACATTTGATATTTCGAGCTGAGTATTCAATGCTTATCTTTTTATCGAAATCATGTGTTGGTAAAGCGTTTCTCTTTGATCAGGTTTATCTTCACCTAGTGACGAAAGTCATGAAAAGTTTCAATCACTTTTGAGAATTGCTCTGACTTGAATCGGTCTATGAATAACGGCTACATATCGTCCTCTGATTATGACAAGCTAGGTATGGTTAACCTTTTGGTTACTGTGTTGAACCAATACACGCGTACACGTTTGGGAATGTGTTTCACAAACCCAGTTCACGTTTACCATGTGTGTATGACAAGCTAGGTTTTTCGATCTAACAATTGAGAAATATTAGCTTGAATCTAAATCAGGTTTCATCTAACGGTGAATAAGGTTTGCTTAATTCCTAAGGCAAAACCGTGATTTGAAAGGCTATATATAGGGGACTTCTTGCTAGAGAAAAACTTAATCCCCACACGTATGTGTGATACTAGTGCGCTCGCTAGAGTCGATCTCCATTAACCCTTGAGTTTCTTCTCTAAATTTGGGTTAACGACTTAAAGACTTCATTGGGATTGTGAAGCCAGACCGATACTACTTTTATCGTAGTTGTGTGATATGATCTTGCATCTTCTATCGTACGAGTACAATCGAAACGATTGTCTTGAGATTTGATTATCTCCGATAGGCAAGATAAAGAAGTCACAAACATCTTCGTCTCACTGTTTGTGATTCCTCGATAATCCGCTTGTGTAGTCAGGAAGGATTATTGAGAGGTGATTGATTAATCTAGGCTGTTCTTCGGGAATATAAGACCAGATTATCAATTGGTTCCTGTCACCTTGAATTTATATCTAAAGACGGAACAAAACCTAGGTTTTATCTGTGGGAGACATATTTATCCTTTGATAGACTTTTCTGTGTGAGACAGATTTGTTTATTATCAAAGCCTGCGATTTTTGGTCGTAGCAACTCTTAGTTGTGAGTAAGATCATCTAAGGGAATCAAGTACGTAGCATCCTGCTGGGATCAGAGGCGTAGGAGTACAACTGTACCTTGTATCAGTGGGAGATTGATAGGGGATCAACTATAGTCCAGTACGTAGTTAGTTTGCAGTAGGCTAGTGTCTGTAGCGGCATAATACAGTGTGTATTCAATCTGGACTAGGTCCCGAGGTTTTTCTGCACTTGCGGTTTTCCTCGTTAATAAAATTTTGGTGTCTGTGTTATTTCTTTTCCGCATTATATTTTTATATAATTGAAATAATACAGGTTGTGCGTTAAAATCATCAATTGGAAATCCAACCTTTGGTTATTGACTGATATTGACTGATACTTGGATATTGGTCTTTGGTACCGTCCAAGTTATCTCTCTCTGATAAAGACTCGCAGATTTCTATTTGCTTGAGTAAAGATCAAATTGAGAGATTGAGATACAAACTCTTTGATATACCTTTTTATTGATTGAGTCTGACTATCTAATTGATTCTCATAAAAAGTATATTGGAGTTTGTCCATACATATTGGCTAAACGAAATATTGGGTGGTGTTGTTAGACCCCCGCTTTTTCAGTACTTGGTTGTGTTGTTGCAGGGTTTTAGAGAAGTTTATAGAATAAAACTTTAGTTGCTGGTGGCTTGTTTATGAATATGGGTTTGAAGAGTTAAGATGTATATGCATTACATGGGAATAATATGAGTATGGTGATAGTAGCAGCTGGTGGTAGTTTTGGGGTTACATGATATGAGATTGGTGTAAACACTTTGAGAGTGTAGTTGAGCTGTAGAATTTTAGTAGTAATGTTGGATATAATTTGTGGTGTTGTACTGAACTCAACTGAGTAGACTTTGTTTTGGTTATAACTGATAATGAAGAAAAGTTGAGATATTGTGAAATGCTGTTGTTAATGATGCTAAGAGGTTATACTAAAATTTTTATTGAATGTGAAGAAATTATGTCTTAGAACAGATTGTGATGGTTGGTTTTTGATTCAAGCCTGGGAAATAAATTGATAGAGATTGTGTGTTGGCTTTTGTGTTTTGATTATGCATTAAAGTGTTTGACTCTGCTCTGCTCTTTGTTAGTTGAGTTAGATGTCTGAATTAGATCTTGTTCTGTCCGACTCAGTTTGTCTGACCGAGTCGACTCACCTGAATCAGTCTATATGACTGAGTTGAACCATTGACCCCGGACATTGACTTGACGTGGACTGTTAATCGACCTCATTGACTGTTAGAGACTGCCAATCGATCTGTTTGACCGGGCCTTGTGTAATGGACTTAATATAGTGGACTTGGGCTTAGGCCTAGTTTTCTTATTTTAATCTTTTGGACCACTTGTGGTCTGAATTAACCTTTGGTTCCTTCTACAAAGTTGTAGATATTCATAAGACATATCTAATGGACTATAGAACCAACCTAATTGAATTAGTAAACCTTTATATATTTTAAGGATAGATAATGAAAAGGTGTAGAACCATATAACTATACAATTGTATGAGATTATGTTATGAGCCTTGTGTGAGCCTTCAGGCTAATTCTTTACAGTGCTTGTGTGATTAACAGTTAGTCGTTATTAGCAAGGATCGGTTTAAAGGATGATCCAGTGGATTGAACATCTCGAGGTAGGCGAGGCTTGTCATCAAAAGAGGTGGGAATCGATAACGAACTCTCTTGTATTCATTATTGTTTTACAAATCTATCTTTTCTGAAATCCATGCATATCTTTGTTACTATATGATAGTGTATGCATGTATTATCTGTGAGTAATACAAACTAGTTTTCTTTTACATTTTGGGATGGGCTTGGATCTTTAGAAACAACTAATATCTGTGTTTTGGGAGTACTTATTTATTTTCAAAAAGTGATTATTTCCATTGACTGGAAAGTAGTTACAATCTTTACTTATTGTTAGCATGAAAGGGAGAAGGTTTCCTTTTGATTTTGTGTATGATGTTGTTGCCCAAAAGTTATATCTATATTTATGCGCTAAAGGAGTGAAAATTGCTGCCAACTAATAAACTATCGAGGTGTGTACTCGTGTCACCAAATATTACTTTCCCTATTTCTGTGCGGGCAACGCATGTCTCATACATGATTGTTTACTGTTCTTTTAAATTACTTTCCAAAGCTACTATATTATGTTTTGTTGTTTAGAGAGAATGATGTTGAGAATTTTATATAAGATTGTTGGATTTACACGGTGTATATGGCTCTGCACTGTGTAAGCACTTCGATCGGATATAATGTTGTTACCATTTGTTTGCTTTGAATACTTGCTATGTAGAGTGCGCGTAGAATAAGGTACTGGTAAGGTACATATAGTTTATGACTTGAGGACGGAAACCTCATGGGCGCTTTAATGATCATTGAAGAATCCGCAACAGTCATGCCTTGCTACTCCGAAGGATGACGTCGCTCAACTATTATTTATGTTGTGAATGTGTGTCGGTTTAATGGTTGGTATAACTTTATGTTTTCAATACTATTTACTATCTTAATATGTTTTATTTTGTTTTCCGTTTTTCTAACGGTTTTCTGTAAAACCCGCATTGTCTTTAAATCATTCTAGTGATTACTTGAAAGTTAGTTGTTATTTCTACGGGGCACTCCTTTTAGGGATGATATGCTCAACCATTCCCACTTTCAGTTTCAGAGACAGATCAAGTTGTGCACGTGGCGATGATAGCTTTGAGGAGTTGGTTAGCTTCCGCTATGTTTATCTTGTGTTTATATTCTAATTGTAAATTAACTCACTATTAAGGAGTTCTTGTATTTATTTTAGAGAGGGTTTAGATTTGGGTTAATCTTTGTTTAGAACTTCTTTTTGAATGTTTAAATAGATGTTTTAGATCATTAGTGCCTCATTTATGGTTAATCTCTTGGATTAGTCAGCTGCTAGCTTAGGGGGCGCCACAGACTTGGTATCAGAGCTCACTATTAGATCTTACATGGGAGACAATAGGAATAGCCAGTGCCAGTTAATAAATGAGATTAGTTTTGAACTAGGTTGGGTTGTGAGATAAATCTTAATCACTAAAAGCAATCAAGAACTAATTTTGAAATGATTGATTGATTTGTTCAATATGTTAACTGCTTGCTTCTTGTTTTTTGTGTATATATCTATGAAGTAAAAGTTGTAGGCTGAAACCAATTGTGATATAAGTTAGAAATTTCAATAGATAACTAGAAATTAGTTAATCTCAATTGAATGATACTTAAATAATCTAGCACCGGAGAATAGTGAGGTTTGTAATTTTGGTGTGTTTGTGTTGTCTTTATTCGTAGGAAACCATAGTCGGGTCTTGCTAACCTGGACATGCCAACTACAAGCTTGGATTACCATTCATATTAGGAAGACTTGCTTCTATTAATGAACTGTTAGATCCCAAATTTTGTTTAGAAACTAATAGAGTACCTTTTCTCGTAGTTAAACCATTAGTCTGTTAAAGTAGATATGAAGTTAAGTTGTAAGAGTAGTTAAGATAATAGTTCGACCATGAGTGTTAATAATAATAAATGATAATAGGATCACTAAAAATCATAACAAAAGTAATATTAACATTTATCAAATAGTATTGTAATGAACTTTATCTAATTTAAATCTTATTAGTAAACATATCACGATAAAATTAATAATTAGGGTCATGTAGCTACGCAGAATTATTAATAATTATCTACGGTCAGATTTTGTAAACTAAATAAAATTAGAAATACGTTATTACGTTTTGAAAATCAAATAGATAAAATAAGATTTATTAGAATAGACCTAAGAGCGTGCAGATACATTGCGTAAAATAAAAAGACTAAATTTATTAGTAATCTTATACTTAAATTATCTTTAGTTCAATAACCGATTTAGTAGATCATTAAAATTAAAAAAATACACACGAAGAAACGATAATAGTATTTGAATGCTTAGTACAAAAATGGACTTGAAAGGAAATAAATTCGTGTATTAATAAGATATTTTACATTAAAGACTATTAGAGTACATTATAACTTTATGCAGACTCAAATTGAAATAATATTAAGTTACCAACGCTAATATTTAATAAGATACGTATAGTATTCAGACTCGATATGATTAGGCAAAATCAATTATAGTCATACTTAGAAAATTGAGACTTAGTGTGCCAACGGGACTATTAACAAACTAATAACGATAATAATAAAAATATAGAAAATAGTAACACTGCTGATAATAATATTTCAATAATTTTGTTAATAGCAAATTTCTAGTAGATAATAGTATTTGGAAAATTTATATATAGTATAACAGTAAGTTAAAATATCAGATATTATGGATTTACGTGAAATCAAATTTAGATTAGCTATATGAATAAATATATAAAAAATTTGGAACTACATCAAATCAATAAATTATTAAATATTAGACTATAAATATTATCTCGGTGAACTTAGACATACTTATCTGTTACAATGAAATTCACCGTAGTGAGCATAGAGACAATCTTATTATGAGATAGAAATTAGTCTTTTGAACTTAGAGATACAAATTTAAGATTTTAGTCGTAGAAAACCATATAGGCTTGTGTTTCATTTCTTATTGTTTCGAACTCATTTAAAATGAGTTGTTTTTCTTTCGTGCGTTTGTAAGTATGGGAAATACTTGCATTTGGTTGAGAGATAGTTTGTCTCTATAGGTGGGGAGTTTTGAAGACTAGAAGGATGGTTCAATTTTCGAGGACGAAAATGATATAAGGTGGGGAAAATGTAACGAGTCTCAAGCTCGTCAACGCGATTAGACCAGTCAACAGACGACTAAGCCGCTAAGGACTCGATTAATTAGAGACGAATATTACTTAATATAAATTAATCTAACAACGATCTATATATGAAATTAGTACGATTAGATAGATCTCGAAAATTCATGCGAAATAGACTACTCGAACGTGTCATTCGGATACCTGACGAAGAAGATAACATCAGAATTGTACGAGTGGCGAAAATAACCATTTTAATCTAAACCGATTGGGGCTTCCCTTATCCTTTTCTTGGTGCCTTAGTAAATCTCGTGTGCCTTATCACCACCCAACGTGTCGAAGAGAATTCATTCTCTTATTTTCTTTCTCTTTCTTTCTTCTTCCATATTCTCCTTTTTCTCCTCTCTGTCGAATTCATCTTCAGTGATTTGAGCTTGAGTCTCTCGAGATTAGCTTGTATAAAGCTTGTAGTTGTTGATTTGAGGGTGAAGGTGATAATTCTGCTGTTGATAGAGTTCCGGAAATCAGGGAAAAAGGGTAAGTTAAATTAGGGTTCTAATTTATTGAGTTTCCTTTATGAAATTGTTATGATTTGATTGATTGTAGACTGGGTTTGTATTTAATTTGAGGTGAAGTCGATTGCATGGAAGTTAATTTAAGTTTCTTTAGGAATTAGGGTTTCTGTTGTTCTTCCCTAAATTAGAAATTGGGGTTTGAGTTTTAATTAGGAATAAGATGATTAGTATTGGAAGAAAGATGAATTGGGAATTAAGGCTGCGGTTGGTGGTTTGGAATTGGAATTCTGTGACAGGGAAATGATGAAGATTGTTTTGTGGTTTGTTCTTGAGAGAATCTGTGTATGGAGGTAGTAATCCATGGATAGAATGAGATCTTAGGAATCTCAATTGCAATCTGGTGGAGCTAAATGATTTCAGGGAGTTCAGGGAGTTAAACTCAGTTGGAGATGAAGAAGATGAATGATTGTCATAGGTCAGGGATGAGATAATAGTGATGGTGGTTGCCTGGGAATGGAGTTGCAGGTGGTGATGCTGGAGTCTAGATGCCTTAAAGTTGGTATTGGTGAAGCTGTTGGTGGTGAACTGTGTTGCAAGTGCTAGTACTGAGTAGACATGATTGGAAGAAGAGATTGAGTTCTGCCATTAGAAGAACGGGGTTAGTTGTGGCTGTGATAGTTAGTTTGTGATACTGTTGTTGTTGATCAGATGTTGATGAAAAAAATAGAAGATGAAGGTCAGTGCTGCTGATGAAAGGAGATATAATTGTGATTGAGGACATGGAGGAAGCTGTGGTGAGGAAACTGAACAGGGTTTTAGATGAATGAAGTGTTGCAGCTGGAATTGCAAGAGGTGGTGGTTCAGTGGTGTAATGGTGTTGAAGTTAATGGAACTGTGATTGTATAAAAAAGAACAAGGAATGTATGGCATCTGAAGTTGCAGTTGAGTTGTAAATACAAAATTGTAAGTTGATGGGGATTTGTATGTGTATGAGATGAGAAGTGCATATGATGGAAATCAATGGGAATTGGTGTTGTTCTTGTGACTCAGTGAATATGGTCACTGGTGGTGTTAGTGGTTGGTGTTGGAGTAAGTAAGAAGATGGGTTTTGTAGTTGAGAACAAAGAACTGGTGGTGCTGGTTAAATGCGTCAGAGGTATTGGTACTTGGTTGTGTTGTTACAGGGTTTTGGAAAAGTTTATAGAATAAAACTGCAGTTGATGGTGGCTTGTTTATGAATATGGGTTTGTAGAGTTAAGATGTATATGCATTACATGGGAATAAGATGAGTATGGTGATAGTAGCGGCTGGTGGTAGTTTTGGGGTTACATGATATGAGATTGGTGTAAACACTTTGAGAGTGTAGTTTAGCTGTAGAATTCTAGCAGTAATGTTGGATAGAATTTGTGGTGTTGTACTGAACTCAACTGAGTGGACTTTGTTTTGGTTATAACTGATAATGAAGAGAAGTTGAGATATTGTGAAATGTTGTTGTTAATGATGCTAAGAGGTTATGCTAAAAGTTTTATTGAATGTGAAGAAATTATGTCTTAAAACATATTGTGATGGTTGGTTTTTGATTCAAGCCTGGGAAATAGATTGATGGAGATTGTGTGTTTGCTTTTGTGTTTTGATTATGCATTAAAGTGTTTGACTCTGTTCTGCTCTTTGTTAGCTGAGTTAGATGTCTGAATTAGATCTTGTTCTTTCCGACTCAGTTTGTCTGACTGAGTCGTCTCACCTGAATCAGTCTATATGACTGAGTTGAACCATTGACCCTGGACATTGATGAAAAAGCGGGGGTCTAACAACACCACCCAATAATTCGATTAACAATCTGTATGGACTAACTCCGAAATACTTTACTAGAGAATCAACTAGACAGTCAGACTCAATCTAGAGTAAAGTATCTCAAGGAGTTAATATCTCTCACTTGTTTTGTTTAGTACTCTAGCTAAAATAGTAGCGAGTCTTTTTAATCAAACACAAGGAATAACTTGGATGGTACCAAAAACCAATATCCAAGGATCAATCAATATCAATCAACAACCAAAGGTTGGATTTCCAATTGATGATCTTAACGCACAACCTGTATTATTTCAATTAAATAAAATATAATGCGGAAAAGAAATAACACAGACACCAGAACTTTTGTTAACGAGAAAACCGCAAATGCAGAAAAATCCTGGGACCTAGTCCAGATTGAATACACACTGTATTAAGCCGCTACAGACACTAGCCTACTGCAAACTAACTTCGGATAGGACTATAATTGAACCCCTATCAATCTCCTACTGATACAAGGTACAGTTGTACTCCTACGCCTCTGATCCCAGCAGGATGCTACGTACTTGATTCCCTTAGTTGATCTTACCCACAACTAAGAGTTGCTACGACCCAAAATTGCAGGCTTTGATAATAAACAAATCTGTCTCACACAGAAAAGTCTATCAAAGGATAAATCTGTCTCCCACAGATAAACCCTAGGTTTTGTTCCGTCTTTAAATATAAAATCAAGGTAACATGAACCAATTGATAACCGGTCTTATATTCCCGAAGAATAACCTAGATTAATCAATCACCTCTCAATAATCCTTCCTGACTACACAAGCGGATTATCGAGGAATCACAAACAGTGAGACAGATATGTTTTTGAAATCTTCGTCCTTCCAAGTACTCCAATGATCCCAAAGGTTGTAAGTTTAGCATCACCGTTGTTGAAGATCCGTAACAATAATAATGAGAGAAATCGAGATTCTCGATCATTATTATACAGTGTCATAGTACTATTATGAAACATCAAAGTCCAATTGTATCACGATTTTAACAATAATACTATGGTGATATGTATCACTCCCCCTTAGTCAATACTATATCTCGATCATGGAAACCACTCCCCCTTACACAATGATCCTAAAACCATATGTATTAGTAGTATGAACTACAATATTTCTCCCCCTTTTTGTCAATAAAATTGGCAAAGGTAAAAGAACGGGTTCATAATGAAATTTCCACAAGAGACATTTCATAGACCAAAAGAAAGAATACACATCATCTTAATTTAGATGCAATCTTATAGCCGAAGCTAACAACATTCATCAAGGAGTTTTAAAGATACAAGATAACCCCTTTAAAATTCCACAGCCGCACACCCCGCAAGATATTACCATTAAGCACAAGTTCAAAAGAACTCTCCCCCATTTGATGTCATTCCCGAGAGAACAACAAGAGCGACCTTAATTTCGAAAGAAAAGAAGGATTTTTAATTGGACACCAAAAATCAAAGATATGATCTTTTATATCCAAGACACAACCAAATTAATAACAAGTAAACCCATGATTAATTCAATTGGAATACGCAACTAAATCAAATCACAAAAGTGATCAATTTAATTGATTGTGCTCAACATAAGTAAACCTACGGAGCTACAAGATACGACTAAGTTAATCATATGGAGGTGACTAACTTAACCGTTCAAATACTCAACATAAGGCAAACCTTACGGAATATTCGAGAATACTCAACATAAGGAAAACCTTACGGAATATTGAGACTACATTAACCAATAAAACATGATAGTGTAGTCATTCATATACTCAACACAAGAGATTGTGGAATATATGAAAACTCAACTAGATTAATTACAAGAGAACCTATAATTAATCTAATTGGAATAAAAATAACCAAACTAATCAACGAAGTAATCAATTTAATTATTTTTGGGCTCAACATAAGAGAAATTATGGAACCCCGACTAAGTTTATCATAGAACATGACAACTTTAACCGTACATGTACTCAACATAAGAAAGAAGAAACTTATGGAGTACAAACTAAATAACCAAACTAGTTGATTAATTTAGTTCCTAATGCTCGACATATATCATCTTACAGAACAACCAACAAAGCCAATAAGACTCGACTTAGTCGTATTGTGCTCAACATAAGACACACAATGGAGCCTTCACGGTTATACAAAGGAAAGATCAATGAATACCAAAACCGTGGATAAACATACAAGGATCTATTCTGTTTTCCATCATTATATGCGTAACAATATAATAGATTTTATCCTTGTCAAACAAAAGATTTAATCCTATTTTCCATCAAATACATGACTGCATAGGCATAACTTTTGTATTTGTCAAAAGTCCATTCGTCCTTAAACCAATAAACGAATACCGATCATGAACGAATTTACTTTTGACAACAATATGGGACCTTCAATTTCACAGACGCAAACAATACATATCCCATAAGAATATTGCAATATATCAAACCAAAAGAATACTACAATAATAATCATCCTCCAAATATTTTTAGAATAAACCAAAAACCTAAAAAATAACACAAAAAGATGAAACAAAAATAGCTATGTGTAGTCACAATCGTCGTTATTCAAAGCACTAGTTATTCTTCCAACTAATCCAAAAAGAAGACATCCTAGGCATACATCATCTTTTCCAAATCTTCTTCAGAAAACTCCTTCTCGTTATTGAAAAATTTATTGACAAAGGGATCATTCATCTCCTCCAAATCTTTTGAAAACACTGTCAACTTACTAAGCTCTTTTTCTAATTTTTGAACAGTGTTTGTAGATTGGTACAACATACGTTCATAGTGAATTATCTCTTCTAAGGATGCAGCAATCCGAGATTTTCTGTTGTTTCTTTTGCTGATGAATTCTTTTACTAGATTCCTGAAATTTTCATTACTTTGATAAGAAGACAAGAACCAGTATGAGGAAGGATTTTTACCATTAGTAGCAACCTTCACTTTCTTCAGATTTGTGGAGGAGATTCCAGTGCATCGACAAACATTATCTGCAAGGGAAACATTCCTGCTTGTGCTGCATCTAGTAACAGGTTCCATAGAACAACAGACTTGAGACGCATCGTTCGCGGACGACAAAAATCCTGGACAAACAAAAGATTTTGTATTTTTAGATATTTATATGGTTGTATATATAAATATAATTTTTTTTACTAAAAATATACTGCTTGAACCAAAAGACTCAAATCCCCATTTTCTCAAGATAAACAAGGGGATGCGAATGTCACGAGTTAGGTAAAGACGATGGAACCAAAGGGTTCCCCTTGTTTAACCCATAGTGGCTTTTTAACATAAGGGACATGAGCAGAGATTCTTCTTTTTTTGTCCCTGTAAGCGCTTATCGCATAGGACTTGCAGCCCAACTTCTTCAACACGTGAGTGTTGAAAGCACCCGGAATATCCCGTAGTAACAATTATAACAATTATAAGAATGTATAAATCACCCGGAATATCCCGTAGTAACAAGCGTCTCTTTCAGCCCAACTTCTTCAACACGTGAGTGTCCTTGAGGAATGATCCTGAGATTATCTCCGAAACTGTTTAAATAATCTCCCTTATTTCTGGACACACAGTGAGAACCAATATTATAGACATTGGACATGCACGGAACAAGATTCCACACAACTTGTCTATGAAGTTGTTTTAACTCATCATCCATTGTCTTTCTCCAGGAGAAGTAGTTCAGAGGTAATACAATATCTTCTGATTCTTCTTGAGAGGAATAACAACTAAACGGAAGTTGTTCTTTTGTTGTAGTGTCTGCTCCACTTTTAGAGGCAGTAGATAGTACACATAGTGGAGAATCGCCTATCACATGTAGAAAAGGACCACAACGACTGTCACACACCATTGAAGGGAAGAGTTAGAACACAAAGCAAGATTACCCATATTATCAGTAATTTTATGTTTGGAATTTCCTGATAGAGTTGTATGTCCCTTTTGAGTAATACAAGGTTGTAAAGAATTCTTGCAAGGATTACTCGCAGACTCCAGACTCTTTAAAGCAGACATACATGCTTGTTGAGGATGATCGAATGAGCATCCATAAATGCCAGACTCTTGATATTTGTCTGAGTGGTTCCTAGTCACATCAGTTTTCTCAACAAGCGATCGTTGAACATTATCTGACTGGTGACAATCCTTTAGAAAGGAACTACTGGATTCTCTCAAAATCAACGAGAGACTCTTACTAGATATCAAATCCTTAAGGGTTCCAATTTCTGCAACAAGATCAGAATGGATCCGGATTTGTTCTTCCAATCTCCTTTGAAGAGTAACCAGTTTCATAGACCTTTTCCTACAGTCGTTTTTTACACCTGGTGAAGCGTCAATTGAGACTTTATGGTCCATATAGTCAAATCTCTACAAACACAGACTTGTGAGGTCTTTACGTGTTTGCCTGCTCTGATACCAATTGAAAAAGCGGGGGGTCTAACAACACCATCCAATAATTCGATTAGCAATCTGTATGGACTAACTTCGAAATACTTTACTAGAGAATCAACTAGACATTCAGACTCAATCTAGAATAAAGTATCTCAAGGAGTTAATATCTCTCACTTGTTTTGATTAATACTCAAAATAAAACAGTAGCGAGTCTTTTTAATCAAACACAAGGAATAACTTGGACGGTACCAAAGACCAATATCCAAGGATCAATCAATATCAATCAACAACCAAAGGTTGGATTTCCGATTGATGATCTTAACACACAACCTGTATTATTTTAATTATATAAAATATAATGCGGAAAAGAAATAACACAAACACCAGAAATTTTGTTAACGAGGAAACCGCAAATGCAGAAAAACCCCGGGACCTAGTACAGATTGAATACACACTGTATTAAGCCGCTACATACACTAGCCTACTGCAAACTAACTTCGGACTGGACTATAGTTGAACTCCTATCAATCTCCCACTGATACAAGGTACAGTTGTACTCCTACGCCTCTGATCCCAGCAGGATGGTACGTACTTGATTCCCTTAGCTGATCTTACCCACAACTAAGAGTTGCTATGACCCAAAATCGCAGGCTTTGATAATAAACAAATTTGTCTCACACAGAAAAGTCTATTAAAGGATAAATATGTCTCCCACAGATAAACCCTAGGTTTTGTTTCGTTTTTAGATATAAAATCAAGGTAACAAGAACCAATTGATAATCCAGTCTTATATTCCCGAAGAACAACCTAGATTAATCAATCACCTCTCAATAATCCTTCCTGACTACACAAGCGGATTATCGAGGAATCACAAACAGTGAGACAAAGATGTTTGTGACTTCTTTATCTTGCCTATCGGAGATAATCAAATTTCAAGCCAATCGTTTCGATTGTACTCGTACGATAGAAGATGCAAGATCAGATCACACAAATACGATAAAAGTAGTATCGGTCTAGCTCCACAATCCAATGAAGTCTTTAAGTCGTTAACCTGATTTTAGAGAAGAAAATCAAAGGTTAATGGAGATCGACTCTAGCGAGCGCACTAGTATCACACAGACGTGTGGGGATTAAGTTTTGCTCTAGCTAGAAGTCCCCTATATATAGTCTTCAAATCAGGGTTTTTCCTTAGTTACAAAGAAATACTTATTCACCGTTAGATGAAAACCTGATTTAGATTCAAGCTAATATTTCTCAACCGTTAGATCGAAAAATAAAGCTTGTCACACACACTTGGTAAACGTAAATTGGGTTTGTGAAACACATGCCCAAACGTGAACGCGTATGTTGGTTCAACATAGTAACCAAAAGGTTAACCATATGAGCATCTCATATTAACCTGGTTCTTCTTCACCATAACTAGTTCAGTTGACTTCAAATGAACTAGTTAAGAGTTGTTCAATTTCTATGAGATCTTATGTAACTACACAAGACACAATTGAAACAAAGATGATTCGATTCGATTGAATCGGCTCATGAACATTATAACCACGGTTTGCAAAAGCATTCCTTAGTAATTTAATGTATCATGTTCAGAGCACATCTTTAGATCATAACCACTTAAGCTCACAAACAAGTTCGTGGACTTAAGTTCAATCGGTTGAGTTTTCCAAACTCAGCAAAAATTCTCGGTCGAGAACTTTCGCCAGTTCGCGGACTTAGCACACAAACGAGTTTTGGAAAATCCCAGCAGAAATTTTCGGTATGAAAACTTCCGTCAGTTCGCGGACTTGAATCTGCAAACTGAGTTCGCGGACTTGGCAAGGCCAATTCCACAATCCTGCCGATTTCTCTTGATCAACAAAGTTAGAAAACTTCGGTTCGAGGAATACATGGTTATGTAATCTAAACTCTCATTCCAACCATTGAGACATTCTCAGAGGACGCTATGTAGCCGTTATTCACAGAATTACTCACGTCAGAGCAATTCTCAAAAGTGATTGAAACTTTTCATGACTTTCGTCACTAGGTGAAGATAAACCTGATCAAAGCGAAACGCTTTACCAACACATGATTTCGAGAAAAAGATAAGCATTGAATACTCAGCTCAAAATATCAAATGTGTATGATCTAGTCTATATAGCATACGACTTTTATCTCATAAGAAGTAGGAGATAGAATAGATAGACTTTTGAGTGATAGATAAGTTCAAGTCTTCACATACCTTTTTGTTGATGAAGTTCCATGGTTCCTTGTGTAGATCTTCGTCGTTGTCGTTGAATCGCCATGAAGTTATTGAGCTCAACTACACTTTTCCTATCCTAGTCCGAGACTTAGCTAATAGGCTAGAAATCAAGACTTATAGTTTTGATCACTAACATTGACAAACATGCTGGATATAGCAACGCATGCGAGGTTGACCGAGCTATGCTCTAACAATTGACTTGACGTGGACTGTTAATCGACCTCATTGACCGTTATAGACTGTCAGTCGATCTGTTTGACCGGGCCTTGTGTAATGGAATTAATTTAGTGTACTTGGGCTTAGGCCTAGTTTTCCTATTTTAATCTTTTGGACCACTTGTGGTCTGAATTAACCTTTGGTTTCTTCTACAAAGTTGTAGATATTCATAAGACATATCTAATGGACTATAGAACCAACCTAATTGAATTAGTAAACCTTTATATATTTTAAGGATAGATAATGAAAAGGTGTACAATTGTATGAGATTATGTTATGAGGCTTGTGTGATCCTTCAGGCTAATTCTTTAGAGTGCTTGTGTAATTAACAGTTAGTCGTTATTAACAACGATCGATTTGAAGGATGATCCAGTGGATTGAACATCTCGAGGTAGGCGAGACTTGTCATCAAAAGAGGTGGGAATCGATAACGAACTCTCTTGTATTCATTATTGTTTTACAAATCTATCTTTTGTGAAATCCATGCATATCTTTGTTACTATATGATAGTGTATGCATGTATTATCTGTGAGTAATACAAACTAGTTTTCTGTTACATTTTGGGATGGGCTTGGATCTTTAGAAACAACTAATATCTGTGTTTAGGGAGTACTTATTTATTTTCAAAAAGTGATTCTTTGCATTGACTGGAAGGTGGTCACAATCTTTACTTATTGTTAGCATGAAAGGGAGAAGGTTTCCTTTTGATTTGGTGTGTGATGTGGTTGCCCAAAAGTTATATCTATATTTATGCGCCAAAGGAGTGAAAATTGCTGCCAACTAATAAACTATCTAGGTGTGTACTCGTGTCACCGAATATTACTTTTCCTATTTCCGTACGGGCAACGCATGTCTCATACATGATTGTTTACTATTCTTTTAAATTACTTTCCAAAGCTACTATATTATGTTTTGGTGTTTAAAGAGAATGATGTTGAGAATTTTATATAAGATTGTTGGATTTACGCGGTGTATATGGCTCTGCACTGTGTAAGCACTTCGATCGGATATAATGTTGTTACCATTTGTTTTCTTTGAATACTTGCTATGTAGAGTGCGCGTAGAATAAGGTATTGGTAAGGTACATATAGTTTATGACTTGAGGACGGAAACCTCATGGGCGCTTTAATGATCATTGAAGAATCTGCAACAGTCATGCCTTGCTACTCCGGAGGAAGACGTCGCTCAACTATTATTTATGTTGTGAATATGTGTCGGTTTAATGGTTGGTAGAACTTTATGTTTTCAATACTATTTACTATGTTAATATGTTTTATTATGTTTTCCGTTTTTCTAACGGTTTTCAGTAAAACCCGCATTGTCTTTAAATCATTCTAGTGATTACTTGAAAGTTAGTTGTTATTTCTATGGGGCACCCCTTTTAGGGATGATATGCTCACCCATTCTCACTTTTAGTTTCAGAGACATATCAAGTTGTGCACGTGGCGATGATAGCTTTGAGGAGTTGGTTTCGTTAGTTGGTTATCTTCCGCTATGTTTATCTTGTGTTTATATTCTATTTTGTAAATCAACTCACTATTAAGGAGTTCTTGTATTTATTTCAAAGAGGGTTTAGATTCGGGTTAATTTTTGTTTAGAACTTCTTTCTTAATGTTTAAATAGATGTTTTAGATCGTTAGTGCCTCATTTTATGGTTAATCTCTTGGATTAGTCAGCTGTTAGCTTAGAGGGCGCCACAACATCGTGGAGTCTTAGAGCTCAACTACACTTTCTATCGTAGTCCGAGACTTAGCTATTAGTATTCTAGAAATCAAGACTTATAGTTTTGGCAACTAAACTTGACAAACAAGCTTGAGATAGCAACGCTTGCGAGTTCGGCCGAGCAGTTCTCTAACACATTCCTTTTCATACTCAAAGCATTATTAACTTTCTTTAGTATCCACTTCTGAGTGTGTTTAGAAACAACCTGACCCTTCTTCCCATTACTCTCTTCTGGAATTCTCGTAAGAGAATTGGAATGACTATTCTATTGCAAGTTAGTCTTTCTCCAATTGGGAGCATCAGATCTTGTCTTCGTCTTTACGAAGTTATCCTTTTGATAACCATTACGATTGTGAAAATAATTCATATAATGTTTATAGGCAAACATAGGCTTATCACAACACTGATTCCTTTGCCTAAAGGTTGGATAGTTACAACCTGTAGCGTTAAGGGGATTAGCCTTAACATATGACCTTGGTTTCAAAACTTCTTGTGATGCCCAAACAAGAATATCATGAATTTTCTCATCCTTTATACGGAAACGACATCTCATTTCCAGGTGACCTTTATTTCCGCAATAGTGGCAAACATAAGGAATATTCTTACCTCGATCTGTATGTGCTGACTTTGGAGGTTGATATACATTTCTCTTTCAAACTTTAACTGTCGGTGAAGGTATTTCACTTTTTCCATAAGTGGAAACCTTTTGTTAAGAAGAATCACTAGCTTGACAAATTTTACCTCTTTTCTAATACTTGGAGCATCTATTCCGTTATAGCCCAATCCTCGTGTATCACGATGATTTTTACTTGCTCTTAGCATAGTGGTTAATTTGTTTGAACTAGTATTGGACTTTTTCAAGTCATCTTCCAACATCTTGATTTTATCAAGAGCAGCAGCTAAATCATCCTCAAGGCGTTTTTCTTGAGCAAGATAAGCGCTTTCTCTGTCATCAAAACTTGCTTGCTGGGAGTTAATCATTGCTTCAGTTTCTGCAAGTTTCTCTTCCAATAAGAAGTATTTTTGATAAACATTATCACATTCAAGTGACTTTGTACTCAGGTTTTCCTCGGAATCTTTGACGATCGATCCGCAAGAGCGGTTCCAACCATAAAGACCTACGTAGATCCTTTTCAATTTCTTGTTTTCTCGACAAAGAGAAGTCATAAGAGGTGTGACATGAGAAGTTGTAATCTTCGTTATTTTCAACGAATCCAAAAACTTAACATACTCTGAGACTTCCTCATCAACATCTCTATCAATATCTGAATCACCTTCATCAGAAAATTCATCCAACTGTTCTTCTAGGCGTGTTTCCCAATCAACAGTTTCTACATTCAGAGAATGTTTAGATATTGACTTAGATGTGACAGTTATCTCAGATGAATTCAAGCTTTGAAAATCATCTGGTAATTTCTGAACTGGTACGTTATTAGAGATAGACTCGTCCATATAGTCAGATTTCTACAGACATAGACTTATAAGTTCTTAAACGTGTTTGCCTGCTCTGATACCAACTGAAAAAGCGGGGGTATAACAACCTCACCCAATACTTCGCTTAGCAATCTGTATGGACTAACTCCAATATACTTTTAAGAGAATCAACTAGACAGTCAAACTCAATCTTAATAAAAAGTATATCAAATAGTTATATCTCAATCTCTCAATTCAATCCGCAGTCAAACAAATAAGAATTTGCGAGCCTGATTGAATATAAGAGAAATAACTTGAGCGGTACCAAAGACCAATGTTCAAGGATCAATCAATTTCAATCAACAACCAAAGGTTGGATTTACCAATTGATCGATTCAACACACAACTTGTGATATTTCAATTATATAACAAAATATAACGCGGAAAAGAAATAACACAGACACTAGAAGTTTTGTTAACTAGGAAACCGCAAATGCAGAAAAACCCTGGTACCTAGTCCAGATTTGAACACCACATTGTATTAAGCAGCTACGGACACTAGCCTACTACCAATGAACTTCGGAGTAGAATGTAGTTGTGCCCTAATCAATCTCACATTGATTCAAGATACAGTCACGTTCCTTACGTCTCTGATACAAGCAGGATACTACGCACTTGATTCCCTTAGCTGATCTCACCCACAACTAAGAGTTGCTATGAGCCAAAGTCGAAGACTTGATAAACAAATCTGTCTCACACAGAAAAGTCTATAAGAATAGATAAATCTGTCTCCCACATAAATACCTACGAGTTTTGTTCTGTCTTTTGATAAATCAAGATGAACATGAACCAGTTGATAACCCGGGCTTATATTCCTGAAGAACATCCTAGTATTATCAATCACCTTACAATAATCTTAATCGATTAACGAAACAGGATATTGTGGAATCACAAACAATGAGACGAAGGTGTTTGTGACTACTTTTCTATCTTGCCTATCGGAGATATAAATCACAAGCCAATCTTACGATTGCACTCAATCACGATCGAAAATACCAAGAACAGATCATGCAACTACAGATAAAATAGTTGGGTCTGGCTTCACAATCCCAATGAAGTCTTCCAGTCGTTAACCTACAGGGTTTCATGAAAATCCTAAGGTTAAAGGAGAATCGACTCTAGCTTATACAACTAGTATCACATAGGAGGTGTGTGGATTAAGTTTCCCAGTTGCTAGAGTTCTCCTTTATATAGATTTCAAATCAGGGTTTGTAATCTAAGTTACCTTGGTAACAAAGCATTTAATATTCACCATTAGATGAAAACCTGATTAGATTCAAGCTAATATCTCTCAACCGTTAGATTGAACTTAGCTTGTCATACACAAATGAAATGCACCTTCATTTAGGTTTGAGTAACCGAAGTACCGTACCTAAACGTGTACACTTAGTTGGTTCAACAATAGTTAACCAAAGGTTAGCCATATGAACACTTTCATATTAACTTTATTCATCTTCACCATAACTAGTTCAAATTAATCAAATGAACCAGTTTGAGAGATGTTCAATTGCTTAGATCTCATAGAAGTATATAAGACATAATCGAAGAAAAATCGATGTTGATTCACTCGAATCAATTCATGAACATTATAGACACGGTTTGCAAAAGATTGCATTCCTTATTATATAAATTTTTTAGTTCATGAACAAACCGATTTTAGAAAGTAACCTACTTAAGTATGCAAATGGGTACGCATACCTAAGTGGCCGGACCGGGTTTGGTTATGCCAGTATGCATACCGGTGCGCATACCAATGTAGATGGTGGATTGTCGACAAGGGATAAAATTGTAAAACCATAATTATACATGCTCTTGATCCAGCAATCAAATGAGTATTGAGGCTTATGTCTCTCATTGAAGCATGAAAGCTCATGCCACAAGAATCTCTGACTGAGAATACTGTCTCTCGGAGTATATGTAGATGTGTAGTATCTCAGCCGAGGCAACGACATGTCTCGTGAATACTGAGCAATTTCGGTAGTTACCTCTATATGAAATCGCAAGATTGGACGGCTCCTAGACAACTTGCCTGCTAGTATAGAGCAATGACGTCTTCAGGATGTAACAATGTTTTCCCTGACTATATAAAAGAAATATGACGCTTCAACAAGCTCATATCACCCGATTCCTGAATAATTAATGCTCCTACACGATCGTATTAGTATAGAGTCATAAATTAATTATTCCTAAATTGTTAGATTCATTAACTGAATCCCTGGAAAATATTCTACATTATTTATAATATTTCATTACTTCAATTCATGGTTCTTCCCAGCAGAATTCCATGGGTTACTAATAAATATTCAATGTACGGGTATCTAAGCCGTTATCGAGAAAGCCTCGACCAAAATGGTGCAAGTGTACTCAGCAATAATGCACAAACGGGCACCTAAATGCACGAACGAGCATTCCAAAACACGAAGGAACGATGAACCTATGCAAAATAGGAAGAAAAAATAATAATAAAATATTAGCAAAGGCGCTAGGGGACTGGGTCCACCGGCCGTCCAGTCACGCCGTGGCCAGTCCCACGCCCAATTCTATATTTTTATCATATTTTATTATTTTCCCTGATCTCATGAAAATCCATTCATTTGAGCAAATCTCCTTCGTCTCAAGGAAACTCCCCAGTCTCATGGTGTTTCCTCGTATCGAAGAAATAATAAAAATTAGGAAAGGTGTCGTGAGACCAGGTTCACTAGCCGGCCGTCCATGTCCTAGCCGTGGTCGGTCCCACACCTCATGATTCCTTATTATTTTGTTATTTCTCTCATCCCATGAAAATTTCCTGATTTCATGATATTTCCCTCAACTCATGAAAATTACATAAAATTAGGGAGAAAACTCACGGGACCGTGCTCATTGGCCGGCCGACCATGCCGTAGCCGTTGCCGGTCCCACGCGCTCTTATTTGATTATTTTAATATTATTTGTTTCTCTCATGGAAACTCCTTCACTTCAAGGTAACTCCCTAGTTTCAGTAAACTCCTTGATCTCATTATACTTCCCTAAAATCATGAAAATATTATAAAATTAGGGAAAGTGACATGGGACCGTGCCCATTGGCCGGTCGGCCATGCCTTGGCCATAGCCGGTCCCACACTTCATGATTCCCTATTTTATTATTATTTACATAATATAATGGAAATTCCTTAACTTCATGAAATTCCTCAGTTTCATGGTATTTCCTTCACATTAGGGAAAATACATAAAATTACATAAAATTGGGGAGGTGTTGCGGGACCGAGCTTGCTAGCTGGCCGGCTATGCCCTATCCGTGACCGGTCCCATACCTTGCAATTCCCTATTTTATTAATTATTTTTCATCATCTCATGAAGATTCCCCAGTTTCAGCAAAACCCTGAACCCTTCATATTTTCTCAAAATGTTACTCAAACGAGCATCAGAAAATATCGAAACTCTCAGGACTGAGACACATACATTATGGTGACGCAGGCGTGTCTCTTTGACCGACCAAGGCCGGACCTAGATCTTGCAAATATCCGGTCCCACATGTTTTAATAATTTTGACTTAATTTGCTCAATTGCTCATATTGGGTCCAAACTCTTCTCAGACAACTTGGAGTTTGCTCAAACGACCATCAGCTGGTCCCACAACCACCAAGAGCCGGTCTCATGACCCCTTGGTCGGTCCTTCATCTCTCCATAATCAGGTTTTACTACCTAACGCTCACACGAGCATTATTTTAATAAGTGATCAAACCAGCATTTAATCATCCTTTCACCAACTGGTCTTCAGGAGACTTTGGTATTTTGCTCATTTGAGCATCAAGGCATTACATGATCCACTCGTCATCCCATGTATCCGGCCCCTCCTTCACTTTGTGGTTGATTTTCAATAAATCATCAATTGATTAAAATTAGGATTTCGAATCCAGAGCTCCGCACAAACATAATCCCGAGCAGATTCAAACATCAATAATTTTACATTGATCCCGTGATCAACACTTTTATTATTATGCTCGGCCTAGTTGTCAGTATCTTAAATTAATATTTTATTTGGTCCTGCCACCAACAATTCATCAAATGAGCAACATTTGCTCAGACGAGCGACATTTGCTCAGACGAGCAATATTTGCTCAGATTAAGGAATATTGGTTCAACTATCAATATTCAGCAATTCAACAACAATTGCTAACACTGCACCATATCAGCTAATTTGCCACGTTTATTTTTTGGCTTTGCAACTAATATAGACGTTGCTCACTTTGCAACTGAAATATCCGTTGTAGACCAAATAAAAAGTTGCTGTAATTATAATTAATTTTAGAATAATTAAGCAACGTATATTTACATTTATAAACGTTGCAGATTATGGCTAATTACCTATATATATTGTGTAATGAAGGAGTTTTAATTAGGTAGGATTTTATTTTTGGTTACATAATATCAGCTTTAATTTGATATTTTTTTTTAAAAAACATGGAATTGTTTCCCTCTTTGTATTTCACCTAAAAAAATCAAATCCCTTCTAAAATTATATCAATAATTGTTCTCCCCACAAAACAAAATTTAGAATTATTTTTCCCCCTAAAATGTCCCTCCTAAATTTATCACCTAAATATACATTTCCCTCTTTAATTTGTATTTCCCTCCATTTGACCGAATTTCCCTTCAGTTGACCGACCTCTTTAATTTGTATTTCCCCATTTGACCGAATTTCCCTCCTTCCCCAGTTTTAGAGACGGGAGATATTTTTGAAAAAAACTCCAGTGAAGAAACTCTCTCACTGCGCAGAAAAAAAAAGCTCATCTCTCTCAAAATTTCACTGATATGTAGACAAAACTACCACTATCTCTCACAGAATAGATTTGTGAACTTTGAATCAACCCTTATTCTAGCTTGTTAGTCTTTGAATCAAAACCTCTAGATAAACCCCTAATTGAAAATTTATAACCCTAAAAAATTTGATTTTGTTGGTGAAATCGAAGGATATCCTAGTTCAGTGATACTTGTTTGTGTTCGAATCTACGAGAAAACTGCTGCGGTATAATCTCTAACTCAGTTTGTAGTTGTGTTTATTTGATGATTTTGTAAACCTAATTTTTATTTTGTTTACTGAATCAGCAGACGAGTTTGTGAACAACAAGAAGACCGCTGCAATTAAGGTATATTTTCACAAACTCTAACTCTATTTCTCTTCTATGTTATTTTGCATGTTCAATTTCTGTTCTTATTTCGGGTTTTTTCTTTATCAATTTAATACAAAGGGTTTCAGTTTGCAGATTTGTTTACTCGATTTTAAATCATGGGTTTTCAGTCGATTATGAAATTAGGGTCTTCATAGTTGTTTATAAGTGATGTTAACTCTATTGGTTGAGATGATGTATTTTGATTGTAAAGTGGTATGTTGGTTTGTTAGTGAAGATGCTCTTTGTTTCTGTGGTAAAATAGTGATAGTATTCTCTATATTAGTGTGCTCTGAAAGCCTGAATCCTACCAGTTTTTTAACTTCTAGGTCTACATATCAAAAGAATGGTACCCAACTGTTTGATGATATGTTTAGATGATTAAGTGTATGTTTGTGCTGTTTGTCAACAATTTTTGACTCACCCAGAAATGGAATTATCTACAGTCATTGTTCGATAGTTTTTTTCCCCTGCTATATTATGATTTCACCAGTTTATGTCTAAAGGAATTGTTCAATTTACTATTGTATTCAAACCACTCTTCAGGCATCAGTTAGTTATGTGATTTTGCTTGTAAAACCACTTTACTTTCGGTACTGTTGAAATTGGTTCTCAAATCTAAAAGATAAAAATGGCCAGTTGCTTGTCCTTGCCTTACCATATGGAAACTTCATATATATATTAGGCCTACCTTATTTTGTTGAACTTAAAGCTTGCTTGTCAATCTGATCTCCATTTTGTTTTCTTTGGAAAAAAACGTGTGTGTGCCGTAAACTGATGCCAGATTTTCTTCCACATGAATTATCGATTCTGTTCTATGGAAACTCTATGCTTTTCTTGAATATTTAATTGTGTAAAAATGTAATGCTTTCCCATGTTTGTGGAAATAGCCAAACGAACTCTTTGATTGAAACCCCACTGTTAGCCAAAAATTGATTTGTTTTACAATATTAACATGAGTTTTACCATCCATGTTTGCTCCATATTTGTTGTGTGATACTGTACTGAGCATTTTTGTTTCTTCTCGGCATTTATAACTAATCTGGTTTGATGAAAATTCCATATTTTTTTTAAAGTCTAAATTTTTCCTTGATTATGTCAGAATTGTTGAGGTCTCTGGATATGCTTTTGTCGACAGTGTTTCTAGCTTTTGTAGCTAATAATCTAGACTTTCTTTGCCGCATATGTACTGTGTTGATCAAGCTTTGGCCGGGCATAGCTTACAGAAGCCTTATAACGCTTCGAAAGTTAGTACTTTGTTAAGCTTATGATAATGTATATCACGGGGTATCTGGATAGTTTATGTTTACTGTTGTCCCATGTTATTTTCATATGTTTTGCTATTGTATATTTGTTGGGATCTTGTTATGCTTTGTAACTGGAAACTTGGTGGTGTCCTGAACAGAAGGTCTAAGTTTGGCGTGTATATATACTGCATACAGAACCTTCATTTCTCGTTGGTGTGTCGGCATGTCTTCATTTATGTACTAGTGTCTGCTTAGAACTCCTTTTACTTGGACTTAATCTACTTGGAGGTTTCATCCTATCTATATATACTATATATTATCTCGTGCAAGGTCCGATCTGGGTGTATACGGAAGCCTTGTCCTATACACCATTATACCATTCTCTTTTTTCTTTTAGATTTCTACTGGTGTACTTCCAAGTTTTCAGTCTTATGTAAGTAGTATATACAGTAAGTGCTTGCCTCATGCTTTGATTCTTTCTTATTTAATTAAATTAGCCTCCTTAGATTTATACTGTAAGTGCTTGCCTCATGCTTTGATTCTTTCTTATTTAATTAAATTAGCCTCCTTAGATTTATAATACAAACAAATGCACATTTCATGCTTCAAAAAAAAAAAAAAATGCACATTTCAAAGTGTCTTTTAATTTAAGTTAGGAATCATGATTTTGATTGACTAGTTGTACGGGTATCTAATATATCGTTACATTTTCACTGAATTCCGAATGTTTGATGACTTCTCATTTTTTTAGTTGGGGATAATCATGTGGTAGCTGAATTGTTAAGTTTTGGATGGGTCTTCCAGATTACTACTTATTATTCTGTTTCTTTTGATGCAGAGCGAGTAGAATAATACAATCGAGGTAGACTTGAATAGGTCAGGTAATTTTGGTGAAATGGACATGTGTCCTGTTAATGATTAGTATTGCGACATTTTCCACTTCCTCCAAGACTTAAGAAATACTATACTATACCATGGATTTCTGAGGATATGACCTGGCATGATCGTGCATAGGCTTCTTCAGAGTATATGCGACACCCAGTTGACTCTACACAATGGCAGAACATGAAGACAAAGTGGCCTGAGTTTGCAAAGGAAGCGGAAATGTGTGGCTGGGCATTTCTACTGATGGTTTTAATCCTCGCGGCATCCAGTGTACCAGTTACAGTTGTTGGCCAGTCATCTTGGTTCCTTACAATCTGCCGCCATCACTGTGTATGAAGCCAGAGTTTCAGATCATCACTACTAATACCAGGACCTAGGGCACCGGGTCAAGACATCTGCGTTATGCTTCAGCCATTAAACTTTGGGAAGGAGTCGATGCTGTAGATATGCATCTAAAGCAGTCATTCAAGTTGAGAGCTATCCTAATGTGGGGTATACATGATTTACCCGCATATGGTAATGTTTCTGGTTGTGTAGTTCACGGATACAAAGCGTGTCCTGGATGTGGAGATTAGACTGAAAGCAATTGGTTACATCATTCGAGAAAGATTATGTACCGAAATTTTCGAAGATTTCTGAAGTCGACTCATCCTTTCAGGAAATGTAAGTACTTGGGACTGAAAACAGTGGAGACTGAACTGGCGCCAACTCCATTAAGTGGAGAAGAAGTACTGATGAAGACTAGGAATGTTCATTATCTTCCCGGTAAGCTTACCAAAGACGGCAAGAAGAGAAAGAGAGATGGCTGCATTTCAAGGTGACATGGGTAGTAAATTTGATGCAAGTGTTCAGTTCTGACTTATTGAGCATCAGTGGATTAGTTCAGTGCACTTTAATCAAATACATTAATATATATTGCTCATTTGTTCTTTTTACAGGCGATACTGCGTATGTTGAAGGTTAATGGATCTACAGCAGCTGCAGTAGGCACTCCTAGCCCAGAGAAAGGGTCTACTTCTTATCCTGGTGGTGTAAATGGTCGTGTTCCGGAGATCGAGGTCAGTGCAAGTAATGCGCACGCCACTGGTCCAGTTGAGCTACTAGACAATGGAGGTAGGGTTGTCGCATTGGGTCTATAGCTCGTGGTGATGTTGTTCACCATAAAAAGGTGAAGCCGAATGAGAGGAAGGTCTACATTGAGCAAGTGTATGAGCAAGCAGCCATTATCTGGGATGCCCCTCAAGGAGATGGTTGGTGTACCTCGAGTCAGGTACCACTGCCTAATTGGTTGAAATGGCCCGAGGATAGGCTGTCACCTGTTGCATAGACATGTTTAATATCGGGTGAGGAACTATTTTGTTTTTTTGACTAACAGCAGATGTTCAAAGACATAGCAAATCCTACATACTGCTTTTTTTGGTAAGGAAACACGGCGATAAATCTAACAGACTGCTTTTTTTGGGTAATATAAACACCTGGCGAATCCTACAGATTACTTTTTGATGTTTTTGTTACTGTAGGAAGATTAAACAGACTATGCATCTGTCTAATCTGTCTGTAATACATTTTGTAATTGTCTATATATATATATATATATTTTTTTTTTTGTGACTTTTAACAGTCAACCCCTTCTTAACTCCGCCAATGCAAATGCATTGCCGGTCCCAAGCCCGGGTAAAGGAGGAGGGGGAAGGTGCATTATCATTTCTTTTGTTCCAGCTTATTATTGCCTGTTGGTGGTTGCTAGGGAGGACCAGCACTAATGTTTTTAAGATCAAAGTGTGTGTGTGTGTGTCTTCTTATTTCCTGTAGTACGTAAATCAGCAAGTGATCTTATAAGTTCAGTTGTGCTGGAACAGGTTGGAGAAGCCGAAAAGCTTGTTTGCACTCTTTGCAAGCTTGTGATTTCAAGGCAACTTTCTGTAATATTCATGGATGAGGTATGTTCCTCATCTGTAAAATGTTTGAAGTCCTGCGTCTTTGTCCTTCAATATACTTCATAGATGGTGTTATTTTCTTATCGGCTAAAATATAAGCATCTAATCAGCAGTGATGTTAATCTGCATTCCTGGGAACTTCTAAACGTCTCATGCATCTAAATGTTCTGATCCAGTTTGATGAAGTGACCTCTAATTCTGATGATCTTGTAGTCGTAATTGGTAAGCTATGCTTACTCTCTTTGAAGATATGCTCGATCAGTTTAGGTCTCAGAACTTAAAAGTGATGGTCTAGATGTTTTGGAAAACGTCTCACACCCCCCCTTTCTCAATTTTACAGCGAGAGATGGGTGCGGAAGAAACAGTTGCTTCAAAGCAAGCTGTCGAGATAACATTTCTAAAAGTGTATGTATATGTATTCTCAAAAGTATCTGTTTGATGCTCGTACCCCACTAATCATTCATAAATTTATATGTAGTTAGTTTCTCCCAATCTAATTCTTTCATGTTTCACTCGTAGGTTCCTTTCTTACGACTATCCAGATCAGCACAAGGTGTAATGTAACTATTACAAACCATTATTTCTGACTTCATAGCAATTCGGCAGCAAGGCAAGCTTTGTAGAGTTTTTTTTTTGGCGTATTTTAATCAGCTCAGGGCATAGTGTTAACATACATCATTTTGCTACTTGATGCAGGGGTGTCATAGAGTGTTTTGATTTCAATAGCAGCTGAAATCGTGAACTTATAGGGTGCCAAAACTGAACTTTTTCTTTTAATTGTATGCTTGTTTTCAGCTTGATTTGGTGGAAGGACACCATTCATACGCTTCCATTTCTTCTGTTCACAGCCATAGAAGCATTATCTGGTCTTCTTTTGTGCTCAGTTTCTTCATTTCACATTCTGGTTTTAGATTTAAGAAGTTAGAAATCCATCTAAGGTGTCTTTATGTCTTCGAAGGTGCAACTAAGAATTAAATGATGCTGTTTTTCACAGACTGGTTAGGATGAAACTATTATGATTCATTACAAGTCATCTTTTTACATTACAATTAATATATGAAATGATAATTGTAGTTTCATCTCCAATGTTGAATAGGTGAAGCATATTTATGGACCTCTACCAGATGAAAGTGTGAGGTGAATGCTTTTCAAAAATAAACTTAAAAGTCAAGCAATTCTATACCAGGTAACGCTGTTCACACGTCACTATGCTACTTGAACAGGCAACCCATTTTATTTGCAAAATGTTACATAACTAGGCTCTAGGAGAAGCTAACTACCTTCAATTCTGAAATAGGTTCGTCCTTGTAACAGTATTTCTTATTTGGTTGGTTCTTATTCTTTCTATAGGAGGAGATTGGAAAGACTTGTAAAAGAGACAGAAGGTAAGCATCAGCTACTTCCAACACACCAACCATACTATATATTCTAAAATATCATTCGTTCCTTCAGATTCAAGACTCTTATCCTGTAATTCTCATGCACAGGTTATTTCGGAAGCGATATGCAAACCTTGTGTGAAGAAGCTGCTATGATGCTAATTAGAGAACTTGGATCAAACATTTTGACAGTGAAGGCCAATCAGGTAACTACTTGAACTTCATTTCGGATTTTTATTTTGTTCAGTTGCAAACATCTGAAAAACTAGTTGGAGAAGTTTTTCATCGTCAACTTAAAGCTTCTCCATTTATTCCTACATTTCAATTTGCATGGTATCCTTTGTGGATCTACACTTAAGATTGTCCAAGAGGTCATAGGGTACTGAAGTAAACTAGGTCACACAAATGTTACAAACTTACAATTAAGGGGTGCTCGGTGGACAACTTCATTTGCTTCTGTACCCAAATATTTTTCCTTCTATAGAAATGGGTAGAGAATGCCAATTTGGGTGTAATGTTTGTTAATTGGTGTCGTGAATGTTCCTTTGTTTAGATATGTGATTTACAGAAAAACAATGGGGTGTGCAGGTTGAGAAGCAGGTGCAGAAATCTGAACGTGCAGGATCTACTTTTTTTAAATTGATGATAAAAGGTTTGCAACGTATATAAAAGTTGGTAAAGTAACGTTGCTAACAATCAAATGATTTGAACGTATATAAATGTCGCAAAGATAAAGCACGATGTCACCATTTTATGTGGGACCCACTGACACGTGTCCATACCTTAAGGAACGTAAAAATATCCGTTGTTTAAAAAGGATTATTTAACTAGAGCAACGATTATATACGTTGCTTTAGATAAGACATGCAACGGATGCAGCAACCGATGATACGTTGCTATATATATTTTAAGCAACATATGTAGAAGTTGCAAAGAATTTGTGACGCCGTGTAGGCAACCTACATAAGCGTTGCTTAAATTCATAGCAACGATTATAAACGTGGCAAATTGAGCATTTTGGTGTAGTGTCACCTTAAGTTATCAACATTTATTCGAAAATATACCTTTGTATTAGCAGACATGTTCAATTCATGAGTCTCAAAACATTTTCATATCATGTTCGACTCATCAATACAAGGACTCATCGTCCCATGAAATCAGCAACTGACTCCACAATCACGAGATGTCATTCGTGTTACATGGGAGATATTAACTAGGGTTTTGGTCTGGTGGTCTACGGCACGTGTGTTCATAAACACAACGAGAATGTGAGCAAGTCGTGCAATCAGTTGGAGGAGTTAGCAAAGTAGTGGGTAGAAAATCAACCAAGTCTCCGCACGATGAGCAATTGGTTTTAACACGATTTCCACTTCCCCACTCTTTGACTTCAGCAACTGTCACACTTCATGGGATCAAGGTGTTTACAATTCTGGCAATATAAATAAGTCTCGAACCATGATTGAAAAACAGAACAGTCTCTCGTCAAGTAGACAAACAAGGGATTAAGAACTCATCATTCAATCAATCAGAACTTATATTCTCCACGAAGAATACACACCTACAATCTTTGATCACCATTGATCTCACACATTTCTCAGATTCCCTCCTACAGATCGACCCATCCTCTCTTGTGACTGAATTGACTCTGGAACGGCCATTGTCTTAGTTCAGGACAAAGTCTTATAGATTGATCTCTCGAACTTAAAGCACTCCCTTCTCGCAGTGCATCTGTGTGAGGTTGAGCATTTGCTCGGTTCAAGGAGCCTCCGCCACACGGTCATCTCCTCAATCCCGTAAAAACCAGCAAATTGTTTTTTCCCATCTACAGATTGGCGACCATAGTGGGAGATCATTCTCTCGGTTGCAATCTCACATTTTCACAAGATAGCTGGTCTTAGGTCTGGGTTAGTTACGAATGCAAACGACGCTAGCACTAGCAACAATAACAATGATGGTATTCCAGAAACTATTCCTGCTTCTGACAATGGTGGCGAAGTCACTCCTTCTCAACCCTATGCTGGAAATCATCCTCTTTTTGGACGACATCCTGAAGAAGTCAGAGAAAATCCGCCTACCATAAGCGATCTCATGAAGGTGCAGGAAACTCTTGCCAAGAATCAGACTGATATGACTGCCACTCAGAAGGAATTATTCAATTATCTCAAGACTCTTACAGACAAGGTGTCAGAGAAAACTCAAGAGAAAGGAAAAGCTAAAGAAACAACTTCGGACTCGGATCCTGAAGTCACTCCGATCCATGAAGTAGAAGATGAAGAGGTTCCTAAAGCCAAAACTGCAGATCCAAAGGAACCGTCCAGTTTCATCACCCGTGAAGACTTGGAGCGTCTCTTGGAGGATCGTGTAAAGGATAAAGTGTCCTCTTCTGTCCACTGTCACCAACCTCCATACCCTGCCGCTACACAAAGGATTCCTCTGCCAAAAGGTTATGTCTCTCCAACGTTCACCCTTTATGATGGAACAGGCAATGCTCGAGAGCATGTTTCTCGGTTTCTGGAAGCTTTGGGTGAACATGAACATAACCATGTTTTCCTCCTCAAGGAATTTTAAAATCTTTAAAAGGAAGAGCATACACCTGGTACAACAACAACGCACCAGGAACTATCAAAAGTTGTGGAGAAATGATTAATGCTTTCTACAGAAAATATTTCTTCGTTTCAGAGCAAATCACTCTCTCTGACCTCGGAAGGATGTTTCAAAGAAACAACGACCATCCTAATGATTATGTGAAAAGGTTTAGGGTTCAAGCCCTGGACTGTCATGATCCAAATGTCACGGAGCAGCAACTTGTGGACTTGTGCATTAATGGAATGATCCCGGTCTACAGAGATTTACTGGAAGCGGCTAAGAGATCGGCAACTACCGCACCCGCTTTAATAGAAAGGGCTAAGGCTACAAAAACTAAATAACCACGAGAAACTCGAGTTAGTAGACGTTTAATCAACAAGCAGTACAATCTCCAACCCTCCACAAATGTTATCGCAGAAGGGAGCAAACGGAAATCCGAGCCACGCAAGCATACCCCAGCTCTTTCAAAAGCACAAAGGAAGGATAAACAAGATGCACAAGCCCCTGACCAGCGCACATGAACTGATCAAGAGGCACATGACTTCCCATTTTCCAATGAAGAGGTGATCGAACTCCTGTATGTCTGGATCCAAGATGGTGCAATCAAGTTACCATATGTCAAGAAAGAACCAACTGAAGAGGACACGGAAAGTCCTCGTTACTACCGCTTCCACAGGTTCGTCAATCATCCCACAAGTGACTGCAAAGTTTTGAAGCGCATATTCAGTGAAAAGGTTGAATCAGGAGAGCTTAACTTAGGGACTGAAGGAGTACACATGGACCCTCTCCCAGTCAGGACTTTCTCCATCTCTGAACAACAAGTCAAAGAAGCAGTTCATTCATTGATCAAGCATGTCTGCGAATTACTTTATATGTCAAAGGAGCAAAGGGGAGACATGTTCATGGCTTTGAACCATATAGTATCCGGTAAGCGTATACTGATTCCAGAAGTACCTCCTGAACCTCCAGCCATTGACAAAGAAATGTATGACTGGGGACTGCTCACCACATTGCATATTAAAAGAAATGAATTCAAAAGAGCATTTGTTGATGTTGGCACTGCCATCAACATCATTCCTTTGAAAACTCTCAGAGCCGCTGGCATTACCCGACAAGAAGCTACTCATGCTCCCATGTCAATCAGGGATCATGAAGGGATGCCCAGAGACGCATATGGCTACATCACCCTCAAGATCAAAGAGAGCTCGGTCTGCACTGAGACCAAGTTTTACATAATCCGGGAATATCCAGGATACGACATGATCCTCGGACGAACTTGGATTCATGCTGGAAAAATGGCTTTAACGCCTTCAGCACATCCCACTATTGAAGAAGACTCTGATTCGGAAGAAATAGATGATACCCCACCATTTGAGCATCTGAAGGAAGTTAAAGCCTTGATGGAACTTACACAGAAACCTGGAGAAAGTGCACACACCTTTGTCAAAAGGTTCCGTACTCAGGCAAGTCTTATTCCTCTTCACGCGCCTATACTACCAATGTTTAATCATGTTGCCCTGGTCCGGGGAATTCTTCCCACTGAAAAATTAGCCGTCGCAAAGTGCTATGAGTGGATAACCTCACCACGAAAATATTACACCAAATGGTTGAAGACAGAGCTTCTTCAAACCGAGCATTCTATCAAGAGGTTTATCGCTGAAGACATGGCTAAGCATGACAGACAGTACTCCGGATACTCCCCTTTTCATGAGTGCCCGTATGTCCCACAACCTTGGAATCCCACCACACGAGGAATTACGAATCAACAGAAGATATTCAAGGCGCGGACGACCAAGCCTAACAAATTCCATGAAGGAGACCTAGTTCTCAAAGCAGCTAAGCGCAACCTTCATTCTGCAAAAAACTCCAATTGGGAAGGACCTTTCATGTTTGCTAAATCCATGGATGGAGGATACTAAAAGCTAATCAATACGGATTGCAGGACCGTGCCAGTGATCCACGAAAATTGGCTTAAAGCATTTGATGCCTGAAATTATTGGGCATTTGAGGTACTGGGCGTTTGAGTATTCATGACGTCTGGGATTTGGAATTTAGGATTTTCTTTCCTTGTATTTCAATTCCTCCAAAATGTTTGCAATACTTGCATTCAGTATTTGAATTCAGCAATTTATCAAAATTCAGTTCATTTTACTTAAAGAAAATCTCTATCAAATCCTCAATCATCTACCAATCCAGAACCAAAACCAAAGTAAAACCTCACATCTCTCAGAAGTTCAAGAGATTATGAAAAAGAAATTAAAGAAAGTCAGCAAAGAAATATTTTCGCTCCTCTGCATCCTTCAAGACTTGCAAAGCCGCCTTCTCCATGTTCATCTCCTTAGTCAGCTTAGCAATGTTATCTTCCTTCTCCGTTACAACATCATTGGGAAAGGGTATGTTATTATCACACGAGTCCTTGATAGCATTTATTTTCTTACAAAGCCACTTCACGTTGAAGCCAAGTCTTTCAGAATTCTCCAAATTGAACTCCCAATCAAAGAGTACATCTGGAGTCACAGGATTTCTTCCCCTAGTGCATATATCACTTACAACACGCAAGATGACACTTACTTGCATTGTTAAAGCATAAGCGCGTCTAGGGTCTCTAGTAACTATGATGTGACCAAACTTCTTCCATATCTTGTCATACAAACCGACATTATCCAATAGGAACACTGAATCCGCCAACTAGTCCGTGATATGGGAGTGATGCATCAAAAGGAGGATCAAAAACAATCCCTGTATTCGAGTATTCATGTACCACTATATGATTCTCAATTACTGGGGCAACTTTTACAGTCATGTCGACAGCTTCCTCAGTCTCTTCTACCCCGGTTCAGCTTCTTCCGCCGCTGGAGCAACAACGATTGAAGTCTCAGTTACCTTAATGGTTTCAGTAGCGATCCCCTCATGGCCTTGAAGTTCAGTGGTGGTTTTCCCTTTGTAAATAACCACAGGGTTTTTCGGATCATCGTTATTGGTTCCATTATTCTCAATTCGGCATTTAATACCTGATACGAAGATTACATGAGATTAGAGCAATCTAAACATGGAAACCAAATGGTGTTAATATATATCCTTATTTAAGGATAATATATTGTTACCTAGTATATAGGATCTTTGCTTTATCGTAATATTGGGCTCTATATATTCATGAGTTGTGTAACCAGAATTGATAAGATTATCATAATAAGAATTATCTTCTTCTCGATCCTATATTTGTGAAGATGGTATCTATGAGCTAGGGTTCTTGAATCATGGGTAGTGATTCAAAATTCTACCAAAATAAATTAAAACAAAAAGGGAAGATGGAAAACAAATCTGCTCCTATTATCGTTCAATCTGAAGGTGCAACATTCAAGGCTGGTTGTTCTTGATGAAACAAACTATGATTTGTGGTCACAAATCATGGAGATGCATATTGCTAAAAAAGAAAAAACCTCATTTATTATGGGAAGGACAAGAAAACCTAGCGAGGAAGATCCAAGATATGAGAAGTGGCACACAAATAATCAAAAGGTCAAGAGATGGTTGTTGATGTCTATGTCACCTGAAATCATTAAGAGATATATTCGGTTACCTACTGCTAGAGATATTTGGGATGCATTATCTAAAGCCTTTTATGATGGAGATGATGAGATGTAGGTATTTACTCTAAATCGAGGAGTGTTTTCGGCAAAACAAAATGGCATAGCACTCTCAATTTATTATGGAGAACTAACTGAAACCTTTGGAGAGCTGGATCATCGTGACAAGGTGGTTATGGAGAATCCTAATGATATTGAAGCCTATCGGAAATCAATTCAGCGCCTAAGGGTGCATATATTCCTTGCTGGATTAAATGAAAGTTTTGAGCAGATCCGTGGTGAAATCTTGAGAAAAGATCATATTCCTGAATTGGAATCATGTTATGCACTCGTTCGTCGTGAATCTGTTCGACGTATAATGATGGAAAAAAAATCGGAAGAAGTTGAACCTGTTGCTATGGCAACTCGAAATTGGTACAATCAAAAAGGTTTTTTTTCAGATATGCTCAAAGACTGAGGTGGACAAGTCATCACTTAAGTGTACACAATGTAATCAATCTGGACATACAATTGACATGTGTTTCGAGTTGGTTGGATATCCAGATTGGTGGGATCAACATCTGGAGAGGAAGAAGGAGACAAAGAAAAATTCCGGTGCTCCAACGGTGTAGATGGGGAAAAACGATTTGCTGGTTTTTAAGGAATTGAGGAGACGACCGTACGGAGGAGACTCCATGAACCGAGCGAAATGTTAAACCTCACACAGATGCACCGCTACAAAGGGGGTTCTTTAGATTCGAGAGATTAATCTGTAGTACTCCGACCTAAATCAAGACAATGACCATTCCAGAGTAAATTCGGTCACAAGAGAGGATGGGTTGATCTGTAGGAGGGAAGCTGAGAAATGTGTGGAATCAATGGTAATCAAAGATTGTGGGTGTGTGAATTCCGAATACGATAAGATCTGAGTGATTGAAATTGCTCAATTGAGAGTAGTTGCTCAATTGATGAGTTGATGATCTCGTGTTGTCGATGAGACCTGAGATTGATGATACTGATGATGATGATTCAATCATGATTCAGAGACTTATTTATATTGCTGGAATTGTATACACCATGATTCCATGAAGTGTGACAGTTGATGGAATCAAGGAGTGGGGAAGTGGAGATCGTGTTTGAAACCATTTGCTCAACGTGTGGAGACTTGGTCGATTTTCCACCCACTACCTCGTGAATTCCTTCAACTGATTGCACGACTTGCTCACATTGCGTCGTGTGTTTGAACACACGTGCCGTAGACCTCCAGACCAAAACCCTAAGTGATATCCCCCTAAGTGACACGATTGACGTCTCGTGGTTTGTTAGTTAATTGATGAATTCATGGTTTGATGGGACGATGAGTCCATGTAGTCGTTGAGTTGAACATGATGTTCTGAAACTCATGAATTGAACATGTCATGAGACAGAGGCATAGTTCTTACAATGAAGTGAGCAAGTATCGCTCATTCGATGGATCGTTGAATATCGATTGTTGAACCAATATTCCTTGGTTGGAGCAAATATTCCTCATCTGAGCAAATGCTGCTCATGTGATGAATTGTTGAATATTTGATCGTCTGAGCATGTGTTGTTCATCTGATGGATTATTTGGCAACGTACCAAGAATATTAATTAAATTACTGGTCGTTGAACCGAGCATAATTAATAAGATTAATGACCATGAGGTCGTCGTAAAATTATTAAGGTTGGAATCTGGAATGATGATCCTTGGATTCAGAAACCCTAATTTGATCAATTGATGATCAATTCATGGTTCGTCAGAATTTCAACCATGGGACGAAGGAGGGAGCGACTACATGGGACCTTGGATCAACCATGTAGTTTCCATATGCTCACGTGAGAAAATACGAAGTACTCCTGAAGAGTTGACGATTTGTTGGTGAAAGAATGATTAAATGCTGGCTTAATAATTTATTCAAAAATACTCGTCTGAGCCTTAGGTGAGAAAACCTAATTAATTATGACGAGGCGAGGGACCGACCATGGAGTCATGAAACCGTCCATGGGTTGTCACGTGACCGCCTGATGATCACTTCATGAAAATCCAAAGTGTTTGGAAGAGTTTTGGACCTGATACGAGCAATTGTGCAAATTAGGTCAAAACTGTGAAAATTGATGCGACCGGCTTCCGTGAGCCAAAGAGCCAATCTTGGTCGGTCAAGATAGCGTGCTCGTGTCCCCAAGGTGTCCGCATCTCAGTCCTGAGAATTTTGATATTTTCTGGCGTGCAATTGAGCATCCATTCGAGAAAATATGCCAAAATTAGGGTTTCGACGAAACTGAGGAAAACACCATGAGATGATGAAAAATAATTATAAAATAAGGAATGAGGAGGTGTGGGACCGCCGTGATCAAGGCATGGTCGGCCGGTCGTGACCACGGTCTCGTGGTGCCTTTTCCTTAATTTTATAATATTTTGATGATTTTATGAAAAATTCATGAATTTTGAGAAATTTGATGAATTTAGGGAGTTTCCATGAACTGAAGGAGTTTTCATGAGTTCATGGAAGCAAAAAATATTAAAATAATAAAAACAAGGGCGTGTGGGGCCTTGGAGGCATAGCCGGCCGGCTTGGGCCCGGTCCCACGAGTTTTCATAAATTTTTAATATTTTTTAGGTATTTTGATGATTTGAGGGAATTTTTCCTAATTTGAGAGAAATACCATGAAATCAAGGAATTTGATGAATTCAAGGAAAACTAATAAAATAATAAAACAAAGGGGCGTGTGGGACCGGCTAGGGCATGGCCGGCCGGCCAAGGCCCGGTCCCACAAGTTTTCATAATTTATATTATTTTATTATTATTTGATGATTTGTGCAAAAATACCATGAAATCAAGGAGTTTTTTCATGAAATTAGAGAAATAATAATAATAATAATAAAATAATAAGGAACCATGGGTGTGGGGCCGGTTGGGACCAAGGCATGGACGGTTGGCCAATGGTCACGCCCCACACTCCTTTCCTTAATTTTATATTATTTTTTATGGATTTATGGAATTACCATGAAACCGAGGAGTTTCCTCGAGACGAAGGAGATTTGATAAAATGAGAGGATTTTCATCAAATCATGGAAAATAATAAAAATGCATTAAAAATATAAAATTAGCGTGGGATTGACCACGACACGGTCGGTCGGTCGTGTGTCCGTGCTCCCGACACCCTGGTCAATATTTTTAATTATTTATTATTTTCTTCTCTATTTTGCATAGGTTCATCGTTTTGTTGTATTTTTGAAATACTCATTCGTGCGGTGACTGTTAGTGTATCATCGTTGAATACACCTTCACCATTCGAATCGGGGCTTACTTAGAGGTAGCTCAGACGCCCGGTTGTTGATTATTTATTACTAATTGTGGAATTCAGCGGAGAATAATTCACAAAACGGAGTAATAAGATGTTTATTATTAATTCATAGGATCAGCTGAGGATTCGACTACGAATTCAGAATAATAAAATGAACATTACCATTCCATGGGATCGTAGATTCGACCATAGAATCGGAGTAATTAAGGTTTATCTATTACCATTTATGAGACCAGTTGTGGATTCGATCATGAAATCGGAGTAATGAGATAATATAGTTATTGCTATCTAATGAGATCAAGCTGTGGATTCGATCATAGAATCATAACAATTGTTATTGCCATTCCATGGGACCAGTTGTGGATTCGACCATGGAATATGAACAATAATAGATTATTCCAGTAGTGAATGTCACGGCAGAATCAATCTTAATTAGGAATAATTAACTCTGTGGCTCTATACTAGCAGAGCAAGCTGTCTAAGAGCATTAATTATCCCGATATAAGCTTGTCGGTAAGTCATATCCTTTATATAGTCAGGGTAAAATTGTTGTTTGTTCCTGAAGATGTTATCGCTCTATACTAGCAGAGCAAGGTGTCTAGGAGCTGTCCATCTCGTGATGCTATATAGAAATAATCACTGAAAGTATTCAGTATTCATGAGATATGCCGTTGTCCAGTCGTGAGACTACATATCTACATGTACTCTGAGAGAAGGTACTCTCCGTTGAGAATTCGATTAGAGACTCGTGTCTCGATACTCACGTCCGATTGCTGAATCGGAGTTTCGTATAATTATGAGTTTACGAATTTAACCTTTGTCGAAAATCCACCATCTACATTAAGTCCCCTGCTTACTGAGGAAAGCTGTGTTCCTTAGTCAGCATTAAATGGTGATTTTCCGGCCATAAATAATAATACCAGTAATTGAACTTAGTCGTAAGTTGAGACGTTACCGGATTTAGAGAGCATGAGCAAACCACGACTTGATGAAGGCTTCAATATCATGATTGGAGCATCGTTTGATGAGTATAAATTTGTGTTGAAACGCTGGTTTGGATGACGAGTCTGTGGTCGGTTAGGATTCGCGGGTCGGGTCCGATAAGGAAATCCTTAGAAAATTAGGTTTTGGAAATAAAATTGATATAAAAGGGATTAATCCTTTTTTTTTATTTTCCTTCACACACGGCCAACACCTTCATCACCTCTCCAACCTTCACGTCAGCAGCGAGTGGAGGAGAATTTTTTGCCGGAGCTCCGCCGCCGCCGTCGCCGCCGGCCAACTTCCGGCCAATTCACCCAGGTGCGATTATTTTTTTTTGTTTGCTGATGTTTATGATCCTCATGAGTTGTTCATGCTTTGATCATGATGAAGTTATATACATGTGTGTATATTAGTGTGAGTTTTATGAAAAACCCTCGTTTTTGAAAACGTATGTTCGTTCGATCGTTAGTTTTGAAAACTAATTATAATCCCTGATTTAGGAGAGATTTTTTTTTAATATGAACCTAGGTCCAGTGATAAAACTTAGTGTATGAGCTTTCATGTATACCAAGGTTTCATCATAAAAGAAGTGAATTTTCATGAAATTGGAAAAATCCTTCGTTTTAAAGACAAATAATGATGACACGAAGGAAAATATGCATGATGAACTTGTGTCCAGTGATAAAATTTTGCTCATGATCTTTCATGTAAATAAAAAACTTTATCATATGTATGAGATGTGAGCTTTCACAATATTTTTTGAAATAAACCTTCGTTTTAAAGACAAATAACGATGATACGAAGGAAAAATATATTTTTTATCTATGTACATGCAGCCGTGACATATATTGTGCAAAATATGATGATATATTTTATTGTCATGAGTTTATTTTCATTAAATAAAATCCTTGAGAGTTTATGTATGCAAGTTGCATTAATTGCTGCTTTTTCAAAAAAACCAGAAACGTGGGTTTTGAGGAACCTTCGAAGATAGACAATGTATTTATGATGAAATATTTTATTGTTGTAAACTTCATAGGTCAGTTGTGTGAATGTTCACATTATGAAAATTGTGTCTGTGATTTCATGAAAAATCAGTTTCGGAAATTAAATAAAGTTTCGTTTTTGCAGTTTTCGAAGAGACGAACGATTTTGAGGTGTTAACTCTAGTATTACTATCACCATTGTTAGTGGATGTATAAAAGGTAAGAGTTAAGAGTTACCATTTTTGCTGATGTTGGTTTGTTTACATGGTAGTAATCTTTGATCTTCCGATTCCAGAAAATGTCCACCAACAGTAACAGCAATTACGATTACTGGTATTCCTCTTCTTCCTCTGGCTCTTCTGATGAGGATTCCGACGCTCCTGTAGCGAAATCGAAGGCTAAGGTTACCCAGAAATGGGTGAAGCCTAATGTTCCTTTGGATAAGCGAAGAGTCTCTTTTGATGAACTCGAAAAGAAAAGAGCTGAAGACAAAAAGGAGGATGCCCGTCAACGTGAAAAAGATCGCACCCGGCGTAAGAGACAGAGAGTTGAGGAGAAGCGTCAATTCTTGGATGGGGTGCCTTCTGATTCTGATGTTGATGCTTCTGAAGGAGAGATCGCATGGTAACCATCCGAGCGTTACATTAAGCCTGATCGATATGAAAGAGAGCATCGGAGGACGATGAAGAAAATTGAAGCTGAAGCTGAAGCTGAAGCAGAAGATAATTCGGATTCAGATGATGATGTTATCTTCCGTCCACCGGACTTCATCAATGATCCTGATAGTGACTCTGAAGAATATGATTCCGAGAAGGACAGTGACGATGAAGCTGACAATTCAGATGAGTCCGACGAGTAGTTTTACTTCCATCTTCTTGTAGATGGTAGAACATTCCCTTTTTAGTCTTCATAGTAGATATCTTTCTTTTGACTGTTTAAACGACTTTACTTCAATTAGACTTTTCTTCTGAATGATAAACATTTTGTTAACGTCGATTTCTTCTAATCCATGACATGGACCGATGTCCATATATCCAAATTCATCATGACTTGTTGATTTTCATGAGAAGTAACATAACACACGGCCGAGAATTCATGACGTGTACAAGGCTTGTGGCCTATCCTTTGACCCGTGATGTTCAGTCCCCAGTGTGTTATTTTCCTCCGTGTCTCCGGTATCGATCTTTGAAGTCCAGGGTTTCAGTGGAACTCGTAACTGAGTTGAATACATAACTATCACCTGATATATATATATATATATATATCTTAAAGACTCCAAATCTATGATCCACGCAAATATTTCTTCCATTCCTGAGTCAGTTTCATCGTGCAGAGAAGTTTTGATCCTACCTCCTTGCCGTCATGTCGAGCAATAACATTTCTTCTCAAGATGATCTTCAGTCGAAGCGTGAAATGGCAACGTCTATCTCAGTAAGTTGTACACTTCTTCTTCTCCTTTCTTGTCTCTGTTCAATTGTTGATCACAAAAAAATGATTTGTCGTAGGACTGTAAGAAGAATACTACTCCTCATAATGTAAGGCCTAAGCGGAATGTTAGAGCTCCTGCCCGGTATGGATCGGCTTGTGCTGAAGCTGGATCGTCTGTAAGTAAACTTATGACTCTTGAGATTGTACTGAGTCCCGGGATTAACACTCTTTCATTTCATCATAGGAGGATGTCTGTGTCGTCGTCGACGCTAGACGAAGAAAGAGTGGAAATTCCGTGACCGTGGTTGAGGTCGAGGAAAGCAGCAACCAGGCATGTCAAGATTTTGCAGGATCCGTGGAGACCGGAGACGGTGTCCATGCTCGTGAATACCCAACCGCTGGACTTTTGTTTGAAGCCCCATTGATTAATACCTTCCCAGACAATGAAATGGTCGGCGGATTCGTGGTTCCCAAATGTCATGTATCTCTGTACACCAAGATCTGGAAGAAGTATGGTCATATTGCCACCACAGAAGTGTGGAAAGGTTTTCTTCCAACCCTTTTAACCACGGTAGCGGGGTTATTTCCGATCATCGAGGAAATGAATCAAATGCACTTGCGAGACGTCAAAAACCATGAGCTGCACCAATGGGATGAATGATCTCGAATTGTGAGATTTCGATTCAATGTAAGCTGGCTCCGTCGTCGTCTTGAGATAATCAAGGTTCATAAGGCGGCAGAGGCTGCTGATGCAATTTCCATGAATGCAGCTTTACTGGATGAGGAGAGGATACTGGCTCTGGAGTCAGCAAGGGTTGAGAAAGCGGTCGAAGACTTAAAGGCAAAGACCAAGATTTTTCAGAAGAAGCTTGACGAGGCTTCTTACAGGGATTATCCGTTGCTGGATGGTTTGCTCTGAGTGAGCATTTGTGGTTGTTATTTTTTGAGTAAATCTGAGTTTCTAGTTAGGTGAAACAGTTGATCGTGGTATGAACGAATTTTGCTCATTTTGAAATGTTTAATGAACAAAGGAGCATTCGCATGCTCTTTGGAGGAATGAAATTACATTTTTGAAAATACTTGAAATGATGAAGAGGTAGTTTGTTTCATGGATCAGGCATAATAAGCTTTGAGCCATTTGCCATTGATGATGTTTCCTTCCTTTCCTCCATTGATTGCTAAAATTTTGTAGTATCCGCTAGACACTGCTTTGATAACAACATATGGCCCTTCCCATTTAGGAGAGAACTTAGGAGCGGACATGTCTTGTTGAATGTGCTTTGCCGTCTTTAATACCAAATCTCCTACTTGAAATGTTCGAGGTCTTACCATTTTGTTGTAGGCTCTGGAGATCCTCTGTTTGTAAGCTTCCACATATTTTTCCACCTTGGTTCCCTTGATTCCAGCATATCTAGCTCAGCGATTCTTGATCTGGAGATTTCGGCCTCATCCCATTGTCACCCTGGATGCTGCAATCCTGGCTGAGGGAACTTTGATTTCTGCTGGAAGTATGGCATCGGCTCCATAGACAAGGGAATATGGCGAAGTACCGATCGAGCTCCTTGGTGCAGTTCTGTAAGCCCATAGAGCCATGGGTAATTGCTCATGCCATGATCGAGGATTGTCATGAATCGTCCGACTGATAATCCTGACCAAAGTCTTGTTGGTACTTTCTGCTTGACCATTTCCTTGTGGATAGTAAGGCGTGGAGAAGATTTGTTTGATCCCATATTTATTGAGCAGCTTCTCAACATCTTGATTGGCAAAAGGAGTTCCGTTATCTGTGATGATATGCTTAGGAACTCCGAATCTGCATATTATGTGCTCTTTGATGAAGGCGGCAATCGTAACTCCAGTGGTGCTTCGAAGAGGAATAGCTTCGACCCACTTGGTGAAGTACTCTGTCGCAGTGATGATGTATTCATGTTGTTTTGAAGATGCTGGATTGATCTTCCCAATGATATCTAGTCCCCAGCTGTAGAAAGGCCACGACTATTCACAGAATTCAACGGGAGACAAGGAGTGTGGATGAGATTACCATGGGTTTGGCATTGGTGACACCTCTGAACGTGTGCGGCTGCATCATCTTCCATGGTTGGCCAATAATATTTGAAGAAATAGTTTCCTCTTTCCTTGATGTTCTCCATCATGTACTTCTTCAGGATTGTAGGGATTTCATGTTCGGCTAAGCACCTCAGTAAATTTCCACCAAAGCTTTTGCGGTATAAGATCCCATCGAGATAGACAATCTCTTAGCTTTCTGAATGAGTTTGACTGCTTGCTTCTTTTCCAGTGGTAGTTCGTTGTCCCAGGTATTTGATGTAAGGCTCCCTCCAGTCCCCAGTGTGGTGGACGTCAAAACCTCCAAGTGATGAGGAGGTGTTTGGCAATCAGGACAAGATCCTTGTAAAGCTCTTGACTGAGTCTCCATGGATGGCCAGTAGTACCCCATTCTTTGAAGCTTTCTGTAAAGTGTTACCACTAACGTTTGCCCACAGACTTCCTCATGTATGCGCTTGAGTTGTTCTTCCGCTTCGTCGCTCCCAAGACATCGTGATAGAGATCCATCAGGGTTTCGATAGTATAGCCCTCCATGAAGCAAGAAGTAGTTTTTCAATTCCTTGAGGCTGACTTGGCCTTCTGAAATAGAGCTGCTCAATTCATGAATGATGGGTGCTCGCCAATCGTTTGCTGGAATGTCTTCGATCTGAGTGAGCCAAGTTGATGATACCGTACGTCTTTGTACAGTGATCGTTTTCTGTGCTCCTTCGAATTGCAGCTTGGAGGCGAGAGTTTCTAGGCAATCAGCATGCCTGTTGTTAGTCCGTCCAGTATGGACGATCGTTGCGTCAGCAAAATAGGTCAACAGTCGCTGAGCTTCGGTTCTGAATGGAGCAAGTGTGATTTCTTTGAGAGAATACGTTCCATTCATCTGGTTGACCAATAATTTTGAATCTCCCCTTATCTCGAGGTGTGTTGCTCCTGCTTGCTTGGCCAAGGATAATCCTAATAGGAAGGCTTCATATTCCGCTGAGTTGTTGGTGCAGTGGAAATCCAACTTGAACGAATGTGAGAAAACTTCACCACACTATGCCCGCTCCTCCGGTGTCACTACTAGGGGTGGCAGATCCATCAAAGTATATAAGCCATGTTTCTTCCTTGATGACTAAGATATCTGGGAATTCGCCGGATACTTCTTCATGTAGTGTTGTTGTGTCTTCCCCTAGAAAAGCAGCGAGCAAGTCTGCGACCGCTTGACCTTTGATGGCTTTAGGTGGCGTGCAAGCTATGTCAAATTCTGACATCTGGAGTAGCCACTTCGCTGGTCTTCCTATTAAGGCTGGCTTTGATAGCAAGAACTTTATGGGATCGTCTTTGGAGATGAGTACGACCCTGTTAGATAGTAAGTAATGTCTGAACTTCTGGATTGCATGTACCAATGCCAGGCATGCCCTTTCGGCCTTTGGATATCGGAGTTGAGCATCTCTCATTGTGCGGCTGAAGTAGTAAATCGGTCGTTCGACGCCTTCGTCGTCTTCCTGAGCGAGGAGTGCGCCGATGGCGACGTCACTGGAGGCTGTGTAAAGAATCAGAGGTCGTCCCTGCACTGGAGACCTCATGACGGCCGGTGACAATAATATCTGTTGTATTTTATGGAAAGCTTCTTGTTGAACAGCTGTCCAGGTGAAGCTTGCTCCTTTCTTCAGCAGAGGTGTGAACGAAGCAATGAGTTGAGCTAATCCAGGAATGAAGCGTCGAATATAATTTACCTTGCCCATAAAGCTCTGTAGTTCCTTCACGGTACGTGGAGGAGGCATGGTGGTAATAGCTTTTGCCTTGTCGGGTCGACTTTGATCCCTTCAGCCGTGACCAGGAATCCTAAGAATTTTCCGGAAGAAACTCCGAATGCGCACTTTAAAGGATTCATTTTTAATTTGTATTCTCTGCACCTTTCAAACACCTGCCTTAGAACTTCGAGATGAGATGCTCGAGTCTTCGATTTTACCACCACATCATCAACATAGTCTTCTACTTGCTTGTGCATCATGTCGTGGAATATGGCAGTCATGGCTCGTTGATAGGTGGCACCAGCATTCTTTAATCCAAAGGGCATCACAGTGTAGTGAAAATTCCCAATGGGAGTACGGAACGCAGTCTTGTTGGCGTCATGTTCATACATCTTGATCTGGTTGTACCCACTATAGCCGTCCATGAATGAGAACATACCGTGACCACTGGTTGCATCGACGAGCATGTCAATGTTGGGTAGAGGAAAATCATCCTTTGGACAACATTTATTCAAGTTCCTGAAGTCGACACAACATCTGATTTGACCATTTTTCTTCTTAACAGGTACCACATTTGCTAGCCACGTTGGATGAAGAATAGGTTGATGAACCCTGCTGCCAACAGTTTCTGGATTTCGACCTTGATTTGCTCCTCGACTTCGTGTCTAAATTGTCTGGGCGGTTGTTTGACAGCTTTGGAACCAGGGACGATGTGCAGGTGATGGGTGACGAGTTTGTCATCCAGACCCGGCATTTCTTCGTACGTCCAGGCGAAGACATCTTGATATTCTTTCAATAATTTTACCAGCTCGGTCCTCCTCTGGTGATAGCGCTGAACTGATCAGGATTGGCCTTGGATCGTCTTCAGTCCCAATGTTGATTGTTTCAAGATCGTCAGTGGTAGAGTCAGTGCGTCCTGTAGTTGTCGTGGGGCATCTTGGACTTCTTCAAGTGATTGCTCACTCTGACACGATTCTTCATGGTGGGGAGACTTTTCATCGTTCTCCCCGATTAATTGCTAATCTTTCCGTCGGCGATAAATGACTCTCCCTTCTACGTCTCGATCGGTCGTGAAGTTTGTCCCTGGAGTTGAGACTTGATCATTATGGCGTTTAGTCGGTGTAGGTGACTTGATCATTTAGCAGCTGAGGATGACGGATCGTTATCAGCCTTCTCGATAGTCTTCCAGCTTGGAAGTGGAGTACTGTGAATCCTGCTTGGAGGTTCCGGGATGCCTTTTTGAGATTCAAGGAACTCAGTATCATAGACGGGAGCATAAGGAGATGATGAAGCCGGAATGCGAACGATCTTGTTGTCGAGCAGGGCCTTCATGCATTGATGGTATGTTGAAGGAACCACCTTGTTATCATGGAGCCATGGGTCCCAGTATTATATGGTAGTCAGGTTCTTGCTCGATCACATGAAACTTTGCTTTCGATCGAATCGGCCCCACCCTCAAATCTATGTATGCATATCCATATGTATGGCTTTGACTTCCTTCAAATCCTGTCATTAGGATGGGATAGCGAACGATTTTACCTTGTGGGAACTGGCCATCCTGAGAGTCTTCATAGTGACAATGTTGGAGAAGCACCGGTGTCAACAAGAGCTCTTCTAAATTCGGTGCCTTTGATGAAACCAGTGACATACAATGCTCGGTTGTGTCCTTCATCCGTCATGCGATCTTCTTCTCCAAAAGATGTTGTCGATCGAATGCCCAGGCACTAGGGAGACTTCTTCAACTGATGGTGTTGGTGGCGTTATTTGCACGCTGGATGATATCTGGTTGAGTGCTGAAAATGTGTCTGTGCGCTGATCCCTGGAGAAGTGCAGGAGTTCACATAGATTTTCAATCAAATGTGTGACCTCTTGTTCCACCGGCTTCTCGTATGTGGTGAAGCTGTTGATTTGAGGGTCAGATGACGCTTCAGTCCCCGGTGTTGAGGCTTCTGGAGCGGAGGTACCGCCTAACTCGGATGTTAATCTGATGAGAAAGTCGAGGATGTGGTTTATCGTCTCCTTCATCAGGTCCATGTTCCTGGTATGGACCTCTAGGATTTGAGCCAACTCTGCCAAAGTCGGGATCCCTCTGCCTTCCATGCCGCCAGGTGTAACATGAGGAATGTTGCCGTTTGAAATATTCTGATCTGAATTAGTTGAATTAGTCCTAAGACCAACCATCTTGTGAGATTGTTAGATTGCAACCGAGAGATTAATCTCCCACTGTGGTCGCCAATCTGTAGATGGGGAAAAACGATTTGCTGGTTTTTAAGGAATTGAGGAGACGACCGTACGGAGGAGACTCCTCGAACCGAGCGAAATGTTAAACCTCACACAGATGCACCGCTGCAAAGGGGGTGCTTTAGATTCGAGAGATCAATCTGTAGTACTCCGGCCTAAATCAAGACAATGACCGTTCCAGAGTAAATTCGGTCACAAGAGAGGATGGGTTGATCTGTAGGAGGGAAGCTGAGAAATGTGTGGAATCAATGGTAATCAAAGATTGTGGGTGTGTGAATTCTGAATACGATAAGCTCTGAGTGATTGAAATTGCTCAATTGAGAGTAGTTGCTCAATTGATGAGTTGATGATCTCGTGTTGTCGATGAGACGTGAGATTGATGATACTGATTGATGATTCAATCATGATTCAGAGACTTATTTATATTGCTGGAATTGTAGACACCATGATTCCATGAAGTGTGACAGTTGATGGAATCAAGGAGTGGGGAAGTGGAGATCGTGTTTGAAACCAGTTGCTCAACGTGTGGAGACTTGGTCGATTTTCCACCCACTACCTCGTGAATTCCTTCAACTGATTGCACGACTTGCTCACATTCCATCGTGTGTTTGAACACACGTGCCGTAGACCGCCAGACCAAAACCCTAAGTGATATCCCCCCAAGTGACACGATTGACGTCTCGTGGTTTTTAGTCAATTGATGACTTCGTGGTTTGATGGGACGATGAGTCCATGTAGTCGTTGAGTTGAACATGATGTTCTGAAACTCATGAATTGAACATGTCATGAGACAGAGGTATAGTTCTTACGATGAAGTGAGCAAGTATTGCTCATTCGATGGATCGTTGAATATTGATTGTTGAACCAATATTCCTTGGTTTGAGCAAATATTTATCATCTGAGCAAGTGTTGCTCATGTGATGAATTGTTGAATATTTGATCGTCTGAGCATGTGTTGCTCATCTGATGGATTATTACCAAAATATTAATTAGAATACTGGTCGTTGAACCGAGCATAATTAATAAAATTAATGACCATGAGGTCGTCGTAAAATTATTAAGGTTGGAATCTGGAATGATGATCCTTGGATTCAGAAACCCTAATTTGATCAATTGATGATCAATTCATGGTTCGTCAGAATTTAACCATGGGACGAAGGAGGGAGCGACTACATGGGACCGTGGATCAACCATGTAGTGTCCATATGCTCACGTGAGCAAATACGAAGAACTCCTGAAGAGTTGACGATTTGTTGGTGAAAGAATGATTAAATGCTGGTTAATCATTTATTCAAAATGCTCGTCTGAGCCTTAGGTGAGAAAACCTAATTAATTATGACGAGGCGAGGGACCGACCATGGAGTCATGAAACCGGCCCTGGGTTGTCACGTGACCGCCTGACGATCACTTCATGAAAATCCAAAGTGTTTGGAAGTTTTGGACCTAATACGAGCAATTGTGCAAATTAGGTCAAAACTGTGAAAATTGATGGGACCGGCTTCCGTGAGCCAAAGCCAATCTTGGTCGGTCAAGATAGCGTGCTCGTGTCCCCAAGGCGTCCGCGTCAGTCCTGAGAATTTTGATATTTTCTGGCGTGCAATTGAGCATCCATTCGAGAAAATATGCCAAAATTAGGGTTTCGACGAAACTGAGGAAAACACCATGAGATGATGAAAAATAATTATAAAATAAGGAATGAGGAGGCGTGGGACCGCCGTGGTCAAGGCATGGTCGGCCGGTCGTGACCACGGTCCCGTGGTGCCTTTTCCTTAATTTTATAATATTTTGATGATTTTATGAAAAATTCATGAATTTTGAGAAATTTGATGAATTTAGGGAGTTTCCATGAATTGAAGGAGTTTTCATGAGTTCAAGGAAGCAAAAATATTAAAATAATAAAACAAGGGCGTGTGGGACCGTGGAAGGCATGGCGGCCGGCTAGGGCCGGTCCCACGAGTTTCCCTAATTTTTAATGATTTTATGAAAATTCATGAATTTTGAGTTTGATGAATTTGGGAGTTTCCATGAATGAAGGAGTTTTCATGAGTTCAGGAAAAAAATATTAAAATAATAAAACAAGGGGGGTGGGACCGTGGAGGCATGGCCGGCCGGCTGGGCCCGGTCCCACGAGTTTTTAATTTTTTAATATTTTTAGGTATTTTGATGATTTGAGGGAATTTTTCCTAATTTGAGAGAAATACCATGAAATCAAGGAATTTGATGAATTCAAGGAAAACTAATAAAATAATAAAACAAAGGGGCGTGTGGGACCGGCTAGGGCATGGCCGGCCGGCCAAGGCCCGGTCCCACAAGTTTTCATAATTTATATTATTTTATTATATTTGATGATTTGTGCAAAAATACCATGAAATCAAGGAGTTTTTTCATGAAATTAGAGAATAATAATAATAATAAAATAATAAGGAACCGTGGGTGTGGGGCCGGTTGGCCAATGGTCACGCCCCACACTCCTTTCCTTAATTTTATATTATTTTTTATGGATTTATGGAAGTACCATGAAACCGAGGAGTTTCCTCGAGACGAAGGAGATTTGATAAAATGAGAGAATTTTCATCAAATCATGGAAAAATAAAAATGCATTAAAATATAAAACTGGCGTGGGATTGACCACGACACGGTCGGTCGGTCGTGTGTCCGTGCCCAGCACCCTGGTCAATATTTTTAATTATTTATTATTTTCTTCTCTATTTTGCATAGGTTCATCGTTTCGTTGTATTTTTGAAATACTCGTTCGTGCGGTGACTGTTAGTGTATCATCGTTGAATACACCTTCACCATTTGAATCGGGGCTTACTTAGAGGTAGCTCAGACGCCCGGTTGTTGATTATTTATTACTAATTGTGGAATTCAGTGGAGAATAATTCACAAAACTGAGTAATAAGATGTTTATTATTAATTCATAGGATCAGCTGAGGATTCGACTACGAATTCAGAATAATAAAGTGAGCATTACCATTCCATGGGATCGTAGATTCGACCATAGAATCAGAGTAATTAAGATTTATCTATTACCATTTATGAGACCAGTTGTGGATTCGATCATGAAATCGGAGTAATGAGATAATATAGTTATTGCTATTCTATGAGATCAAGCTGTGGATTCGATCATAGAATCAGAACAATTGTTATTGCCATTCCATGGGACCAGTTGTGGATTCGACCATGGAATATGAGCAATAATAGATTATTCCAGTAGTGAATGTCACGGCAGAATCAATCTTAATTAGGAATAATTAACTCTGTGGCTCTATACTAGCAGAGCAAGCTGTCTAGGAGCATTAATTATCCCGATATGAGCTTGTCGGCAAGTCATATCCTTTATATAGTCAGGGTAAACTCGTTGTTTGTTCCTGAAGATGTTATCGCTCTATACTAGTAGAGCAAGCTGTCTAGGAGCTGTCCATCTCGTGATGCTATATAGAAATAATCATTGAAAGTATTCAATATCCATGAGATATGTCGTTGTCCAGTCGTGAGACTACATATCTACATGTACTATGATAGAAAGTACTCTCCGTTGAGAATTCGATGAGAGACTCGTGTCTCGATACTCACGTCCGATTGCTGAATCGGAGTTTCGTATAATTATGAGTTTACGAATTTAGCCTTTGTAGAAAATCCACCATCTACAAACGGCTTCAACAAAGAAAGGAAAGGATTCCATGGTAATATCTGCATCAGTAGCAAGGATAGGTAACGATGGTAAGTTTTGAAATGTTTCTTCACTTGTTTTGAATGATTCATGGATAGTTGATTCTGGTGCCGCAGACCATATGACGTGTGATTCTAAACAATTCTCTCCCCTTAAACCATCCTTACAAAAAAACAGTCTCTACTGCAAATGGCTCACAAGCTCCAGTTACTGGTGAAGGGTCAATATCTCTCACTGAAACTTTAAACTTAGATTCTGTCTTAGTAGTTCCTATATTAGACTGTAATCTCCTATCAGTTTCCCAAATAACTAATACATTACATTGTGTAGTGATATTTTGGACTGACTGTTGTGTTTTTAAGGAAATCACAATGAAGCAAACAATTGGTTATAATGTTAAGCGTGGGATGCTATATTATTTGGATTTGGTGTCAAGTAGTTCGGATAAGTTGCGTCAAACTCTTCTTGCCGATGGTTCTGAGGGGGAGAGACAAAAATCTCAAATTTTGTTATGGCATCGACGATTGGGACATGCATCGTTTGGTTATTTAAAAAAATTATTTCCTAGTTTGCTTGCAAAACTTGATATTTCTAGTTTTCATTGTGAAGTATGTGAACTTACAAAAAGCCATCGTGCTTCTTTTCCATTATCATTCAATAAGAGTCCAGTTCCTTTTATGATCATACACTCTGATGTTTGGGGACCATCTAAAACTACTACTCTGGGTGGTTCAAGATGGTTTGTTACTTTTATTGATGATTGCACTAGAATGACGTGGGGTGTCTCATGAAAAACAAAAGTGAAGTTACCGCCTTGTTTCAAAAGTTCCATAAGATGATTAACACTCAGTACAACAAACAAATTCAAGTACTTCGTAGTGATAATGGTGGTGAATATATGGATTCCGACCTTCAACATTATTTGGAGGGACACAGAATTATTCATCAAACTACTTGCTCTAATACGCCTCAGCAGAATGGAGTAGCAGAGAGAAAGAATCGTCACTTACTGGAAGTGGTCTATGCTTCATTGATAGAAGCACTTATGCCATTGATGTATTGGGGAGAGGCACTTACTTCTGCAGCATATGTTATGAATCGAGTGCCATCATGTACCATTGTGTTTCAAACACCCCATCAAGCTCTTGCTGAAGCAGTTGTGGCTCCAACTGTTCCTAATTTGCCGCCTCATGTATTTGGTTGTGTAGCTTATGTTCATCTGCACAAGAACCAACGTGATAAGTTGGCTCCAAGAGCTCTGAAGTGTGTATTTGTGGGATATGCAACAACTAAAAAGGGATACCGTTGCTATCATCCTCCAACTAAAAGAATGTTTGTTACTTTGGATGTTGTATTTCATGAAGATACTATGTATTTTTCATGTGAGTCTGAACTTCAGGGGGAGTACCATAAGGAAATTCAGACTCTTAACTATGATGAAGATATATTGGAAATTGATGTATCTGTTATTGTCAACTCTGATGATAAGGTAAGAGAATCTGTTGATGAAGGTTCTTCAAGAGAAGAAACAGAAAGTACATTATTGGATCGTGATATAGAGACTCAAGATGAGGTTATGATAGAAGAGATTCCAGAGTCTACGTTACCTCAAGAAGATGAAACACCAAACCAATCGTCTGCTACAGATGTTTTTGAAGAATCAAGGAAACAACTTCCACAATGTGTAAACAGAGATACTCCTAAACCCATATATGAACCTGAAATCTCTAGTAAGGTTAAGTACCCTATGAGTCATTATGTCTCTCACCATCATTTGTCTAAAGCTAATAAGGCATTCGTGAATCAACTATCTACTGTTTTTATTCCTAACAATGTGCAGGAAGCATTAGTTGATCCGAAATGGAGAGCAGCTATAGAAGAAGAAATGAGGTCCTTTTTTCAGAATGATTCCTGGGATTATGTTGATTGTCCAGAAGGAAGAAATATTGTGGGGGTGTCATTGGATTTTCACCATTAAATACAAGGCAAACGGTGAGATTGAATGTTATAAAACAAGATTAGTTGCTAAAGGGTACAACCAAACTTATGGTATCGACTATACAGAAATTTTTCCTCCAGTAGCGAAAATCAACACAGTACGAGTCTTGTTATCGCTTGCTGCAAACTTGGATTGGCCTTTACAGCAGTTTGATGTAAAGAATGCCTTCTTGCATGGTGAATTAACTGAAGAAGTTTACATGGAGATCCCACCTGGTATTTCAGTTCCAGGATCTCATGGTAAGAAGGTATGTAAGTTAAACAAGTCATTGTATGGACTAAAACAATCTCCAATGGCCTGATTTGGCAGATTCACCAAATCTATGAGGAACATTGGATATCGTCATAGTAATTCTGATCATACTTTGTTCATAAAGAAAAGGAATGATAAAATTACTACTCTTATCATATATGTAGATGATATGGTGGTGACAGGAAATGATCCATAGGAGAAGAAATCTTTGCAAAGATATTTATCAAAGGAATTTCAAATGAAAGATCTTGGTTCATTGAAACACTTCCTTGGGATTGAAGTTTCTCGATCCGGTGAAGGAATTTTCTTATCACAAAGGAAATATGTTCTTGATTTGCTAAAAGAATTGGGCATGTCAGCATGTCAGCCAGTCCATACACCTTTAGAAGAAAAGGTAAATCTGTGTATTGAACCTGATCAGGTTCCTGCTGATAAAAGGAGATATCAAAAACTTGTGGGGAGATTGATGTATATATCTCATACAAGGCCAGATCTTACTTATGCACTCAGTGTTGTTAGTCAATTCATGCACAATCCAGGTGAACAACACATGGATGCAGTTTTACGTATTTTGAGGTATTTGAAGTCTTCTCCTGGAAAAGGAATTTTATTCTCTAAAAATGAATATTATAGAAAGGTTGTGGCATATACAGATTCTGACTATGCAGGAGAAATAGATGGCAGACGTTCTACTGCAGGCTACTTTACCTTTGTGGGAGGTAACTTAGTTACTTGGAGAAGTAAGAAACAAAATATTGTTACACGATCAAGTGCAGAGGCTGAATTCAGAGGTATGGCAGATGGAATTTGTGAAACTTTGTGGTTGAGGCTTCTCCTTAAGGATTTGGGGGTTCCTCTCAAGGATCCTATTACTCTGTATTGTGATAACAAAGTTGCGCGTGATATTGCTCATAATCATGTTCAGCATGATCGTACTAAACACGTGGAGGTTGACAGGTTCTTCATCAATGAGAAGCTGGACAACGACATTATTGAGCTGCCACCGGTTCGGTCTGAAGAACAACTTGCAGAGATTCTCACACATAGAGTGTCAAGCAAAAAATACTTGAGTTTTCTGGACAAGTTGGGCATGTGTGATATCTATGCACCAACTTGAGGGGGAGTGTTAACATATATCCTTTAACATATATCCTTATTTAAGGATAATATATTGTTACCTAGTATATAGGATCTTTGCTTTATCGTAATATTGGGCTCTATATATTCATGAGTTGTGTAACCAGAATTGATAAGATTATCATAATAAGAATTATCTTCTTCTCGATCCTATATTTGTGAAGAAATGGAATCATAAACTACAGCATAAAAGTGGTCTAACATCTTCCAAGTTCATCATTATACTTCCAAGACATGAACAAATAGTGTAGAAGTCATGAAACACGTTTTCAAACAAGCACATCTGAAGAGATTCTACACGGCCCTGTACGAAACGATGAACTAGGAGAAATCGGTAAGGAATCTAAAGTTAAAGTATATACCATTCTCTTTGTATGGATGTTCTCTACAACATATCAAAATTTCATAGATATTGGATGAGCGAGTAAACGATGTGGCCAAAACATCGAACTACACGCCAGCTGAGAAATTTCTGAAAGTCTCCTGGAAGTTTACTGTTTTGCTTATTTCGACCCCTAAACATGCTCAAAACTTAAAAATATTCTTCTATAAAGCTTGGAAATTTTCCGGGCTTGAAGATACATATGCAGATCGCGAAAATCTGACATCGGACGAAGATTTTATGGTGTTTTTGCTAAAAGACTGAGTTCTGAATTTTCTGGTGACGTATTTCGGCAAGGTTTTTCGTGTATTCATATGGATTCTCGTTCATTGATTCATAAATCAACAATTTTATGCTTCTATGTATAAAATTCAAGGTAAATACTTACTTGGGTAGTCTCTGAAACGTTCAAAGAATCAGAATTGCCCGTGTCAACATTGAGAGTATCATTACTTCCATTCGGTTTTGAACCCTGGGAATTTTCTTTATCTCCATTCTCCAAAGATGAACGAGCATCGGCACTCTCCACTTCCATGGCGACATCCTCCTGGACATATTCTTAAATAATTAGCATTTATCTATGAAGCATCATATTTGATTATATGGAGAAGTACTTACATCATTCTCTTCTTCAACACTCAAGTCAGAAACCGTCTACCCAGCAGCAGAGAATTGAAGATCATCAATACTTGATGGAGCAAAATTCTGTAACCAAATAACGAATATTGGTTTTACGATCCTAATAACACGGATAAGAAAGGGTCACAGCGGAAAAGTATTGACAACTCACCAAAGAAACAACTGAGAACTTTATGGTGTTAGGCAAGAACTTGCAATTCTTGTTCCTGCCCTCTCCACCGTGAATAACTGTTTCTGCTTCTGAAAAGTTTACTCCAATTCGATATCTCACAGTACGACCGTCCGGCAGAAAATAAATTGATGCGATAACTAAAAGCAATTATTTTGATCTTATGAAGATTACACAAAAGGTACATACCGGTGAACACCCTGGAGATGTCTTTCGCTTGTCGCCGCCAGAAATATGTTTCAATCTTGGTCGAGAAGCAATCATCTCAGCAGAAGGAGGCTCTTTCACTAAAGGTTGGCCAACCATTATGAAATCGTGTAAACACTCAATCTGTTGATCCCAGAAGTCTATGTAACCTGGAGTTACATATGTAATTCGCTAAGAACAAGGGAACCAGTAAGAGCTTCCTTCCACACGTGTGCGATCTAAACATGTCCTATGCTGTTCCACTGATGGTTTCCTCCTTCGAAAAGTTGGAACACATTGATCCATACCCATTTGACGAGCTGTTGTATCGATGTTGTATTCTTCTACTAAAAAGTCTCCATACATCGCTGATATCAAATGACCCGGAGTACAACTCAGCATGAAGGATCTCTCGCCATCACTCAAGTCAGCACCAGATTTCAAAGTTATACTTTCTTCAGTATTCAAGGTTTGCAACTGAGAAACATAAGAAGGAATTGACACCCAGGGGAGAAAATTAAACTCAGATTCATTGTCCAACACATCAATGAGACGTGTCTTGGATTGAGGTTGCTTTGTAGACCAGAGCGTAATCCTGGCATTATCCTTCTCAGGAAAAATACGGCGAGTATCAACAACATTCAGCCCTTGCAAGATATTACGAGGAATAGGTGCATAATTCTTGAAGTGTTCCCACATCAAGGCTTGGAGAAACATCATGTTGGCGTAGCATTCAATCTTCATAAAGCCATTCGAAACACTGGAGTCTATAACCAAGGAGTCTAGGTTAGATTACAAAGAACCTAAGAACAGACTACCTATGGGAAGTTGTTCACCTTGAGCCATCTTAATAGCAAAAGGAATTACAAATGGCTCTAACAAAGTTCCAATGTCTTCAAACACGTCCCTGGACAGCCATAAACACAAGAAAGCAGCGATAGACAACATACCGTCGACAAGTCTATCAAGAGGGGTATCTCTCGGCCACCAGTGTGTTAACCAGTGGGAACAACAGTCTTTGCCAGACGCTTTATTAATTCTCTCCATTTCGGCTGTCAAGATGTTATAAACTGTTGTTTCCTCTACTGAAAGACTTCCAGAAGAAAAGTTACCAGTGATTGGGAGATGCAACAAAGCAACTACATCATCCAGAGTAATGTTAAACTCTCCCCATATGCATATGAAGGTATGAGTTGGAATGCACCAGCGAGAAAGTAGAGCTACAATACCTCGCGCATCATGAAAAATGAACAAGTCTCCAGATGTTTGGATAGCCTTGATCACCTGTGCACTATCCAACATAGCTCTAACGTGAGGGAAACCTAGCATGTGTCTCGCCCATCCAGAGAATTTTTCTAAAGGTCGCCGAGAAATCTTGAATTCTACAATCGACGCAAGAAAAAGTCCTCGTTCAAGACAAAATCGAATAGCTGCTCGAGGAGTCGCCAATTTCTTCTGAACAACCTCTATGGGATTTATCAGAAGACGAAATACCGGAGTTCTGAGACGTTTTTCAGTTCCCTGCTGAACCGCGAAGAATGCATCATCTATATTTGGAATATTTTTGATCCCAGGTGTTTCTTCTTTTTCATCACCAACAGAAATCTCATCCATACATGTGTCGTCTCTAGAGGCATCATTGTGGGAGTCAGACATCTTTGCGAAGTAGCTGTAATGTATACAAAACATTATACTTCAGTACATATCATACAAGACACAAACTTCGACAATATGACAAAATCATGCAATATGATGACAAAATGCTCATGCAAGCATGTACAAACTGGTAACTCTCAACTCTTACCTGTTTATGATTCTACTAACAGTAGTGATTGCGATATAAGAGTTAACACTTCAAAACTTGCTCCTTTCTTCGAATCTACAAAAGACGAGCAAAACTCAGATTTTCATAAAATTATGAACACTTACATCATACGAACATTAATCATCGAATTATGAAAACTAAACAAATGTTTCATCATAAGTAATTGTTTGTTATTGCTCAAAGTCAGGCTTTGATTTTCGAAAATATATATATACATATATATATATATAAATAAATAAAAACGTGATTAACTCACGTAAAAATAAAAAAAAATTGACGTGAGCCCAAGCTCACGTGATGTTATAAAAAAAAACTTTTTGTGTGGATGCTCCACGGTTTGACAAAAAAAAAATCTGTTTTCTTTTGTACGATCGTCTTTCTTTGAAACGAAGGTTTCTGTCGGTTTTGTGAAAAGTTCACACCTTTTAAGATAAAGTTTTGGTTTCCATAAAAGCTTATAAACAAAATTTTATCACTGGACACAAGTCTATTTCAAAAGAAAAATCTCTCAAGCTAGGGATTATTGCTAGTTTCTTGAACTAACGATCGAGCGAACATACGTTTAATAAAATAAGGGTTTTTCTTTAAAACTCACACTTAATATATGCATATGTATATGATTTTAGCATGAACAACTCATGAATAAATCATCAAACTTCTGAAAAAATAATTTGCGCACCTGACGGCGCCGTCCGAAAACTGGCCGAACGGTGATCGGACGGAGGCGGAACTCTGACGAACTTTGCTGGCGATTCTCTGCTCTGACGTGAAGATGAAGAGGTGATGAAGGTGGTGGTAGGTCCATGTGAAATAAAAAAAGATAAAGGGGATTAATCCCTTTTATATCAAACTTTATTTCCAAAACCTAATTCCACAAGGATTTCCTTTTTGAGCCGGACCCGCGAATCCTAAACCGACCAAGGTTCCATCACCAAACCAGCGGTGCTACACCATTTTATGCTCGTTAGATGACGCTCTATCATGCCGCTTGGATCTTCGTCGAGCAGTGGTTTGCGTGCAATCGAAAATCCGGTAACGTCTTATTTTGCGACTAAGTTCAATTACTTATTGTGTTTGTAACTGGAAAATCACCATTCAATGCTGACTGAGGAACATGACTGTCCCTCACTAAGCAGGGGACTTAATGTAGATGGTGGATTTTCAACAAGGGCTAAAATTGTAAAACCATAATTATACATGCTCTTGATCCAGCAATCAGATGAGTATTGAAGCTCATGTCTCTCATTGAAGCATGAAAGCTCATGCCACAAGAATCTCTGACTAAGAATACTATCTCTCGGAGTATATGTAGATGTGTAGTCTCTCATCTGAGGCAACGACATGTCTCGTGAATACTGAGCAATTTCGGTAATTACCTCTATATGGAATCGCAAGATTGGACGGCTCCTAAACAGCTTTCCTGCTAGTATAGAGCAATGACGTCTTCAGGATGTAACAATGTTTTTCCTGACTATATAAAAGAAATATGTCGCTTCAACAAGCTCATACCACCCGATTCCTGAATAATTAATGCTCCTAGACGATCGTACTAGCATAGAGTCATCAATTAATTATTCATAAATTGTTAGATTCATTAACTGAATCCCTGGAAAATATTCTGCAATATTTATAATATTTCATTACTTCAATTCATGGTTCTTCCCAGCAGAATTCCATGGGTTAGTAATAAATATTCAATGTACGGGCATCTGTGCCGCTATCGAGTTAGCCCCGACCAAAATGGTGCAAGTGTACTCAGCAATAATGCACAAACGGGTACCTGAATGCACGAACGAGCATTCTAAAACACGAAGGAACGATGAACCTATGCAAAATAGGAAGAAAAAATAATAATAATAAAATATTAGCAAAGGCGGTAGGGGACTGGGTCCACCGGCCGGCCAGTCACGATGTGGCCAGTCCCACGCCCAGTTCTATATTTTATCATATTTTATTATTTTTCCCTGATCTCATGAAAATCCCTTCATTTGAGCAAATCTCCTTCGTCTCAAGGAAACTCCCCAGTCTCATGGTGTTTCCTCATATCGGAGAAATAATAAAAATTAGGAAAGGCGTCGTGAGACCAGGTTCACTAGCCGTCCGGCCATGCCCTATCCGTGGCCGATCCCACGCCTCATGATTCCTTATTATTTTGTTATTTCTCTCATCCCATGAAAATTCCCTGATTTCATGATATTTCCCTCAACTCATGAAAATTACATAAAATTAGGGAGAAAACTCACGGGACCGTGCTCATTGGCCGGCCGGCCATGCCCTAGCCGTGGCCGGTCCCACACGCCCTTGTTTTATTATTTATATTATTTGTTTCTCTCATGGAAACTCCTTCACTTCAAGGAAACTCCCTAGTTTCAGCAAACTCCTTGATCTCATGATATTTCCCTAAAATCATGAAAGTATTATAAAATTAGGGAAAGTGACATGGGACCGTGCCCATTGGCCGGCCGGACATGCCTTGGACATAGCCGGTCCCACACTTCATGACTCCCTATTTTATTACTATTTACATAATCTCATGGAAATTCCTTAACTTCATGAAATTCCACAGTTTCATGGTATTTCCTTCACATTAGGGAAAATACATAAAATTGGGGAGATGTTGCGGGACCGAGCTTGCTAGTTGGCCGTCCACTCCCTAGCCATGGACGGTCCCACACCTTGCAATTTCCTATTTTATTAATTATTTTTCATCATCTCATGAAGATTCCCCGGTTTCAGACCCTGAATCCTTCATATTTTCTCAAAATATTGCTCAAACGCGCATCAGAAAATATCGAAACTCTCATGACTGGGACACGAACATTATGGTGACGCGGGCATGTCTCCTTGATCGACCAAGGCCGTCCCTAGAGCTTGCAAATAGCCGGTCCCACATGTTTTAATAATTTTGACCTAATTTGCTCAATTGCTCATATTGGGTCCAAACTCTTCTCAAACAACTTGGAGTTTGGTCAAATGACTATCAGCTGGTCCCATGACCCCTTGGTCGGTCTCTCATCTCTCCATAATCAGGTTTTACTACCTAACGCTCACACGAGCATTATTTTAATAAGTGATTAAACCAACATTTAATCATCCTTTCACCAACTGGTCTTCAGAAGACTTTGGTATTTTGCTCATTTGAGCATCAGGGCGTTACATGGTCGACTCGTCATCCCATGTAGCAGGTACCTCCTTCACTCTGTGGTTGATTTTCAATAAATCATCAATTGATTAAAATTAGGGTTTCGAATCCAGAGCTCTGCACAAACATAATCCTGAGAAGATTCAAACATCAATAATTTTACGTTGATCCCGTGATCAACACTTTTATTATTATGCTCGGCCTAGTTGTCAGTATCTTAAATTAATATTTTATTTGGTCCTGCCATCAACAATTCATCAAATGAGAACCATTTGCTCAGATGAGCGACATTTGCTCAGACGAGCAATATTTGCTCAGACAAAGGAATATTGGTTCAACTATCAATATTCAACAATTCAGCAACAATTGCTCACCTTAAGTTATCAACATTTATTCGACAATATACCTTTGTCTTAGCATACATGTTCAATTCATGAGTCTCAGAACATTAGCAGATCACGTTCCACTCAGCAATACAAGGACTCATCGTCCCATGAAGTCAGCAACTGACTCCACAATCACGAGATGTCAATCATGTTACATGGGGGATATTAACTAGGGTTTTTGTCTGGTAGTCTACGACACGTGTGTTCATACACACAACGAGAATATGAGAAAGTCGTGCAATCAGTTGTAGGAGTTAGCAAAGTAGTGGGTGGAAAATCAACCAAGTCTCCGCTTGATGAGAAACTGGTTTTAACACGATTTCCACTTCCCCACTCTTTGACTTCAGCAACTGTCACACTTCATGGGATCAAGATGTTTACAATTCTGGAAATATAAATAAGTCTCAGAATCATGATTGAAAAACAGAACAATCTTTCGTCAAGCAGACAAACAAGGGATTAAGAACTCAACATTCAATCAATTAGAACTTATATTCTCCACGCATAATACACACCTACAATATTTGATCACCATTGATCTCACACATTTCTCAGCTTCCCTTCTACAGATCGACCCATCCTCTCTTGTGACTGAATTGACTCTGGAACGACCATTGTCTTGGTTTAGGCCGGAGTCTTATAGATTGATCTCTCGAACTTAAAGCACTCCCTTCTTGCAGTGCATCTGTGTGAGGTTGAGCATTTGCTCGGCTCAAGGAGCCTCCGCCACACGGTTATCTCCTCAATCCCGTAAAAACCAGCGAATCTTTTTTCCCCATCTACAACCAATTCACACTTTTAAACTCCAGCAGAAATTCACGGACGTGAAACTTCCGCCAGTGCAGGTACGGGTACGCATACTTACCCGTATTTCCAATAACCGCCAGTACGCGTAAGGGTACGCATACTTTAGGTTCCCGATTTTGGACTTTTACACAAATGTGAGAACACACTATGTTTATATCCAAATATGGTTACTTGTTCTAAACTCTCATTTCAATCATTGAAACTTTCTTAGAGGATGTTAAAATAGTCGTTATTTACAAACTATTTTTATCAAAACGATTTTCAAGTTATTGAAATAATCAACGTGATTTTCGTCACGAGCAAAGATGAACTTGGACAAAGCGAAACCTTACCAACACATATTTCGAGAATTAGATAAGCGAGATAACTCGGCTCGAAATAGCAAATGTGTATAATCGAAGTCTATATAGCAATACGACCTTTGTCTCAAAATAGGAGATAGAGTAGATAGACATTTGAGTGATAAAAAAGTTCAAGTCTCCACATACCTTTTGTCGATGAAGTTCCAAAAGTTACCTCGAGTAGTTCTTCGTTTTCATTTGATGAACGCCGTGGAGTATAGAGCTCAGCTACACTTACTATACTAATCCGAGACTTAGCTATAAGTAGACTAGAAATCAAGACTTATAGTTTTGGCAACTAAACTTGACAAACAAGCTTGAGATAACAACGCTTGCGAGTTCGACCGAGCAATTCTCTAACAAAACCCATCAAAGAATTAATTATCATAAACTTTTGATTATACTTGAGTTCGCGAACTTTATGCGAAAAGGAGATGGTACCAAGTATACCACCAACTTTTTCGTTCGCAACCAGTATGGACGAAATATAATACAATTGCAAGCAGACCAATTTAATGATCTTTGACAATAGGTATAGACTATGAAGTCTATGAACCTGATTGTTAAGAAAAGTACTTGGAGGATGCCAAAAATCAATATCCAAGATCAATCTAGTCGTACCCAAAAAAAATTAGATCGGAATTCTGCCAAGTTATAAACTTGTTATCTATCTTTGGAGATACGAATTCTACGAGAAACAAGTCTCGTAATCGATTACAATTATATGGACGTATCTACTAAGATTGAAGACGTACTACTTGTGTAAACCAAATTATAAAGATAAACAATATAATGCGGAAAGAGAGAAACATAAGACATTAGAAGTTTTGTTAACGAGGAAACCGCAATAACAGAAGACCCCAGGACCTCGTCCAAATTTGAATACCAAACTGTATTAAGCCGATAAAGACACTATCCTACTATCAAACTTCATACTGAAATTTAGTTGAGACCGAATCCACCCTCCAAGCGATTCAGTTACAATCGCGCTCCTTGCGTCTCTTGAAACTCGTAAGGATCTAAGAAATTGATTCCCTTAGATGACATCCTTTACATCCTGAGAGTTGTTTCAACCTAAGTGAAGACTTTACCACTCTTCCTCTAACAAATAAGTCTTTATGATTTCGTTTTAGAACAAAGATCAAGGCTTGGAAATATGTTTGCATTAGACAAAGCTAGCAAACCTCAAAACTACTGAACACTTATAGTCACTTAGATGAGAAGCATGGATTCTTTACCATCTCTCAAGAAAAATCTTCAACTTATCAATTAAGAATAGTTTTCAGATACATATCTCGAGGAATCACGAAGTCTGAGACGAATATATTTCACGATCACTATCTAACTTGCCTGAAGGAGACTACGAGAACCTCGATAACAGAAAAGCAAGATCAGAATACACGAACTATCAAGATAAAAGATAGTCAGACATGACTTCACGAATCCCAAAGTGAAGTCTTTTAGTCGTACTTAATTACATTTCTCAGAGGAAACCTAAGTCAACAGAGGATGAATTTATCTATCAATTAGGATACAAAGTATCAAGAATTGAATCTCCCAGTTTAAAAAACATCACTATTTATAGTCTTTCACGACTTTCTTAGAATTCAAACTAAGATAACTTGAGAATCAAGCGAACACTTTCTCTGTTTAGATGAAACTCTAATTAGGGTTTCAAGTAAGCATGTGAAAATATGTCTTGCAATCATATCAGAAGAATATACACAGCGGTCCGGTTACGAAATCACATATAATGACCGTTCTTTGGCTAATATGCCTTATGAACTATATAAGAAATTTGATGTTCATTTAAATACTTGAAAATTTAATCATGATACACATACGCAAGTGTTTTAGTGATCAGTGATATCTTATATGTTTATGAGAGTCATAATAATGACAAACATATTTAAAAAATAAGTCTTTGAGCATCTGCTAAAATCTGCTGGGATCGTTGGTGAAACGGTTCGTGAACCGTAAGGAAAATTCACGAGTTAGGGTGGTACGGTTTGTGAACCGGGTTCGCCAACCATACTCGGCTCGAGAACTTACATGGACAAGGTTCGTGAATCGGGTTCACCAACTGTTATCCTTTTACACCATCATGAAACAGTGTACCACGGCTCGTGAATTGTCCTCAGCTTATGGTTTGCGAACCGGGTTCGCCAACCTTCCCTGTATTTCAAAAACTCAGATATCTATGATTTTCCAACCTAACCTGAGCCGAAACAAAAGTTTTGTGTTTCTTCCTTTTCATGTTTGAAACATTTCCAAATGATAAAATCTACAAATTAATTCTTGAATAATAAATTATTTCGAGCTAATATTGTTACGGACATTTGAACATCCATGCTTGAATCATATTTCGAGATTTTTAACAAGACTAGATTGACTCTATATTTCTTCTTTGTGATTAAACTACTGTGGTTGAGAGCCCTCACAGCCGAGGCACAACGACGTAATTATCAGGGGGGCGCTCTACCACTGAGCTAATAGCCCGGTACGGGACCCCGGTTGGAGGCCCGCTATGCCAAAAGCGATAGAAACCTCATCTCTTTCCTTTTTGCGCCCCCTTGTCTCCACATGGGAAGGACATGTGGACATCAAAAAGGGGATCATATCAACTTGTTCCGACCGAGGATAATAAGCTCATGAGCTTGGTCTTACTTCACCATCGAGAAACGAAAGAAGACTTCTATATCCAATCTGAGCTTAGTTGTAGCTCACTTCTCGTTGGGTGTGAAGCAGTATTAAACCAAAATACCCAACAAGCATTAGCTCTTCCTGAAAATGAGGTGATACAGCCGCACCTTCCAGTACGACTACCTTGTCACGACTTCACTCCAGCCACTAGCCTTGCCTTCGGCTGTTAGAGCATTGCTCGGTTGAACTCACCAAGCGTTAGTATTTCAAGTTTGGTTGTCATATTTTAGTACCAAGACTCATCTAAAGTCGATTGATTAAATACTAGAGTCAACTTCGTTTAGGTTAAACTAGTAATTCTAGGAATGTTGAGACATGCAAGTATTACTCCTAAGACCTGAAGAATGTGAAGAAGTAACTACTACAACGACGACATCATCCTTCTACTTGAGGTTAGTAATATTGACTTGATCTTGTTTCCGTTCCCAACATATCTTTCAACTCGTGTCGTATTGAAAACATAGCATGTGAAGCTGTATATATTATATATATAATACTCTAGTGATGTGACTTGGTCATAATAGTATGATCAAAGTGTCAAGGAAAACATATTACGAAGTATGAACACTTATCTTTTAAAAATTCGTAAGTACGACATCGACATAATATATTGAATATATTATTTGATTATGTGTGCATCATATAGGTATGATTTCATCCTAGAAAACTATGTATCTTTACATGAGTTTAAGGAAGTAGATGTATGAAATTATTTCATAACCGAAAAGGAAAATCATGATTGGTCTTGCTATTCTTTGAATATCTTTTGGATGACCAATGGAAGATGACTTTGGTAGATACTATCTTAACTTGTTTATATTTATGGTATAACCGGTCATAGCCTATCTAATGTAGTTTGTTGCAATCGCTCATGAGCTTCATTGTAAATCTAGTTATAATTGATCACAACTTACATTGTGAGGTTGGTACAACCGATCCCAAGAAGCAAAACAGAGTTTCCAGTATTCACATATCTCTGTAAGTTTTGTGTGAAGCTTGGAATTAGGGTTTGCTAAAAAACTTCTAGATGTCGACATATTTGAACATGTACATAACTCTTATTATTTATTGTTCAAAGATATTCCTTGATACTCGAGGTGATCCATGGTCTGAAAAAATTGAAAAGAATTTAATTATGATTTTATCATATATGTTTTAATTACCAGCAACTAAAGCACATCCTCTGAAAAATATTATTAGTTAATGTGCTAGACTAATAATTGAAGTTTTCTGTGAGAGTTTTCGGAAATATAGGTTTGGCATTTAAGTGGAAATAGGAAAACCTAAATTAGGTACTTTAATGCATATCTTGAGAATATTTTCGGTGTTGGAATTTCCTTGTTGTCCAAACAACCTTGGTCTATGATAGGTGCCAAATATTGCATTATTTATTATCATTTTATTGGCACTTATCCCATTTTGCATACCATTAATTAGCAGTTTATAAGGAATTATGTATTTTACTCTCCTCAAGGATAATTACTTAATATTGTTTAATTTTGTATTTTTAGGTGATAAATAAAGACTAGATGAGTTACGGAGCTAAAAGAGCAAAGATACGGGAGAAAGCCGGTGGAAACTCTAGCGGAAAAGAAGTGAAGAATGTGTTATGGAAGACTCAAGGATAAAAATGGGCTTAAAAAGGAAGAAATTGTTCTTAAAGAAGAAGTGGGCTCAGGTTATCCCAAGCCCAAACTCATTTCCCAAACTCAAATCCATTTCCTAAGCCTAAATTCAAAACCCAAACCCGTTTCCCTTCTTAACCGTCAGATTGGATCCATTCCATCATCTAACGGTCGCTTCATCAGAGTACATCGAGCTTTGAAGTTCCTGTCTAACATCATAGTACCTAACTCCATCTTGGACCGTCAGTTTTGATGTATATCACATCCAACGGTCGCCCCAAACCCATTTCCATCGTGCCGTTGGATCAATCCATCATCTTCTCATCCTACGGATTCCCCTCACCAATCATCAAAACTTGATGATCCCGCTCAACACCACAACACCCAAATCTATTTCACCCAAAACAAACAACCCCTAAAACCCATCGGGTTCTTCTTCTTCATCCCATCTCTTCTCTGCAAAAACCCACGCCTCCGCCACCAACTCCTCCTGCCGCTTCTCCAACCACCACCAAAGCCATCAAATCCATCAACCACTATAACCCATCACTACCACCATCATTAAATACTTCCTCAACCATTTCAGCAACCTAATTCACTAATTTTTCACGCCTCTTATAAGAAACCCTAGGCGTGTGAGATTAGTAAATTAGGTTGAGAAATAGCACGCAATTGGAGCAGCAGTTGGACGACAAGAAGCAATAGAAGCATGGGTGAAGATGATTGAGTGTTTTCAGAGATTAGGTAAGAGTTAATTTTATTTTTTATGAAACCCTAATTCTGAAATTGGGGATTTTTAGGGTTAGTTTGTGTAACTATAAATTGAGACGTTGGGTTGTTGTATAAGGCATGCCTGGGCTAGCCAGTGCGTCTGTAGGTTAATTTTAGGTTCTCACTTTGTATTGTAATTCCAACTTCAATTCACAGTGATGTTTATTCCTTTTCTTTTGTTCCAACATTGCATGTTATTGATGTTTAGCATGTTTTATTTCATCACTAGGATCTTGATGAAACCCTTACCTCACTACTGAGTTTGATTCAAGTATTAATAATCTTCTTGTTATGCTATAAATTCATGGATATATATATAATATTGAGTAGATTAACATCTTACTCTCACAGTGTGTATCATGTACCCACTGTAGTTAGGAAAACACCATGTTAATCATGCTCCAACTCATGTGTAAATGCTTGTTGTTTTATCCTTAGACTAGTTGTACTTTAACTAGACAATTAGTGCTTATGAGAGACACTTTAGTTGCAATTATAACATCCTTTAGGATTTATTAGTTCACCTAAGTAGCTTATCATTAGGATAGTTACCTTGTGAGAAAGTAACCATTACTAAGATTAGAATCAGCTTAGTGACCCTAATTGATTCTCCTATAAACACCCTCAGATGCACAGCAGGCTAGAACCTCAACTGTCATCTAGATAGTCAGCAAGCCTAGAAGCTTGCTGTTATCTAAGCCAGGGACAAGAAGAGTATTGATATAAGAATGACTTAGCATAGGTTAGGGTGGATTCAATTTCCTAGACCTTTCCCATATCACTGTCATTTAGAAATCTCTAGGAAAACTTTAGAAAATTGATTAGGAAAACAACACCATGCACCCACCTTGTCCCTGAGGACAAACCATTTCTTACTCCACCTATCTACAACAACCCTGTATACTTGCAGGTGTAGCTGTAGGTTCTATTAAAACCTCACCAGTCTATAAATACTTAAGTTTGCATTTCTTGCAAACTATCTTAAGAGCCAGGAAAACTTCATTTCTTGTTTTTTTATGGAGCAGTCTATTCGGAGAGGAAGGTATACTAATTAGGTGAAATCTATTACGACCACTCGTTTAAAGACTTCTATGGGATCAAGAAGCTCTACGAGTACCGTTGGTGGGAAACTAGATAAGGGAAGTGTTATTAGTTTTTGATTATAGATTTGATTGACTAACGGTTGTTGAAACTTTGATTGCACCTAGTTTATTCATTCTTGAGAATCTTCATTCAAACTAGACCAAAATATCGACGGGATCTTTAGAGCCATCTTTGGATCTAAACACGTCTTGTGATAATCCATTGTTAACAGGCTCCATTCTGTGCATGATTGATCACAAGAGGATACAAGTGTTGTTATGCAGGTATTTGAAGGCAATAGAAGATTTGAAGACGAAGAATAATTCTAATTAGTTTTCGTATCTTGTGGATTTAGTGCACAAACCTTGATCGGATGGGATCCAACTAGAATCTTTTTATCTTTGATATACTTGATTGATTAGTTGCGTGAGATCGACAACTCTCTATAGTTTCTCTTTGAGAAGTTGATTATTTCGGTAATCAACATTTAGATTGATTTAACCAGACAAAGGAGATTATTAGATTAAACATAAAAGCCTTTTTCAACGACTGATCGAATATCTTTAGCAAGATTTATTAGATTGGTTACCAAACAAATTATTCCTTTGCTTTTTGGAATACAATCCAAAGGACTTTCTATTCACGTGTGTGACTCTAGAAGTCCAAGGCGCAGGGGGAAATAAGTATCTAGGGGTAGTCTGCTTGGTCTCAACTATATGAAGTTGGTATTAGATTTTGTATAACGGCTTAATTCTGAGAGTATTCAAAACTGGACTAGGTCCCTGGGGTTTTCTGCATTTGCAGTTTCCTAGTTAACAAAATATTGTCGTGCCATTTACTTTATTTTTCTGCGTTATAATTTTTTTATTATAATTAAAGTAAATTGCACTTGTACGTTAATTCCGTAACACTTGATATTGATCCTATATAGTTTCGGTTATTACCAAACCTATTATCAAGTGCACACTTTGTTGTCGTATCGTCTCGATCTTCTATCCATAATCAATCACACAAGTGACCTTTTTGTTGTATTGTCTCGATCTCGTATCCATAGAAGATCACACGAAATGTGAACCAAATTTTTAGATTGTCTCGACTAAGTCATTAGACGATCACATTCAGTAGAGGACTTATAGGTGGATAATTAAAAGATTGTGGTGTATTTGGGTATCCTTGTCTTTTCATCGGCATCCTCGTGCTTGTGTTCTAGGTAATGACTTTGGGAATAACCATCTCCCATAATGTGACGGGAAGTGTGTACAAGTATCAGGAACGAATTCACTGCAGCATGGATGGCCGATTATTACTAGCGATTCTGGCTTCATGAGGACGAGTGCAACTTGCAATTCAAACTGAGGACGGGTTTTTGGGTTATCTCACCCTCGCGGGATGGAAACCCTTTGTCCCGACCATTGTAGAACGTGTCTCACCGAGGGGTATAATGGGCATGATGACTTGATGTCATCCTCACGTTCCTCTGTTTATCACCGACAGTCTGTTCAGGATTCCAAACTCAATGGTGGCAACTAAACACGAGGGTTGTGCTCATTGCGGGACTTGACCTGACACCTTACCGCACGAGCTGACTACAACCATGCACCATCTGTATCCTCATTCCCGAAGGCACCCCTCACTTGCAAGTGGATTCGCGACATGTAAATCCCCGGTAAGGTTCTCCGCTTTGCATCGAATTAACCACATGCTCCACCGCTTGTGCGATCCCCCGTTAGTTCCTTTGAATCTCATTCTAGCGAATGTACTCCTGAGGTGGCATACTTAATATATTAGCTACAGAACTGCACGAGTTGTTACGCATAGCGCCTAGTATCCATTGTTTACGGCTAGGACTACTAGGTATTTAATCCCATTCGCTCCCCTATCTTTCGTCTATCAGTGTTAGTGTCGGGCCAGCAGAGTGCTTTCTCCATTGGTGTTCTTTCCGATCTCTACGAATTTCACCGCTCTAGCGGAAATTCCCTCTGCCCACAATGTAGTCCAACTTGATAGTTTCTGAAAAAGCGGGGGTCTAACAACACCACCACATATTTCGTTTAGGCAATCTGTATGGACTAACTCCTAAATACTTAGCTAGAGAATCAACTAGACAGTCAGACACAATCTAGATAAAAAGCATCTCAAGGAGTTAATATCTCAATCTCTCGATTTGATCTTTACTCAAGAAAATAGAAATCTGCGAGTCTTTATCAAAGAGAGATAACTTGGACGGTACCAAAGACCAATGTCCAAGGATCAATCAATATCAATCAACAACCAGAGGTTGGATTTCCAATTGATGATCTTAACGAACAACCTGTATTATTTCAATTATATAAAAAATATAATGCGGAAAAGAAATAACACAGACACCAGAAGTTTTGTTAACGAGGAAACCGCAAATGCAGAAAAACCCGGGGACCTAGTCCAGATTGAATACACACTGTATTAAGCCGCTACAGACACTAGCCTACTACAAGCTAACTTCGGACTAGACCATAGTTGAACCTAATCAGTCTCCCACTAATTCAAGGTACAGTTGCATTCTTACGCCTCTGATCCCAGCAGGATACTACGTAATTGATTCCCTTAGTTGATCTCACCCACAACTAAGAGTTGCTACGACCCAAAATCGCAGGCTTAAACAATAAACAAATATGTCTCACACAGACAAGTCTATCAAAAGATAAATCTGTCTCACACAGATAAACCCTAAAAGAGTTTGTTCCGTCTTTTGATAATAATCAAGGTGAACAGGAACCAATTGATAATCCAGTCTTATATTCCCGAAGAACAACCTAGATTAATCAATCACCTCACAACAATCTTAATCGACTAGCGAAACAAGATGTCGTGGAATCACAAACAATGAGACGAAGGTGTTTGCGATTACTTTTTATATCTTGCCTATCCGAAGAACTCTCAAGATCTCAAGCCAATCAAAGATTGTACTCGTACGATAGAAGAAGCAAGATCAGATCACACAACTACGATAAAAGTAGTATCGGTCTGGCTTCACAATCCCAATGAAGTCTTTAAGTCGTTAACCTGGTTTTAGAAGAAGAAAACCAAAGGTTAAAGGAGAATCGACTCTAGCGAGCGCACTAGTATCACACAGACGTGTGGGTATTAGTTTTGCCAAATGCTAGATGTCTCCTATATATAGTCTTCAAATCAGGGTTTTGCCTTAGTTACAAATCAATCCATATTCACCGTTAGATGAAAACCTGATTTAGATTAAAGCTAATATTTCTCAACCGTTAGATCGAAAACTTAGCTTGTCACACACACTTGAGGTATACGTTTACTGGGTTTGTGAAAACCGTGCCCAAACGTGTACGTGTATGTTGGTTCAACATAGTAACCCAAAAGGTTAACCATATGAGCATCTCATATTAACCTGGTTCTTCTTCACCATAACTAGTTCAATTGACTTTAATATGAACTAGTTCGAGAGTTGTTCAATTGCTATGAGATCTTATGTAACTACACAAGACACAATTGAAACAAAGATGATTCGATTCGATTGAATCGGCTCATGAACTTTAGCCGCGGTTTGCATAAACCATTGATTAGTAATTTAAGTTTCATGTTCAGAGCACATCTTTAGATCATAACCACTTAAGCTCACAAACAAGTTCGCGGACTTAAGTTAATCGGCAGAGTTTTCCAAACTCAGCAGAAATTCTCGGCAAGAGAACTTCCGCCAGTTCGCCGACTGGGTTCGCGGACTGAGTTCGCGGACTAAGCACACAAACGAGTATTTGGAAATCCCAGCAGAAATTCTCGGTTGAGAACTTCCGACATTTCGCGGACTGGGTTCGCGGACTTGGCAAAGCCAATTCCTCCGGTTTCTCTTGATAAACAAAGTTCGAAAACTTCGGTTCAAGGAATACATGGTTATGTAATATAACTTCTAATTCCAACCATTGAGACATTCTCAGAGGACGTTATATAGACGTTATTCACAGACCGTTTCCCGTCAGAGCAATTCTCAAAGTGATTGAAACTTTTCATGACTTGCGTCACTAGGTGAAGATAAACCTGATCAAAGCGAAATGCTTCACCAACACATGATTTCGAGATATATATACGCGAGATATACTCAGCTCGAAATATCAAATGTGTATGATCCAGTCTACATAGCATACGACTTTTTGTCTCATACGAAGTAGGAGATAGAATAGATAGACTTTTGAGTGATAGATAAGTTCAAGTCTCCACATACCTTTTTGTTGATGAAGTTCCACCGGTTCCTTGAGTAGATCTTCGTCGTTGTATGATGAATCGACATGAAGTCCTTGAGCTCAACTACACTTTTCTATCCTAGTCTGATACTTAGCTATAATAGACTAGAAATCAAGACTTATAGTTTTGATCACTAACATTGACAAACATGCTTGAGATAGCAACGCATGCGAGGTTGACCGAGCTATGCTCTAACAATATCCCCCTTTGTCAATTTTAGTGACAAGATATTAATACATATGGAATACAAAAAAGATAAACTTTAGTGGCTCCTATTCCATAGTCTAATCTTCAACGTTCCTCGAAATCTTCATCCTTCCAAGTACTCCAATGATCCCAAAGGTTGTAAGTTTAGCACCATCGTTGTTGAAGATTCGTAGCTATAACAATGAGAGAAATCAAGATTCTCGATCATTATTATCCAGTTTCATAGTATCATTATGTAACATCAAAGTCCAATTATATCACGACTTTAACAATAATACTATGGTGATATGTATCACTCCCCCTTAGTTAATACTCCATCTCGATCATGGAAACCACTCCCCCTTACACAATTATCCGAAAACCATATGTATTTGTAGTGTGAACTACATTATTTATCCCCCTTTTTGTCAATAAAATTGGCAAAGGTAAAAGAACGGGATCATAATGAAATTTCCACAAGAGACATTTCATAGACCAAAGAAAAAAATACATACCAACTTAATTTAGATGCAATCTTATAGCCGAAGCTAAGAGCATTCATCAAGGAGTTTTAAGATACAAGATAACCCCTATAAAATTCCACAGCCACACACCCCGCAAGATATTACCATTAAGCACAAGTTCAAAAGAACTCTTCCCCATTTGATGTCATTCCCGAGAGAACAACAAGAGCGACCTTATTTTCGAAGGAAAAGAAGGATTTTTTAATTGGACGCCAAAAACCATAGGAATGATTTTCTATATCCAAAACTCAACCAAATTAATCACAAGTAAACCCATGATTAATTTAATTGGAATACGCAACTAAATCAAAACCACAAAAGTGATCAATTTAATTGATTGTGCTTAACATAAGTAAACTTACGGAGCTACGACTAAGTTAATAATACGGAGATTACTAACTTAACCGTTCATACACTCAACATAAGGAAAACCTTACGGAATATATGACTACATTAACCACAAGAACATGATTAGTATAGCCATTCATATACTCAACACAAGGACTTGTGGAATATATGAAAACTAAACTAGATTAATTACAAGAGAACCTATAATTAATCTAATTGGAATACAAATAAACAAACTAATCACCAGAGTAATCAATTTAATTATTTTGGGCTCAACATAAGAGAACTTATGGAACCCCGACTAAGTTCATCATAAAACATGACAACCTTAACCGTATACGTACTCAACATAAGAAAGAAAACTTATGGAGTACAAACTAAATAACCAAACTAGTTGATTAATTTAGTTCCTAATGCTCAACATATAGAATCTTACGGAACAACCAAAAAAGCCAAAATAAATCGACTTAGTTGTATCGTGCTCAATATAAGACACACAATGGAGCCTTCACGGTAAACAAAAGATGGATCAATGAAGATCAAAAACGTGGATAACATACAAGGATCTATTCTATTTTCCATCATTATATGCATAACAACATAATAGACTTTATCCTTGTCAACAAAAGATTTCATCCTATTTTTCATCAAATAAATGACTGCATAGGCATAACTTTTGTATATGTCAAAAGCCCATTCGTCCTTTCATCAATACGAATACCAATTAATGAAAGACTTTACTTTTGACAACAATATGGGGCCTTCAAGTTCACGGACGCAAACAATACGTATGAAATACTTCAAAATCAAATAGATTAATACTGCAATAACCATCACCCTCCAAATATTTTTAGAATTTTAAAACCAATAAACCTAAAAAATAACATAAGAAGATGAAAACAATAATAGTTATGTGTAGTCACAATCTTCGCTATTCAAAGCACTAGTTATTCTTCCAACTAAGCCAAAAAGAAGACATCCTAGGCGACAATGTCTTTGAGAAATTCAGCATCATTCCCAAACTCCTTGTTGTCAACAACCATTGGAACATAAGGTTCGCGAAGATAAGAGTTAATATCAACGAACTGTCTTGACTGATTATGTCGAACCAGGGCTTTCTGAATTTCCAAAGATCTTGAAACAAAAGTCTTTATTTCACGAATCTCCTTTATTACTTCCTTCAACTCATCAAGAACATCGGAAAACTTCTGAGAGTTAGAAGGTACAGCCCTTGGCTTTCTTGTCCTCTTTCTTTTCAAGGACCTAGAACCAGGAGATTTTCATGTACCTAAGTACAATGACAGGATTGTGATGATAAATTGAGGATAAATCTCTCTTGATTCGTGAGAATCAAGCCTCTGAGTTCAAAGAACACAACCTAAGAAGAACACAGTTCTAATTTGATTAATAATTTGCTTAATGTTTCAATTACAGACCTTCTGCTAATATAACAACCCTCTTCTAACCTAATATCTAACAGCTAGCAACGCTCCAGGTGGTCACATCATAGCCACCGGTTACACTGAGAATTAACTACTAATTATACAAAGTACCATTATTACTAAGGACAGATGCAAATACGATATGGGGCACCCTCAGACACATGACATTCCACTCCCCTCGGAAACATCCTTGTCCTCAAGGATGAGAGTAGGGTGAATTACTATGAAAGTTGGAGAGGCACGCATCAGAAATTCCATCAGAAGACCCGAACCTACAATGCCACTGAAAAGTGAAAACCCATGTGAGGCCCATAAACACCTTCACATCAAGCCCAGCCGTCCACTGCCCTCTTTTTAGACTCCCTGTGAATCTCCAAGTTGTAATTACTCCCTGAAAACGAACCAGTGGAGTGAACTCTTGAGTGCTCATTACCCCTTATCTTCATGACTTTGTATACCAGGGAAAAATGTAGCACATAGTTGAATACTATGAGAAACTTGGAAGTCTCTACTTCAATGTGTACTGAACTTGTGTTCCTCTGACCATAAATCCAATTCTGACCCGGAACTCACGGACCACTTAACTGCAAGGTACAATGACTAAATCTGCACTACTCCCAGTTTGATATGTATACATAGCAACAACCCTTGAACTGGGATACAAATCTTCAGTACACAGGTGAGATTAGTATCACCATTTGTTATCTAGTATATCCTCAATAAAACCCACATCAAGGATACCACGAACATTAGCACAGTAGGATCTTGAAACATCGCGAGTCCGAACTGAATGTTCTTTAACCCTTCAGAAGTCTCCAATTGGATACAACCCTTTTGGTGGTGGATACACCACAGATTTTTTTTTATAGTAGCACCAGGATATAAGTCGCGCATAACACAAGGACAAAAACCAATCATGGCAGAATCCTCATTGCGAAGTGTACCTGACACTAAGGAAATTGGAATTTCCCGGAGCTCCTCTTCTGTGAGATTTTCGTAAGCTCCACTCTGAACTTGTACGGTGCTGTCTACCCTTGGTGGAAGATTCCTGAGCTCCGGCACAGTTGCAAACACAGTCTTGACTTCAGATACAACGAGATAAGCGAAGTTCCCCACCATTATTCTACCTCCCAAAAGTTCACTACGTATGTAACCCTTGACTGTAAGCCAACCATTAAACTGCAAGTGCTCGAGAATCTCAACAACTCTCCTCATCACATGCATGAATACCAGTACCTCATTGATATGAGAATCACCATTTGACAAAAACTTCCATATACCAGGGTAATATTCACTCGAATCCAAGTTGGATAAAGCTGGTATGTCCTTGCAGCAACGAGTAAAATACCAGGTAGGGCAAAATGCTTGCAAAGAACTACAAAGGGACTGCATAACTTGCAATATAATTCTCTCGTGAGTCGCCAGTCTTCCACATACTTCAGATGGAGACCAAAGCACAAGCAAGTAGAAACCACTATTACTACTGTTCTCAGCTTCAATAAACCATAGCACAATTAAAAACATGATCAAGGCTGCCAACACCAACTCCAGTTGGTACCCGCATTCGAAAACAAACTCATACACAGATGTCCTATTGTAAGAATCCATAAGAGATCGATCAAACCCATTACCACGATCAAATAAGTAACAATTGTAAACAAAGTAGAGAGAAAAACAATTACCACCCTTCGAAATCCACAGGTGAATACACCCATATAGTTCATAGTGAGCATAGTGCAGGTAGAAGGGACCAGTGCTTACGATAGAGTTCAGAAGTACCTGGACACCTTCAACTTTAAGCTTTTGTAAGAAAACATTGCCAGCTGAGGTACAATATGAGCTCACAAGCCTGGCAAGAGAGAAGTAAACTCCCACAAACATCTTACAATGTCTCTCACTAACATTCAGTGCACTCCATAAGCCCGTAAAGTACAATTTGTATTTCCATTTCAAAAAGGCCACCCACATCAGTATATAGGTAACTTGATTCTGAAAATACCCAACAGGACAAAAAGTATGCAGATAACTCCACTTTAAACGCCCAACTGTCATTATAAATCCCTCTTGAATCAGAAACCTCCAAAATGTTTTAGAAGTAAGTAATGGAGATTGCTGGAAAGTATCAATTCTTGCATGATATAAATGAGTGCTAACATATGTGTGAACTGAGAATATAAGCACTGAAAATTTGCGAAACTTTTTCAAAAGAATCTGGTGCATGATAAACACGTAATTTCTACATTTTATACCCATAGTTAGGACTTAATATTTTGGCTAAAACACAATTTTAGTGCTTCTGTAGAAAGTACCAATAAATCTGATCATCCGAAGATAAACATCTAATTTGGAAGCTAAATGGTGTTTACGATGAAAACAACCGACTGGCCTGGTATTTCTGTATATCAGCGGCATGGAAGTCATTCAGTCCCGGAGGCTCAAAGATGTAATTCAAGGGAGCAAAGAATTGTTTTCTTTGCCAGGCACATGGAGCCCCACCAGAAGTTGATGGATGAGTGACGTGAATACTGTTCCACCATTTCGTTGTGGCATCTTATAAGCATTGACAACGCATCTTGTTCTTATATCAAAATGGGAAGAAAAAGCTTCGAGTGGTAACTCTTTCAGACAGCTGTTATTCCATTCTCTTTAACTTTCTTCTTACAACTGTTGGTGGAGGCTGAGATAGTAATCATGGAGCGAAATGGATTATGAGGAGATACAACTGATGATGAAACCAAATAGAAGGATAATCGACTGGATTCAAGCCGAGAAGAAGACAGTGCTGGGCGTTGATCTCGAATTGGTGCTAAATGATGTTGTTGCCGGGCGTGAACGGAGATGGATTGTATATTGCAGTCGCTGGTGTTGGCTGAGTGTTGGGAGAATCTTCAGAAGTGGACGTGAACTGAAGTGGTTAGGGAATATCGATCAGCTGAGATGCATAAGAAGTTGGAGATAAAACAACGACTGCAACTGAGAAGTGTTCTTCCTGCGACTTTTGAACTCGTAACTGAAATGGTGGTGTTTACTGATGCCTCGGGTGAGTTGATATAAAATAGCTTTGCATGGATGGTTTCCGTGTTTGTTATCCAGAAATGAAGAAAGGAAGATGAAGCAGCATCAGCTGAACATATGGGATGAATCTTAATCAGCTGAAATGTTGGGAGCTTCGTTGTCTCTCGGCAGTTCAAGTTCGATTGAACTCTGTATTGTTAGCTGTGATCGGAGCTGGCTAGTGACCTGGGATGAAGGAAGATGGCGATGTTGCTAACTGAACTAATACGAGAGGCATCATCCCTTGGACCTAAGACTGCAGTTGTGGTCGAGAAAATGAGAATGATTGAAGCGGTTATGATCGGGAAAGATTGGCAGACGTTGGATATTTGAAGGTGCTGTGAGGTGTCTGGATTTTATTGAAGGTGCAGTCGAGAATGATAGATGGTCGGGAAATCGTTGGTGCGGCCAGGAGTCAGAGAATGAATTTGGTTGAGCTGATATACCACTGGTGCGTGTCTAGTTCAGGAAAGTTCAGGGTATAGAGAGTTGTCGCTGTAGCAAGATTGAAAAGAAAGTGTTAATGGGCCTGGACTCGGAAGTCAGGTGGTGGACTGAGCCTTGCAGAAATTCGTTAGGTCTAACTTCTCGCAACATCGGCATATATGCATTGAGAAGAAACTGAAAGAGGGGGAGGTGGCCGACTGGGAGCTGCGGCTGCAGAGCCGACGACAAGAAGAAGAGAATACTAGGGTTTGGAGTTTCTTCTTCCCCCGGATCCATTTTTGCTTAGCTAGTTTGATTTGAATATGTTTATGGTTTTTGAGAAAGCCATGTCTAGCTAGAGCCATGTTAAGGTTTAGGTAGAAACCAATTTAATTGTGTGAACTCTTTATTTATATGCTAAATAATGATTTGATTGATTAATAGTTTTTCTTCAGATAGCTTGGTGTTTAATCGTTTATGTGATTTTCTTGATTATTTATGCTTTTGAATTGATATTTCGTGCTTCGGTTAAATCCCTAGACGTGGTATGCAAGGATTGATAGGTAATGCTTTACAATCACTACCCATGAAGCGAAGAAAACTATAGCGGAGAAACAATATTTGATAATGCATGGAATATATTTTTAAAGATTAGTAGAGTTTGCATAATTAATTGGTGGAAACCGAAAACCTTAAGAATCCATTTTTATATTATATCATTTTGTTCCAAACTCCTGAAAAATCGTTAAAACATCATCTTGTCGATTAGTTACTTTTTATATTAGTTGGTTGAGTATTTCGCACTCCTCGAGGGAACGACCTGTACTTGCCATTGTTCTACTAGTTAAACACTGTGCACTTGTTGTATTATTATTGTAGGTTTTCCGACCTATCAGTGCACATTACTGTCTTGTCGGTCAATGATAACCCTGGACCGGTGCACCTCATGATATAGGATAGATGAAGTATATGCTGGGTTAAATACTTCTTTAAGGAGTCGAATAAAACCAACAACCAAGGACTCAAACTGACAACCAAAAAATGTATCAGGCAAAACATACTTCAGCTGAAGCAAACCATATTTGAGCTGTAAGAAAAAAATTTCTTCCCCCATCATACTCAGCACTTGAGCAAACCATTTAGGTGTCATGTTAAAGCTCACCACTCTAACCAATAAAAGAAACAAAAATCTATTTCCCTCTGAAAATGCAGCAACCAAATTCCATGCACCACCAATTTCAGCAACATGGAGAATTCTAAGACCCAAGGAATTCAGAATCTGAGAATCAAACGGATACACATGTCTTGGTAACATCTCAAGAACCAAACTTCCATTGTACCTTTCTCTTAAAATCGACACAAGAAAAAAAATAATAGGAGTAGGTGTAATAAAACCAAATTCATAATCACCAACTGAGTCAGAAAACTCCTTAATGCTATCTGATTCTTTGCCAGGATCAAAAACTCTACCCATTTTGAGTTGTAAGAGAAAATCAATTCCAACACTACTCTCATACATTTTAACAAACAAATTCCTCTCATCATAAACATCGGCATCATTTATACATAAAAGATTAATCGATTGCATAGATGAACAATCTGGTTTATACCCAAAGTAAATAATCAATTGAAGAAAATTTCCATTAGAGTTTGAGGAGAGAACAACAGACTTACCCCGATCGAATAACAAGCGAGGAGCATCAAGTTGGAAGTGAAAACAAGCCATTCCTAGAAATTTTCTGTAGAGAAAGAGTAAATTGGTCAAACAGTGAACATTTTCATAGGCCTCAGAAAAAATTTGGACACCATTTCTCACAATTAGTTCAGTCAGGCCATTATTTCTTAGTTGTTGTACTTCCCAAATTTGGAATTCACTTAACCTATTGCCTTCGAAAACATCAGATTTCGCCACTTTATCAAACGGAAAACTCTGATCAACAGACAAATCATTCTTTCCATTAAGGAAAATTGAAGGAATCAACCCTGAATTGAGAGAATCCTCTTCTTCGTCGATAGCTGAAGGAATTGAGTTAACCACAGTTGAAACTTCTTCAAAGAAAAAAGTGGGAATCAATTCTGAAAATTCATCAACAGCTGATGCAGCGACTTTCACTCTGCAAGGAGGCTGATGAGCTGAAGAAGTATACCTAATAAACATGATTGATGTCAACTTCTTCAATGTCTTGTTAATCAATTTTGACCACTTCCGAATGGATTTCTCTCGATCTGGAGATATACTCTTTTCCATGTAAAACCAATACCAAAATCGACAAGTGTCTAAATCCTCCGTTGCTAGTCGTTCCAACTTCACTATGGGTACCAATTTCCCATTCATATATACCCATTTTCCCTCCTGTAAATTCATCTCATCAATCATGATTTCTCAGGAAAAAATGGCTCTAGATACCAATTGTCATGTACCTAAGTACAATGACAGGATTGGAATGATAAATTGAGGATAAACCTCTCTTGATTCGTGAGAATCAAGCCTCTGAGTTCAAAGAACACAGCCTAAGAAGAACACAGTTCTAATTTGATTAATAATTTGCTTAATGTTTCAATTACAGACATTGTGCTAATATATCAACCCTCTTCTAACCTAATATCTAACAGCTAGCAACGTTCCAGGTGGTCACATCATAGCCACCTGTTACACTGATAATTAACTACTAATTATACAAAATACCATTATTACTAAGGACAAACACAAATACGATATGGGGCACCCTCGGACACATGACAGAGATTTCTCTTTTTCCTTGATTGATGGCTTAACAATCATGTTGACATCTTTTCTCTCCATAGACACAATGCTTTGAGAACAGTTATAACCAACTGATTTTTGTGGATGGAATTCACAATCTCATTAAGCAGTCTTGAGATATAAAGGATATCAAGGAGGAAAAAGGAATGTAGGGTTCGAAACCTATAAACAGGTTCGTGGTCGTTCAACTCTAAACCCTATAAAGAGTAGAATTGTCGATAATAACCCTTTCTTTTATTTGATAGACAGAAAACAACAAACCTAAGAAAACACCCTTTCCTAAAGCCTGTGCGTTCACAATCTTGTCTCTTTTGATCAGGCACATGAGACAAGATTTACCAATCAACACAATTAATTTGTGCTGTGGTGAACAACAATTTGTCCACCATTTTCCTCGTGTGAGGAATCCTCAGACTTCTGTCTATAAAAACGATTCAACCATACTTTCTTCTCAAATGGTCTTGCTTTGGAAACTGGCTTCTTAAATGAAGATAAAATCCTACATACCTCATCAGTCTTCTGAGCGAGTTTAAGCTTTCTTTCTAAATGATTTGCTCTTCGTTGAAGTTTGTTGGCGTGCCTCACTTGATGTTTGTACTTGTAACACCTTGATAGTTCATGACCCATCTGAGAGCAAAACGAGCACGTCAATCTTGGATAATATTCAGGCATCTGTGGTGCGACAGCGGCTAAACACATAGTAGATCCTGAAACATCACAACAGAGTTTCCAAAGGATGAGTCAATCGAATCTTCCAGCTTGATTGGGTCTTCTTCTTTACCAAAACCATCAAGATTGATATAGGTATTACTACAACTATCAAAATCAATGTTTTCACATAAAAGACTGACACTTGATTTCCTATCTTCATCAGAGTCGTAGGTTTCTGACATCTCATCAAGTGTTAGAGCTAGACCTTTGTTCCCAGTGTATTTTATTCGATTTGGGCATTCATTAGCAAAATGGCCAAAACCTTTACACTTAAAGCACTGAGGCATGTCCTCGTCATCAGCCTCGTCAGCATCCCTGTTTTAAGGAGTACGCGACCGTGAGGTTTGTCTGACGACTTAGGTTTGTCTCTTGAAAACCGTTTACTTCTCTTCAACAGAAGATCCCTAAACTGTCTTGTGATCAAGGAGACTGATTTGTCAAGATATTCATCCGAAAATCATCCTCAGAGACATGAACACTTTTACCTTTGACAAGTAACTTAGTGTTCTTCTGTGCTTTAAAGGCAGCATCCTTACCGACTTTGGATGTATGTTCATGGTCAAAGATCTTAAGCTTTCTAACCAAGGTGTTTCTGGAAAGATTATCGAGGTTATTCCCCTCAACGATGGTGTTTGAGGGTGAAAACGGTTTCTGCTGATTTTGGTAATTTCGGGTGTGTGGGTGAGAAACAAATTTAAACCCTAAACAATGTACTGCAAGGGAGTACTTTAGATTCGAGAGATCAATCTGTACAAATCTGGACTAAACCAAGAAATGGCCGTTCCAGACATGCTTCGGTCACAAAGAGGAGGATAATGGGTTGGTTTTGGGGACGGAAGCGAAGAAAGTGTTGAGACCAGGTTGATTCTGGAAGAGCAGTTGTTTCACGACTTGTATCAGAAAATGGGAAGCTAACAGATGGAAAGCTAGCAAATATTTCTGAGTGTTGTATTGCTCATGACCGAACCCGTCGTTCGGTGGAAATAGGTAAGACCTATTTATACAAGTCGAAGTGAAACACACTCTGGTCTCATTAAGAGATGGTAAATGGGTGAGTAAATGGGAGGAGGTGATGACCGGTCACTCTTGGAATTGATGTTCCATAAAAGAAATAGTTTCACCATTACTTCTCATGTTTACTAACCGCCTCATCCTTATTTCACTTTCTTATAGCCGCACGATGTAAACCGCCAAACCGATACCAAAAGAGAATCCCCCAGTTTGTGACATGTGTTTGATGTCTCGAGTATTTTCGTGGAAACATGCAACATGTTTCTGTTGTTCGGCAGGTTGAGCTTGGACTTGCCGGCTCGGTGGTGACCTTCGACGGTCGAGATTTTGAGTCTTGAAAAGAAGGGTAGCCGTCGCAAAACTTTTCTTGGTAACCCATGGCATGAAAGTATGATAAGCATGGCTTTAATATGGTTTGGTTTATGCACGACCAAAAGTTAGGGTCTTGCATTTGTTAGGCGCGACAAAGCTGGGGACAAAGTTCGCCATGCGTTGGCTGGTAGCCTTGGACGGATAAGATTTGTATCTAAGATAGAAGGGGGATCGTTGATTTTCGCACGCCTTCGTTTTGGTAGCCGCATAGGGAAGGCCAACATGGGGAGGCAAGGTGATTGGCTCGGCATGATGGGGCCAAGGGTTTGGCATGCCATTGGCGCTTGGTGCGGCTAGCATGGTTGGGGTCAAGGTTTTGGCATGCCATTGGCGCGTGGTGCGGATAGCATGGTTGGGGCCAAAGGTTCCCATGCATTGTTTGTGAAAAGGCGAGGGTACCCAAATATACCTCAAACCAAAACTTTTCCTACCTATAAGTCCTTTCTCCGAAAGTGATTGTCTATGGATACGAGATCGAGACAATACAACTAATCGTTTCACACTTCGTGTGATCGTCTATGGATACGAGATCGAGACAATACAACAAAAAAGTGTGTTTACTTGATATAAAGGTTCGGACTTAACCAAACACAATAGGATTGCTTATCAAGTAAATAGGATATTAACGTTTGTGTGATTTACTTTAATTATAATAAAATAATTATAACGCGGAAATATAAAGTAAATGACACAACAAGATTTTGTTAACGAGGAAACCGCAAATGTAGAAAAACCTCGGGACCTAGTCCAAAATTGAATACTCTCAGGATTAAGCCGCTACACAAAATTACACCTAACTTCGTATAGTTGAGACCAAGTACCTAACTCTATAGTATACCTAGTTCCGTCTGTATTCCCACGCCTCCGACCTATGAATAAGTCACGTACTTGGAACAATCCCTTTGGTTCGTATTCCAAACAGTAAAGGAACAAGAAATCTGTTTGGTAACAACTCTATTCAATCAAGTGATATGAGTCGGACAAAGGCTCTTCCATTTATCTTAACATAAACTCCTTCGTCAGGTCTAGATCTATCTTATGTTCAATCACCCGAAGGTAATCGGTTAAGATTAAGCCAACAATACCTTTAATCACAAGGAATCGTTTTGATGCCGATCTACTTCAATTAATCAATCCAATCTACCATAAGGATAAACCGATTATTAATTGGATCCTCTTTTCCCAAACAAGTATTGTGCACACCAAAGATTATAAACCCAAGTCAGATCTTCAATATCTTCTTTGTCTTCAAATCTTCTTAAATCTTCAATAAACACTTGTACACAATCACTTGAATCTCTTGGGATCAATCACGTACAGAACGGAGTCTGTTAACAATGGGTTATCACAAGATCGTCTTTAGAACTAACAACAGTCTAAAGATCCCTGTCGAAACTCTGAACTAGTTTGAGTGAATCTTATATCAGAAGAGAAGATTCTCAAGAATAAACAAACTAGGTGCAATCAGATTTCAACTACCGTTAGTCAATCATATCAATCGAAAACAAAGATAAACCGCAATTATCTAGTTTCCCACCAACGGGTCGCGCTAGAGATTCTCAATCCCAAAGAAGACTTTAAAACGAGCGGCCGTAAGAGATTTCACCTAATTAGATTACTCTCCTCTCCGATAGGCGGCTACACTAGTAACAATGACAAAAGAGGAAGTCAAATTTTTATGAAGGATTAGTTTGCTAGAAAGGAAAACTTCGTGTATTTATAGACAAGGAAGTTTGGACACCAAGGAATTTCCAAAACCGAAAATATTCTCAAGATATTCATAAATGCAAAGATTCGGTTTTCATAATTCCTGGAAATGCTCTGTCCAAAAATAACAATCGAAATCTCTTGGAAAATCTAATTAGTAAATGCACATTACTAATTCCAATAATTTCCTTCCAAGATAAATTAATAACCTTAATTGAAAGATTCTTAACTTACTTATGTTTCGATTCTGGGATTCTCTTCCATTTAGCCTTTAAGGAATATCTTTGAACAATTATAGAAATAAGCATTCAGCACGTGTTTAAAGTTTGTCGACATCTTTACTTTGTAAGTTCTCTTTCACACTTACAACCTTGAAACCTATTTTCCACACTTCCAAACAAGTTTAGAATTGGTTCATCTGACTTTCAAGAACTATGTGATTGATCAAACCAAACATTCAATCACACTCATGGGTTTGCCGTTCTACCAAAACAAGTTTCGGTTATACCTCCATGCGAGTACTAAGCATAGTCACACTAGCTTCCCAAAGATATGGTTGACTAGGTACTAGGATCGGTTCCCCACATATATATGGTATCTAACTTATATGTGTTGTACCCCTTCACAGGATCGGTTCCCCTTTCTTCTATAAACGTGTTGCACCTCATACAAGGATCGGTTCCCCTCAATGCACTGCACCCTTTACAAGGATCGGTTCCCCTTCATCCCTTACAAGGATCGGTTCCCCTTCACCCCTTACAAGGATCGGTTCCCCTCTTCCCATGGCAGTCACAAAACCAATACATACCAAGGTGATTACTTAAGATTGGTTTTACTAATAAGAGTTCTACCAATACAAAAGTCAGTCCTTTGTGAGTTAGTTCTACCAAGAAAACAACAAGTTGTGAGAGGTTCTACTCTATCATACATATTGGTTGTTCATAATATATGCAATTAATAACAAAACCAATAACGCCTGGCAATTTCCTTTTCGCTTCACAAAACAAGTCTATGAACTTACTTCCTTGGAACACATGTAAACATTGTTCCCTAGGATGAAATCCTCACCTTATACCCATACATAATCACAATAGCATTCAAATGATTAAGGCGATGTCTTATCTACAAAGTTTAATGGTTAAGAAATAAACCTCGTATTGTATTCCTTAATACTATGTCTATCTAGAGTTCAAACATGCTTCGCAGTAATGTTTTCAATATGCACGACTTGAAAGATACGTTAGGGAATGAAATAGTTCAAGTCAAATATCACTAACCTCAAGTGGAAGGATGATTGTTGTCGTCGTAGCTCCTCGCTTCTTCACATCTTCAAGACTTCGCAATATTTGTAATGTCTCATATCATAATGCTTTCAAGCTAACCTATACGAAGTTTAACTCTAGTACATAATCAAGCGACTCTTAATATGAGTTTTGATTCACTAAAATATGACAACCAAACTTGACATACCAACGCTTGGTGGGTCCAACCGAGCAATGCTCTAACAATCTCCCTCTTTGTCAATTTTAGTGACAAAACTCTTACATCATATGGATAAACAAATTACAAGAATTCATTACACCGCTTGATTCCCGATTCAACAGCACAGAAGACCTGCTTACATTCAATCCTTGAAAATGTCGTTGTTGACATTATAATAACAAAGCAAATACTCCCCCTAAGGAAGATAGGTAGATAATCAATCCGCACGGATTTGTTATACCAATCAATATTACATGTTACTCCCCCTTAGTCCGTGCTTTCACTCTTTCGTTAGATAATAACTTTCAAGCACCAATGTTCTTTTCCCTAGTGATACCAATCAATATAAATATCAATGCCAATATCACTTGTTTACTCCATATATTTCTCCCCCTTTTTGTCACAAAATGACAAAGAAACGAAAAAATAAAGGACAACACGAAAAGAATCTTACAAATCTCAGAAATAGACTTGCAAATATGTAGAGTTAGGCACGAGGGTTCTACACATCACGTTCTGATAACCACTATCAAAACCGAAACTACAAGTAGTTTTATTTTGATATGTTACCAAGGAAACAATTGCCCGAAACAATTTTTCCCATTTAGTTTAGCAAACCAAAAACAACTAATCACATTAGCTCCTTTGCTAAACCGATTGTCCAAGAAACAACCGCTTAATTCGATAAGACCAAAATAAAGTACAAACACCATTTTTCTCATCAGGTTCTAATTATCCATAACTTAGACCTTTTAATTTCAAACAAACCAAATACTAGGTTAGTTAACTAGTATTTATTTGTTTAGGCATTCGATTAGACTTGAATAACCGAAACCTCACTTTGATAAGACAAACTAAGATCAGAATTAACTTAGTTTCTTATCCGGAATCGAATTGGACTAAACAACTCATCTCGTACACATATTATTTCGCTAAGCCATAAATAATTCATACAAACCAATATAAATCAACTTGCAAAATTATTTACCTCAACCGGAAGCAATTGAATCAACATAAGACATTATCAGCACCGCAATTGCACCGTAATTTTGTAAGCCTAAACCAGTGATACAATACCAAAGCAAAATACCAAAGGTTTTTCTTAATCGGAACCAATTGAATTACACACATATCAATTGTACCGCACTTTTGTAAGCCTAAACCATTGAAACCATACAAAAGTAAGATTACAATAGTTTTTCTTAACTGGAACCAATTGAATCATCACACACATCAATTGTACCACAATTTCGTAAGCCTAAACGATTGATACCACACAATGAAGCAACATAACAAAATTTTTTCTTAACAGGAATCAATTGAAACATACATCCACACACACATCCTGGAATAAAAATCAATTGCACCTAAATTTCGTTAAGCAAAAGCAATACATATATATAATATAAACTCAACCTTTTCTTAAACAGGAAAACAATTAAATAACAACATTGTTACCTCAATTTCGCATCCACTCCTCCAATATGATAGCATCTTCGTCCAGGGAGAATTGATAATGAAATATCCCCACGTTGTCATCCTTGTGCGTAAACAAAAGAATAACAACACACCTCAACCTTTCCCAGAGAAAGGTTGAAAACCGGTTTTAGCTATTGCAAGAAAAAGTTGAAAATAGTCGAAACACATATGCTTTTATGCTAAACCAAAACCGATTCAACATATTGTGACTTTTTCACATACTGTTTCTATGAGAACCCCTCATAATCCTTTGATGAAGCCTACCTACTTGGGTTGGAACTTAATCCCGCTAAATCAAAAAGTCACCCAAACTATGAGGGTTCCAATATGAGATCGAACATTAAGGTAGTGAAACCGAAAACATACATTTCATAATCATACATAGCAATAAGATAAAAGCAATTAAGCATGGGCTATGTAAACCAAAAACTATCACAAGAAAAATTACTCAAAACAAATAATTTTATTCATAATAATTTTATTCGTAATAGGCTTATACAATCACAAATTGATGTCTATTCTTTTTCAATCGTGAAGCTATGAAATAACTTGTTAGATTTTTCTCCTAAGGCTGAAATCGGTTCAGCAGATTTTACCGGATTCCAATCATATTCAATAATCACAAGCCTAGATTCAAGACTTATAACACTATCATTGACTTCTTTAACCTCCTTCCTCAAGTATTTTTCCATGTTTCGCACTTCACATAGAATAAGATCCATCTTTAGTGAGAGATTCTTGAGATGATTAACATTAAGCGAAGAGGTCTCTTCATTTGGAACATCATGTTGAAGCTCTGGAGATGAATCAGAATCCCCTTCAGAAGACTCAAGGCGAAGTTTCTTGTTTGGAAACAATATAGTCCAAACCTTTTTGGTTTTCCGAGAACTGCAACTAGAGGCCGACATCCTGTCTAAACTCTATGAAAATGAACTAAGATACCTTACCTCTTATAAGCCAAGAATTCATTCTCAAGGATTTTTGAGAATATTTCTTAAGTAGACTCCTAACCGAAAATCTAAGATATTGTTGACATATTTTTATTAAAATATTTATATCTATATCCTTACTGTGTACATGCAAATATAGTAAGTAAGGATTTATGATAATCGATTAGGCTGTCACAGTTCTGAAGTTGAAGTTTCTTCCCTAGAAGATTTCAACAGTTTCTTAGACACATCCCTTAATTTTATTGAGGGATCACAATGATCAAAGAGCTTATTCTCTTTCTTCAAAGAGTTTTTTGATCTAAGGTTAGATCTTGATTTTCTGGTTTTATACAGTTTCTCTCTCTGTTTAGTATTCTGACATTCTCTTTGAAAATGACCACTTTGTTTGCACAAAAAGCAAACACCAGAGTTGCTACTCTTCCTGGAATTGGATCTCTCAGATCTCTTTATTCTTACCTTCTTATTTCTTGAATCATTCAACCCAGGTGATATGTTTTCAAAGCAGTTGAGTTTCTCTCTCAACTTCTGATTTTCTGCTTTTAACATTCTAATCTCATCTTGACAAGATCGAATATCAAGGATAAGTTTAGATACTTGAAGATTTTCAGAGCCTTGAGAAGTCTTGATTTTCTTCAGACGCTTGTTAAATTTCTCTTTATCATTCAGAAAACTCTGTTTGAGTTGATCAAGTGACGTCATTATTTGAAGTATCAAAGGTGTAGACTCTTTATTAATATCCTTATTAGGAATGACTTCACAGTCATAGATCTCTGCAAAATTTACAACCTGATCCATCTCATCAACTTGATTATCCTCACTAGGACAATAATCGAGAGTAGCAGTATAAGCATTTCGTTTCCATTATGTGTCCTTGGTTGGACAATCCGGAGAGATATGGCTAAAGCCTCTGCACTTGTAGCATTGAGGAATAATATCATCATCATCCCAAGTATCCTTACGATTTCGTAAAGGAACATTTTTCCTTTTTGGTACACGTGCTCCCCTTTTTCGATGTCTCAATAGTTTTTAAAATTGTTGAGTAACAAGAGACAAATAATGGTTTATATCATCTTCATCATCAGAAGAACAATCTTCATGATAATTGGAAATATCCGAGTATTGAGTCAAAACTCCTGTTACGGCATTATAGCTCAGATTGTCTTTTTGTTTCGACAAATACTCTTGATCAAATATCTTTAGTTTTCCAACTAAGGAACTTCTCGATAGGGACGAAAGATCATTAGCTTCAATGATTGCATGTTTTTTAGAATCATATCTAGATGGCAACGATCTGAGAATCTTGCATACTATATCCTTTTCAGAAATAGTCTTTCCTAACGATAAAGAGGCATTAATTATCTCAGAGAGTTTAATGTGAAACTCTTCAAAAGTGTCGTTGCCATCCATTCGAAGGTTTTCCCACTCGGAGGTGAGGGTTTGAAGTCTAGATTCTTTCTCAGAAGAATTTCCTTCGAAAACGATCTGGAGATTATCCCAAGCTTCTTTCGATGTTTGACATGTAGACACATGATGTTGCAAGTCACGACTTACAGCATGAATAATAGCATTCAAACCATCTGAATTCTGCTTTGAAAATGTCTTTTCTTTGCTCGAAAATTCTGCTAAGCGTTTAAACTCAGTTTCTGAATTCTCTCTCTTTAGAAAAGATCTCATAGCATATTTCCACCATAGATAGTTTGTTCCGTCAAATCTTGGCGGCACGTTAATTGAAGTCGATTCATGAGAACTCGAGTTCATTCTTATCGGTTGGATTGCACCAAACACAGATTGTTAGATCTTTTCGTGTTTGCCTGCTCTGATACCAATTGAAAAGGCGAGGGTACCCAAATATACCTCAAACCAAAACTTTTCCTACCTATAAGTCCTTTCTCCGAAAGTGATTGTCTATGGATACGAGATCGAGACAATACAACTAATTGGTTCACACTTCGTGTAATCGTCTATGGATACGAGATCGAGACAATACAACAACAAAGTGTGTTTACTTGATATAAAGGTTCGGACTTGACCAAACACAATAGGATTTCTTATCAAGTAAATATGATATTAACGTTTGTGTGATTTACTTCAATTATAATAAAACAATTATAATGCGGAAATATAAAGTAAATGACATAACAAGATTTTGTTAACGAGGAAACCGCAAATGCAGAAAAACCCCGGGACCTAGTTCAGAATTGAATACTCTCAGGATTAAGCCGCTACATAAAATTACACCTAACTTCGTATAGTTGAGACCAAGTACCTAACTCTATAGTATACCTAGTTCCGTCTGTATTCCCACGCCTCCGACCTATGAATAAGTCACCTACTTGGAACAATCCCTTTGGATCGTATTCCAAACAGTAAAGGAACAAGAAATCTGTTTGGTAACAACTCTATTCAACCAAGTGATATGAGTCGGACAAAGGCTCTTCTGTTTATATTAACATAAACTCCTTCGTCAGGTCTAGATCTATCTTATGTTCAATCACCCGAAGGTAATCGGTTAAGATTAAGCTAAGAACACCTTTAATCACAAGGAATCGTGTTGATGCCGATCTACTTCAATTAATCAATCCAATCTACCACAAGGATAAACCGATTATTAATTGGATCCTCTTTTCCCAAACAAGTATTGTGCACACCAAAGATTATAAACCCAAGTCAGATCTTCAATATCTTATTTGTCTTCAAATCTTCTTAAATCTTCAATAAACACCTGCACACAATCACTTGAATCTCTTGTGATCAATCACACACAGAACGGAGTCTGTTAACAATGGATTATCACAAGATCGTCTTTAGAACTAACAACAGTCTAAAGATCCCTTTCGAAACTCTGAACTAGTTTGAGTGAATCTTATATCAGAAGAGAAGATTCTCAAGAATAAACAAACTAGGTGCAATCCGATTTCAACCACCGTTAGTCAATCAAATCAATCGAAAACAAAGATAAACCACAATTATCTAGTTTCTCACCAACGGGTCGCGCTAGAGCTTCTCAATCCCGTAAGAGATTTCACCTAATTAGATTACTCTCCTCTCTGATAGGTGGCTACACCAGTAACAATGACAAAAGAGGAAGTCAAATTGTTACGAAGGATTAGTTTGCTATAAAGGAAAACTTCGTGTATTTATAGACAAGGAAGTTTGGACACCAAGGAATTTCCAAAACCGAAAATATTCTCAAGATATTCATAAATGCACAGATACGGTTTTTCTAATTCCTGGAAATGCTCTGTCCAAAAATAACAATCGAAATCTCTTGGAAAATCTAATTAGTAAATGCACATTACTAATTCCAATAATTTCCTTCCAAGATAAATTAATAACCTTAATTAAAAGATTCTTAACTTACTTATGTTTCGATTCTGGGATTCTCTTCCATTTAGCCTTTAAGGAATATCTTTGAACAATTATAGAAATAAGCATTCAGCACGTGTTCAAAGTTTGTCGACATCTTTACTTTGTAAGTTCTCTTTCACACTTACAACCTTGAAACCGATTTGCCACACTTCCAAACAAGTTTATAATTGGTTCATATGACTTTCAAGAACTACGTGATTGATCAAACTAAACATTCAGTCACGCTCATGGGTTTGCGGTTCTACCAAAACAAGTTTCGGTTATACCTCCATGTGAGTACTAAGCATAGTCACACTATCTTACCAAAGATATGGTTGACTAGGTACTAGGATCGGTTCCCCACATATATATGGTATCTAACTTATATGTGTTGCACCCCTTCACAGGATCGGTTCCCCTTTCTTCTGTAAACGTGTTGCAACCCATACAAGGATCGGTTCCCCTCAATGTAGTGCACCCTTTACAAGGATTGGCTCCCCTTCACCCCTTACAAGGATCGGTTCCTCTTCACCCCTTACTAGGATCGGATCCCTTCACCCCTTACAAGGATCGGTTCCCCTCTTCCCATGGCAGTCACAAAACCGATACATACCAAGGTGACTACTTAAGATTGTGTTTACTAATAAAAGTTCTACCAATACAAAAGTCAAGCCTTTGTGAATTAGTTCTACCAAGAACACAACAAGTTGTGAGTGGTTCTACTCTGTCACACATATTGGTTGTTCATAAGATACGCAATGAATAACAAAACCAATAACGCCTGGAAATTTCCTTTTCGGTTCACAAAACAAGTCTATGAACTTACTTCCTTGGAACACATGTAAACATTGTTCCCTAGGATGAAATCCTCACCTTATACCCATACATAATCACAATAGCATTCAAATGATTATGGCGATGTCTTATCTACAAAGTTTAATGGTTAAGCAATAAACCTCGTACTGTATTCCTTAATACTATGTCTATCTAGAGTTCAAACATGCTTCACAGTTATGTTTTCAATATGCACGACTTGAAAGTTACGTTAGGGAATGAAACAGTTCAAGTCAAATATCACTAACCTCAAGTGGAAGGATGATTGTTGTCGTTATAGCTCCTCGCTTCTTCACATCTTCAAGACTTCACAATACTTGTAATGTCTCATATCCTAATACTTTCAAGCTAACCTATACGTAGTTTAACTCTAGTACATAATCAACCGACTCTTAATATGAGTTTTGATTCATTAAAATATGACAACCAAACTTGACATACCAACGCTTGGTGGGTTCAACTGAGCAATGCTCTAACAGTTTGACAACCTTGGACGGCTAAGATTTGCATCTAAGATAGAAGGGGGACCGTTGATTGTCACACGCCTTCGTTTTGGTAGCCGCATAGGGAAGGCCAACATGACATGGGACCAAGGCGCGGATGGCTTGGCATGGCGGAGCCAAGGACATGGCGCGGTCGTTTGGCGTTGTGGGGCCAATGCAAGGTGGCGCGGATGGCTTGGCATGGTGGGGCCAAGGCCATGGCGCGGACGTTTGGCACGGTGGGGCCAAGTGTTTGGGCGTGACCAAACTAGGGTTTGGTGTTGGGAAAAGGTTTCCATGCGTTAGCTGGCGACCTTGGACGGCTAGGATTTGCTCCCAAGATTGAAAGATGGCCGTTGATTGTTGCAGGCCTTTGTTTTAGCAGCCTTGAATGGAAGAATGACATGGCATGGATTAGGCCTGGAAAGGTGATTGGCGCGGCATGCCTTGGTGTGGTTTGGGTGTGACCAAACTAGGGTTTGGGCCAAAGGTTGCCATGCGTTGGCTGGCGACCTTGCACGGCTAGGATTTGCTCTCAAGATTGAAAGATGGACGTTGATTGTTGCAGGCCTTTGTTTTAGCAGCCGTGAAGGGAAAGCCAGCATGGCATGGATTAGGCGCGGCAAGGTGGTTTGCGCGACAAGGTGATTGGCGCTGCATGCCTTGGCGTGGTTTGGGTGTGACCAAAATAGGGTTTGGGCCAAAGGTTTCCATGCGTTGGCTGGCGACCTTGGACGGCTAGGATTTTCTCCCAAGATTGAAGGATGGTTGTTGATTGTTGCAGGCCTTTATTTTAGCAGCCGTGAAGGGAAGGCCAGCATGGCATGGGGCCAAGGCAGATGGCGCGGACGTTTGTCACGGTGGGGCCAAGTGTTTGGCATGCCATTGTCATATGGTGCAGCTAGCATGGTTGTCATGCCCTGGCGTGGTAATGTGGCTGGCACAGTGGTGCGGCTGGCATGGTTGGCATGCCTTGGCGCGGTAGATGTGGCTGGCACGGTTTTCCATTGGCACAGTGGTGCGGCTGGCATGGTTGGCATGCCTTGGTGCGGTAGATGTGGCTGGCACGGTTTGCCATTGGCACAGTGGTGCAGCTGGCATGGTTGGCATGCCTTGGCGCGGTAGATGTGGCTGGCACGGTTTGCCATTGGCACAGTGGTGCGGCTGGCATGGTTGGCATGCCTTGGCGCGGTAGATGCGGCTGCACGGTTTGCCATTGGCACAGTGGTGCGGCTGGCATGGTTGGAATGCCTTGGCGCGGTGGTGCGATTGGCATGGTTGGCATGCCTTGGCGCGGTAGCATAAGAATTTGGGTTTGGGATGTCAGTCAATGTTAAGAGTTCTGCCGTGAAACATGACCCGTGTAAAAAAAAAGGTACCCTAGTAATTCTTACGTAGGCATGCTGATTGATTCAATAAATGTGCTAATGGTCATAGTGACGTCATGTCAGATGCACAGTTTTACGATCTTAACCCTAAGCTAAAAACCAACATCAACATTAAGTCCCCTGCTTAGCTCGGAACAGGAGCGTTGTTGCGAGGTAAGCATAAGATAGTGATAGACCAGGTCAGAATCAAAATGTAAATCATGCAATATGGTCAGGAAGATCCGTCTAACCTTTTTCGGGAAGTAAGGAGGATGCGTGATCATCGTATTTGGCGGCTTTGCGTAAATTCCGTTCGTGGCACTGCGGCTTAGGTTGCAGAGTGGTAAAGGCCGGTTAAGATACAAGTTGTTGGCTTCGATCTGAAATGGTTGTGCGTCTTCTTGGATAGGATTTGGAACGCGATGGGGAGCCGCTAGCATAGACTTGACGTGAAGGGAAAACCACTAGCATTGGATTGGATTAGTATGGAGCCGTCAGCATTGGTCGGCTTGGAATGAGCCGTCATCATTGGACGGCTTGGAATGTAGCCGTCAGCATTGGTCGGCTTGGAATGGAGCCGGCAGCATTGATCGGCTTAGAATGGGAGCATGGGCGCTAACAATGGTGCGGTGTTGGTACGACACTATGCGGGTGACGCCAAGGTGCGGCATTGGCATGGCGTGGATTGTTGGTACGGTAGAAATTTCCTTCGCGGGCCCGATGGCCTCTTTTTCTTACTTAGATCAAATAGGAAATCCTTTCCTTGCTCAAACTCTGAAAGTGTTACACCTGTAAAAGGGGGCGTTACTCCTTCCCCTCATGTTACGTTGCCGGTTTCGCTTTCAAGTCTCGGTGTTGGCGGCAGAGAAGCAGCAACAACGCAGGTAAGTGTGTCTCAAACACGTACTTCCACGTTTTCTCACCAAACCTTAATCATCTCGCATGGATAGATGTGAGACTTTTTTTATATTTGCTGGTAAAATAGGGTTTAATTAAAAAATTGATGTGACGCTTCAATTCACTGCTAGTAGAAGGCTTTCCATTTCGGGGCTTCATCGCTCTGTTGAATATAAGAGATGATCTTGAATCCTTCATTCGCACAGGTCATCCTGAGATTGTGCCCATCCTCTTTTACAGGTACCGTCTCGTGTTTTCTCTTGGTTTCCCATTTTGTCTTCTTTCTCATGTAGGTTGCCGGTGTAGACAGGGTGAAAAATTATCCTTTTCTTTGGTTTTGTAGTGCGTAATGGGATCTTCCAGCGACGACCAGACCTCTAACTCTTCGGAAAGAAATTTTGGGATCGGTGAAAACCAGTTTTCTTATCATGAGGAGGCATTAGATAGAATTGAATCTCTGTTCCGTGAAGCTGGAGAAATTATTCGGGACATACCTTCTACCTATCTAGGTGAGGTGTGGATGTGTGTTCATACCCTCTTGGCTTCGGTGAACATGGAGGAAGAGTGGGGAGGTGACGAAGTATCCCAGTGCTTTGAGAGGCTTCAGTGTAACAAAACTTCTTCACGGCCAGGTGCTATGGCGGAACGGTCCGCCTCTCGGTTGAAAACGACAGAAAACTGAGTTTGTAAAAACTTGTAGGAGAAGGCCAGCGTAACTTCCCTGTCCAAGACGGTGTCATAGTCCTTGATTCCGATGCGAATGAATCGGAGAATCCTCTTCAAGAGGTTGCTGAGAAGATTTTCGAGGAAGATGACGCTGCGGTTGACGATGAAACTGAAACAGCTTACAGATTGGACTACGAAACTATTGTTGGTGACGTTGGGAGAGTCATGGTGGCCTATGCTGGGTCGGCTGTTGAAGCGGATGTCGGGAAGGAGACGGATGTTGTTGCCACTGAGACGGTTTCCATGTGGGATATTGAGGTGCCGACTACTGCTGAAACTGCTTTCGGATGGAACCCTTGGATCTCGAGAGATTGTTGGGGAAAGTGCTTGAAGAATTTCTGACAGAGGCGTTGGCAACTCGTGCATCTGCCTTTGATGACCAGTTTCCCCTTTTGTTGTTTCTCTTTGTTGCGTAGACATCTTGATGCTTTACAGACTTATTGTTATCTTCTTTGTATTCATGGAGAAGTTAGGGTTTCGCCAATTAGCATCCCTCTAGTGGTTTCACATCTTTGAATAAAACTTCTTATTTGAAAGACCTCAATCTTCCATTAGAATAGGTTGTTCGACCTTCCATTCCCCTCAGAGCTTTTGAATAATTGAATAAGGCATTTTCGGTATGGTTTCGACTTTTCTGGTCGTGATCTGGTGGTTTATCGTGTCTTTTGAGCTTCGACAGTGAAGGGATTCCATGTATATTCCCAATCCCCAAGTGTAGTTTGCATGTTTCCATCTTGTGTGGTCGGTGGGTTGACCATGCTAAGGATATCACCATCGTGTATTCGTACTTGTGATTTTGTTACTTCTTCCACGTGCAACTAAAATATGGAGGAGTACGGGTTACCTTTACAGTGATTTTTTCCATGGTGAAACTATAAATGGTATCAACAAACGGGCGGCAACAGTTCTTGGCAGCAGATGTGATCAGAAGAGACTGTCCATGGAAATAAAGGGATTGGCTGGATGCGTAAGCGAGCAAACCGTCTATGACCACAAGCTTTGGTTGGATGGAACAAAAGGTGGCCACCGCTACGGAAATTAACTGGTTTCGATCATGATCTTTGGAATGGGGATTGTGGTGGCACGGACCTTGGAAGGAAGGAGTGGAGATTACAGCACAGTCCTCAGCAAGGAATAGCAGAGGCCACGACAAGATCCTCAAAAAGAAAGACTGGCGGCTACGACACGATCCTTGGCAGGAAGGAGGCGTTGAAGTGGCTTCGGTTCTTGGAGAGGACGCTGAAACTTATGGAGTAAAACGCTGAAGTTTCGTCTTCGGATACTGGAGAAGCTTATGAAGAGAACGCTGAAGCGGAGCGGCTGTTGGAGCGAATGTTGAAACGGATCCGCTGGAGAGGCTGCGTCAATCAGTATGTTGTAAGACTGGACGCCCTTCAAGAGAACGGTGGTTAGGAGTCCCCAGTTCCATCTATCAATTGTGCTCTCCAAGAAAGGTTGGGGTTTGGGAACGGTTTCTCTGGTTGGAAGAAGTTACTTCCCTGATGCAGTGCGGTTGAGGGCTGCAAATATGTCTTGACGTTGTGCCTTGGGGAAACATAGAATCTCACATAAATGTTTCATCATAGACTGCACAGCTTTGTGGGCGAAGTCCCCAGAAATCATGCATCTCTTGACAGGAAGAGAGTCTTCGTGAACTCAGGGGGGGTTGCTGATTTTCTTTGCTTCGATTTTGGAGAAGTCGTTCCTGACCTTTACGTGCGATGAAATTGGATTGTTGGTTCCCTACTGGGCGTTCAAGTGTAACGCTGGAAGGATACAAAGCTGCTAGCGCTGGGAAGACGCAAGCTGCTATAAAGATGCAAGCTGCTGTAAAGATGCAAGTTGCTGTAAAGATGCAAACTGGAAGTGAAAGTGCAACGCTGGGAGGATGCAAGCCGCTAGTGCTAGGAAGATGCAAGTTGTTGTGAAGATGCAAGCTTCCAGTGCTGGAAAGGCGCAAGCTGTCAGCGCTGGAAAAGATGCAAGTTGCCGACGCTGGAAAGATATAAGCTGCCGGTGTTGAAAGGACGCAAGCTGTCAGTGCTGGGAAGATGCAAGTTGTTAGCGCTGGATCGGCTTGGAACGGGCGCTGGCTTGGCGAGGCGTTGTCTTGGCGTGGCGCGGTAACGATAAAGTGGGCAAGCATATTCCAGGTATGTACTCCAGCGTTTCCTCTCTTCGAATATTGTTGGTGCAAACCCTATCTATCGGTATGCCTTCCATAAATCATGCAAAATATTGTTCTTCTCTTCGAATATCACCGTAGTAGCGTCAGCTACCTCATGAATAGTGACTGGTAATCGTTATTATGTAAAGTAGGTACGTATGGGCAAGTGACTCATTCCACGAAGGGATGGGCGTTAGAGTTTCTCTGAGATCCAAAAGTTGCAGGCCACAGTGACCGAAGGTCCTTCTGCGGACGTGGTTAAGCAATAAGAGGCGGAGGTCGAAAGGTTGTCCAAAGAGTTGGAGCTGAAACAGGCGGTCCTCCAAATGACGAAGGACGCCTTCTTCGAGAAGAGCAAACCATTTTTGAATGGCTTCCTTTGAATGCACTTCTGACTTCTGAAATTCTTCTGTTTTGTTTTTTTTTTTTTGAAAGGAAAATTAAACATCTGGCTTATGTTTTTTATTTTCTGGATTTTTGGGTTGATAGACAAGTGTTACCTATGGGGGTTTTGGATTATTATTCGGGATGAACTGTTTTAGAATGATGTCAATATTGGTTATAATTGTAAGTGACACAAACATCCCAGGGGAGATATGGAACTGTGAACGTTGCGTGTCGGTGGATGGCATGGTATGAAACATAACATGGCTATCAGTTTTATCATTCCCGTGAAACTTGAAATAATAAAACACGTATTTTTTCTAGGAAAGACTTACTCGGTTTTTTGGATCTGCTAACGAAAAATGAGTCAGGTGCAAGTCCGAGTTTCGTGGGAAGTACCGCGATTGTGGAAAGTCCCAAGTCGTCTATGAGTCATCTGATGATCGAGTCGTCGATCCCTGGTCGGACCGTTCGCTTTTAACCTCTAGGCAGTCCCCAGTCATCCCTTGTCGTGTCAAGACTGACAATCGGGTCTTCTAGTAGCCGAGTCGTCGATCCCTGAGCGGATCGTTTGCTTCTGTCCTCTGGGAAGTCCCTAGTCGTCCCTTGCCGTGTCATGATTGATAATCGGGTCATCTGGTAACTGAGTCGTCGATCCCTGAACGGATCGTTTGCTGCTACCGTCTTGATGTCTGGGTCGAAGCATGAGATCGATGGTCGAAAATTGACATTGTAACCGAAAGATCAATCTCCCACTGTGGTCGCCAATTGTTTGAGGGTGAAAACGGTTTCTGCTGATTTTGGTAATTTCGGGTGTGTGGGTGAGAAACGAATTTAAACCCTAAACAATGTACTGCAAGGGAGTACTTTAGATTCGAGAGATCAATCTGTACAAATCCGTCATAAACCAAGAAATGGCCGTTCCAGACTTGCTTCGGTCACAGAGAGGAGGAGAATGGGTTGGTTTTGGGGAGGGAATCGAAGAAAGTGTTGAGACCAGGTTGATTCTGGAAGAGCAGTTGTTTCACGACATGTATCAGAAAATGGGAAGCTAACAGATGGAAAGCTAGCAAATTTTTCTGAGTGTTGTATAGCTCCTGATTGAACCCGTCGTTTGGTGGAAATAGGTAGACCTATTTATACAAGTCGAAGTGAAACGTACTCTGGTCTCATTAAGAGATGGTAAATGGGTGAGTAAATGGAAGGAGGTGATGACCGGTCACGCTTGGAATTGATGTTCCATAAAAGAAAGCGTTTCACCATTACTTCTCATGTTTACTAACCGCCTCATCCTTATTGCACTTTCTTATAACAAGCGTAGTGTACGTCGCACGCTGTAAACCGCCAAACCAATACCCAAAGAGAATCTCCAGTTCGTGACATGTGTTTGATGTCTCGAGTGTTTTCGTGGAAAACATGAAGCATGTTGTTGTTGTTCGTCAAGTTGAGCTTGGACTTGCCGGCTCGGTGGTGACCTTTGACGGTCGAGATTTTGAGTCTTGAAAATAAGGGTAGCCGTCGATTATCGCAAACCTTTTCTTGGTAGCCCGTGGCATGAAAGTATAATCAGTATGGCTTTAATATGGTCTGGTTTAGGCGCGGCCAAAAGTTAGGGTCTTGGATTTGTTAGGCGCGACCAAGTTGGGGCCAAAGTTCGCCATGCGTTGGCTGGTAGCCTTATACGGCTAAGATTTGTATCTAAGATAGAAGGGGGACCGTTGATTGTCGCACGCCTTCGTTTTGGAAGCCACATAGGGAAGGCCAACATGGGGCGGCAAGGTGATTGGATCGGCATGGTGGGGCCAAGGTTTTGGCATGCCATTGGCGCATGGTGCGACTAGCATGGTTGGGGCCAAGTTTTTGGCATGCCATTGATGCGTGTTGCGGCTAGCATGGTTGGGGCCAAAGGTTCTCATGCATTGTTTGGCAACCTTGGACGGCTAAGATTTGCATCTAAGATAGAAGGGGGACCGTTGATTGTCGCACGCTTTCGTTTTGGTAGCCGCATATGGAAGGCCAACATGGCATGGGACCAAGGCGCGGATGGCATGGCATGAGGGGGCCAATGCCATGGCGCGATCGTTTGGTGTTGTGGGGCCAAGGCAAGGTGGCGCAGATGGCTTGGCATGGTGGGGCCAAGGCCATGGCGCAGACGTTTGGCATGGTGGGGCCAAGTGTTTGGGCGTGACCAAACTAGGGTTTGGTGTTGGGCCAAAGGTTGCCATGCATTGGATGGAAACCTTGGACGGCTAGGATTTGCTCCCAAGATTGAAAGATGGTCGTTGATTGTTGCAGGCCTTTTTTTAGCAGTTGTGAATGGAAGGTCGGCATGGCATGGATTAGGCGCGGCAAGGTGATTGGCGCGGCATGCCTTGGCGTGGTTTGGGTTTGACCAAACTAGGGTTTGGTCCAAAGGTTGCCATGCGTTGGCTGGAGACCTTGGACGGCTAGGATTTTCTCCCAAGATTGAAAGATGGTCGTTGATTGTTGTAGGACTTTGTTTTAGCAGCCGTGAAGGGAAGGCCAGCATGGCATGGATTAGGCGCGGCAAGGTGGTTGGCGCGGCATGCTTTGGCGTGGTTTGGGTGTGACCAAACTAGGGTTTGGGCCAAAGGTTTCCATGCGTTGGATGGCGACCTTGGACGGCTAGGATTTTCTCCCAATATTGAAGGATGGCCATTGATTGTTGCGGGCCTTTGTTTTAGAAGCCGTGAAGGGAAGGTCAGCATGGCATGGGGCCAAGGCAAATGGTGCAGACGTTTGGCACGGTGGGGCCAAGTGTTTGGCATGCCATTGGCGTATGGTGCAGCAAGCATGGTTGCCATGCCCTGGCGAGGTAATGTGACTGGCACGGTTTGCCATTGGCACAGTGGTGCGGCTGGCATGGTTGGCATGCCTTGGTGCGGTAGATATGGCTGACACGGTTTGCCATTGGCACAGTGGTGCAGATGGCATGGTTGGCATGCCTTGGCGCCGTAGATGTGGCTGACACGGTTTTCCATTGGCACAGTGGTGCGACTGGCATGGTTGGCATGCCTTGGCGAAGTATATGTGGCTGGCACGATTTGCCATTGGCACAGTGGTGCGGCTGGCATGGTTGGCATGCCTTGGCGCGGTAGATGTGGCTGGAACGGTTTTCCATTGGCATAGTGGTGCGGCTGGCATGGTTGGAATGCCTTGGCGCGGTGGTGCGGTTGGCGTGGTTGGCATGCCTTGGCGCGGTAGCATGAGAATTAGGGTTTGGGATGTCATGCAATATTAAGGGTTCTGCCGTGGAACATGACCCGTGTAAAAAAAAGGTACCCTAATAATTCTTACGTTGGCATGTTGATTGATTTAATAAATGTGCTAATGGTCATAGTGACGTCATGTCAGATCCACAGTTTTACGATCTTAATCCTAAGCTAAAAACCACCATCAACAGATGGCATGCTTCTTAGACTCGTATCTAGATGGCAGCGATCTGAGAATTTTCATCACAATGTCCTTTTCAGGAATAGTCTTACCCAATGCAAAAGATGCATTAACAATTTCAGACACTTTGTGATTAAACTCATCAAATGTTTCTTCATCTGCCATATGAAGGTTCTCCCAATCGGAATTAAGGTTTTGAATCCTATCATCCTTTTCATTGGAGTTGCCTTCAAATACGGTTTCTAAGATATCCCAGGCATCTTTAGATCTAGTGCAGTTTGTCACATGATGCTGAAGATTTGGGGTAATGGCATGTATGATGGCATTCAAACCGTCGGAATTTTGCTTTGCAGCAGTTATCTCAATAGCGGTGTACTCACCAATAGGTTTGGGAACGTTTACATCACCGGCTGCCATAACGGGAGCATCATAGCCATTAACAACATATACCCATGATTGAAAATCACGCGATTGAAGAAAAGCTCGCATAGAAATTTTCCACCATAAGTAATTGGAGCCATCGAAGACTGGTGGTACGTTAATAGAGATATCACCTCTGTTCATAGAGTCAGATCGCTACAAACACAGACTGATTAGGTCTTAAACGTGTTTGCCTGCTCTGATACCAATTGAAAAAGCGGGGGTCTAACAACACCACCCAATATTTCTTTTAGGCCATCTGTATGGATTAACTCCGAAATAATTAGCTAGAGAATCAACTAGACAGTCAAACACAATCTAGATAAAAAGTATCTCAAGGAGTTAATATCTCAATCTCTTGATTTGATTTTTACTCAAGCAAATAGAAATCTGCGAGTCTTTATCAAAGAGAGATAACTTGGACGGTAGCAAAGACCAATGTCTAAGGATCAATCAATATCAATCAACAACCAGAGGTTGGATTTCCAATTGATGATCTTAACGCATAACCTATATTATTTCAATTATACAACAAATATAATGCGAAAAAGAAATAACATAGACACCAGAAGTTTTGTTAACGAGGAAACCGCAAATGCAGAAAAACCTCGGGACCTAGTCCAGATGGAATACACACTGTATTAAGCCGCTACAGACACTAGCCTACTACAAGCTAACTTCGGACTGGACCGTAGTTGAACCCCAATCAGTCTCCCACTAATTCAAGGTACAGTTGTACTCCTACGCCTCTGATCCCAGCAGGATACTATGTACTTGATTCTCTTAGCTGATCTCACCCACAACTAAGAGTTGCTACGACCCAAAATCGTAGGCTTAAACAATAAACAAGTCTGTCTCACACAGACAAGTCTATCAAAGGATAAATCTTTCTTCCACAGATAAACCCTAAAAGAGTTTTTTCCGTCTTTTGATAATAATCAAGGTGAACAGGAACCAATTGATAATCCGGTCTTATATTCACGAAGAACAACCTAGATTAATCAATCACCTCACAACAATCTTAATCTACTAGCGAAACAAGATGTCGTGGAATCACAAACAATCATAAGAAGGAGTTTGCAATTAATTTTTATGTCTTGCCTATCGGAGAAATTTCACGATCTCAAGCCAATCAAAGATTGTACTCATACGATAGAAGATGCAAGATCAGATCACACAACTACGATAAAAGTAGTATCGGTCTGGCTTCACAATACCAATGAAGTCTTTAAGTCGTTAACCTGGTTTTAGAAGAAGAAAACCAAACGTTAAAGGAGAATCGACTCTAGCGAGCGCACTAGTATCACACAGACGTGTGGGGATTAATTTTGCCCAATTCTAGATGTCTCCTATATATAGTCTTCAAATCAGGATTTTGCCTTAGTTACAAAGCAATCCATATTCACCGTTAGATGAAAACCTGATTTAGATTCAAGCTAATATTTCTCAACGTTAGATCGAAAACTTCGCTTGTCACACACACTTGAGGTATACGTTTAAAGGGTTTGTGAAAACCGTGCCCAAACGTGTACGTGTATGTTGGTTCAACATAGTAACCCAAAAGGTTAACCATATGAGCATATCATATTAACCTGGTTCTTCTTCACCATAACTAGTTCAATTGACTTCAATATGAACTAGTTAGAGAGTTGTTCAATTGCTATGAGATCGTATGTAACTACACAAGACACAATTGAAACAAAAATGATTCGATTCGATTGAATCGGCTCATGAACTTTATCCACGGTTTGCATAAATCATTCCTTAGTAATTTAAATCTCATGTTCAGAGCACATCTTTAGATCATAACCACTTAAGCTCACAAACAAGTTCGCGGACTTAAGTTAACCGGCAGAGTTTTCCAAACTCAGCAGAAATTCTCGGCAAGAGAACTTCCGCCAGTTCGCGGACTAAGCACACAAACGAGTATTTGGAAATCCCAGCAGAAATTCTCGGTCGAGAACTTCCGATAGTTCGCGGACTGGGTTTGCGGACTTGGCAAAGCCAATTCCTACGGTTCTCTTGATCAACAAAGTTCGAAAACTTCGGTTCAAGGAATACATGGTTATGTAATCTAAACTCTAATTCCAACCATTGAGACATTCTCAGAGGACGTTATATAGACATTATTCACAGACCGTTTCCCGTCAGAGAAATTCTCAAAGTGATTGAAACTTTTCATGACTTGCGTCACTAGGTGAAGATAAACCTGATCAAAGCAAAACGCTTTACCAACACATGATTTTGAGATATAGATACGTGAGATATACTCAGCTCGAAATATCAAATGTGTATGATCCAGTCTATATAGCATACGACTTTTTGTCTCATAAGAAGTAGGAGATAGCATAGATAGACTTTTGAGTGATATCTTTTTTTTTTTTTTTTTTTGCTGAATCACCCTTTTTTTTCATTTATTGACAAACTAAAAGAATACAAATGGTACTATAAAACAATAAACAAAGAAGAAAAATTACAAAAGGTAAGGAATCTTAAGAATCAATTTTAAAGTGACTAAGAATTTGGTTTTCATAGTCATTGTTCCACCTGACCCCTTTTATTCTGACACCATGATCTTGAACAATCTTCATAACCCTGTGCTTGAAACCATGAATATTAACATCACCTCCTTCAAAGAAAACTCTGTTTCTTTGAAACCAAAACTCCTTAATGACAGTACAAGCAGAGATTATCCATACTTCATCAATGATAGGACTGTGTTGTTTAGCTGCAGAAAAAACTTCTGAAAAAGAGTATGGCCTGGGAAATTGAAACATATTTCCAAGCCAATTCCAAACCTGAACACTGAAATCACAAAGCCACAGCGTATGCTCCATAAAATCCTGCTCTAATTTGCAGATACAGCATCTAGAAGGCATTTCATATCCTTGTTTTGTTTTCATGTCATCATTCATATAAACTCCTTGTAGAAGCTTCCAAATGTTGCTGGCAATAGTTGGGTGCAAAGATTTCCTCCATATGTAAGAAGACCAATCTACCTTGTCTTTCTTGTGTCTTATTTTCTCCACTGCCTTTGCATTATTAAACATTCCACTACTATGTAAGTTCCATATTATGGAATCATTTCCACAGTGAATATGAGGAAAGTTATCAATCTGTAACAAGTGATGCAACTGAGGATGTATATTCCATTGATCATTAATGATTAAGTCTTGAACTTTCAACTGCATATTGTTATGAACAAAATCAGTATAACCAATTTCATTAATTAGTGGGGATGATCCATACCAGTTATCAAACCATACTGAGATGCTAGCACCATTTCCAATCTTCGAAGAGATGTCTTCTTGTAAAGTAAGCCAAGCCCATTGCAAACCTGCTCTTACTGATGATAATTTCCATTTTGAAAACCATATACCATATTTATCTTTGAACTTAGCTGTAAAAAACAGAGCCCATTCATCTGATGAATATACCAATTTCCACATCATTTTCATCAGCAAAATTTTGTTAAGAACTTCTAGCCTTCTAATACCCAAGCCACCTTCAATATATGGCACACAGATCTTCTTCCAAGAAAAAGTTTTGTACTTTCTAACCTCTCCATCACCTGACCATAGAAAGTTACTTATTAGTTTTTCACATATCTTAATAACTGAAGATGGCCATTTATAAACTGCCATATTGTAAAGAGGGTAGCTGCACAAAACTGTTTTTACAAGAACCAGTCTATCATGAAAAGATAATAATCTTCCCTTCAAAGCTGCAAGTTTGCTCTGAAGCATAAGGACTATTGGCCAGACCATTTCAGTAGTTACTCTTCCTGGAGCTAGAATGATACTAAGATACTTATCAGGAAAATTAGAGATATCCATACCAACTATGTTGCTAATTTGTTGCTTTCTGGTTGAATTAGTACCATCAATGAAACACTTGCTTTTGGCTTTGTTAATCATCTGGCCAGAGCTATGTTGATATTTGTTAATCAGCTTAAATAGAAAAAACAAAGTCTTCTTAGCTCCATTACAGAATAAGAAAACATCATCAACAAAAAATAAGTGTGTTGGATATATTCCATTTCTAACTACCATTGGAGTTATCTTCCCTGTATTAACCAAATTTGTGATATTTCTATTCAATACATCTTCCATCAAAATAAATAAAATAGGGGATAAAGGATCACCCTTCTTAAGACCCCTATGCATTGATAAAAAGCCACATGGTCCTCCATTGACCATTACTGATAATTTTGCAGATTTAAACATGGTTAACAACCAATCACACCAAGATGATGAAAATCCATATTCGTGCATAACTTTAAGAATAAAAGTCCAACTTACAGAATCATAAGCTTGTGATATGTCCAGTTTAAAAGCCACATTACCGCCTCTTCTCTTTTTCCTCATACCTTTTTGTTGATGAAGTTCCACCGGTTCCTTGAGTAGATCTTCGTCGTTGTATGATGAATCGCCATGAAGTCCTTGATCTCAACTACACTTTTATATCCTAGTCCGAGGCTTAAATATAATAGACTAGAAATCAAGACTTATAGTTTTGATCACTAACATTGACAAACATGCTTGAGATAGCAACGCATGCGAGGTTGACCGAGCTATGCTCTAAAAGTTTCCACCGCATGTCTAGGGTTGAACCCTGGGAATTGAAAATCCACCTACAGATGTTTTATTCCCAATCATTCCAGATAACACTTGCACCCTATATCTTATCGCGGTTGATGGCACAGAGTTGGCCGATGTTTATTCCCAAGATACAATCATTGCTTCTTCTCTGGGAAAAAAAGTTCATGAACCATGGGACTTCTACCTCCACGCGGAATTAATTGCTCCGTCAGGATGTCTCCCATTGCGGAAAATTCCCCACTACTGCATTTTGTAGGGGTCTGGGACGTGTCTAAGTCCTGGTATGGATGATCATCCTCTTGAACCAGTTACTGATAATCGCCTTGGTAAGATATTTCCTCACGAACTAGCTAATCGTAAGCGAGCCCCTCCTCGAGCGAATTCCTTATTTTTCACCGCAGCATATGGGTACTAACCAATGTAGTCAATGTCGTCCATACCGGCCGAAATATCGGCGATATTACCGGTATCGGACACTGAGCGATACGAAAATCCCGATATCGCAATACGATTTTTTTGCCGATAATACCGTCCGATACGGGAAATACAGTACACCGATAATATCGGTATTATCGGCGATATTTGTCATTTGCTGTAATTTCTGAGGGCATTTTCGGGATTATAAGAGAAGGGAAGAGATTTAATCCCTAAATCCCATCGATACGCAAAGGGTAGAGATTAAATTCCAAAAATTTCGTTGCAGGTTCTTCTTCTCTATTTTAATGGCGAGATTCAGTTGATTCTATCTTAACAAGAGGTTAGTTTTGATCATTAATCGATTATGTCAATCTATGTCAACTATTTCAAATGGATTATGTCAATCTTTGTTCATACTTTGGTGTATTTTAGGGTTTTTAAGAAACTATTGGAATGTAATTTGGTTTTGATCATTAACAAATACTGGTAGTCTGGTACCCAAAACTGATGCTAGATTTTTGCAATTTAGGTCCAAGGGAAGATACATCTTATATGCATATCCAGCAAAGGAAAGTCGCTGAAGAAACATCAAAACAGTTCATCTAGCAACTGGGTATTAAAATAGATAGCTCCATGTCTTTACAGATTACAACGATTTTAATTTTTGTGTACTGATTTTCACTGCTTATATTAATCCCAAAGAAGCTACAGTTGTGTGATAATATTCTTTCTATATTGTCTTTCTTGCTTGGTTCAGGTCTATTTACATACTTATTGCACTTTTGTTTTGTTTGTTTCTGTTTTAGGGATTTGGATTTGAATTTTCTGTTTTACTTATTGCTACTGATTTCCTTAAGATTGGTTGTTGATGGAAATGTTGAGGTTTAATCTGTTGTGTTGTTGATGGAAATGTTGAGGTTTAATTTGTTGTGTTGTTGATGATAGTATTAGTATGTAGTTGCATACATTATCAGTCTGTTCCTGGGATTTAATTTGTTTATTTCTGTTGTAGGTTGTGATTATGGATTCTTCTAATGCATCAAATTCAAATACGGCAAACACTACCTGTGATTTATTGCCCTCTTCTTCGGCTACTCAAACTAAAGATCCAGCATGGGAATGGGGTGAACGCCAAGACCTAGCAAATCAAAATATAATTACTTGTTTGTTATGTAAGAAATTAATTCGTGGTGGTGGAATTACTAGGCTTAAGGAGCATCTTTTACATATTAAAGGGAATGTTTCTTCATGTCCAAATGTGTCCATTGATATTATGAACAAAGTTGGTCTGGTGAATTCTGTAAAGAGGACCAAAAAAGCTCATAAGGATAACATTGATTTAGCGTATCGGCGTGCAAACAACTCAGATGAAGCCTCTGATGCTGATACCGATGTTGAAGAACAAGAAGTTGAAATTGATGGCAATATGGGCAGTCGTGGTGCTGGTGCTAGTGCTGGTGTGGGTGCTAGTCAACTAGTTTCTCAGAATCAGACAAAGAGAAAGAGGATAAGCCAAAGTAATAGTAGAGGTCCAATTGATTTATATATGAAGACAGACCACCAAAAAACTCAACAGGCCACTCTTGAAAGAGACTCAGCTGTGAAAGAGAAGTTAATGAAGACTGCATGGAAATGCATTTCAGCTTGGATGACTAAGAATTCAGTATCATTTAACACTGTTCGTTGCCCAAGTTTCAAAGAAATGATATATGCAATAGGCGACTATGGGAAAGGTAAGCAGTTGTGATATGCTCAGTTGATTTTAGCTATAATACGTGCTTTAATCTGTTCTTCTTATCGTATATTCATTTGGTTTACTTTTGCTTTTTATGTTGTTTTTTGTTAGCTATGCCCCCACCATCTTACCATCAGATTCGTACGAATCTTTTCAAGGACCGGTTAGTAGAAATGAAGAAATTTGTTGATACATTTAGGGAACATTGGAAGAGGTTTGGATGTTCTATCATGTCTGATGGCTGGACAGATGGGAAAAAGCGACATCTTATTAACTTTTTGGTGAATTGTCCGAAAGGGACAGTTTTTTTGAAGTCTGTGGATGCGTCAAACAGAACCAATGATGCTGATTTTATACGTGGGCTTGTAAAGGAGGTAATTAACGATGTTGGGGAAGAAAATATAGTTCAGTTCGATAATGGTTCAAATTTTAAAAAGGCAGGGAAAGATTTAATGCTTGAATACCCAAATATGTTTTGGACTCCTTGTGGTGCTCATTGTGTTCAGTTGATGCTAGAAGAACTTGGTGGCAAGCTTCCACGAATCAAGACAGCCGTCATTCTAGGTAAGAGACTCGTTACATATATTTATGCTCATTTTCAAGTATTAAGCTTAATGAGGGAGATGATCGGTGGTGAATTACATAGGTCTACAAAGACTAGATTTGCAACTCAGTACTACACACTAGAAAGTCTTGCAAAGTATAAAACCCATTTGCAAATAATGTTTGTGAATGATAAGTGGTTGAAAATGAGGTTTGCAAAAGAAACTATGGGAATTAATGTACTTAAAATTGTCACAAGCGGTACATTTTGGGAAGATGTTGATTATTCTTGTAGAGTGCTAAAGCCTTTGGTTAAGGTTGTAAGGTTAGTGGATATCGAGCGCAAACCTACAATGCCTTGTTTTTATGAAGCAATGAGGATAGCAAGGGAGAAACTCGAGGAGAATTTCAGTCAAGATGATAGTACTTGGGCTGTAATTAAGGCTATCTTTGATAAAAGATGGAAGAATAACTTCAATCATGCTCTACATTGTGCTGCATATTATTTAAATCCTTCCATATTCTACAAAGTCCCTGCTCATCTAATGGATAATGATCTTAAGTACATAGAAATCAAAAGGGGACTTCATACAGCAATGCAAAGGCTTATTCCCAATGAAGAAGATCTTGAGAAAGCTACAACTGAATTGAGAGACTACAGTGATGCTAACGGGATCTTGGGAACTCCGGTTTGCAAAAAAAGAAGATATAAAGATCAACCTCGTAAGTTTGTTTGTTATGTAAGTTGAAGGTTTGATTACATCTGTGTTACCTATGCATTTGTATAATTATTTTGTCCGTGTTTATGACAGATGATTGGTGGATTACATATGGAGGAATCGATACCCCAAACCTACAAAAATTTGCAATAAGGGTATTGAGTCTTACTTGTTCTGCTTCCCCGTGTGAGCGAAACTGGAGCACATTTCAGAATGTAAGTATTCTAATCTTGTTGAGTCTTACTTGCACTGATTATTTTTCATGTATTACCATTTTCCTGTAAGGGTATTTAGACCATATGTATGCCTGTAATTCAGTTTCCTGAGGTGCCGCGACACACCAAGTTGTAGTGAATGTGTAATGTGTTACCATTGTATACCACTATATGAGCAAGAGTAGGGCATTTTTCATTGCTCCATATGATGTCATGTGCTAATGATCCAAATCAATCTATGACCCAAAATCAAAATGATCATGGTATTGTTCTCTGTGCTGCCATCGCTACCTTTGATGGACCGGTGGTGAGTCAATCTAAACCTGTCTTCTCCTTTTCCCTGCATTTAGGGTCGCTAAATACTAAGTTATGTTCCAACACACTTGATTTATATTTGGCTTTTCTATTTGGTTCAATTTATAATGATGAACATCAAGATTCAATCTGTTTGATGTGTTTCATTTCATTTACTTATTATCCTTTCGTCTTTCAGTTGCATTCAAAGAAGCGAAATCGCATAAAGCAACAAAAATTGAATGATAGCATCTTTATTCAATACAACAAGAAATTGGAACGTCGATACAAAGAAATTAGTCAATATAATGATGATCCGAAAGCTCATGATCCCATTTTTCTGGATGAGCGTGATGACAATGATGAATGGTTGGCTTTAGAGAATTTGGATGACTTGGTTGTACAAGGAGATAATGTTATTTTGGATGATTTGCAAGATATTGTTGGTGAAAAAGGTATGCCAGTTGTTGGTAAAAGTGCTTGTATCTCCCGACGCAAATCTACTTATCCAACTGACTCTGAATATAGTGGATATGATACTGATGACTTGATGTTGGACTCTAATTATGGACTACTTGGTGGAGATGATGGAGCTACGGAAGATTATGATATCTATGATGAATCGAATGATTTTGATTAAAATTGTAATGTCCATGTTTAATTATGTTTCCAGATTGTGAACTTTAAAGTTGTGAATTCTCCCATTTTTCCAATTTGAACTTCATACGACGACTCTTATGTTTTGAATGAACTTGTTTGTTTTTCTAAAATTGATGCATTTTAATGTTGTATAATTTTGTGTGAAACAATATAAATTATAGATATAAATTTAGAACCGATATCTCCCCGATATTTGAAACCGAGATCTCCCCGATACAATGTTGTACCAGTGTACCGGTCCTCAGCCGAGACAAACCGGTATCCGATATTGACTACATTGGTACTAACAGCCATTTCCATCTGTTGTTCCCCTCCCAAAAGCAGATTCTTACATGTTAATCACCCATGTATCACTGGAAACACCAATTCCCGTCTGATTTTGTTAGAGCATAGCTCGGTTGAACTCAACAAGCGTTGGTATGTCAAGTTTGGTTGTCATATTTTAGTATCAAAACTCATCTAGAGTCGCTTGATTAAATACTAGAGTCAACTTCATTTAGGTTAGACTAGAAAGTCTAGGAATGTAGAGACATACAAGTATTACTCCGAAGACCTGAAGAAGTAACGAACTACAACGACGACATCATCATTTCACTTGAGGTAGTTAAATATTGACTTGAACTGTTTCATTCCTAACGTAATTTTCAAGTAGTGTTATATTGAAAACATAACTGCAAAGTTGTATATATTGTACATATTGTATAATACTCTAGTGATTACATGATCATAATAGTATGATCATAGTATTAGGGAATTAAACTACGAAGTATAACGCTTATCTTTTGAACTTCTGACATCGACATAATCTTGTATATATTTTTATGATTACGTGAATGGATTATGATGGAGATTTCATCCTAGGAAATAATTTTTTACATTTTTTTTAAAGGAAGTACATTCATGAACTTGTTTCGTGAATCGAAAGGGAAATCATTAGGCTTATTGGTCCTGATATTCATTGCAAATATTTGGATAACCAATATGTGTGAGATGGTATAACTGATCTTAACTTAGGTTATGCATCTTGGTATAACTGATCATAATACCTGACTTTTGATTTGGTATGACTGGTTTTTGTTAATTGGTGTAACCGATCCTAAATAATCACCATGTGATGGTATTGAAAAAGCAGGGATCTAACAACCTCACCCAAAATTTCACTTATCAATCTGTATCGACTAACATCAATATAATTCCAAGAGTACCAACTAAAAAAGCGAGTTCAATTAAGAAATATATCTTAGATTTATATCTCTGTTTCACAATGTAATCAGCAAATCAAACAGATAGAAATCCGCAAGCCTGGTTATTATGTGAAATAACTTGAATGGTACCAAAGACTAATGTTCAAGTATCAATAAATTTATATCAACAACCAAAGATTGGACTATCTAATTGATTAAACTACGCACAACCTGTGATATTTCAATTATATAAAAAATATAATGCCGAAAAGAAATAACACATACACCAAAAATTTTGTTAATGAGGAAAATGCACATGCAGAAAAACTCCAGGACCTAGTCAGATTTGAACACCACATTGTATTAAGCCGCTACAGACACTAGCTTACTCCAAATTAACTTCAGACTGGAATGTAGTTCAACCCTAAACAATCTCACATTGATCAAGGTACAATCGTTTGCCTTACGCCTCTGAATCCCAACATGACTCTCAACACTTGATTCCCTTAGCTGATTTCACCCACAACTAAGAGTTGCTACAACCCAAAGACTTGATAAAAAAATCTGTCTCACACAGAAAAGTCTATTGAATAGATAAATCTGTCTCCCACAGAAATACCTAAGGGTTTTGTTCCGTCTTTTGATAAATCAAGGTGAACATGAACCAATTGATACACCGGACTTATACTCCCGAAGAACACCATAGTAATATCAATCATCTCACAATAATCTTAATTGTATGGTACCGAAACAATATATTGTGGAATCACAAACGATGAGACGAAGATGTTTGTGACTACTTTTTGTCTTGTCTATCGGAGATTAAATCTCGAGTTAATCTTAAAGAATATAGTACTCAACACGATAAAAAACAACACGATCAGATCAAGAAACTACAGAAAATAATTGGGTCTGGTTTCACAATCCCAATGAAGTCTTCAAGTCGTTAACCTACAAGGTTTTGGAAAAACCTAAGGTTAAAGGAGAATCGACTCTAGTCGCAACTAGTATCACACATGAGGTGTGGGGATTAGGTTTCCCAGTTGCTAAAGTTCTCCCATATATAGTCTTCAAATCAGGGTTTGCAACCAATGTTACCTTGGTAACAAAGCATTCAATATTTACCGTTAGATGAAAACCTGATTAGACTCAAGTTAATATCTTTCAACCGTTAGATCGAACTTAGCTTGTTATACACAAATGAAAAGTGACTTCATTTAGATATGGTAACCGTACCTAAACGTGTACACCTTGTTGGCTCAACAATAGTAACCGAAGTTAGCCATATGAACACTTTCATATCAACCTTATTCATCTTAACCATAAATAGTTTAAATGACTCAAATGAAACAGTTCTAGAGTTGTTCAATTGTTTATATTCTCATAGAAGTATAAAAGACACAATTGAAGCAAAATCGATTTTGATTCACTCGAATCAATTTATGAACATTATAGCCACGGTTCGCAAAAGATTACATTACTTAATATATAAATGTATTAGTTTATGAACAAACCGATTTTAGAACATAACCTACTCAAGTATGCAAACGTACGCATACCTAAGTGGTCGTACTAAGTTTGGGTTCACCAGTACGTGAACGGGTACGCATACCACCAAACTCAGTTGAACTCCGAAACTTGGACCTATGCCAGTACGCGAACGGGTGCGCGTACCTAATTCTCGAACTTTCATTAACCAACCAATACGCATACGGGTATGCATACCATGGTTCCCGGACTTGGAATAACTTGAAACAGTTAGCATACAAGTACGCATACTGTGTTATATCCAATCATGGTTAATTTGTTATAAACTCTCATTTCAATCATTGAAACATTCTTAGAAGACGGGAATAGTTGTCTTACACAAACTATTAGCTTCGAAGCAATTTTTAAGCAATTGAATGATCAATACGAAATATTTTGAATCTACATCAAATGACTGTCTCACACAAATCATGTAAGATGTTACCATGCGATTTTTACACGACCATCTTTTGAATTTCTTCAAGAATATAAGATGAACTTGGTTAAATCGAAAGCCTACCAACACATATTTCGAGAAATATGTAAGCGATTTAAACTCAGCTCGAAATATCAACTGTGTATAATCGAAGTCTATATAGCTATACAACTTTTGTATCAAATAGGAGATAGAGTAGATATACTTGTGAGTGATAGATGAGTTCAACTCTCCATATACCCTTTGTTGGTGAAGTTCCACAAGCTTAGTAGTTCTTCGTCTTCAATCGATGAACATCGTGCAATCTAAAGCTCAACTACACTTTCTATTCTTATCTGAGACTTAGCTATAAGTAGAGTAGAAATCAAGACTTTGGAAACTAAACTTGACAAACAAGCTTGAGATATCAACGGTTGCGATTTCGACCGAGCAGTTCTCTAACAGGTATGAGGTCCAAACATCCTTGGTCTATAAATACCTGAGTTTGCACTTATAGCAAACTATCCTAAGAGCCAGGAAAACTTCATTTGTTGTTCTTTCTGGTAGAGTCGTATATTCGGAGAGGAAAATATCCTAATTAGGAGAAATCTCGTACGACCGCTCGTTTAAAGACTTATGTGCGATCAAGAATCTCTATGAGTACCGTTGGTGGGAAACTAGATAATTGCAGTTTTATTAGTTTTCCTTTGATTTGATTGACTAACGGTTGTTGAAACTTTGATTGCACCTAGTTTGTTTATGCTTGAGAATCTTATTTTTTTGATATAAGATTCACTCAAACTAGATCGAAGTATCGACAGGATCTTTAGAACTGTTGTTAGATCTAAAGAATTTTGTGATAATCCATTGTTAACAGACTCCATTCTGTGCGTGATTGATCACAAGAGATTCAAGTAGCGTTGTGCAGTTTATTGAAGATTAAAGAAGATTTGAAGACGAAGAAGATTTCTTATTGGTTCTCGTATCTTGTGAATCGTGTGCACAAACCTTGATCGGCTAGGATCCAACTAGAATCAGATTTATTCGATTGATTAGTTGCGTGAGATCGGCATTCAATATATTTCTCTTTGAGATTTATTTTGATTGAGTATGAATATATACTTGAATAATTCGGTAGTTAAAGTTAGATAACCAGACAAAGGAGTTCATTAGATTAAACGGAAGAGCCTTTGTCAACGACTCATCTATATCTTTAGCAAGATTGATTAGAGTGGTTACAAAAAAGATTCTTCCTTTGCTGTTTGGAATACGATCTAAAGGACTTGTTATCCATGTGCGTGACTATAGAAGTCGAAGTCGCGGGGATACTGAGGGAACTAAGTAGCAAGGGGTATTCCGCTGGTCTCAACTATACGAAGTTGGTATTATATTTGTATAGCGGCTTAATTCTGAGAGTATTTAAAACTGGACTAGGTCCTGGGGTTTTTCTGCATTTGCGGTTTCCTCGCTAACAAAATCTTATTGTGTCTTTTACTTTGATTCCCGCATTATAATTATTTATTATAATAAAGTAAAATACATGTATGCGTTAACTCCGCATTACTTGATAGTGATCCTATAGAGTTCGGTTATTACTGAACCTATTATCAAGTAACACACTTTGTTGTACTATTGTCTCGATCTTGTATCCATATTCAATCACACAAGTTATCTTGTTTTTGTATTGTCTCGATCTCTTATCCATATACAATCGCAAGAAGTGTGAGCCGAATTGCCGTATTGTCTCGAGATGTCCATAGACGATCACATTCGGTAGAGGACTTATAGGTTGAAACAAAAAAAGATTTTGGTGTATTTGGGTACCCTCGTCTTTTCATACTTGCATGTGTTAAGCATGTCGCCAGCGTTCATCCTGAGCCAGGATTGAACTCTCTATGAGATTCATAGTTGCATTGATTATAACTTCCTTGTTCATAGACAAACCGGTTTCAGAATTTTCTTTCATTCCAATGCATAACTTGTATCCATGCGCTTCATATTCGCCTGCAGTTCGCTACCACAAATATAGCTATTTTTATCCTCTTACCCATTGTTGGGGGGGGGGGGGGGGGATCAAGCTCGAACTGATGAATTCCACCACGTCAAGGCGACATTGTACCGCTGATTTATATCCCTCTCCATGCCCCCATAGAGAAATAGAACCGACTAATCCTAAGGCAAAGGTTTGAGAAACTCAACGCCGCTAATCCTGAAAAACATAAAACATGGCCTTCTTTTCGCACAATTATAAATACGAAAATAATGAAAAAATTTGATTCAATTGTCAACTACTCCTATTGGAAATAAGAATGACTATGGGTCCGAGCCATAATTGGTATGAGAAGATCCCGATATTGTAGGGAAAAAAAGAGGAATCAAAACCAAGCCAAGACGATAGGGAATAGGAATCAATCCCTTTTTCTTGCGATCTTGCGCCAAAGATATTATCATTTCCGAAGGAACTAGAGCTACATCTCTTTTCAATTTTCATTCAAGAGTTCTTATGTATTTCCACACCCCGTTGAGACCTCGAAAAATGAAAAATTTGTTTTTTTAGAAAACATACAAGATTCGTCACTACAACCACAATTTTAAAACTGCGAAGTTACACAAATTATGTCTCTGTAGGGCATGTATTTCTATTACTACGAAATTCATAAATGAAGTAGTTAAAATGATGATGTTACCTCTGTGGAAAAGATGATTCGTTCGGATCGACATGAGGGTCCAACTACATAGCATTTCCAAAATCCATATTGTATATTTGAAACAGGTTGACATCCTTGATTCTCTCATGCTACAATCCTTTTCCTGCTGAGCCCCCCTTTCTCCTCGGTCCACAAGAGAAAAAAATTTAAATACTGGTGCCAACAGTTCATCACGGAAGAAAGGATTCGTCAATCCGGGATCACTAACCAATACTAATGGAATAAAAAATAATTGTATTTTTGTATACCTTTTTGGGTCCCGTTCCCACCGTGGACCTTACGTAACCGATCGGATTGATCATATAAATATCCCTTCGACACAACATAGATCATCGAAAAGTTCTAGGACGACCCACCAAAGCACGAAAGGCAGAATCTTTCAGAAAATAGATTCTTATTCGAAGAGTGCATAACCGTATGGATAAGCTCACACTAACCTGTCAATTTGGGATCCAATTCGGTATTTTCATTGGGAGATATCGGGAAGGAATTGGAATATAGTAATATTAATTTATACTGAAGAAAAGTTTCTCTATTGATTCAAACGATGTACATGTCCTTATGGGATTGGGGTAGAGGAAGAAAAAAGAAGATTTCACATAGTATTTTTGATCAAAAAATATCTGATTTATTTCGTACCCTTCATTCTATGAGAAAACGGGTCAGATTCTACATGATCAAATCTACGAGACTAAAGGTATGATGGAAGAGAATAAAAATAAAATAGAAATAAATAAGCAAGAAAACCCAGATTCCAAACGAACAAATCTAAACTCTTAAAGGATCTTTCTGATTCTCAAAGAATGGGGGGCATAGGGATTGACTGAGATAGATCTCTTATTCGTATTGTAAGATCGTGATTGGATCCGAAATTTTGGTAAAAAGAAGAATCTTCTCCTTTCCCTTGGTAATAATGAAAAAGGGAAAGGGTTCAATTAGAACATGAAAACGTGATTGAATTGGTCTTAGTTACTCTCCGAGGCGGAATAGAAGAAGAGAGGAGATTCCCGAACATGGATCCAATGACTTCGAAAGAGTTGAACGAGGAGCCATATGAGGTGAAAATCTCATGTACGGTTCTAAAGAGTGACATTGATGGTTGACTTTTCTGTCAACATTTCCACTATCACCCCCAACAAAACAAACTCTGTCTTAATTAAATTTTCCAGACTATAATTCACCTTTGGATTGAAATCATCGCTCATATACCTGGTATTGACCATCATTCAGAAGAACATTATGTAGTCTTAGTAAGAGGGTAAAGTATTAAAGATTTGCCCAGTGTGAGATATCACATTGTTCGTTGAACCCTAGATGTTGTCGGAGTAAAATATTCGTCAACAAGGATGTTTTAGTGCATTGCAGATTCTTATCCAAGACTTGTATCATTTGATGATGCCATGCGAATCGCTAGAAACATGCGAAGTACCTTTTTTTTGTAACTTACATTATTTCCGTTATTAATCCTTTGTGTATTTTGGTGTTCCTAACCATCCGCTCATTTTTGCTCGATCCCCAGAATAATAATACATACAATATAATTGAATAGTTAAAAAAAATTCCAGCCAGTTGATATTTTCTACCTTCTTCAAACCGTGATGACTAATCAACCAACCTTGGGGCAATTTTTTTTTCTTTTTTTCCTTAACTCATGTACATAGGGAATGAGTCTCAACCTTTTTACTGCTAATTAAGAAGTTATTCCATTTCACTCAAATAACTATCTGGTTTAGGCCATTGCCCCGACGAATAAACAAACGAGGATCTCTATTCACTCCATTAAACTTCTTTCATAGAAAAAAATTTAGGTAAAAGTCCATGCCCTAACAAATCGCATGTAGAGATATTGATAACACACATGGAGATAATGGTATTTCATATCTAATCGATTAAGCAGCAGCTCGTAGACACCCAAAAAAGAATATTTATTATTTGACCCATATCTTGACATAAGAAGTCCAATATGAGCAAATTTTAGTAGCGGAGATACTTTCCTGTAAAATCTTCACAAAAACCCAATGATTTGAGCATTTTAATCAGAAAATTATACTCAAGACAGTCCAAAGCCTCCAACATGTCCAATTTTAAGGCAATTTTTCCATCTCTCCTATCCTATTAGATTTCTTCATAGAGTATATCAGCTCAAGGAAAATTGTTATGTTATCGTTAATCATTCTCTATGCAACATAAAAAGACTGATTCGAAAGGTGAGATGATCTTGGAGATAAGAGGTTTCATTTGCTTGACTAAGAGCTTTGAGATAATCTATAGGTGTTATTTTAGAGCTCTGCAGGTCTAACATTTTGAGCATGTCTTATGGTGGAAGAATTCCGTCTTCCAAGTTCCATGACACATCAACACTTGGAATAGATCTTGAAAGTTCAAGTTTAATGGTGGAATCAACCAAAACGCCAAAAAAAAATACTAGCGTTTTATGTCAATTCAATTAATGTTTTTCAACTGTCCCCATTTAATGTGAAACTTTTGTTGGATTAATATATATGTCCCGGTTTTATCACCGGGTGAAATAATTATAACTAACAGGTCAACACGAATACCCCACGTTTTTATAGTTTAAATATAGAATATAAATTATTTGCTACATGTATAAAAACGTTAGATTGTGATTTCATTATAAAAACGTATTTGGGATTTGCTTTCAAATCACGTTTTCACAGATTTAACGAGAATCAAAATAGCGTTAAACGCTATTGAGAATATCGTTTAATGCTGGTCGGATAACCGTTTTCTTTGTATTCCACGCAACGTCCCACAAAATCATGGAACATGGCTTGGAAAAAATGTGGATGACGCCAACTTAAAAGCCATTAGACTTAGCATTTCACGTTTTTTCCATACTTGGAATAGGTTGAATTCCATCATAAGACTTGCTCTTAGCGGTCAAAAGGAGTTGAGTTAAGGGTAAGAGTCTGATGTTGGTTTTTCCGATGTGTTCAGGGAGTTTCTAGAAAAGAAGAAGCTATATACCATATCAACAATTTCCACACCTACAATGTTCCATTGGGTTCGAAGAAACCCACTAAAGCTCCCAGTTGGCATTCTACTGCTTCTGTCGTAGGCACTGTTAGAGAAAATGAATTTATACAATAGTTTGGTTTTTTGGTCTTGGTGGAATTGGAACTTAGGATCTATTGGTCACTAAGGACACTAGATCATTTTCACTATTTTTGAATGAACCTTTAGTCCCACATAGGGAAAACTAAAGATGATACCTCTCCATAATTATTGAATTTTTTGATATTAGAGTGGCCCTTGGGTCATTAGCACTTTTGTGCGAGGGAGAGGACTTAGGCAATGGGCTAGTTGGTGCAATCTCACATTTTCACACACGCGCGGTGCTTCGCACCGAAGCACGCACGCCCCCGCCGTCCGTCCGTGCGGGCGGGCCGGGCCGGTCTGGGGCTCGGGTTCGGGTGTGGGTGTGGGTCAAGACTTATATTTTTTGGCAAAATTTCGTTTGAATTATCGAATTAATATTTGAAACAAAATAATTCTTTGGGTAACATTATGTTTATGCATGAACATTAATTTTCATGAACGTTTTATATCAAACTTAAATTTGCATGAACGTTTTTATATCAAACTTAAATTTGCATGAACGTTTTATATCAAACATAATGACGCATGAACGTTTCAAATCGATATTAAGTGATGCATGAACGTTTAAAACCGTTGGAAAAAAACTGAATTAATTGAAATTGTTTTAATGCGCGTTTATGAGACCTCTCTCTATTCTCCCCTATATAAAGCGATCACTTTCTCTCATTTCGTTTTGTGTCCAGAAGAGCTACTATCCTCTTCTTTTCGTCTTCTCCCCCTGTGTGGTCCTTTATTTTTCATTCCGTGCACAATCGTTGTTGAGGTCGTAAGAGTGGGCAAGTACTGTAGTGCTAACAGTGCTTGCAACGGGCAGTTTTATCCTGGATACGAACTTGACCACAGGGTATAGGCATCACTCATTCTTGAGGCGTACCGGTCAAATATCGTGTTAAGGACAGCGTGTTGAACACGTGACTCTGTCCTCTGTTTGCAGTCCAATTGAGTGTTTATTTACCTTCCAGAAATTAATCTTTTTATTCTAACATCTTTCTAACATCTTTCTTAAGTGTTTTATTGTTACAGAAGCAACAATCTTAACACGATATTTCGGTTCTCTGTCTGTAACAATGGGTAAGAACGATGTTGAAAGGCCTGCAAAGTTTTCTGGAAAAGACTTTAAGAGGTGGCAGTCAAAAATGTTATTCTTTCTAAGTTACCATGAGTTGGATTCCTATGTTCTGAAACCTTTTGATGAATCGCTGAATGATGCTGGTCGTGAGTCTTCTTTAGAATAATGGAAGAGGAACAATTACATGTCTAAAAATCATATTCTGAATTGCTTGGAGGATGCTTTGTATGATTTTTACAGTGCTAAAGAAAACTTTTCTGCTTTTGATTTATGGGCTGCTTTGGAGGCGAAATACCAAGCTGAAACTGCCGGAAGTAAGAAATTCTTGGTAGCTAGGATTTATGAGTATAAAATGGTGAATGACAAATCTGTGGTTGATCAATTCCTTGAACTCCAGCAAATTATGAATGAAATTCTTGCGGAAGGTATGGTGATTGATGAAACTTTTCAAGTGTCTACTGCTATCGAGAAATTGCCTACTTCCTGGTCCGAGTACAAGAAGAAACTGAGACATGAAACTGCTGAAGTTCTATGGTTGAACTGGGTAAGAAAATTCAAGTTGAAGAATTGTTGTGCTCCAAGGAAAAAAATGTATCTTCTTCAAGGGACATGTCTTACAAAGCTCATGTGACTGAACACAAAGGTTCCAATGCTGATAAGAACGGAAACAACTCCAAGAAACCTCCAGGAAAGAAAGGTATGTTTCAGAAACCTAAATCTAGCATTAATAAAATTAAGGGTGATTGTTATGCTTGCGGAAATCCTGGCCATATGGCGGTTCACTGTAGAAACCGTAAGGACCTTAAAAAGAAAAATAATGCTAATTTGGTTGAAAACAACAAAGATGAATTTTCTGGCACGGTGTCTGAAGTAAATTTGGTAACAAATGTGAGAGACTGGTGGGTAGACTCTGGGGATACCAAACATGTCTGTGGGAACAAAGAAATGTTCACCTCCTACAATAAGGTGGGGGAAGGAGAGAAACTCTATATGGGTAACTCATCTGCAGCTGCGGTTGTAGGAAAAGGAAAAGTTGGGCTCAAGCTCACTTTTGGCAAGACTCTTACTTTGAATGAAGTTCTTCATGTTCCGGACATCTGCAAAAATCTTGTTTCTTATGCTGTTTTAGATGATAAGGGTTTTAAAATTGTAATAGAATCTGGGAAATGTGTTGTAACTAAGGGTAAGGATTATGTGGGGCAGGGTTATAAGACTGAGGGTATGTATAAGCTTAATGTAAACTCTGTTGTAATGAATAATAATGATTCTTCTGCTTATGTTTGTGAGTCTTTGAACGTTTGGCATGGTAGACTTGGACATGTAAATTATAAGTCAATGCTTAAACTAGCCAATGTGGGCTGCATACCCAAATTTAGTTTAGAAAAGGAACACAAATGTGAAATATGCGTAGAATCAAAGTATGCTAGAAAACCTTTTAGCAAAAATGTTCATAGAAATTCTAAACCCTTAGAATTAATCCACTCAGACCTAGTTGACATGAAATCAGTTCAAACTAGAGGTGGCAAGAAATGGTTTGTAACTTTTATAGACGATTGTACTAGGTACTGTCATATATATTTGCTTAGAGGTAAGGATGATGCCTTAGAAGCATTTAAGAGGTATAAAATAGAAGTTGAAAACCAATTGAATACTACCATTAAAACCATTAGGTCTGACCGTGGTGGCGAGTACATAACTCTTATAGGAGATTTCTGTGTAGAACATGGCATAATACACGAGGTTACCCCTCCTTATTCACCTCAGTCGAATGGAGTAGCTGAACGTAAGAACCGCACCCTTAAGGAGATGATGAATGTCATGTTAATTAGTTCAGGATTACCTTCGAACTTGTGGGGGGAAGCTGTCCTCTCAGTCTGCTATATCCTGAACAGAGTACCTTTTAAAGGATCAGATAAAACTTCATACGAATTGTGGAAAGGTAGACAACCTTCTTTAGCATACTTTAAAGTGTGGGGGTGTTTGGCTAAGGTTCAGATCCCTAAACCTAAAGCAACCAAGATAGGATCCAAAACTGTTGACTGTGTCTTCATAGGGTATCCTGAGCATACACCTGCATATAGATTTATGGTTGTGAATTCTGATGTTTCTGAAATTGGTGTAAATACTATTATGGAGTCTAGGGATGCTGTGTTTTTTGAAAAAAATTTTCCTTTAAAATCTGACTCTCGTAAGAGAGGTGTTGATCCCCTAGATGTTCCTTCAACCAGTCAGACTTTACCTTTAGAGGAAGATGAAGTAGAATTTGATCTTAGGAGGAGTAAAAGGGCTAGAACCAAAAACTCTTTTGGACCTGACTTCATAACACTAGCAGAGTCTGATCCTCATACTTATAGAGAAGCCATGACTTCTTCTGAAGCTCCGTGGTGGAAAGAGTCTTCTATTAGTGAAATGGAATCCATCAAAGAAAATGATACATGGGAGATAGTAGATTTACCTCCAGGGTGTAAGGCCATAGGATGTAAATGGATCTTCAAGAGGAAACGTAACGTAGATGGAACTATTCAAAAATACAAGGCTAGGTTAGTAGTCAAAGGCTACAAACTAAAGGAAGGTGTAGATTTCTTTGATACTTACTCACCCGTTACGAGAATTACTTCCATTATGATGTTAATTTCTATAGCCGCGGTTCATAACCTAGAAATACATCAAATGGATGTAAAGAAAGCTTTTCTACATGGTGAATTAGATGAAGAAATTTACATGGAACAACCTGAGGGATTTGTAGTGAAAGGTTGTGAAAACAAAGTTTGTAAACTGAAAAAATCTTTGTATGGATTGAAACAAGCACCTAAACAATGGCATGAAAAATTTGATCATGTAATGTTTTCCAGTGGTTTTAGAATCAATGAATCTGACAAATGTGTATATACTAAGCTTGTAAATGATGCATGTGTGATTGTATGCTTGTATGTTGATGATATGCTTATACTTGGTAAAAACATGGATGTAATTAATTCCACTAAGAACATGCTGAATGAGAACTTTGACATGAAAGACTTAGGCCCTGCAGATGTAATCTTAGGGATGAAAATTAGGAGAAATTCTAACGGTTATAGTCTTAGTCAATCTCACTATGTTGAATCTGTGCTTAGAAAATTCAATCATTTTGATTGTAAACCTGCTTATACTCCGTATGATCCTTGTTGTACACTCAAAAAGAACAGAGGTAATGGAGTATCACAACTTGAATACTCACGAGTTATAGGAAGTCTGATGTATTTGATGAACTGTACTAGGCCAGACATTGCTTATGCTGTGAGTAGGTTAAGTATGTATACTTGCAATCCAGGGCAGGAATACTGGGATGCACTTTTTAGAGTGTTGAGGTATTTGAAATACACGTTGACCTTTTGTTTGAATTATGAAAGGTATCCTGCCGTCCTTGAGGGATTTTATGATGCAAACTGGATATCAGACTCAGAGGAGTCTAAGCCTACGAGTGGATATGTTTTCACTCTAGCATGTGGGGCTGTTTCTTGGAAGAGTTCCAAACAGACCTGCATAGCTAGATCCACTATGGAATCTGAGTTTATTGGCTAGATAAAGCAGGAGAGGAAGCCGCTTGGCTAAGATGCTTTTTAGAAGACATTCCTCTCTGGCATAGGCCTGTGCCGGCTATATCTATACACTGTGATAATCAAGCTGCCATATCTAAAGCTAAAAACAACTACTATAATGGGAAGTCTATACATATAAAGAGAAGACACGAAACCCTAAAACAACTAATCTCAAAAGGCGTTACTTCCATTGATTGGGTTAAGTCCAAGGAGAATATCGCGGACTCTTTGACGAAAGGTTTGTCCAAGGAGATAGTTAGTAATGCATCTAAGGGGATGGGGCTTAGGATCATTAAATAAACTTGCCATGAAGGATACTCAACCTTGCTGACTGGAGATCCCAAGATCAAGGTTTCGAATGAGAAACTAATTTGTGGCGGGTCAAGGTAAACACTATCAGAGAATTCATTCTCTGCCCCTTCCCTATGGTGTAGACGTGATAGTGTGACTGCATGTGAGGATGACTTTCTATTAAGTCTTAATGAGTTCTATAGTTTCAATTTTATATTGAAGTGGGGTGTAGCAGTAAACACTTTTGATAGAACTCACCTATCTGAATGTGGAAGTGGGTCGCTTCCTATGAGAAAAGAGCTGATTCTCTAGAGCATTCGGAGAAACGGGATTTGTCCAGGGCCAAAAAGGACACAACGGCACGAACTCGACAGCACCTAGAGAGATATCACGCGTGGTTATTATCGCGGATTACACCAAACGATGGTAGTTCAAGACATCGCGTTCACTGTCCATCAAGTAGTTCCCGCAATTTCTCACTAAGCAAAGGTTCAAGACCTCATGGACACCTCTTGCCTAAGTGGTATTTCTCGCTTTCTGTTTTCTGATTTTTTATCGGTATTTCATTCATGTGGGGGATTGTTAGAGAAAATGAATTTATACAATAGTTTGGTTTTTTGGTCTTGGTGGAATTGGAACTTAGGATCTATTGGTCACTAAGGACACTAGCTCATTTTCACTATTTGTGAATGAACCTTTAGTCCCACATAGGGAAAACTAAAGATGATACCTCTCCATAATTATTGAATTTTTTGATATTAGAGTGGCCCTTGGGTCATTAGCACTTTTGTGCGAGGGAGAGGACTTAGGCAATGGGCTAGTTGGTGCAATCGCACATTTTCACACATGCGCGGTGCTTCGCACCGAAGCACGCATGCCGTCGTCGTCCGTCCGTGCGAGCCGGGCTCGGGTTCGGTTGTGGGTGTGGGTGTGGGTCAAGACTTATATTTTTTGGCAAAATTTCGTTTGAATTATCGAATTAATATTTGAAACAAAATAATTCTTTGGGCAACATTATGTTTATGCATGAACATTAATTTGCATGAACGTTTTATATCAAACTTAAATTTGCATGAACGTTTTTATATCAAACCTAAATTTGCATGAACATTTTATATCAAACATAATGACGCATGAACGTTTCAAATCGATATTAAGTGATGCATGAACGTTTAAAACCGTTGGAAAAAATCTGAATTAATTGAAATTGTTTTAATATGCGTTTATGAGACCTCTCTATTCTCCCCTATATAAAGCGATCACTTTCTCTCATTTCGTTTTGTGTCCAGAAGAGCTACTATCCTCTTCTTTTCGTCTTCTCCCCCTGTGTGGTCCTTTATTTTTCATTCCGTGCACAATCGCTGTTGAGGTCGTAAGAGTGGGCAAGTACTGTAGTGCTAACAGTGCTTGCAACGGGTAGTTTTATCCTGGATACGAAATTGACCACAGGGTATAGGCATCACTCACTCTTGAGGCGTACCGGTCAAATATCGTGTTAAGGAAAGCGTGTTGAACACGTGACTTTGTCCTCTGTTTGCAGTCCAATTGAGTGTTTATTTACCTTCCAGAAATTAATCTTTTTATTCTAACATCTTTTTAACATCTTTCTTAAGTGTTTTATTGTTAAAGAAACAACAGGCACACCTATAGTGAGAATGAGTTATCACCGGAGAAATGATATCAAATCAATTTGACTATCTTGTAAATCTGGGTAGGCTGTAGTACCTATAGTAGACAAGTGTTTTGCCAGAAAGTTGGCCAAGTCCTCTTTTTTATTGATTTATTATTTCAACTGCCATGCTATAGTTACTCAAGTACAAAAGAGAACGAATATAGAGACTCAACTAAAGAGATACTTGGTTGATCACCACCATTGAGGGTGCGGTAGTTATGGGTAAAGAGTAGACAAAGGCCAAACAATACAACAAAATACGGAAAGCAAACTTATAAATTTTAAGTTCGATTCCCTTTGAACAAATGACCTGACCTGCCAGACACGGTAAAAAAAAAAGATTAGTTCACATCACATGTGCTTTCAAAACATCTGCACCTTGAAGTCATCAGTCCAACACAAGGACTAAATTTTTACTAAAAACCGCTACCTTCTACAGATAATTAGCAGGTAACATATAAATTCCCGCATTTGGAGTTGTCTTTCAGACATGTGCAAAAGTCTTCAGGATCATTCCCTCCATCACTCACGCAAGGAATATCTGGTGTGCACAAAAGTTTACACACCACTCCCATCCATCACATTAGGCACTTAAAATTGTGTAGTTATAACCAAATCTAATTCTCCTAGAATTTTAAGCCAAAAGCTCCAAACATTAAACCTCTTATTAGGGCTGCACAACGGGTAGGGTGGGTAGGATATGGCCTATACCCGCCACCCTATCCGTTTACCGGCGGTTAAGAAAATCTTTACCCGCCACCCTACCCTCCAAATAATGGATAGGGTAGGATACGGTTAAAAAACTGGCGGGTAGGGTAGGGTTGGCGGGTAGGAGTAGGGTATGTGCACTTCTAGGTAGGGTGGGTAGGATATGGCCTATACCCGCCACCCTACCCGTTTACTAGCGGTTAAGAAAATCTTTACCCGCCACCCTACCCGCCAAATAGTGGATAGGGTAGGATACGGTTAAAAAACTGGCGGGTAGGATAGGGTTGGCGGGTATGGGTAGGGTATGTGCACCCCTACCTCTGATTGGATTCGCATAAAAACAAGGCTGGGAAATCAGAAGTTTCCATGTGCCAAAACATCTATCCATCTATCTAATCTAACTAGATGATAATTGAAACTCAATACTTGATTCTCCTTCATTCTGACCCCACAAAAATCTGACGTGCACAACTATGGTGAGAGTATTGGGAACAAAAGCTCTCTCGTTGATTTTAACCCCACATATAATGTTACGTACTTTTATATACTTTGTTACACCTCATTTACATCTCCAATTTAACCACGTTCAACCTTAACTGCTTAATCCCCAAACTTCCACGACCACAACCCCTGTTGCCTCTTCTGCTTACTATCTTCATTTTATTGTAACCAAGTTCTGATAATGAAAACTGTCAGCTTTCGGGTTTCCAGCCTCCATAATAAAGACTTGAAATCTATAAGCAAAACGATTACCACAGAGAAGGAATTAGATCTCAAGGTAAGTTGGGTTTATAATCTCTCAATTTTTTGTTTCAAATTTACTCAATTTACTGATAGAGTATCAGGATATCAAACGGAGCTCCAAAAATGCAGTTAAACTGAATCGGATGCGCGTTAATGTTTGACATTTGATATACTGCAGGTAGGACTGCAGTATAAGATCTCTCACAATTTTGATTTCAAGTTGAGTTGTCTAAGCTGTATGTTTTGGTTATTTTCGAAGAGCAAACATAGCGCACTTTAACTGTTTGTTAAAATTCCAAGCAGAATTTCATCTTCTTGGCCTCATTCATGGGTTCAAGGTTCTGCTGTAGATGGATCGTGTTTGGCTGTTGTTATCACTTACCAGGGTATGTTATTTTTTCAGTCACTTCCCCTCTCCTATCAAATTGAATTGCTTTCCAAGTTTATACATGTCATGTCATGCTATGAATCATGCTTACTGGGATAGTAAATAAATAATGGTTAGTGGTGATGTGGACATTTTTATGACACAACCTTGAGTATTTTGTAGGTGGGTTTGCTTTAATGGTTCCATTCGCTCAAACATGGGAGATTTTTCCAGGTATATTTATCATTTTAGATGATTATGCCAATTTAATAAAAATACAAGAAAAACTCGATTTGAAAATGCTATATTTGACTGAACCAATGATAGCAAAAGTTGGAACAGTTGGATCTATAGTTTCTTTTTGAAAATTTTCAGTTGCGGATTCTATATGCAAATTCAAATAACCAAAGAGCAACTTTCTGAGTTCAGATACCGGTCAATATGCCTCAACTTCTAGCATTGTGTTGCTTAAGAAATGAAATAGTTGTTAATTTGGACAAAAGGTTTGAATTTTCCTTTCCAGTTGCTTTTGTTGGCTAAAATATTTGAATGGTATCTTGCGCTTCTTTTTTCAACTTACATTTTATGGTGTTATCAGTTTACATTTATGTATCTTTAGATTTGTCTAACTCAAAACGAAACCATTTATTGTCTACGGGTCAAACATAACTGGGTCGATATGTGCCCCATTTGCTACTATCACAAAGGGCTCCTCGACTGAATAAAATTGACGCCGCATTTGCTACCATCCGAATATATTGACTCCGTTAATTCCATTTCAGTGATTCCTGATTGTTGCTGTTTAATTTCAGGGAAGCAAATAAGTAATACGTTGATCGAGAAACAAACAGATTTTGATGACAAATTAAGAGACTAGGTATTCATCAACTACATTTTTCTTATGAATTTTTGTTTATTTGATTTTCTTCTGATGCCAAAATTTTATCATAAGATGTATTGTTGTCAAGAAATTTTAATTCCAGTTTAAATACATATTGGTAAGAGATGCAAACTCCCATAATTCTTATTAATGCTGAAGTATTACAAAACCATTGTTTGGACACCCAGGTTAGTTCCAAATTAGATCTATAACACAAGCTACGGATTACAACCAAATAACAAATGGGATGGAAAATAAAAAAGGGGTATCTCAACAAAACCCCGCAATAGATCTATAACAGACCTGTATTGATCTTTTAGTCTGTCAATTAAGGGATTATTAACTTCTATAAAGTTATTACATTTATATTATCATGTGTGAATTTCCTAGACCGAGTAGTTCCCTAGATCGAGCAAAACTAAGCTTCAAGCTTTTTGCGGCAGCATTGGTTGGTGTTTGAGGAAATGAATCGATTTAAAACAGCAATTATTTCATGTATTCATCCATATACTTGCTCTCGAAATTCTAGCACAATTTTGAATTTGATGGTTAATTTTCTTTCAGCCTTGGTGTTGGCAATCTTTTCTTTGCAGATTGAAGTGATTCGGATAAACAAAAAAAATCAAGTTCTCAACCTTATATGCAGTGCATTTTGGGTGGAAGTCTCTCTCTCTTTGCATCAGTATTATTTTCAACGTATATGCTTAAGGCTTCGTAAACCTCCATTTTTGTTTTCCTTTGTTGTAATGTTGTAAAACGAATATATGGGTATACAGATTGTTTTTGTATAATAATAATGGTTCAGTATGTTGCTTATGCTATGTAAAAGCTAGCACAATGGTATTGTGATTCCAGCAACAAAGTGTTCGGATACTCTCTCAACTTTTTCTTTGAATTTTTCTTCATTAAACGACTTAAGAAAAGGATATTTAGCATTTAGCTTTTTCATTTGCAGAAAATGGTACGATTTAGCCTGGCATTACTGCTGATTCTTACCAATTACCATCAGCCCATATTTGCATTACCTCACTAGCTCAGATAATGCAGTTAGTATATGATGTTCATATGAAGATAATGCTGGAGGTTGATAAGACTTATCTCCTCTCGGCATTGCACTCTTGCCCAACTGATGAAAGCATAATTCAACATGCTAACAAAACAAACAACAAACAAACCTAACATAATTCCGCTCCACCGTTTCCCCATTTCATAGCACAAACATTTACGCCAATCTACAATAATCATGTCTTTAGTTTCTTGCTTCTAGTCCTTTCAGAAATTGGAGCATTTCCAGAAATTAGAGCAGATCGGCCAATGGATCCAGGAGTCCTACTTGCAACAGGAGAGTTTTCAACAACAGTTGCAACACTGACTGGAACAGGGGCTATTACATCTATGTTTTCTCTCACTCGGTTTTCTTCCTTCAGCATGTCATCCCACATTGTCACCCTCTTTATCTGCTCCAGCTTTTTTTGCATCTCACTGATATACGTACAGAGTACAGACCACTATATCCAACTGCGAAAGATAACCCTGTTTTTCACTTTCTATATAGGCTTTGGCCTCTATTTCATCTAATTCTGATCTCAGCTTCACAAGTAATTCAACAGCTTCCTTATCATGCAAGTGTGTGGGATCCTGCTTCAAATCGGCATAATTCTGCATGTCGCATTGCTGATTAGCAGTAAATACGCTACCATACAAGTCTGAGGGAACCTATTAACACATAATAATTTGAGTAAAGGATTAGTTCATCTTATAACAGGGAGAAGATGTGTATAATGCAATGTTAAACCTAAATAATAAGAACTTCTATGACAAAAGTAGTTAGAACCACACCTTGAGTACCGAGTCATAAACACGAATACGCGATGCGTTGAGTTCAAAGGTAGCGTCCAAGGAATTTTTGGAGTACTGGCACAGTGCATCATCCAGCTTCTAGTGAAAAAAAAATATCAGGGAAAAAAAAAATCAAAGAAATTCCCCAAAAAAAAAATGCAAAGAAAAGAAAAAATCAGTTACCTTCATCGAGTCGAGATCTTTCTTGAGATCATCAAGGCTTTCTTCTGAGTATTTTAAATTCACAGCCGCATCCCATAATTCTTCAACGGTCAGGTATTTTGAATGCTTTACTAAAAGATGATCGATACCTAACACAAAAAACAAAAGTAGACATGACATATTTTAGCTAACCATAACATGAAATCTGTTCATGCAAAACAAGAGATGTATCAACACCAAATCCAAGCAACAATCCGTCTTTCTACTACCTTGTTCGTGATTATTATCAGAAGAAAATTTTGTCTCCATATCTTAGCCGCCCGTCTGAGAAGAAAACCCGTTTTCCCTTCTTTTAGTTTTTATATCCTCCTTCGAATGTCTATACTAGGAAAGTCTAGGTCGGTTAGTTTAATTTTGCGCACTCTTTTAGAGAGTCAAAAAAAAAATATTAAATCTCACTCCCTGGGGGATTTATGGTTTGGTCCAAGACCCAAAATAAATAGTTTTGGACCATCTAGTACGGTCCAACTTGAAATTAAACTTATTCTAGGATCCACAAATGGTCAAATGCTAACTTACCCGACTGTCCCTACTTTTCATACGTGCCGGTGTAGATAATTTTTAGAAAATAATTTTTTTCTTTACAACATCTATGTAAAGACTTAAAGGCCTAGATAATACTCAATTCATCCGTGAGAATTTTGTGAAACGAGCGTTTTGCTGAGGACATTTGGCAATATATGATTGGTTTAAAAACTACAAACTCAAAAAAAAAAACTTAATTTACCGAATTTTATGGAAGTCTAGTTTCAATTTGGAAGATGAGACTGAGTACCCACCACATTAAGACTTTTATTTTTTCCAAATTAATACATAAAGGGGGAAAAACCTACATATTTTCTGACCTCCGTCATATTTCCTATATTTTCTCCACCTATTAATGTATCGAGACAAGGCGGGGTGACACCGAATCAAAAATACATCGCAATGGGGCAGGGCGAAGCCCCGCGCACACCAAACTTAAAAGAAAAAAGATGCCCGTGCTACCAAATTTAAAAAAAAAAAATGCCTGTGCTACCAAATTTAAAAGAAAAAAATGCCCGATACGTAGCGCGGGCACTAATCTAGTAACCACTAGTTTCCCTTCCTCCTGATATTGTAGATGGTGTATATAGTCATGCAATTTCTTTCTTTTTTTTTACAAAAACAAAAACTATGTCTTGCAAGAGGAAAAGCTCTGGATTTTCTCTATTCTTTTCTTTGTTTTTTGTTCGTGTTTTCTTCTCGATTTTGTGTTATCATGGTACAAGATCAAAACCATGCTCTTGATCAAAGTGATCAAAGCATCCTGCTCAATTTCAAATTCCTAAAACTAGATCAAGATCAAAGTCCAAACCTAGATATGAATACAGTCCAAAAAATAATAGAAACTCTAACTTGGCATATAATAGGAAATCAGTTGAAGTTGAATCAAAGGAAGGAGGTAAAACTTTTGCGAACACACTATATATGCTTATATCCAAAGATGGTTACATCATCAGCCCTTTATTTTAATCATTGAAACATTCTTCTATAATGACAATAGTCGTTTCCATACACTATTAACATCAAAGCAATTTTCAAGATATTGAAATAATCATTATCGAAACATTCCAAGCCTACATCAAATGATTGTATCACACAAACCATGTAAGATGTTACTCGGAAATTTTCTCATGATATAAGATGAACTTGGTCGAAGCGAAAGCTTACCAACACATATTTCGAGAAATATGTAAGCGAGATATACCCAGCTCAAAATCTCAAATGTGTATAGAGAAAACTATATCGTAACACGACTTATGTCTCAATATAGGAGATAGTAGAAATAGACTTTCCAAGTGATAGATGAGTTCAAGTCTCCACATACCTTTTGTGGAAGAAGTTCCACAAGCTCCCCTTAGTGGTTATTCGTCTTAAAGAGATGAACGTCGAGAGATCTAAGCTCAACTACACTATCTATGTCCTAGTCCGATACATCTATAAATAGGCTAGAAATCAAGACTTATACTTTTGATCACTAACATTGACAAACATGCAACGCATGCGAGTTCGACCGAGCAATGCTCTAACAATTTGATTAATCAATGAAACCTAAGAGGACCTGTTCGACTCATTCCATGGATTAAGGGTTTCTTCACCATCAAGCTACAGAACGATATAGACAGAAAACATGTTAATTATGTTGGTCCGTGGAAAACTAAAGGGAAGCTATTGAAAGTGCAGGAATGGACCCCAAGTTAGAGGTTGCTAGGAAATTGGTTATGGAGAGAAAGAAAAAGGTTGGGGAGGATAAAAACAAAATCATCACTAAACCACGTATTGAAACTATTACCACTGGATCTCTTCCAACAAATTACGTATTATAGAAAGTCACATATGAGGATGGTTTTATTCCACCAACTAAAACATCAAGAAGAGCGTCTCCAGTTTCTCAAGATAAAGTTGGCATTGAGACTTCTAACAGATTCATAGCTGAATATGATGAGGAAGTTGAGGATGAGGAGCTTGCTGCTGACGATCCACCAAATTCTGAACAATCTAATAATCAAAAAACTGATGTTTTGGATAGCGAAGCTGATAAACTAGAATGAGGATCTGAGGCTGATCAGACAGATAGGGAGAAGCGTGAATTGGCAGAAAAGAAGAAGTGTGATGAGATGGCTAAGAAATTTGCTGGTACTTCCAAGATAACTCCAGAGGTTAGTAATCAAACTTAACAGATAAGAAGAAGTAGAACAAGAGATAATCAATCAAAGGGTTCGGCCAGCCCTCCAACAAAGAAGGTTTAATGCATGTGTTCTCCAGGAATGCTTAAGGCTTGGGTATAAATGGTGCAAGGTCCAAGTTAAAGGAGTTATACACTTTACACAAACCGGATGTTATTTGTATTGCTGAACCAATTGTTTTTCGTACTTCTCGTTTCGTGAGAAGTTTGAAGTTGGATAACTTTAGTGAAGATGTCGTTAGTAATGAATTTGATGGTGTTAAAGGAAACATATGGGTTCTAATGAAAAATAGTTTGGCTTGCGCAGGAATTTTATCTTGTACCAAATAGGCTATTACTTCATATTTTGGTAGTAATTTTATTTCTGTCGTGCATGCATCTTTCAATCCTGTCACTAGGAAGCAGTTATGGCATCAACTGGGATTGGGTTTTATATTTATTCCTTGGCTTGTGATTGGTGATTTTAACTGTATCTTACATTTGGATGAGAAGAAAGGTGGTATGGTCCTAAAAGTTGTTTATATCAATGAGTTTAGAAGTTGGATGTCTGATAATGGTTTGGTTGAAGCTGATGCTATAGGTAAGACATATACGTTGTCTAGTTATCAAAGTGGACATACTAAAATTGTTTCAAACTTGACATGGACATTTTTAATGATGTATGAGAATTGGAGTTGCGATGTAATACCCCATATTTCTATCCATCTTTTTCGATCGGGTTTTACCCAACATAACTAATTACTTCGTTATCTAGGTTGTTGTTGATAAGTAATTTCCTTTGCCTTAATCTAAATTGTGACATTTAAATTGGAATATTTATAAATCCTTCTCCTATAACATAGTGAAAGGCTAGAGTGTAGATATCGTCACCTAGTAATAATTTTAAAATAAATATAAAATTAAAGAATAATGAAAAGTCAATTACAGAGAAAAAGAAATATAATTATTAATATTGATATTAATGGGGGTTTTAAGCATAATAAGTATTAGTATTAACATTAATATTAATAAGGATTTTATATGAAGTTGGAAAAAATGATTTTAAAGATTAAAAAACTAAAAGCTAGGGAGAATGAGAAGGAGATTGAACTAAAGTTTTTAGAGACGAAGGATAAGGAGAACTAAGAGGATTTTATATCTAAAAAGGTAGGATGGTATATCCCCTTTCTCTTTATGTTTTTGTTATACTTGATTTTGATTTCGTTAATTTTACATAGGTTTCTAAAATTCATTTGTGTAATTATATGCATCCAATTGATGATTAGTCTTGTCATATTGATAGATAACATGTTTAGGAAATCCTGATTAAAGTTTGAGGATAATCCACCACTAATTCACCATTGAATGTTTGTTTTAGTTTGTGTGATATTTCTGAATTTTCTGGATAGTTTCGTTTTAACATGTTTTTGATTTATTTTGGTAACCTTGATGATGTTAAAATGATTTGTAGTCTAAACAAAAATTGTAGATACTATATGTAAGATATCTTTCATTGTGCTTTGAATTTGATCAATTCCAGGTTAATATGAATTTAAGTTGAATATCCTGGTAATATGATGTAATCTGCCCAGTTTTTAGGATTCCATTGTAATTGAATAACTATGGTTTGAACCGTTGGTTTTGTTTGAAACTTTTGTATGATAACTTTAAAATCTTATGGTTGCATAGAATCAAGATAAACTTGGTCGGGTTTGTATATTGTATTATACGAGTTTGTAGATTTCTTATTTGAAATGATAGTATGATTGCTCAATTGAGAATTATTGTGAATAGTTATGCACGAACCGAGGAAACTCGTGCAACTTATCGGAATGACCTCGATAAGTGGATTGGCATGGCACGAACTTAGGAAACTCATGCAACTTATCGGAACGACCCCGATAGGTGGATTGTCAGGGCACGAACTGAGGAAACTCATGCACTAAGCTAAATGAATGAGTTTGTTTATTGGGTATATAAATACATCCTTGAAGTTGTGTTGTGTTCTTTTGTTTTATAGTTTCTTTGATTAATTTATAAGTTTTGCATGTTTTGAGAAAGGGAATGCATTATCTTTAGACGTCATCTCACCCCAATTGACATTCTTGCAGATATTTTCAGAATGTGGAAGTGAAAACTATGAAGTTAGTTTAATTATTCTATTGTTTTATTGTATTGCTTGAAATGTAAATTTAAACTAAAATATTGTTAAAGATGTTTAGTTTATTTACATGCATCAACTCATGCTCCTCCTTTTGTGTTTGCTAGCAAATTAAAAAGATTGAAGGCGACTTTGAAGTTATGTAATAGAACCATTTTTGGTGATGTTCAATTTAGGTTGAAACAAGTTAAACTTAAGCTTGGTAGGTTCAACCGAGCAATGCTCTAACATCTATTGGGTTCACGAACCCATCAAATAAAAAATTATCAGAAACTTTTGATTTTACTTGGGTTCGCAAACCTTATGTGAAAAGGAAAGGGTACCAAGTACACCGCCAACTTTTCCGTTCGACAACCTATATTGACGAGATCTGATACAATTGCAAGTAGACCAACTTAGTGATCCTTGATAATATGTATGTAGAGTTTATATCTTTATCTCTTCACAATTAGAACGTATAGACTATGAAGAACTGAATCTGATTGTTAATGTTAGAGCACTGCTCGGTCGAACTCGCAAGCGTTGTTATCTCAAGCTTGTTTGTCAAGTTTAGTTGTCAAAACTATAAGTCTTGATTTTTAGTCTACTTATAGCTATGTATCATATTAGGATAGAATGTGTAGTTGAGTTTTATACTTCACAACGTTCATCGATTGAAGATGAAGAACTACTAAGAGGAGCTTGTGGAACTTCATCAACAAAAGGTAAGTGGAGACTTGAACTCATCTATCACTCAGAAATCTATTCTATTCTATCTCCTGTTGAGACAAAGTCGTATAGATATATAGACTTTACATTATACATATTTGATATTTCGAGCTGAGTTTAACTCGCTTATATCTTTTTCGAAATATGTGTTGGAAAGCTTTTTGCTTTAACTACGTTCATCATTATTCTTGACGAAAGTCAAAAGATGATCATGTGAAAATCACCTGGTAACATCTTACATGATTTGTGTGAGACATTCATTTGATGTAGACTCGGAATGTTTCATATTGATCATTCGATCACTTGAAAATATCTTATAAGATAATGATTTGTGTGAGACAACTATTGTCGCCTTCTAAGAATGTTTCAATGATTGAAATTGGAGTTTAGAAAAATTAACCATTCTCTGGATATAGCATAGTATGCATACCCGTATGCAAATTATTGTAAGAATGAATCAGGTCCGAGAACTAAGTATGCATACCCGTATGCAAATGGTTTTTACTGTCAAAGTCCGGGAACTAAGTTTGCATACGCGTTTGCAAACTTATTCACCTGAGTTCAGTCTGGAACGACATTATGTGTACCCGTTTGAGAACTGTCGGAAAGGGTCAAGTCTGGAACTTAAGTTTGCATACCCGTTTGTAAACTTATGAGGTTAAGTTCTAAAATCGGCTGAGTATGATTTCATACTCATGAACAAATAAATTTATAAATTAAGGATTGCAATCTTTGCAAACCATGGTTATAATGTCCATGCACTGATTCTTTTGAATCAATCCGGTTTTGCTTCAATTGTATCTTGTATACTTCTATGAGAATATAAACAATTGAACAACTCCATGAGTAACACAATTAGATTCATTTGAGTATCATTTGATCTAGAAGTGTTAAGATGAACATGGTTAACACAAAAGTGTTCATATGGTTAACTTCGGTTAACTGTTATTGAGCCAACTCAATATACACGTTTAGGTACGGTTACCCATATCTAAATGAACGTATATTTCATTTGTGTGTAAAAATCTAAGACCATCTAACGGTGGAAAGGTATTATCTTGAATCTTAAATCGGGTTTCATCCAACGGTGAATATTGATTGCTTTATTCAAAAGTTATCAAACCCTGATTTGAAGACTATATAAGGGAGAACTCTAGAAACTGGGAAACCTAATCCCCACACCTCCTATGTGATACTAGTTGCAACTAGAGTCGAATCTCCTTTAACCTAGTTTTTTCCTAAAACTATTATAGGTTAACGACTTAAAGACTTCATTGGGATTCTGAAGCCATACCCAACTATTTTCTCTGTAGTTGCTTGTTCTGATCTTACTTATTCTATCGTATTGAGTATTATCTTCTCTAAGATTTGCTCGAGATTTATCTCTGATAGGTAAGATATAAAAAGTAATCACAAATCTCTTCGTCTCATTCTTTGTGACTCCACAATAACTTGTTCTACTACCATATAGTTAATTTATTGTGAGGTGATTGATATTTATAGGATGTTCTTCGAGAATATAAGACCGAATTATCAATTGGTTCATGTTCACCTTGATTTATCAAAAGAAGAAACAAAAACTTTATAGGTATTTCTGTGGGAGACAGATTTATCTATCAGAATGATTTTTGTTAGAGGGAGAGCAAAAACATATCCGAGGAGAGTATAAATCGTAGTTGACTCGTTAACTAGGGCGAGTTCTATATGTTTGCGCGAGTCATACATAGTTACCCTTACATAATTTCTACACCCGACATCAATGTGAACTAACCTAACCCGCTGGCGCTCGTCTTGTTCTTCTCTTCTTACCTGCAATGCCTACATAACTTATTGTATCCTCGCACTATCACTGAACATGTTTTCTAATACTTAGGATTTGCAAACCAAAAAAAAAATCCAATGAATATTCATGGTCGTGTGCTATCTTTCTTGTTGATAATAATAAAATTTAGGTTTAGATCCATAGTATTAACTTGATCAGGTTTCACAATATATAGATTAACGTAATTCTTCCCCTAGCAATCTTAACTGGACATAAGTCTCCGTCTCAAAAAGTTTTGATTTCTTCATGATAACTGAAAATAAAAAGCAGGATCGAAAGAATTCTCTTATTGCCATCATCTTTATCATTTTTACCAAATCCATCATCCTCTCTCATCAGTTCTTATCTTAATATCTTAGTGCAATCTGGTTTACACGTAACGATCCAACAATTGTAATCGCATTCGAACGAAGATAACTAGCTTTCCACGATTTTTCCAAACTAAAATGAATTATTTTCTTAACATATGAACAAACCTTTTTGCGTCAATTTTTTTTTTCTTTTTGGTGAAACCACAAATCAATGTTTAGGAGGGTAGGGGTTAGGATACAGGTAGGTGTTGCGGGTGATAGAAAGAAGACAGGTTAAAGACGAAAGGCAGAGAGGGTTAATTTATGTGGTTACCAAGGGTAAGTCTGTCCGACTCGCTCAAACATATAGAACTCTCCCTGGTTAACGAGTCAACTACGATTTATGCTCTCCTCGGATCTCTTTTTGCTATTCCTTCTAAAAAAAATCATCAGAATATACTTTTCTGTGGGAGGAAGATTTGTTTATAAAGTCTTCGACTTTGGGTCGTAGCAACTCTTAGTTGTGGGTGGGATCAGCTAAGGGAATCAAGTGCGTAGAGTCCTGTTGGGATTCAGAGACGTAAGGAACGCGACTGTACCTTAATCAGTGTGATATTGGTTAGGGCTCAACTACATTCCAGTCTGACGTTAACTTGTAGTAGGCTAGAGTCTGTAACGGCTTAATACAGTGTGGTGTTCAAATCTGGACTAGGTTCCGGGGGTTTTCTGCATTTACGGTTTCCTCGTTAACAAAACTTCTGGTGTTTGTGTTATTTCTTTTCCACATTATATTTGTTTATATAATTGAAATATCACAGGTTGTGCGTAGTTCAATCAATTGGTAAATCCAACCTTTGGTTGTTGATTAAAATTGATTGACACTTGAACGTTGGTTTTTGGTACCGTTCAAGTTGTTTTTCATAATAATCAGGGTCGCGGATTTCTATCTGTTTGATTTTTTGATTACATTGAGAAACAGAGATATAACTCTTGGATATATACCTTGATTGAGTCTGACTGTCTAGTTGATTCTCTTGGAATTATATTGGAGTTAGTCCATACAAATTGCCTAAAAAATATTGGGTGTGGTAATTGTACCCCCGCTTTTTCAGTTAGGAAGAGTACTTGGACGATCTGATAAATCAATATCCAAGATCAATCTAGTCGTATCCAAAAAAATCAAATCTTAATTCTGCCAAGTAATAAACTTGATATCTATCTTTCAAGATACGAATTCTACAAGATACAAGTCTCTTAATCAATAACAATTATATGGACGTATCTACTAAGATTGAATATGTGCTACTTGTGTAAATCCAATTATAAAGATAAACAATATAATGCGGAAATGGAAAAACAAAAGACATTAAAAGTGTTTTTAACGAGAAAACCGCAATATCCCCATCCATATATGAACTCCAAATTGGTATTAAGACGTTATAGACACTAATATACTATCAGACTTCAAAGTGGAATTTTAGTTGAGACCAAATACAGCCTCCAAGCGATTCAATTATATATAGTCGCGCTTCTTACGTCTCTTGAACCTCGCAATCTACGCAATTGATTCCCTTCGATTACATCCTTTATAGCTTAAAAATTGGTTCAACCTAAGTGAAGACTTTTGATACCAATTTTTCTCTAACAAATAAGCCTATTTGGTTTCCCTTTACATCGAAGATAAAGGATTGGAAATTTGTTTGCAATTGACAAAGCTAGCAAACCTCACAAATCTGGAACACTTACACTCACTTAGATGAGAAGCCTGGATTTTTTACCACCTTTCAAGAACAATCTTCAACTTATCAATTAAAAATATTTTTCCGATATCTATCTCAAGGAATCACGAAATCTGAGACAGGGAAAACTTTCCAATTACTATCTATCTTGCCTGAAGGAGACTACGAGAACCTCGATAACATAAAAGCAAGATCTAAATTTACGAACTATCGATATAAAACATAGTTGGACATGACTTCACGAATCCCCAAATCAAGCGAAGTCTTTTAGTCATACCTAATTACACTTCTCAGAGGAAGTCGAAATCAATATAAGATGACTCTAGCTATCAACTAGGACACAAAGTGTCAAGGATTGAATCTCTCAGTTTAAAGAAAATCTCTATTTATAGTATGTCAAGACTTGCTTAAAATTCAAGCTAAGATCACTTGACAAGCAAACAATTTATCTGTTTAGATGAAACCCTAATTAGGGTTTCAAGTAACCATGTGAAAATTTGTCTTGAAATCACTAAAAAAGAATATACACAATGGTCCGGTTACGGAACCGTGTATAATCATCGTTCTTTAGCAAATATGCCTTATGAAGTATAAACAAATTGATGTTTATTTAAACATTCAAGAATTTAATCATGATACACATACACAAGTGTTTTAGTGATCAATGATGTCTTAGAGGTGTTTATGAGAGTCATAACAATGTTAAACATATTTAAAAAATAAGTTTTTGAGCATCTGTTAAAATCTATTGGGACCGTTGGTGAAACGATTTGTGAACCCTAGGATAAGTTCACAAGTCAGGGTGCTATGGTTCGTGAACCGGGTTCGCCAACCTTACTCAGCTCGGGAACTCAGATGGACACGATTCGTGGATCGGGTTTGCCAACTGTTAGCCTTTTACACCAACATAAAAAAATTCAGTTCAGTTCACCACGGTTCGTGAACTGTCCCCAACTGAACTTGAGGTTTGCGAGCCGGGTTCGCCAACCTTCCCTGTGTTTTAGAAATTCAGATATCTACGGTTTTTGAAGTGATTTGTCAACCTACCCTGAATCGAAATAACAGAAGTTATGTATTTCTCCTTTTTCATGTTTGAAACATTCTCAAATGATAAAATCATTCGCTTGGGCAATTTTCAATTGATCTACAAATTAATTCTTGAACAATAAATTGTTTCAAACTAATATTGTTAAGGATCTTTGAATATCCATGCTTGAATCATATTTCGAGATGTTTAACAATACAAGCTTGAATCTAAATTTATTATTTGCGATAAAACCATTGTGCAAGATTAAATCTACCATGCAACACTTGAAAAGTGTATGAAAACTTAAACGTGATGGGTAACGATTGTCGTTCAATATGATAGCTTTGTATCATGGGTGTTTTTTTTATATCATCTAACATTTTATTTCATGGAAAAATAGAAGTTACATGGATGTTCACAAAGTTATTGAACATCAAAAAACATGAAAATTAAATCGAAATACCATTAAAGATACAAATTACGAATAATCGTGAAAAAAAACAATAAACTGCAAAAACATCCAACTTTTGTAGGTATAAATTAAGTGTTATGATGTTAGAGATGTTAGAGCTGTTAGAGCATAGCTCGGTCAACCTCGCATGCGTTGCTATATCAACCATGTTTGTCAATGTTAGTGATCAAAACTATAAGTCTTGATTTCTAGCCTATTAGCTAAGTCTCGGACTAGGATAGGAAAAGTGTAGTTGAGCTCAAGGACTTCATGGCGATTCAACGACAACGACGAAGATCTACACAAGGAACCGTGGAACTTCATCAACAAAAAGGTATGTGAAGACTTGAACTTATCTATCACTCAAAAGTCTATCTATTCTATCTCCTACTTCTTATGAGACAAAAGTCGTATCCTATATAGACTAGTGATAGACACATTTTTGTGTCTAATTTTTCCTCAATGTCCGTATTGTTGGAACTCTATTTTTTTACTAATATTGTGTTTTTATGTATTTTTAGGAAATAAACATTTTTGGAAAATTCGGCTCGAAAAGTTGATTTTGGCACCCGGAGGACAAGTGTTATTCGGACTCTCGCTTTTGGATAAGGGGTAACCTAATTACTAAGGGGCACCCCCAAGTCACCCCCAAGGCAGCTGCTATTCGCACCCCTACTCTGGATAGGGGGCTACCAGTTTCTTCCCCATTTGAAACGATTTGGGCGGGAATATTGCATGCAGACGCTGCAGATTTTGGAGTTGAATTCTCGGGCTGTTTTAACGAGATTCAATCGCTGTAAATGATTGGGCTGGGCCTGAATACACTAGACCGGATTAGTATGGTCAATTTGATCGAGCAAAATGGGCTAGCAAATCCGTGGGATGAAGATAAAGCTAAACAGGGAAGAGAAGATAATATCGATTCTGTTTGATTCTAACTTGGAATTTACGTGGCCAATTAGTTAGAGAATATCTTGTCTTTGATTGTTGCTCTATCTTAGGAAGTTTTACAACCAACAGACGCGTGAAGAGCGAAATTTGGAAGAAATATATCCGAGAATATTTTCTTCATCAATGCCGAGTAATGGAGGATTATATGAAGTTATGGCGAGATATTTCGGTGTTGTTAGGTTATAAATAGTTGTTGAGGTATCCTAGCGAAGGTTGTCGAGAGTTTGGGGAAGCTTTGGAGGCTACAGAGTGAAGAAAAATCGAGTTGCAGAGCCACCATTTCTGCTGCTGCAACTCAAGAACACGAAGAACATTAGACAACCAGAAACAGTCGTTCATACTACAGTAACAACGACTGTCACTTGAGGGTCGTAGTATTTTGTATACTACAACACTTTTCATTTATCTTTCTTTGTAACGGTGTTTGCAACAATTATAAACGTTGCAAACACCCGATTTTCATTATTATCTCCATTTCATCATTTGTACACCTCTTTTGAGCAATGAAAAATTCCTTTGAGCGTGTTTCCAATATGCGGAGTTAGAACCCATCACTGGGACGACGGAGGAGGCCGAGCTTCATACATGGGTAATTTTGTTGATTCTTTTTAAGACTTTTGCATTAAAAATTAATTGAAATATGATTTAATTAAATTGGTTGTTATTTGATTAGATGGGTCATGCTTAGCTTAGGTGATTTGATGTTCCATGCTTAACATTTACAATCAATGTTTTGAGAATCTACTTTGGCAAAATAAGAGTCCATATAATTTATGTTTTGAGAGATTATTGTTGAGAATAAATCATTGAGCCCTATGTTATGAAAATTGGCCGAATCATTAGTCCCAGTACCTCTCTACCAATTTGTCAATATTTTTGTATATAATTTTTATAAATCTAAAAATCCTTCACCTTCACAAGTCTTAGAGTTCGAACCTTCATTATTACAACCCATCAAAAAATCATAATCATTTTGGCACCGCCGACGCGGACCTGTGCTTAGGTAGAATTTTTTTTTTTAAGTTTATTATTTTATTTTTCCTTTTTACGTTTCTTTTTGTCTTTGATTTGCAGGTTTTAAGTGGAGTACTAAGGACCTTGGAAGGAAAAGCTTAAAGCGAAAGGAGCGAATGAGGAATTTTTCTTTGTTTTATATATAGAAAAGAGAGAAAAAAAAAGAGAGATTTTTATATTTTTTTTAGGTTATTTTTCTTTTTCTTTTGCACTTTACTTTATTTGGACTGGACTCTTGGACTTTATTATTATTATTTTTTTTAAAACCTTACGGAAGGGTAGTTAAATACAAACTGTGTGCAGGGAAGGACGGTGATTACAATATCACCTCGGCCCCTCGGGTTCGCACACGGCATAGGCGTCGTGGCCCGAGTCGACGACAATGGTTCATCCCCCGTCTGGTACGGGAGGTAAGTCCAATCGAAACACTCGCGAATCTCCTGTAAGCGAGTTATAGTATTCCTTAAGGTGATCATTGATTGAGGACGAATTTGGACTGTCTTTATTTTCCTAGTAAAGGGAAAGGCCTGGCCTAAAAAAGATAAGGGTTCGGATTTCATCACCGCTCCCTTCTTGCACGCTTTAGGAGAACAAAACCTAACGCGAACCCAAGCTTAAAACTTGACTAGAACGAGACCGATAGGGTATCGCGCTTATCAGGAAAAAATTTCGAAGGATATTGGTTACTTTCTTAAGCACACCTCGAAGTTCATGATGGTTTATGTGAGTTGAATGCGTGACTGCGCCTCCTTGTGATAGCGGTGAGGCCTTGGGTATCAAAGCTCCACTGAGCTTTGGTAGCTGGGAAAAGAGTACCTAAAACTACAACCTATGTTTTACCTACAAGTATACAGGGTCTTGATGAAGCTAGTGTGCAAGTAGGGGAAAGTCCACAGGGACAAGGAGGGTGATATGTTGTTTTCTAAGTGATTTCCTAAAGAATTCTAAATGGCAGTGATATGGGAGGGACTAGGATCTTGAATCAACCCTTTTCCTAAGCTAAGTCCTCCTAGTTCTAATAGAGTCTTGTTCCTTGTATAGATATTAGTGAAGTTCTAGCCTCATCTAACTATCTAGATGGCAGTTGAGGTTTTATGCCTGCTTCTCATCAAAGGATGGTCTTAGGAGAATGGTTCAGTGTCTCTAAGATGATCCTAATCCTAGTTCTAGCTGCCTTATCACAATGCAACTAACTATGGATTAACCTCTTAGATAGCTAAACAATCCTGAAGGATATTCTAATCGCAACTAAGGTGTTCCTACAACGTACTAACTGTCTGATTAAAGTACAATTAGTCAAAGTTATGAACAACAATCTGTTAAGCATGAGTTGCAACACATTCAACCTAGAAATAACCTGACTACAATGGATACAAGGCATACATTGTGAAAGTAAAATGCTGACATGTTTAGATTATATTTATCCACAACATTATATCACAACAAGAACACTGTCTAGAATATGAACAACTTAACATCAGAATTGGGGTTTCATCTAAACCCTAGACATGAAATCAGAACATAATAAACATTGGGCAAAACAATTGAAAATAACACAGTTGAGGAACTGGCTAGTCCAGTCCTCTTGGGTGAAGCTCTGGCTAGCCCAGGCATATCTTTTACACACACCTACAACATCTATTTATAGTTACAAGCACTCAATTAGGGTTATAATAATTTTCCCCCAAATCAGAGAAATTAGGGTTACTGGTTTACCTAATTTGATGGAATGATAACTACTCCATGCGTCGACCCATTCTTCTTCTGACTCTCCTGCTCCTCTCCATGCCTTCCAATTGCTTTTCTAACTCGACCTAATTCATTAATTTCTCTCCTAGGCTTTCAGAGAAATAAAAGAAGAGAGATTGATGAAATAGATAGGTAAAGAGGTAGGGAAATGATGGGAAAGGAGATGGGTTGTAGTTGGTTTGGTTGTGGAGTGGTTGAGAAAGGTGGTGGAGGTGATGATGGTGGTGCAGGCCATGGGGAGTGGTTCTGCAGACGGGGGTGAGGGAGGTGAAGTCGATGGAGAAGAAGGAGGGGAGTGTTTGGTTGATGGGTATAGGTATTAGGTGCTTGGGTGGGTGGCGGGGATATCAAGCTTGATGATTTGCGAAGCTCAGCCATTGGATGTGGAATTGATAGATCAATATGACGGCGAGATAGAAGGGAGCTTGTAGCGACCGTTGGATGTATAATACATTAAAATTAACGGCGCAGATTAGAGTTAGGTGATGTAGTGTGAAGCAGGATCTTCAGATTTTGATGCACGACGATAAGGCGACCGTAGGATGCTGAGATGATCCAATATGACGGCTGAAGATGAAGGCGAGTATGGATATTGGAAATGGGTTTGGGTGAGGGGTTTGGGCCTTGGGTATGCCAAGCCCATATCTTCTTTAAGAACAATTCTTCCTCTTCAAGCCCAGTTCGAGCCTTTTGGTCTTGCGCACAACATTCTTCGCGGCTTCCTTGTGTGATTCCTCTTGGCTTCCACCACTTTTCTGCTCGTTTTGCTCCGTAATTCATACAAACTTTATTTACAACCTAAAAATGCAAAATTAATTAATAAAAATATTTATTCTTGAAAACAACGAAAACACAGAATATGGGATAAAATGGAGCGTTAGTGCACAAAAGATGAGTTAAATGCCAAGAAAAATATATAGAAATATGCACTTTTTAGCACTCATCAAGCTTCCCGCGCCTCAATTCAACTTACTTTGACTCGGATTGATTCCAGAGGGGTTTGCTTAAATTGTAACGAATTCCCCTTCGAGAGATAAAAGCAAGTCTAGAAACAATCTAAGTGGATCCATCATGCTTTTTGTTTGCTAGAATTTATAGGTTTGATTTGGTCGAATCAGCCTTGTTTGTGATTGTGTAGAATTCCTTTGTAGTTTTTGTTTCCTCGGTGATGAATCCTTTTCAGGAGATGCCACCTGAGATGACGTTACGAGAATATATGTCTAGAAATTCTCGTTATCAAGAGACGTCTTCGGAAATGACTCTTGGTGAATATATGTTGGGCAGCGATATATGGATACTCCAACTTTTATTGAGGAATCACCTCTAACGATCTATGAGAAATATTATAAACATAGACCATGTAGTTGGGAACAAAGCTTGAGAATTCGTGAATATCAAAAATTATATTGTGATGATGAGGAGGAGGAGGATGGTGATGATGATTATAATGATATTTCTAGTTCAAATCCAAATAATTTTAATAATTATTTACCTATTCAAAAGGACGAGGATTTGACTAGAAATACCCCCGTTTTAGACGATGATTACGAAACCGATGATGGTTTAGAGGAACCAGTTTATCTTGAGAGTACTGCTTTCGAGTCAAACGATTTAGAAACAATAGTCTTAGATGAACTCGTAGAGATTAGCGGGGATGAACCTGACTTAGAAAAATCAATCGCCCACTTTCAGGAATCTGATGACCTAGAAATTAGGGAGATTATGACCAGTCTACCTAGAGACGCCGAAAACTCTAAGTTTGGGGGTGATTATCATTCTCCATGTTCTTTAACTCTTACAAAAATCCCTCACGTGGGACTTGACATCAATGCCTCAACCATCTTACAAGACTATCTTCGTGCTCGTTTTCCCGAACTTAATAATATTCAACACGAGTCTCAACTGTTAGAAACCCATCCTCTGGTTGATGAGGTTAGCCCAGGAAATAATACCAAGATTGACTTTATTTTCCCACCAAAAACTTTTCTACCAATTGTGGGAACATATAAATTTCAGATATGTCAATTATTAAGTTTTGAGACTAAACCTAATTACTTTAGGAGATTAGAGTCGACACATCTGTTTAAGGAAGACCACCACTCTCTTTGTGGTCAGCTGTGTAAGTCAAATCTGATTGACTTTAAGGATCCCCAGTTATTCAGGTTGTTATTATTTTTAATTGAGTTTTTCCAGACTTTTAAACCTGAACTATTGGATCTTAGCTATGAGGAAGTGCATCCAATGAAAATATTCTATCAAGATCCTTTCATAGAACCTGAACTTGAACCACAATGGGACATAGGTATCTTAATCAGGAAACTAGATAAGGGTATGCAGTACATGTTCATTTTCTTGGCTTGTTGCAGATTCCTTTTACTTGTGATAGCTCTTTTTGGTTTCGATAACCCACAATTATTTCGGCTATTGCTATATGATTCGAGGTGATTAAACCTTTCTTAGTCTGGCTGAAGACTATAAACTTAGCACTTCTTGGGAGGTAACCCAATCTCATGCAACCAGGTAATATCCTTCCTTAACTCTTTTTCTTCAAATAGTAACCGTTTCTCCTTGTTCATGCTTTTAATTTCATCTTTAGAACATTGAGGACAATGTTAGATTTAAGTTTGGGGGTATGGGAGAAACTTTTTAGTTGCAATAAATAAGCTCCAGAGACTAGAAATTTATGCTTATTAAGGATTGAACTAACTAATCTAAGTGGATGGAAGCATCTTGGTTTTAGGAGTTGAGGAACCAATCTGATTAGATGGAAACATCTATAGAGTCTATTCATAAAAGCACAGAGCTCAGGTGTTAGAAATAACATGATAGTTGCACCATATCTCGTTGAGTCCTTTTTATTTCTTTTTTATTATTTTATTAATTTTAAACTATATTTATCTAAGTGATTAGGTGGGGCACACGATTCAAGTTGTTACCACTGCTAGGGTGAATTAGAGTGTCTGAGTTACTAAAAAAAAAATATCGGACCAATTAGACCAATCGGAATAAGTATTAACACTTGGATAGCAATATGCGTGTGTTCTCCCTGTTTCCGTCGCCTAAGCAAGCGTGGAATGCAGGACCCTTGGGAACTATCGTGTAATCTGCTGACAAGAAGCATGCGCTTGGATCAAAAAGATTTATTCATGTCGTTAAGTTAAAAAAAAATGGTTATTGTTCTGTGTAGTCAACTTCTGGTTCCCTTGTATTTGCCAGTTTGTTGATCTAGATTTAGGTTATTGACCACTGGTTCCCTTGTATTTGCCAGCTGTGTTGATATTAGTCAGAACGGTATCTCAGTCCATTAAGATAGGTTCATTCTGGCAGTAGCCTTCAGACAGATATGTGAAACATCAATCATTTGGTTAACATCAAAACCATCTACATTTTTCTATTTCCATCTCCTTTTTCTATCCATATGATTAGTTTGACTCCGAATATGATGTCCATAGTGCAACTATCTGAGTAGAGCTCTGTCACTTTATATGAATTTTAGTATGCTTGAGTGCAAACTCGTGTACAATAATTGAAATTTCGCATCAGGGTACTTCCTCCTATAGTCAATGATTGTATGCCAACCAAGGAGATTCTTTAGTGCCTTCCAAGGTTCTGCATAGATAGCTAGGGTCTGGAGTAATGGTTTTGTGGGCACACCTCTGGTAAACCCTCCCGAGATTAACTCGGTTTTATTTATTTTTTATTAGTTTTGCTCGAGGACTAGCAAATAATAAGTTTGGGGGTATTTGATAGACACATTTTTGTGTCTAATTTGTCCTCAATGTCCGTATTGTTGGAACTCTATTTTTGTACTAATATTGTGTTTTTATGTATTTTTAGGAAATAAACATTTTTGGAAAATTCGGCTCGAAAAGTTGATTTTGGCACCCGGAGGACAAGTGTTATTCGGACTCTCGCTTTTGGATAAGGGGTAACCTAATTACTAAGGGTCACCCCCAAGGCAGCTGCTATTCGCACCCCTACTCTGGATAGGGGGCTACAAGTTTCTTCCCCATTTGAAACGATTTTGGCGGGAATATTGCATGCAGATGCTGCAGATTTTGGAGTTGAATTCTCGGGTTGTTTTAACGAGATTCAATCGCTGTAAATGATTGGGCTGGGCCTGAATACACTAGACCGGATTAGTATGGTCAATTTGATCGAGCAAAATGGGCCAGCAAAGCCGTGGGATGAAGATAAAGCTAAACAGGGAAGAGAAGATAATATCGATTATGTTTGATTCTAACTTGGAATTTACGTGGCCAATTAGTTAGAGAATATCTTGTCTTTGATTGTTGCTCTATCTTAGGAAGTTTTACAACCAACAGACGCGTGAAGAGCGAAATTTGGAAGAAATATATCCGAGAATATTTTCTTCATCAATGCCGAGTAATGGAGGATTATATGAAGTTATGGCGAGATATTTCGGTGTTGTTGGGTTATAAATAGTTGCTGAGGTATCCTAGCGAAGGTTGTCGAGAGTTTGGGGAAGCTTTGGAGGCTACAGAGTGAAGAAAAATCGAGTTGCAGAGCCACCATTTCTGCTGCTGCAACTCAAGAACACGAAGAACATTAGACAACCAGAAACAGTCGTTCATACTACAGTAACAACGACTGTCACTTGAGGGTCGTAGTATTTTGTATACTACAGCCCTTTTCATTTATCGTTCTTTGTAACGGTGTTTGCAACAATTATAAACTTTGCAAACACCCGATTTTCATTATTATCTCCATTTCATCATTTGTACACCTCTTTTGAGCAATGAAAAATTCCTTTGAGCGTGTTTCCAATATGCGGAGTTAGAACCCATCACTGGGACGACGGAGGAGGCCGAGCTTCATACATGGGTAATTTTGTTAATTCTTTTTAAGACTTTTGCATTAAAAATTAATTGAAATATGATTTAATTAAATTAGTTGTTATTTGATTAGATGGGTCATGCTTAGCTTAGGTGATTTGATGTTCCATGCTTAACGTTTACAATCAATGTTTTGAGAATCTACTTTGGCAAAATAAGAGTCCATATAATTTATGTTTTGAGAGATTATTGTTGAGAATAAATCATTGAGCCCTATGTTATGAAAATTGGCCGAATCATTAGTCCCAGTACCTCTCTACCAATTTGTCAATATTTTTGTATATAATTTTTATAAATCTAAAAATCCTTCACCTTCAAAAGTCTTAGAGTTCGAAACTTCATTATTACAACCCATCAAAAAATCATAATCATTTTGGTGCCGCCGACGCGGACCTGTGCTTAGGTAGAATTTTTTTTTTTAGGTTTATTATTTTATTTTTCCTTTTTACGTTTCTTTTTGTCTTTGATTTGCAGGTTCTAAGTGGAGTACTAAGGACCTTGGAAGGAAAAGCTTAAAGCGAAAGGAGCGAAAGAGGAATTTTTCTTTGTTTTATATATAGAAAAGAGAGAAAAAAAAAAGAGAGATTTTTATATTTTTTTTTTTAGGTTATTTTTCTTTTTCTTTTGCACTTTACTTTATTTGGACTTTGGACTGGACTCTTGGACTTTATTATTATTATTTTTTTAAAACCCTACGGAAGGGTAGTTAAATACAAACTGTGTGCAGGGAAGGACGGTGATTACAATATCACCTCGGCCCCTCGCGTTCGCACACGGCATAGGAATCGTGGCCCGAGTCGACGAAAACGGTTCATCCCTCGTCTGGTACGGGAGGTAAGTCCAATCGAAACACTCGCGAATCTCCTGTAAGCGATTTACTGTATTCCTTAAGGTGATCATTGATTGAGGATGAATTTGGACTGTCTTTATTTTCCTAGTAAAGGGCAAGGCCTGGCATAAACAAGATAAGGGTTCGGATTTCATCACCGCTCCCTTCTTGCGCGCTTTAGGAGAACAAACCTAACGCGAACCCAAGCTTAAAACTTGACTAGAACGAGACCGATAGGGTATCGTGCTTATCAGGAAAAAATTTCGAAGGATATTGGTTACTTTCTTAAGCACACCTCGAAGTTCATGATGGTTTCTGTGAGTTGAATGCGTGACTGTGCCGCCTTGTGATAGCGGTGAGGCCTTGGGTACCAAAGGTCCACTGAGCTTTGGTAGCTGGGCAAAGAGTACCTAAAACTACAACCTATGTTTTACCTACAAGTATACAGGGTCTTGATGAAGCTAGTGTGCAAGTAGGGGAAAGTCCACAGGGACAAGGAGGGTGATATGTTGTTTTCTAAGTGATTTCCTAAAGAATTCTAAATGACAGTGATATGGGAGGGACTAGGATCTTGAATCCACCCTTTTCCTAAGCTAAGTCCTCCTAGTTTTAATAGAGTCTTGTTACTTGTATAGATATTAGTGAAGTTCTAGCCTCATCTAACTATCTAGATGGCAGTTGAGGTTTTATGCCTGCTGCTCATCAAAGGATGGTCTTAGGAGAATGGTTCAGTGTCTCTAAGATGATCCTAATCCTAGTTCTAGCCGCCTTCTCACAATGCAACTAACTATGGATTAACCTCTTAGATAGCTAAACAATCCTGAAGGATATTCTAATCGCAACTAAGGTGTTCCTACAAAGTACTAACTGTCTGATTAAAGTACAATTAGTCAAAGTTATGAACAACAATCTGTTAAGCATGAGTTGCAACACATTCAACATGGAAATAACCTGACTACAATGGATACAAGGCATACATTGTGAAAGTAAAATGCTGACATGGTTAGGTTATATTTATCCACAACATTATATCACAACAAGAACACTGTCTAGAATATGAACAACTTAACATCAGAATTGTGGTTTCATCTAAACCCTAGACATGAAATCAGAACATAATAAACATTGTGCAAAACAATTGAAAATAACACAGTTGAGGAACTGGCTAGTCCAGTCCTCTTGGTTGAAGCTCTGGCTAGCCCAGGAATATCTTTTACACACACCTACAACATCTATTTATAGTTACAAGCACTCAATTAGGGTTACAATAATTTTTCCCCAAATCAGAGAAATTAGGGTTACTGGTTTACCTAATTTGATGGAATGATAACTACTCCATGCGTCGACCCATTCTTCTTCTGACTCTCCTGCTCCTCTCCATGCCTTCCAATTGCTTTTCTAACTCGACCGAATTCATTAATTTCTCTCCTAGGGTTTCAGAGAAAGAAAAGAAGAGAGATTGATGAAATAGATAGGTAGAGAGGTAGGGAAATGATGGGAAAGAAGATGGGTTGTAGTTGGTTTGGTTGTGGAGTGGAGTGGTTGAGAAAGGTGGTGGAGGTGATGATGGTGGTGCAGGCGATGGGGAGTGGTTCTGCAGACGGGGGTGAGGGAGGTGAAGTCGATGGAGAAGAAGGAGGGGAGTGTTTGGTTGATGGGTATAGGTATTAGGTGCTTGGGTGTGTGGCGGGGATAGCAAGCTTGATGATTTGCGAAGCTCGGCCGTTGGATGTGGAATTGATAGATCAATCTGACGGCGAGATAGAAGGGAGCTTGTAGCGACTGTTGGATGTATAATACATCAAAATTAACGGCGCAGATTAGAGTTAGGTGCTGTAGTGTGAAGCAGGATCTTCATATTTTGATGCACGACGATGAGGCGACCGTAGGATGCTGAGATGATCCAATCTGACGGCTGAAGATGAAGGCGGGTATGGATATTGGAAATGGGTTTGGGTGAGGGGTTTGGGCCTTGGGTATGCTAAGCCCATATCTTCTTTAAGAACAATTCTTCCTCTTCAAGCCCAGTTCTAGCCTTTTGGTCTTGCGCACAACATTCTTCGCGGCTTCCTTCTGTGATTCCTCTTGGATTTCACCACTTTTCTGCTCTTTTTGCTCCTTAATTCATCCAAACTTTATTTACAACCTAAAAATGCAAAATTAATTAATAAAAATATTTATTCTTGAAAACAACGAAAAAACAGAATATGGGATAAAATGGAGTGTTAGTGCAAAAAGATGAGTTAAATGCCAAGAAAAATATATAGAAATATGCACTTTTTAGCACTCATAAAATACCCCCAAACCTGAATTTTACTTGTCCTCAAGTAAAACAAATTTAAGGAAATCATACCTATACCACTGTCGCTGGTCTCTCGAATGCATTTAGCGTATGCACTAAGCCTTTTAAACCACTAAGTGTCCCTAGTGGACGAGTTGAAGTCTCGTGAAGGTTTGCTTAGAACGTACCTACAAAGTTCTAGGACAAAATATAAGCTCGGATTCCATGAAATATGACATGTGCAAGACAGTAGAAGCTCACAGCAAAATGGAGATGTCAATCTGGATATCAAAGGCACAATCCTAGCACTGATAACAACTAAAGACACGTGATAAGAGTGTAAAGTGTATCTACACATGTTTCTAGAATGACCTGAAGTTATGACTACTAATCACCAAGAGATAGTTTGTAGGCTAAGAACCGAATTCTAAGCCAAGCTAGCTGTCCGTCTTTACGAGAATTGTGAATGTTCACCCAATGAGTTGGTGATATTTCAGTTTACCCGCGTTATACATCGATGGCTGCACCCTCCTTGCTTATTACAAGACTATTTACAATAAAAAGATGACTCTTTACATGACTCTTATTTACATTGATTACTCTCTTTTATTTTTGGAACAAGAGAGAAGTATTGTCTTTAACATGACAAAACATGGAATAAATAAATACTTTTTTTTTTAATATTTTTTTGATTTTTCTGAATTTTTCTGATTTTTCTGATTTTTCTTTTTTGAAGAAATAACTTTGATCTTTACAACATAGTGACACTTTTGATACATGAACAAAAAGAAAAACATAATTACATGACTCTTAGCAAGAGGTGGCCCTTATCGAATGCATCCGGTCAAATTCTATGGTTGCTTTTCTTAACGTATCCTCCAACTTCTATCCCAGCCAACCAAAGAACAAGCTAGTCAAGTCTCATTCAGTATTCTAAAGTGATTGGCAATCTAACTTCCTATCAAACACCTTGAAGATCGAGGCTATACATGTATTGGTAGATTGTGCGTGTGCAAGTTTCTTATCACATGTGAATTGTTCTAGAATCAGGGTGCCTAAATATCTAGACTAAGAATCCTTATGTTTACATACATGCACAAGAGTCAACATTTCAAGGTAAATGAGCTCCATTTTTATGATTTTTTTTTTTTATTATTATTTTTTTTTTCAAAAAGAAAGAGTTATGTTTTCAATTATTGCATGCTATCGTGGTATCTACTCTTTACCCCCAAACCTAAACTAAACATTGTCCTCAATGTTTCAAAAGATGAACAAAATTGTAATACAACATACGAAGAGGATCATGCTGGTAGAGAAAAAGGAAAGAGATTACCCAATTTGACGGCGAAAGCAAGATTAGAACTCCGTTATTCAAGGCTAGAATCCAACATTTTTTAGCCGAGATCATATTGGATTAGCACAATATATACAAAAGAAACAAAAGATTTATCTAGAATATTATCTACTGGATTATATACAAGAAAATTCACCATACACTAACAATCTAAAGAGTTGAGGATCAACCCAAAAGACGGAGTGTAGACATTTCAACAGCTTCACACAATAATAATAGGAAAGAAATGCAAGTGAGGCTGTGAAACAAAATGAGCTACCCCCAAACCTGGATTTTTCAACAGATATAATTTTGGGTACAAAATCTCGCAGTTTTGGGGGTTCATCATGCCCAAGGTCTAGCTCGAAATGAACTTTGCTAGGGACGGGCAAACATGCTAATTCCAACTGTGGCTCCTCAAAGATATTATACTTAGATGCAAAATAGTCCAAAAGGACTTGGGAAGCACACAGTTCCAAACCTAGGTTGGGCATTCTCAGAAAAATTGGTTTGACAATATCGGTACAAACCAAATCTAGGTTGGGTGGAAGGCCATCAGATTGTGACTTATGTAGGACGATAGGCACATCATTATTAATCACATCAACATCTCCTAAGTCTTCTACAAGTGTCACAACATGCTCACACAAATCAGAATCATCAACATCAGAAGAATTATTCTCATGCATCGGCAAATCAGTGGAAACATCACAACGTGACCCAGGTAGAGAATCAGACACAACAATTATATTTTCATGCATATTAGTGTCAACAGAAGATTCTATATTACCTAAGTCATCTTCATAGGACAGATGCACATGCTCAAAATCAGTATCAACATCACATGTATATGGAATACTAGAAGAAACATCATTCATGAAGGTCGAGGCAGAGAAGCCTAATGTATTTGAACCCAAAGGTTCCATAACATTTTCAGTATAGACATGTTCTTCTAACAAACATCATAATCATCATCATCATCATGATAGGGATTTTGCAATCTAGGATAATTTTCAATCCTAAGGTCGGAGCTATCACAAGAATAAGACTCTAACTCATGGGGGTGACTCATACCATGTGGTGTTGTTCATGTTTCCCTAACAGATTCCCATTGATGGGTTTTCTCTGCAATCTCAGCTAAAAATTTTCATGCATCATCCACAGATTTATCAAGAAATTTACCATTACACATAGACTCAACCATGGTTCGAGATTTAAAGTCTAGTCCCGCATAGAGGATGACGACAAGTCTCCACTTCTCAAATCCATGGTGCGGACATTCGCTCAACAAATCATTAAAACGTTCAAAATAGTGAAAAACAGTTTCCTCATCCAATTGGACAAAACAATTGATACTTTGACGAATAGCAATGGTTCTATGATGTGCAAATAATTTTTTGAAAAATAGATCTGTGAGTTGGTCCCAAGTGTTGATTGATTGTGGTCTCAAACCGTAAAACCATGTTTTGGCCCTTTCCTTTAGAGAAAATGTAAACAAACGCAATTTAAGAGAGTCTTCGGACATATGATCAGGTTGCATAGTCCGAAAAATTAGTTCAAACTCTCTTACATGAGTATAGGGGTTCTCAGAATCGAACCCTCGAAATATAGGAAGTATTTGTATCATGCTTGCATTTATTTTAAAAGGGTTATTGGTTTGAGGTAAGACAATACATGATAATGGAATTTTTATTGTGGGATACATGTATTCATGGAGAGCACGAGGTTGGCCCATATTGAAAAGACACAAAGCCCACTATTTGGTTTTAATGGGTTTTCAAAATTTTGGTTTTTTATGGGAAAATTTTGGTTTTGATGGGAATGAAAAACATTTGGTTTTTATAGGATTTGAAAACTCCTTTTGGTTTTAATGGGATGAGGCCCAGCTAACTGGTTCAAATTTTCTGTGGGACAAGCCCAGCGAACGGCCTAGAGATTTGAGTACACGGCCCAACTAACGAGTTCAGCGAACCAAGCCCAGGAATGCACGAGGCCCAGCTGGGTATTTGATTTTTGGGCTCTCAGTTAGCCAAAATACGAGGCCCACTTGGGCCTAAAAACGTTTTTCAAATTTTTGTTGGGTCAAGCCCACAGTTCAGTTCAAATTAAAAACCCAATAGAAAATGGAAGCCCACAATTTGGGTTCTCTTAATGGGTTTAGGATTACTCTTTAAGCACAGCCCAGCTGCTCTGATTTTGGTTGCACAGCCCAGTTGGGCTTGGTTCTCAGCAACAAGCTCAGACCAGCAACTCAACAATAGCAGAAGGAAAACAGCAGCAGCATCAGAGGTTGGCTGTAGCAATGGCCCAAGCACCAGCAGCAGCAGGAAGAAGTAGCAGCAGCAGCAGGGAGAAGAAGAAAGTAGCAGCACAGCTGCAGCAACAACAGCAAGAGCACCAGAGGCTCAGCACCAATTAGTAGCAGCACCAGCAGCAGCACAGGTTCAGCAGTACCTGTCACTCAACCAAGTTCTTAGTTCCAGAAGTTTCAATAACTTGAGAGCAAGATATGAAACTACTACAAGATAAACATGGCCAGAGATGCTTGCACTACACAGCAGGTTACAGAGCTACTAAGATGCAAGAAAACAGATGATGCAGGATGAATATACAAATGCAAGATGAATATGCTCCTAAGTTATGCAAATTATGCAATGATATGCAAGTATGACATGACAGTATGCAATGCAGCTAAGTTACCCTAAGTTACACTACACAGCAGCTAAGTTACACAAAAAAAAAACAGCAAAGTAAGATAAAAAGAACAACAACCACACAACGCCAAGTACCCTGCAGCGGCGCCAAAAACTTGGTAGCTGGGAAAAGAGTACCTAAAACTACAACCTATGTTTTACCTACAAGTATACAGGGTCTTGATGAAGCTAGTGTGCAAGTAGGGGAAAGTCCACAGGGACAAGGAGGGTGATATGTTATTTTCTAAGTGATTTCCTAAAGAATTCTAAATGGCAGTGATATGAGAGGGACTAGGATCTTGAATCCACCCTTTTCCTAAGCTAAGTCCTCCTAGTTCTAATAGAGTCTTGTTACTTGTATAGATATTAGTGAAGTTCTAGCCTCATCTAACTATCTAGATGGCAGTTGAGGTTTTATGCCTGCTGCTCATCAAAGGATGGTCTTAGGAGAATGGTTCAGTGTCTCTAAGATGATCCTAATCCTAGTTCTAGCTGCCTTCTCACAATGCAACTAACTATGGATTAACCTCTTAGATAGCTAAACAATCCTGAAGGATATTCTAATCGCAACTAAGGTGTTCCTACAAAGTACTAACTGTCTGATTAAAGTACAATTAGTCAAAGTTATGAACAACAATCTGTTAAGCATGAGTTGCAACACATTCAACATAGAAATAACCTGACTACAATGGATACAAGGCATACATTGTGAAAGTAAACTGCTGACATGTTTAGATTATATTTGTCCACAACATTATATCACAACAAGAACACTGTCTAGAATATGAACAACTTAACATCAGAATTGGGGTTTCATCTGAACCCTAGACATGAAATCAGAACATAATAAACATTGTGCAAAACAATTGAAAATAACACAGTTGAGGAACTGGCTAGTCCAGTCCTCTTGGGTAAATCTCTGGATAGCCCAGGCATATCTTTTACACACACCTACAACATCTATTTATAGTTACAAGCACTCAATTAGGGTTACAATAATTTTCCCCCAAATCAGAGAAATTAGGGTTACTGATTTACCTAATTTGATGGAATGATAACTACTCCATGCGTCGACCCATTCTTCTTCTGACTCTCCTTCTCCTCTCCATGCCTTCCAATTGCTTTTCTAACTCGACCTAATTCATTAATTTATCTCCTAGGATTTCAGAGAAAGAAAAGAAGAGAGATTGATGAAATAGATAGGTAGAGAGGTAGGGAAATGATGGGAAAGGAGATGGGTTGTAGTTGGTTTGGTTGTGGAGTGGTTGAGAAAGGTGGTGGAGGTGATGATGGTGGTGCAGGCGATGGGGAGTGGTTCTGCAGACGAGGGTGAGGGAGGTGAAGTCGATGGATAAGAAGGAGGGGAGTGTTTGGTTGATGGGTATAGGTATTAGGTGCTTGGGTGTGTGGCGGGGATAGGAAGCTTGATGATTTGCGAAGCTCAGCCGTTGGATGTGGAATTGATAGATCAATCTGGCGGCGAGATACAAGGGAGCTTGTAGCGACCGTTGGATGTATAACACATCAAAATTAACGGCGCAGATTAGAGTTAGGTGTTGTAGTGTGAAGCAGGATCTTCAGATTTTGATGCACGACGATGAGGCGACCGTGGGATGCTGAGATGATCCAATCTGACGATTGAAGATGAAGGCGGGTATGGATATTGGAAATGGGTTTGGGTGAGGGGTTTGGGCCTTGGGTATGCCAAGCCCATATCTTCTTTAAGAACAATTCTTCCTCTTCAAGCCCAGTTCTAGCCTTTTGGTCTTGCGCACAACATTCTTCGCGGCTTCCTTGTGTGATTCCTCTTGGCTTCCACCAATTTTCTGCTCTTTTTGCTCCGTAATTCATCCAAACTTTATTTACAACCTAAAAATGCAAAATTAATTAATAAAAATATTTATTCTTGAAAACAACGAAAACACATAATATGGGATAAAATGGAGCGTTAGTGCACAAAAGATGAGTTAAATGCCAAGAAAAATATATAGAAATATGCACTTTTTAGCACTCATCAAGCTTCCCTCGCCTCAATTCAACTTACTTTGACTCGGATTGATTCCAGAGGGGTTTGCTTAAATTGTAACGAATTCCCCTTCGAGAGATAGAAGCAAGTCTAGAAACAATCTAAGTGGAGCCATCATGCTTTTTGTTTGTTAGAATTTATAGGTTTGATTTGGTCGAGTCAGCCTTGTTTGTGATTGTGTAGAATTCCTTTGTAGTTTGTGTTTCCTCGATGATGAATCCTTTTCAGGAGACGCCACTTGAGATGACGTTACGAGAATATATGTCTAGAAATTCTCGTTATCAAGAGACGTCTTCGGAAATGACTCTTGGTGAATATATGCGTGTGCAGCGATATATGGATACTCCAACTTTTATTGAGGAATCACCTCTAACGATCTATGAGAAACATTATAAACATAGACCATGTAGTTGGGAACAAAGCTTGAGAATTCGTGAATATCAAAAATTATATTGTGATGATGATGAGGAGGAGGATGGTGATGATGATTATAATGATATTTCTAGTTCAAATCCAAATATTTTTAATAATTATTTACCTATTCAAAAGGACGAGGATTTGACTAGAAATACCCCCGTTTTAGACGATGATTACGAAACCGATGATGGTTTAGAGGAACCAGTTTATCTTGAGAGTACTGTTTTCGAGTCAAACGATTTAGAAACAATAGTCTTAGATGAACTCGTAGAGATTAGCGGGGATGAACCTGACTTAGAAAAATCAATCGTCCACTTTCAGGAATCTGATGACCTAGAAATTAGGGAGATTATGACCAGTCTACCTAGAGACGCCGAAAACTCTAAGTTTGGGGGTGATTATCATTCTCCATGTTCTTTAACTCTTACAAAAATCCCTCACGTGGGACTTGACATCAATGCCTCAACCATCTTACAAGACTATCTTCGTACTCGTTTTCCCGAACTTAATAATATTCAACACGAGTCTCAACTGTTAGAAACCCATCCTCTGGTTGATGAGGATAGCCCAGGCAATAATACCAAGATTTACTTTGTTTTCCCACCAAAAAATTTTCTACCAATTGTGGGAACATATAAATTTCAGATGTGTCAATTATTAAGTTTTGAGACTAAACCTAATTACTTTAGGAGATTAGGGTCGACACATCTGTTTAAGGAAGACCACCACTCTCTTTGTGGTCAGCTGTGTAAGTCAAATATGATTGACTTTAAGGATCCCCAGTTATTCAGGTTGTTATTATTTTTAATTGAGTTTTTCCAGACTTTTAAACCTGAACTATTGGATCTTAGCTATGAGGAAGTGCATCCAATGAAAATATTCTATCAAGATCCTTTCATAGAACCTGAACCTGAACCACAATGGGACATAGGTATCTTAATCAGGAAACTAGATAAGGGTATGCATTACATGTTCATTTTCTTGGCTTGTTGCAGATTCCTTTTACTTGTGATAGCTCTTTTTGGTTTCGATAACCCACAATTATTTCGGCTATTGCTATATGATTCGAGGTGATTAAACCTTTCTTAGTCTGGCTGAAGACTATAAACTTAGCACTTCTTGGGAGGTAACCCAATCTCATGCAACCCGGTAATATCCTTCCTTAACTCTTTTTCTTCAAATAGTAACCGTTTCTCCTTGTTCATGCTTTTAATTTCATCTTTAGAACATTGAGGACAATGTTAGATTTAAGTTTGGGGGTATGGGAGAAAAACTTTAGTTGCAATAAATAAGCTCCAGAGACTAGAAATTTATGCTTATTGAGGATTGCACTAACTAATCTAAGTGGATGGAAGCATCTTGGTTTTAGGAGTTGAGGAACCAATCTGATTAGATGGAAACATCTATAGAGTCTATTCATAAAAGCACAGAGCTCAGGTGTTAGAAATAACATGATAGTTGCACCATATCTCGTTGAGTCCTTTTCATTTTTTTTTTATTTTATTCATTTTAAACTATATTTCTCTAAGTGATTAGGTGGGGCACACGATTCAAGTTGTTACCACTGCTAAGGTGAATTAGAGTGTCTGAGTTACTAAAAAAAAAGACCGGACCAATTAGACCAATCGGAATAAGTATTAACACTTGGATAGCAATATGCGTGTGTTCTCCCTGTTTCCGTCGCCTAATCAAGCGTGGAATGCAGAACCCGTGGGAACCATCGTGTAATCTGCTGACAAGAAGCATGCGCTTGGATCAAAAAGATTTATTCATGCTGTTAAGTTAAAAAAAAATGGTTATTGTTCTGTGTATTCAACTTCTGGTTCCCTTGTATTTGCCAATTTGTTGATCTAGATTTAGGTTATTGACCACTGGTTCCCTTGTATTTGCCAGTTGTGTTGATATTAGTCAGACCGGTATCTCAGTCCATTAGGATAGGTTCATTCTGGCAGTGGCCTTCAGACAGATATGTGAAACATCAATCATTTGGTTAACATCAAAAACATCTACATTTTTCTATTTCCATCTCCTTTTTCTATCCATATGATTAGTTTGACTCCGAATATGATGTCCATAGTGCAACTATCTGAGTAGAGCTCTGTCACTTTATATGAATTTTAGTATGCTTGAGTGCAAACTCGTGTACAACAATTGGAATTTCGCATCAGGGTACTTCCTCCTATAGTCAATGATTGTATGCCAACCAAGGAGATTCTTTAGTGCCTTCCAAGGTTCTGCGTAGATAGCTAGGGTCTGGAGTAATGGTTTTGTGGACACACCTCTGGTAAACCCTCCCGAGATTAACTCGGTTTTATTTATTTTTTATTAGTTTTGCTCGAGGACTAGCAAATAATAAGTTTGGGGGTATTTGATAGACACATTTTTGTGTCTAATTTGTCCTCAATGTCCGTATTGTTGGAACTCTATTTTTGTACTAATATTGTGTTTTTATGTATTTTTAGGAAATAAACATTTTTGGAAAATTCGGCTCGAAAAGTTGATTTTGGCACCTGGAGGACAAGTGTTATTCGGACTCTCGCTTTTGGATAAGGGGTAACCTAATTACTAAGGGACACCCCCACGTCACCCCCAAGGAAGCTGATATTCGCACCCCTACTCTGGATAGGGGGCTACCAGTTTCTTTCCCATTTGAAACGATTTTTGTGGGAATATTTCATGCAGACGCTGCAGATTTTGGAGTTGAATTCTCGGGCTGTTTTAACGAGATTCAAACGTTGTAAATGATTGGGCTGGGCCTGAATACACTAGACCGGATTAGTATGGTCAATTTGATCGAGCAAAATGGGCCAGCAAAGCCGTGGGATGAAGATAAAGCTAAACAGGGAAGAGAAGATAATATCGATTCTGTTTGATTCTAACTTGGAATTTACGTGGCCAATTAGTTAGAGAATATCTTGTCTTTGATTGTTGCTCTATCTTAGGAAGTTTTACAACCAACAGACGCGTGAAGAGCGAAATTTGGAAGAAATATTTCCGAGAATATTTTCTTCATCAATGCCGAGTAATGGAGGATTGTATGAAGTTATGGCGAGATATTTCGGTGTTGTTGGCTTATAAATAGTTGCTGAGGTATCCTAGCGAAGGTTGTCGAGAGTTTGGGGAAGCTTTGGAGGCTACAAAGTGAAGAAAAATCGAGTTGCAGAGCCACCATTTCTGCTGCTGCAACTCAAGAACACGAAGAACATTAGACAACCAGAAACAGTCGTTCATACTACAGTAACAACGACTGTCACTTGAGGGTCGTAGTATTTTGTTTACTACAACACTTTTCATTTATCGTTCTTTGTAACGGTGTTTGCAACAATTATAAACGTTGCAAACACTCGATTTTCATTATTATCTTCATTTCATCATTTGTACACCTCTTTTGAGCAATGAAAAATTCCTTTGAGCGTGTTTCCAATATGCGGAGTTAGAACCCATCACTGGGACGACGGAGGAGGACGAGCTTCATACATGGGTAATTTTGTTAATTCTTTTTAAGACTTTTGCATTAAAAATTAATTGAAATATGATTTAATTAAATTGGTTGTTATTTGATTAGATGGGTCGTGTTTAGCTTAGGTGATTTGATGTTCCATGCTTAACATTTACAATCAATGTTTTGAGAATCTACTTTGGCAAAATAAGAGTCCATATAATTTATGTTTTGAGCGATTATTGTTGAGAATAAATCATTGAGCCCTATGTTATGAAAATTGGCCGAATCATTAGTCCCGGTACCTCTCTACCAATTTGTCAATATTTTTGTATATAATTTTTATAAATCTAAAAATCCTTCACCTTCACAAGTCTTAGAGTTCGAACCTTCATTATTACAACCCATCAAAAAATCATAATCATTTTGGCGCCGCCGACGCGGACCTGTGCTTACGTAGAATTTTTTTTTTTAGGTTTATTATTTTATTTTTCCTTTTTACGTTTCTTTTTGTCTTTTATTTGCAGGTTCTAAGTGGAGTACTAAGGACCTTGGAAGGAAAAGCTTAAAGCGAAAGGAGCGAAAGAGGAATTTTTCTTTGTTTTATATATAGAAAAGAGAGAAAAAAAAGAGAGATTTTTATATATTTTTTTTTAGGTTATTTTTCTTTTTCTTTTGCACTTTACTTTATTTGGACTTTGGACTGGACTCTTGGACTTTATTATTATTATTTTTTTAAAACCCTACGGAAGGGTAGTTAAATACAAACTGTGTGCAGGGAAGGACGGTGATTACAATATCACCTCGGCCCCTCGGGTTCGCACACGGAATAGGAGTCGTGGCCCGAGTCGACGACAACGGTTCATCCCTCGTCTGGTACGGGAGGTAAGTCCAATCGAAACACTCGCGAATCTGCTGTAAGCGAGTTACTGTATTCCTTAAGGTGATCCTTGATTGAGGACGAATTTGGACTGTCTTTATTTTCCTAGTAAAGGGCAAGGCCTGGCCTAAACAAGATAAGGGTTCGGATTTCATCACCGCTCCCTTCTTGCCCGCTTTAGGAGAACAAAACCTAACGCGAACCCAAGCTTAAAACTTGACTAGAACGAGACCGATAGGGTATCGCGCTTATCAGGAAAAATTTTCGCAGGATATTGGTTACTTTCTTAAGCACACCTCGAAGTTCATGATGGTTTCTGTGAGTTTAATGCGTGACTGCGCCGCCTTGTGATAGCGGTGAGGCCTTGGGTATCAAAGCTCCACTGAGCTTTGGTAGCTGGGCAAATAATACCTAAAACTACAACTTATGTTTTACCTACAAGTATACAGGGTCTTGATGAAGCTAGTGTGCAAGTAGGGGAAAGTCCACAGGGACAAGGAGGGTGATATGTTGTTTTCTAAGTGATTTCCTAAAGATGTGCTCTGAACATGATACATTAAATTACTAAGGAATGATTTTGCAAACCGTGGCTATAATGTTCATGAGTCGATTCAATCGAATCGAATCATCTTTGTTTCATTATGTCTTGTGTAGTTACATAAGATCTCATAGCAATTGAACAACTCTTAACTAGTTCATTTGAAGTCAATTGAACTAGTTATGGTGAAGAAGAACCAGTTTAATATGAGATGCTCATATGGTTAACCTTTTGGTTACTATGTTGAACCAAAATACGGGTACACATTTGGGCATGTGTTTCACAAACCCAGTAAACGTTTACCAAGTGTGTATGACAAGCTTTGTTTTTCGATCTAACGGTTGAGAAATATTATCTTGAATCTAAATCAGGTTTTCATCTAACAGTGAATAAGGATTGCTTTGTTCCTAAGGCAAAACCTTGATTTGAAAGACTATATATAGGGGACTTCTAGCTAGAGAAAAACTTAATCCCCACACGTCTGTGTGATACTAGTGCGCTCGCTAGAGTCGATGTCCATTAACCTTTGATTTTCTTCTCTAAAATCAGGTTAATGACTTAAAAACTTCATTGGGATTGTGAAGCCAGACCGATACTATTTTTATCGTAGTTGTGTGATATGATCTTGCATTTTATATCGTACGAGTACAATAGAAACGATTGGCTTGAGATTTGATTATCTCTGATAGGCAAGGTAAAGAAGTCACAAACATCTTCGTTTCACTGTTTGTGATTCCTCGATAATCCGCTTGTGTAGTCAAGAAGGATTATTGAGAGGTGATTGATTAATCTAGGCTGTTCTTCAGGAATATAAGATCGGATTATCAATTGGTTCATGTTACCTTGATTTTATATCTAAATACGGAACAAAACCTAGGGTTTATCTGTGGGTGACAGATTTATCCTTTGATAGACTTTTTTGTGTGAGACAGATTTGTTTACTATCAAAGCCTGCGATTTTGGGTCGTAGCAACTCTTAGTTGTGGGTAAGATCAGCTAAGGGAATCAAGTACGTAGCATCCTGTTGGGATCAGAGGCGTAGGAGTACAACTGTACCTTGTATCGGTGGGAGATTGATAGGGCTTCAACTATAGTCCAGTCCGAAGTTAGTTTGCAGTAGGCTAGTGTCTGTAGCGGCTTAATACAATGTGTATTCAATCTGGACTAAGTCCCGGGGTTTTTCTGCATTTGCGGTTTCCTCGTTAACAAAATTTCTGGTGTCTGTGTTATTTCTTTTTCGCATTATATTTTTATATAATTGAAATAATACAGGTTGTCCGTTAAGATCATCAATTGGAAATCCAACCTTTGGTTGTTTATTGATATTGATTGATCCTTGGATATTGGTCTTTGGTACCATCCAAGTTATTCCTTGTGTTTGATTAAAAAGACTCGTTATTGTTTTAGCTTGAGTATTAATCAAAACAAGTGAGAGATATTAACTCCTTGAGATACTTTATTCTAGATTTAGTATGATTGTCTAGTTGATTCTTTAGCAAAGTATTTCGGAGTTAGTCCATACAGATCGCCTAAACGAAATATTGGGTGGTGTTGTTAGACCCCCGCTTTTCAATTGGTATCAGAGCAGGCAAACACGTTCAAGACCTTACAAGTCTGTGTTTGTAGCAATCTGAATCTGTGGACAGAATCTCATATGCATACCAATATGCATCCTAAAGCTGTCAACTTTGTCAAGCGTCTCGGAAATACCTCAAATGATCACTCCTTAGTTGATTCTTCCGAACCCCGAGGTAAGAAGATTGTTCCTTATTGTGTTGATCAGTCTTCCTCCAATGAGACATTGGACATAATTGCTGAAGCTGAGATGGAGCTCACCAGAATTGCAAAAAATTCTACTGAGTGTATTGATCTACAGGATCATGTTAAACTCATTGATGAATTTGAAATGTCTATTGATCTTGAACAAGTGCTCTATGACATTATAGGGTCCTTCTCTAAGGAAATTGAGAAACTTCTTCAAGAAAACAATCTACAGCGTAATAACATATGTGATCTTGAAAAGCTGACTAAAGAATGCTCAATTAGAGAAAAATGTTTGATAAAGACACATTCACCCGATCGAGACAGACTTCGTGTTGAGAAAGAAAAACTTGAAGCCTCACTTGTTTTATCCCAAAGATAGTGTAAATCCTTGGAAATGGAAAACTCTGAAAAATTCTTCTGCACAAACTAATTCTCATGGGTTACTGTACAGAAAGAAATTTTCTCCAGATGAAGATTGTGTCAAGAAAAGTTCTCATAAATTACAATCTTCTCTGGTGGATATGAAGTTTAAACAAGTTCCAATTGTTGCTTCTCCTCCACGAATATGTACCTTCTGTGGAAAAGGAAATCACTATGCAATCCATTGTTTTGCTAGAAAGGAACGTGTTTCTAAACTTCACAAGTTGCTTTTCTCGACGGACAATGGAGTAAATAGTCAGATGACTGCTGCAGTAAAAGTTCCTTTCACAGGAAACCAGACATCTTATAAAAATGATCTCTCTTCTAGAAATCATTACAGGACATTTGTAAATTCTCGAGCTACCAATGAAAGTATGTCTTGTTCTTATAAGAACAAGTCTGGTAAACCTAAGTCTAGTGTTTGGAGACGAATTTCGAAAAATCCCCTAGAACCTATTTCTAGAGGTCCTAGACTTTGTTATCAGAGAGGTTTCTCACCGGTGTTTCCCAAAAGAACTACAAGACGCACTTTTTCTGGAAGCTGCAGTGAAAGAACAAGAAATGTTGTAACAAGATATCCTGGAGGAAATTACAGCTACTCTCTCAAAACCTATGGTGAGACTATCTCTCCCTCTGCTACCTAGCAGAAGAATGGTATATCCTTGTGTCTAACTTGAGAGACACAAGGATGAAGATTTTAGGGTACTCAAGTACTATGCTATATTTTCTCTAGTGTGTATATATCTTGTTGTAATGCTCTTCTCTAGCTTCATTCTTGTTTGTCACTTTGATGGAGGATTTTTGCTGCACTATGAGCATTATATCTTGGAGGCCATTTATCTCGTCCCACGAACGTCCACGTCTCCTCAAGGTTCTCTAGGGTTTCTCACCAGAGATTTTTCAAACATATATAACTCTTATATGTGTTTCATTTTTGGTCAGAAAGGAGCTCCATGGAAACTGTTCCCAAAGAAGAAGGTAACCCTATGGTTGAGGATGATCTCAAAGGATGTGATTCCGGTCAAGAGTTTATTCTGAAGAAGTTGCATGAAAGAAAAGAGTATAACTCTTGGATGGGAGAATCTGTCAAGGATCTGATTCGCGTTCAGGCTGAAGTCAAGAACGAACTTTCTAACCTTCAATTGCAGATAAACCAACTCATTGAAGGACATGCAAAAAAACTTGGTACTCAGAATATCTTAATCGGGAATCAGAAGAAAGTTATCCTTGATAGGATCCGGAGATACCTGTATGTGATAACTGCAATCGCACGGTGTCCAACTAGTAGACAGAGGCAAGTACGGGTCGTTCCCACGAGGAGCAGTGGAAATACTGTAATCAATATCTCTAATAAAACTAACCAAGAAGAAAATTTATGGGTTTTAGAAAAATGATTTCAAAGAAGAAAATAATAGCTAAACAAATCAATATATAAGAATAGAAACGGTAACCAGGGTCTATGGATTCCACTACTATTTATATTTCGCACCGAAAAGAATTCAAACCCAAATTTATGTATACGTATTTGTTCTATTGCCACACCTATTATTGATATATGTTTTTGATCATAAAATCGCATCTCCTAAGTATAACCCATCAAATTATCTAAGCATGACCTATCAAATTATAATGACGAGACAATTATCGAAAACATAATTTATAGATTCACAATTTTCATTTGCATCGTCTAAGCATAACCCATCAAAATATTTAACCTAAGCATGAATTATCAGATACCAACAAATGCAATTGCAAACTATATGAATTTATGAATAGAGGCTAATGTACCATACAAAGCTTGTGTGCAACAACTCATATTCTAATAAAACCGATAGACATAATTATAGACTTCAAGATTCATTTTCATAGCCTCATACCAAAATAGTTTCATTTCAATTTGTCTAATGCTTAAAGTAATTTCCTCCATGAAACCCTAGTTACAAATGGATTAGAACATAGCAATGGGTTTCTCAAAACCCATAAAAATAATTACGAGAAAAATAGAGGAAAAAGTAAATCCTTGTCACTGAATCGTCTCCTTACCCTTCAATATCTTGTGTTTCACTTCTTGCCTTCACGGCTGTTCAAACTGCTGTTCCAGTCTGCGGCGTCTGTAGCTTCCACTCCAAAAACCGGCCTCCCCTCCGTCTCCAAACGTGACCCGGTATATGACCTCCGAGTGACTCGTTTTATTTTTCATTTTCTGCACCACATCATCATTCCCAATTGAAAATTGCCATGTGTTAATGAAACAACTCCCAATAATAATGTGCCACGTGTCATTTCCAATACATTAATACTCTTCGAAACTATGTCTCCCATTTACGTACTCATGATATGTGTAGGTACGCATTTCGTCTTCCGCCACGTGTCCAAAAAGACACACGTGGAGGACATGCGGCTAAGAGCATCAAGATATGATATCACACGAGGACAGCCAAGAGTCACTTTATCCTATCCCCAGAAAGATCTAAGATCTACGGCTGGGGATAGTCCGACTGACGAAGACAAGACAGGGGCAGAGGACAGCTGTCTACCGCGGACAGACATCTCAACTACCCGCATTAAATACCCTCAAACATCATACGTTTCATTCAGACTGTGTAGGAAGCGCAGATAGCACTGCGTATTCAAACAGAACACGCAGATAAATCCGAGAATACGAAGACTTCTGCGTAAGCGGCACAAGACATAAGAGGATAAGGTTATAACGGGCTTCAGAAGTGGACCCCACGTAACCTCCCTATAAATACCCCTCTCTCCCAAGTGAAGAGGGGGATCCGAAAACATTGAGAGGAGAATAGGAGAGAGACAAAGAGATAGAGAAAGTGTAAGTGAAGTTCCTCCTGCTACGCAGGCTTGTGTTGATCTCAAAGTTATTCGACTATTTCTGTAACCATCATACATATAATCAAAAACCCAAACCCGCAGACAGAGATCTGAGTGATGAATCATTCATGCATTTATACTTTACATGTTCGATTCGATATTTATGGTACATCATGTTCGTACGTTTTATACTTCATCCATTATTTATCTTATTATGCGAGCTAAGAACAATGATTGTAGTTGATGAGACGAGGAAGAGTGTTAGGAATCTGAGTCAAGGACTCGACATAACCAATTCATCCCCCTCAGGCGCAGCTTTTTACTATATTGTCATGAGTCTGCGCGCATTATTTGTGAACACTCAGATGACAATGATCTTTGTGTTCACAATATGCTTCAAAAAAAAAACGTACTCATGATGTTGCGATACTGTATTCCTTCCACCAAATCACTTGCCATATTAAAAACTAAAGTAGGACCCATAAGAAGTTGAATAGTTTTAACTCTCAAGAACCCACTACTAGCCTCATCATCACTAGTGGGTTACAGCTGCTTGAAAAATACAAAGGCAATTCCTTTGTTTCCACTATACTGTCTTATGTCCGAGAAATGACACAATCAATCAGGTGCTCTTGACCAATATTAAATAAATAACATGCTGCCCTATGGTTAATGTAGCAGTGTCCCTTTTTGGTACCGCAAAGTGACAAATGTCATTTTAGCTTGCAAATGAGCCTATATTTCACCGGTGATTGGATTTGCTTGTAATTCCTATAAATTGCTTAAAACAACATCATTAGTTCGATAGAGAGTCCTAGAAAATATAATTATGGATCTAAATGTGTCGCACTGACGTGCTTATCAATTGCGCAAAGGTTCGGGGTGAGAAAGAGAGGTAAACTCGGTAATACTAGAACGGCAATGCCGGATTTAGATCGTGGAGGTATTGAAATGTTAAGTTTCTAAATTAAGAGAGAGAGTGTCTGCAACGTCACCTTGACGCACCAGGCCTAATTCTGTTCGTTCTTCAGATGCAATTTGCTAGTCACTCAGGTATCACTGCTAATTCTAGTACTAAATCTGTTAGTCGCATCGAATCTATTATCAGTTTCATCATCAGTTTATTCATCTCTCTGTGTAATTTCATCACCATCTCAAACCCCAGGTCTTGGTACAAGGAAAAAAGTCTAAACATTTCTACCCAGTACCACAAAGCTAAATCTCATCTGAGCAGTTGCTTACAAACTCCCAAACTCCAGGAATTTGATCTTAGTAAGCAAACCAAGAGTAATATTCATAGCAATATCCACAATTCCAGATATCAGAGTACAAAATTCAACATTAAACCCTATCAAAGTTCCATAAACCATTACAAGCCTTTAAAGTTCCATAACCCTGAATACCCAAACCCACAATATTCAAAAACATATTACAATCACCAAGATACCGTTACTTCAACACCAGTTAACACTGATTCACCCAGTGTTCACAAGAAAAATAGTAATACTACCTCCGACATCATCCTTAACAGTACTAATTACACAAACACACAAATAAAAAGAACAGCAAACAAAGCCGACCGATCAACATTGAGAAGCAACAAGAGACTTACCATCACCAGCAACAACAGATTCAAGGAGTACAGGACAAAAGGGAGTTACCAGAAGAGCCTTTTCAAAAAAAACTTGTTAATCGTTTTTAGGCTTTATGCTCAGCCTGAAAAACTGGCCTCTGCTGAGTTCACCACATTCCATCCCATTCATCACCTTCACATCTTTCACTGTCTTCACTATCTGATGGAGTAGGTGAAGTGCCACTGGTATCTGAATCATTATCCCCTCCCTCCTCATCCTCATCTTCATCCTCAGAATCAGGCACCCTCAAACTTATGCTCAATCTCACTGATTCACCCTCATTCATGGTCCTCGAGAAGATCTTGGGATTGGCAAATACTCAAAACGGCTCCTTAAATGCTGCTTATCAGAAACTATTCTTCCATGATTGCTCTCCTCATCACTCTCATCAGCATCCGAGTCCAAATCACTGGTCTCCATCTCTCCCTCAGCCTCAAACCCATCTTTTGAATCAGAGTCACTCTCAGTCACACTCCCATACTTGGGTGCTTTGGCTTTCTTCTCCGCTTGTTTCTCCTCCCATTCTTCATCCTTTCTCTCTCGACGCTCAAAATACTTTGGCAACCACATATCATACAACTTCTCCATCCTTCTCTCTCTCGTTCTCGAGCAGCCTTCTCTTCCTCCCGTTTCTGGATCTGGAGCCGTATATGACGATCAATTTCTGATCGCACATCATCTTGCAGTTTCTGTAACTCTGAAATTCCTAGCAATGGAAGAAGTGATTTGGCTTGTGCATACTCAGACGAATCAGGAGATGCAGCAGAAAATGGTAATGAAGATTCTACAGGGATTCCGTTACTCTGTGATGAACTTCCAGCCATTCTTTAAACTTTCTAAATCCTCCCTAAAACTTTCCTCTTCTGGTGAAAGAAAGTTAATTTTTGGTTCTGTAAATGCTAATTACCTCCAAAACCTACCTTTAAAAGCCCTCAACACACCTATTCATTGCCATTTAAGGCTCTTGGTTAAGCGTCATGTCGCTTTGTTTACCACGCCTTGATGAGTGCTAAAAAGTGCATATTTCTATATATTTTTCTTGGCATTTAACTCATCTTTTGTGCATTAATTCTACATTTTATCCCATATTCTGTATTTTCTTTGTTTTCAAGAATAAATATTTTTATTAACTAATTTTGTATTTTTAGGTAATAAATAAAGTTTGGATGAATAGCGGAGCGAAAAGAGCAGAAAAGTAGTGAAAAGCCGGGAGGAATTACACAAGGAAGCCGCGAAGAATGTTTTGCACAAGACCAAAAGGCTAGAAGTGGGCTTGAAGAGGAAGAATTGTTCTTAAAGAAGATATGGGCTTGGCATACCCAAGGCCCAAAACCCTCACCCAAATCCATTTCATATATCCATACCTGTTTCCTTTTCTAGCCGTCAGATTGGATCATCTCAGCATCATATGGTCGCAGCATCGCCAGTACATCAAAGTCGGAAGCTCCTGTCTAACACTACAGCACCTAACTCCATCTTGAGCCGTCAGTTTCGTTGTATCACGCATCCGACGGTCGATACCAGCCTCTTCACTTGTAGCCGTTAGATTTATCTATCATTTCCGCATCCCACGGCTCAGCTTCGCTGGACATCGAATTGGCTACACCCGCTTCACACTGTAACAACCTACACCTATACCCATCTCCAAACACTCCCCTCCTTCTTTCCATCGAACCCATCTTCTTCCTCCCACTCCCACTCCCTCTACAACTACTCCACTGTCACCACCTTCTCCATCATCACCACCATTCCCTGACACCACCAAACCACTCTACTCCACCCTAAAAGCGAAACCCATCATTTCCCCCATCTTTCTAGCCGCCTACTTCATCAATCTCGCACCTTTCCTATCTCTGAAACCCTAGGTTAGAGATTGATGAATTAGGTGAAGCTAAAGAAGAAATTGAGGTGTGGGAATGAAGCAGTGAAGTCAGAGGAAGATTGGGTCGACGTTGTGGGTAAGATTTGACCCATCAAATTAGGTGAAATCGAAACCCTAAATTCACTGTTTTGGGATTTTTTTTTGGATAAACCCTAATTTTGTAAATTAGGTATTTTTGAGAATTGGGTGTAACTATAAATAGAGTTGTGATGTGTGTGAAAGGGGGTATGCCTGGGCTAGCCAGAGCTTCACCCAAGGGGCCTGGAATAGCCAGTGCTTCCAAGTTGTTTTCAGTTCATGTTTTGAAGTCAATATAATTTCAATTTCAAATGTTAATTATGTTTATCATGTTCTAATTTCATGTGCTAGGGTTTAGATGAAACTCTTGATTGTATGTTAAGATAGTTAGTAATCATGTCACTGTTCTTGTAGTGCTGAAACTAAGTAGGATTGATAATTAGCTAGTTGAGTGAATGCATCTGTGATCAGCTGTGCTGTAAGAAGACAGCTGATTCTAGGGGTGTAAGAGTGAGAGTAGCTAAGGATTCAGTCCATTTGAAGGGCTATGCTTAATTGAAGTAGGGAAGTTAGTAAACTTAGTGATCAAATGCACCTGTGATTGAGTGTGCTGTAAGAATACACTCAATGCTAGGGGTGAACTAGAGAACTTAGGGGATTAACCTTCCACTAATGCGGATTGCTAGATGACTGGTTGAGCAAACAAGCACGTGATCAGCTGTACTGTGAGAAGACAGTTGATGCTAGGGGTAAGTTAGTAAGATTAGTTAAGTAAATCATCCACAATCTTCCCTGAGATGAAACAAGAACATGATTGATTAGGATCTGCCTTAGTTTAGGATCAAGAAGTAGATTCAAAGACCCTAGTACCTTCATTCTATACTTCACTGCCTTTGGCTCATTGCCATTGTAACTGTCACTGCCAGTGTCACTTACTGTCACTGCTTAGCTTAGGAAACTTCAACTACACACACAAGTCCCTGTGGATTCGACCCGTTCTTGCACAAACTACAACTGACACCGTGCACTTGCGGTTTAACAAGTAGGCTTTCTTTTACTCTTATTTTCTACATCTTTAAGAGCCTACCAAGTTTTTGGTGCCGCTGCCGGGGACTTGGTGCTGTGTTGTTGAAGTTTTTCTTGCATCTTATCCCCAACTGCATCTGTTGTTAGCATTAGTTGTAACTTGCATATCTTGCATATTGCATTTACATCATTTTTATATTGCATTCCTGCATCTTTGATTTACTGCTTTGACTTACTGTTTTGAATGTTGTTGAGTTCACCAGGTACCATCTTTTGGTGCTGCTGAACTGTGTTGCTGCTGCTGCCTGTTGCTGCTGCTGTTGCCAACTACTGTTGTGCTGCTCTGCTGCGCTTGCTGCTGCTCTGCTGCGCTTGCTGCTGCTGGTGCTGAGCCTCTGGTGCTCTTCCTGTTGTTGCTGCCAGCCTCTGCTGCTGCCAAGGCTGCTGCTGAGCTGCTTCTCCTGCTGCTAAGCCTGAAGTGGTGCTGCTGCCATTCATAAGCCAAGCCCAACTGGGCCTTGAGTATTGAAGCCAAAGCTTAGGATGATCCAAAGCCCAACTGGGCTTTTGCAACCAAACTGAGCAGCTGGGATGTGCTTAAGCAAGTAAGCCTAAACCCATTAAGAGAACCCAACCTGTGGGCTTCCATTTTTAATTTGTGGGCTTGTAATAATTTTTTCCATTTTTCTGTTGGGTTTGTAATTAATTTCTTGTGGGCTTGTTTGTTTAATTTCTTGTGGGCATGGTTTTAGATTGATTTGGGCATGTTGTTTAAATTAAAGGAAACTGAACTTTTGAAAGCCCAGTTGGGCCTCATATTTTAGTTAGTAGCTAGCCAAAGCCCAACTAAATTTCTGGGACTGTGGGCTTAACATCCATTTGAAAACAAAACATTTACACTGTGGGCTTGACCAAAAAACAGAAAACGTTTTCAAAAGCCCAGTTGGGCCTCGACCTTTGGCTATTTAAGAGCCCAAATTTCAAATTGTTACCTGGGCTTGTTTCTGAACTGTGGGCCTGAACCAAAGTTCAAGTGGGCCAAAATTTCAAAATTCCAAAAACCAACAGTGAGCTTTACTCGCCAGCAGTGGGCCTGTTTTTCAAAAACGTAGCTGGGCTTCGCAAAACCCAACAGTGGGCTTGGTCTCCTTATCCCATTAAAAACCAAATGTTTTTCTCCCATAAAAACCAAAGTTTTCCAAATGTTTCCCTAAAAACCAAAATTTTTCTTTTTCCCATCAAAACCAAATGTCTCCCGACAAAACCAAATTTTTCCCAAAAGTCCAATCCCATTAAAAACCAAATTTTCTTGTAGATAGTTTCTTAGTTAAATCTTTTGTTTCTTTTGTATATATAGTGCTAATCCAATATGATCTCGGCTGACATATGTTGGATTTTTGCCTTGAATAATGGAGTTCAAAACTTGCTTTCGCCAATATCCGGTAATCTCTTTCCTTTTTCTACACTTAGCATCGTTCTCATGGTATGTGTTATAATCATGTTTATCTTTTGAAACATTGAGGACAATGTTTAGTTTAGGTTTGGGGGTATAGAGTAGATACCACGATCACATGCCATAATTGAAAACAAGAACTCCTTCTTTTTGAACTCTTTTTGAAAAAATTTAAAAATTCCAAAAAATTTATGAAAAAAAAAAAATTAAAAAAAAAAATTAAAAAAATCATAAAAAATGGAGCTCATTTACCTTGAAATGTTGACTCTTGTGCAAATATGTAATTATTAGGAGTCTTAGTCTAGATATTTAGGCACCCTGATTCTAGCACAATTCACATGTGATAAGAAACTTGCACGCGCACGATCTACCAATACATGTATAGCCTCGATCTTCAAGGTGTTTGATAGGAAGTTAGGTTGCCAATCACTTTAGAATACTGAATGAAACTTGACTAGCTTGTTCTTTGGTTGGCTGGGATAGAAGTTGGAGGATACATTAAGAAAAGCAACCATAGAATTTGACCGGATGCATTCGATAAGGGCCATCTCTTGCTAAGAGTCATGTAATTATGTTTTTCTTTTTGTTCATGTATCAAAAGTGTCACTATGTTGTAAAGATCAAAGTTATTTCTTACAAAAAAAATATATATATATATATTCAATCAAGTATTTATTTATTCCATGTTTTGTCATGTTAAAGACAATATTCTCTCTTGTTCCAAAAATAAAAGAGAGTAATCAATGTAAATAAGAGTCATGTAAAGAGTCATCTTTTTGTTGTAAATAGTCTTGTAATAAGAAAGGAGGGTGCAGCCATCGATGTATAACGCGGGTAAACTGAAATATCACCAACTCATTGGGTGAACATTCACAATTCTCGTAAAGCCGTACAGCTAGCTTGGCTTAGAATTCGGTTCTTAGCCTAAAAACTATCTCTTGGTGATTAGTAGTCATAACTTCAGGTCATTCTAGACACATGTGTAGATACACTTTACACTCTTATCACATGTCTTTTTTTGTTATCAGTGCTAGGATTGTGCCTTTGATAGCTAGATTGACATCTCCATTTTGCTGTGAGCTTAAACTGACTTGCACATGTCACATTTGATGGAATCTGAGCTTATATTTTGACCTAGAACTTTGTAGGTACGTTCTAAGCAAACCTTCACGAGACTTCACTCGTCCACTAGGGACACTTAGTGGTTTAAAAGGCTTAGTGCATACGCTAAATGCATTCGAGAGACCAGCGACAATGGTATAGGTAGGATTTCCTTAGTTTTGTTTTACTTGAGGACAAGTAAAATTCAGGTTTGGGGGTATTTGATGAGTGCTAAAAAGTGCATATTTCTATATATTTTTCTTGGCATTTAACTCATCTTTTGTGCATTAATTCTACATTTTATCCCATATTCTGTATTTTCTTTGTTTTCAAGAATAAATATTTTTATTAACTAATTTTGCATTTTTAGGTAATAAATAAAGTTTGGATGAATAGCGGAGCGAAAAGAGCAGAAAAGTAGTGAAAAGCCGGGAGGAATTACACAAGGAAGCCGCGAAGAATGTTGTGCACAAGACCAAAAGGCTAGAAGTGGGCTTGAAGAGGAAGAATTGTTCTTAAAGAAGATATGGGCTTGGCATACCCAAGGCCCAAAACCCTCACCCAAATCCATTTCATATATCCATACACGTTTCCTTTTCTAGCCGTCAGATTGGATCATCTCAGCATCCTATGGTCGCAGCATCGCCAGTACATCAAAGTCTGAAGCTCCTGTCTAACACTACAGCACCTAACTCCATCTTGAGCCGTCAGTTTCGTTGTATCACGCATCCGACGGTCGATACCAGCCTCTTCACTTGTAGCCGTTAGATTTATCTATCATTTCCGCATCCCACGGCTCAGCTTCGCTGGACATCGAATTGGCTACACCCGCTTCACACTGTAACAACCTACACCTATACCCATCGCCAAACACTCCCCTCCTTCTTTCCATCGAACCCATCTTCTTCCTCCCACTCCCTCTGCAACTACTCCACTGTCACCACCTTCTCCATCATCACCACCATTCCCTGACACCACCAAACCACTCTACTCCACCCTAAAAGCGAAACCCATCATTTCCCCCATCTTTCTAGCCGCCTACTTCATCAATCTCGCACCTTTCCTATCTCTGAAACCCTAGGTTAGAGATTGATGAATTAGGTGAAGCTAAAGAAGAAATTGAGGTGTGGGAATGAAGCAGTGAAGTCAGAGGAAGATTGGGTCGGCGTTGTGGGTAAGATTTGACCCATCAAATTAGGTGAAATCGAAACCCTAAATTCACTGTTTTGGGATTTTTTTTTGGATAAACCCTAATTTTGTAAATTAGGTATTTTTGAGAATTGGGTGTAACTATAAATAGAGTTGTGATGTGTGTGAAAGGGGGTATGCCTGGGCTAGCCAGAGCTTCACCCAAGGGGCCTGGAATATCCAGTGCTTCCAAGTTGTTTTCAGTTCATGTTTTGAAGTCAATATAATTTCAATTTCAAATGTTAATTATGTTTATCATGTTCTAATTTCATGTGCTAGGGTTTAGATGAAACTCTTGATTGTATGTTAAGATAGTTAGTAATCCTGTCACTGTTCTTGTAGTGCTGAAACTAAGTAGGATTGATAATTAGCTAGTTGAGTGAATGCATCTGTGATCAGCTGTGCTGTAAGAAGACAGCTGATTCTAGGGGTGTAAGAGTGAGAGTAGCTAAGGATTCAGTCCATTTGAAGGGCTATGCTTAATTGAAGTAGGGAAGTTAGTAAACTTAGTGATCAAATGCACCTGTGATTGAGTGTGCTGTAAGAAGACACTCAATGCTAGGGGTGAACTAGAGAACTTAGGGGATTAACCTTCCACTAATGCGGATTGCTAGATGACTGGTTGAGCAAACAAGCCTGTGATCAGCTGTACTGTGAGAAGACAGTTGATGCTAGGGGTAAGTTAGTAAGATTAGTTAAGTAAATCATCCACAATCTTCCCTGAGATGAAACAAGAACATGATTGATTAGGATCTGCCTTAGTTTAGGATCAAGAAGTAGATTCAAAGACCCTAGTACCTTCATTCTATACTTCACTGCCTTTGGCTCATTGCCATTGTAACTGTCACTGCCACTGTCACTGCCAGTGTCACTTACTATCACTGCTTAGCTTAGGAAACTTCAACTACACACACAAGTCCCTGTGGATTCGACCCGTTCTTGCACAAACTACAACCGACACCGTGCACTTGCGGTTTAACAAGTAGGCTTTCTTTTACTCTTATTTTCTACATCTTTAAGATCCTACCACGCCTCTTCAAAGCCATGCGTCTGATTTCATCCTTTCAAACCATAATTACACTACCAAGACCTATTTTCAACACCTAATCCTAATTAAGTCTATTACCCCTCACAGAACTGCCATTAAGGGAATATCTGGTGGGTCACCTAACTTTGATTTTTACCTTTGGGGTCTAATTTACATTTTTTGTTGTATGCATACTAGGAAATGGCAGCACCAGTTGGGAGGCATCACTGCAGTCTGGGGCATATTAACCAGGAACGGTTCTAGTGTACCCATAAAACACAACCTTAGGGCAAACAACCCCCCCCCCCCCCCAACTACCCTTGCAGGAAAATTCTTTTCCCTCCTTTTTCTACCATTATTATGTTTGACAGTTTACATCATCACCTTGACGTCATCATGAAAAATGACAAACACAATAAATACTCAACAACGCATATCCATGTTACCTATCCCCAATCCAATCTGTCTCAAATTTTCCAGTACAATATCATTTGTCAAACCCCTTTGTGGCTCTCCCCCCATAACATTCACGTGAATACTTTGGCGAGCAAACAAACCCAAAAGTCTGGGTTTGATAGTGACTTACCATATGTCAAACCTCTCACCCAGAGTACAAATTGCAACTCCTTTACAATAACCTTACACCAAAACTCCACTGAAGTTTCCTCTGACTACAGTCAACAAAATTCCCGTTCCTTTTTTAAAGTTCAAATTCAAAAGAAAACAAATCCCTCCAGCATCTCCCTCTTCCACATTGCCTGTTACATATACCAACACAATATCAATCAGAGATTCTTCTCTCTAGCCCTCTATTTTATAATAGTTACTTGGGATTCTGATCTCAATCAAATAACAGTCATATATACCCTTTACTCTTATATTATGGAAATCTCATCTTCTTTTGAGAACTCCCATAACCTTAACCTTGAAATCCAAGCTCTCTCTATCCAGATGTCTGATAAACTAAATCTACCATCTTCCCTTACCAAACCAGTGTTCATTGACAAGAAAGTAATCTTAGCAGAAGCTGATTCTAACTGGAAATGGTGCATGGCAGGTTATGTTTGTTGTGAAACTTTGATCCCAACCTCTTCAATCAGATACTACATTTGCCACAATTGAACATTGGCTTAACACCCTACTCTTACCACCTTTAATGGTCAAAGAAACAAGTTTTCATTCGTTTTCTTTCAGAGGAGGATTTTAATAGAATCAATTCTCAGAAACCTTGGTTTATATATGGTCATTTATCAAATCTGAAAGTTTTTCCAGTTGAAGGCTGGCCACCAAATCATCAACTCCTGTTTGATGAAGAAATCATGTGGTTCATCTTGTGTAACATCCCCATCGAATGCACAGAATTCGCAGATCTAAAACTTCTTACTCTAGATATGAGAGAGCTCATAGAAACTCATAATCTGTTTGGAAAGCATCCCCACAAGAAGAATGTCAAAGTCTGTATTAGAATTCCAGTCCAGAAAGCTCTTCCCACCGGCATTCCGCTTTTTCACAAATGGAAGGAATGAACATTTTCTCATTGAGTGTAGACACATCAGAGTCCCAAGATATTGCTGTACTTCTTGTCGCATACTTGATCACAAATATCAAAACTGCCCTGCTTGGAAGCTTAAGCAAAAGCAAATCAAAGATCTGGATCCTCGATGAAGCAGTTACACTCTCCCGAGTGTCTCTAAGCTAATGATGCCTTCAACTGTCAAGGAAACCACTCCTCCAACTGCTAACACTACTGATACCGATATGCAAAATCCTGAGGATGTACCAGATACTCAATTGGGCTTGACTGCCATTGAAGTAAGCTCCAAAGGAAAATCTGTAGTTGTTAACCAAAGGATGGAAACTACTTCCCAGAAGAGTCTGTCCAATACTTTCCAAACGGGTCCTTTTGTCAATAGATCTACTAGCCTAAAGATTTTTGATGTTGGTCTGGTTCAAAAACATCCAACTCAGTTGGAAAACGGCTTGCCAATAATATTAAAGCAAGTTACTACTAAAAATGTTACTGTTGCTGCCTCAATCACTGGTTCAGAGTCTTCCCCAAGTGGACCGATTCGTACCACTAACTCTTCAAGAAGATTCAAAACTGCAGCTCTCCCAAATACCAGTCCTATTGCCACTAGAGGATCTGGAGGTTCTGCTGAAAAGGAAGCTATAGCCAATCTCAAAAGAAAAATCAACCCAAGGTCAGACTTAAGAAAACGCACCAGAGAAAATTCTAATGCAACTAGTCTTGCTGTTATCCCTGAAGAACAAACCTCTACTGAACCCGACTATGCTCAGCTGTGTACCCCAATTACCAATCTGGGTGAATTACCTGATTTAGATCTTTCCAACTGCTCCCTCAATACCTAAGCAATCTTTAACTCCTTTGGCAACTTCAACGTTCCTGTTGATAGTACTCCAGGTAGCAATGACGTTTGCAATAATTCCCCTCTCAATGCTGCCAATTTTAGTCTCAATTCCTCCCAAAGTTCTACTCAAAATGGTGAAAGTTCCAATATCTCTCTTGGTGGTGGATCCGACTCTTCCTCTCAGGTAAATTCTATCCCAAACAATCCTATTCTTGATAGCACAGACCCTGTTTTGAACCATTTCCCTGTGAACAACATAAATCTTATAGCATGGAACCTTAGAGGCTTTGGTAAAAAATCTGCCAATAAAGAACCGAGTATGCTATGTAGGAATGTTAACCCTGATATCATTTTCCTCTCTGAGACTAAAATGGGGAAAGATATGGTTGCTAGGAAACTAAAAAATATGGGTTTTCCTTGCACTTTCAATGTTCCTAGTGTTGGTAGAAGTGGTGGCCTGGTGTTGGCTTGGAAAAAAGAAATCCATATGAACATTATATCTTCTAGCTTAAGGGGGATCTATGTGACTTCTACTGACATCATTCATTCTAAAACTTGTCATATTTATTTTATGTATGGTGAACCTAATAGTACTCTCAGACCCTCTTTTTGGGAACAACAATGTCAACAGACTATTGCTCCCATAGATGAACCTGTTTTTGTTATTGGTGATTTCAATACCCTTTTAGGAACAGAAGATAAGAATGGTGGTCTAGAAGTAAATGAATCTGATTTTGAACATCTAAGAAACTTTTGTTCTACCTTCAGTTTGCACGATCCTGGTTTTTCTGGTTCAAGATTCACTTGGTCCAATATGCAACAAGGTCCTGATCTAATCTTAGAAAGATTAGACAGATGTTTTCTAAACCAAATTGCTGAGGACCTTTGTCCCAAATTCTGTGTTAACAATCTCCCTAGAGATTCCTCTGATCATTGTCCCATGCATATAGTTTTCAACTATGAGGAAAATTGTATGCCTAGACCTTTTCATTTTATGGTTATGTGGATTGAGGATCCTACTTGCAGAGACATTATAGCTAACTCTTGGTCTGTCAATGTTATAGGCTCCCCAGCTTATAAACTAAAAGCTAAATTGCTTAGTACTAAAAAAGGTCTTAGAGACTGGAACAAATCCTCTTTTGGTAATATTCAAACTGATATATCTATCATTAGGAAAGATTTGTTAAATTTACAGATTTTTGATCCTACTGATACTGCTGCTACTGCTAGACTTAAAGCCAGATTAGAGTACCTTTATACTTTGGAGAAACTTTATTGGAAAGATAAATCTAGAGAAGTTTGGCTCATTGAAGGTGATAGAAATACACCTTACTTTCATAGAGTCACCATATTCAGAAGAAAGAGGAATGCCATCAGTTGGATCAAGGATTCTACTAATGTTATCCTAACTGATAGAGATAGCATTGGGAATTCTTTATTAGATTACTTTACAAATCTTTACTCTTCTCAACCCCAACAATTTCAGGATGAAATTCTAAATGAGCTCCCTGTGAAATTTTCTGCTGAGGATAATGATTCTCTAAAACTTCCTCTCACTGCTTCGGAAATAAAAAATGTTGTTTTTCAAATGGGAGGTAAAAAATCCCCAGGTACAGATGGCTTTACAGGGCTTTTTTTACCAAAAATATTGGGACATTGTGGGTGAAGCTGTTGTGGATATGACCCAAACTTGTTTTAGAATTGGGCATATAGCTAAAGTCTTCAACCATACCAGTATTGCTCTGATCCCTAAAGTTCCTTTAGATGAATTAGTTAACCAATACAGACCCATAGGTTTATGCAATTTCATTTACAAAATTCTTTCCAAAACTCTTGCAAACAGGCTCAAACCTTTCATGAATAGTATCATATCCCAAAACCAAAGTGCCTTCATAACTAAGAGGAGTATTTCTGACAATATTCTCCTTGCAAATGAAGCCATATATTTTGTTAATCATAATGACAAAGTTGAGGGTACTGCTGCCATCAAACTTGATATGTCAAAGGCTTATGATAAATTGGAATGGTCCTTCTTAGAAAAAGTTTTGAGAAAAATGGGGTTAGCTGAAAACTGGATCAAACTCATAAATCAGTGTGTTTCCACTGTTTCCTATTCTGTCCTTCTTAATGGTAGCCCTACTGGTTTTTTTCAACCTGAGAGAGGTCAAAGGAAAGGGGATCCCTTATCCCCTTACCTTTACATTATCTGTGCTGAGTCTTTATCTTCTTACATGGATAGTCTTCAAAGAAATGGAACTCTCAAGGGTATCAAAATTTGTAAAAATGCTCCTGAAATGACCCATTTTCTGTTTGCTGATGATTCTCTCCTTTTCTCCTCTGCTACTACTGAAAATTTTACTGTCATAAAAAACTATCTTCAAAAGTATTATCTTGCCTCTGGTCAGGAAATCAATTTTGACAAGTCTGGTATTCTTTTTAGTAGAAAAATCCCTGAACATAGGAAAGCCATTTTAGCCAATATTCTGGATATCCATAACAGGGATTTAGGCGAGAAATACCTGGGCACTCCAACTATTTTCAAAGTTTCTAAAATCCAAACTCATATGAGTATCTTGCAGGCTGTGGATGCCAGAATAACTATTTGGATTCATAAACTCCTCTCTCAGGCCGCTAGAAATACTCTAGTGAAACACATTGGTCAAGCCATTCCCTTGTATCAAATGGGGGCTTTCTTAATTCCTAAGCATCTATGTAGACAGATGGATGCCAACTTTTGTAAATTCTGGTGGGGAGAATCTCTAGACCCAAAAGATAGAAAGCTACATCTTTTGGGTTGGGATACTTTGTGCTCCCTTAAATCCGAAGGTGGTATGGGATTTCGTAAAGCTGAGCTAAACAACCTGGCTATGTTAGCCAGAAATGCCTGGAAAATAATTGAAAATCCTGATTGTATGTTAGCTCAGATTTTAAAAGTTAGATATTTTCCTAGGACTGATTTCCTGAATGCTAAGTGTCCTGCCAAGTGCTCTTGGACTTGGAAATGTCTCCATGCTATAAAGGAGTTGATTAAACCCTTTGTCTCTTGGATTGTTGGGGATGGTAAATTTATCGACCCTTGGTGTGATAAATGGACTCCAAGTCTGGGGTTTGCCACTCCTAGCCCTCTCACCCCTCAGGACCCTAACCTAAGAGTTGATTATTTTATTGATAACTCCACTAGAACCTGGAATGTTTCTAAACTCACTACTCATTTTGATGATGCTTTTGTTAAGAAGATCGTCACTATTCCCTTAAGCCAGCATTGCACTCCTGACAGGAGGGCTTGGGACCTCTCGAAGAATGGAAAATTTTCTTCAAAATATGCTTACTTGGGTCTCAGAGGTTTCAACCCCTCTCCCTGTAAAAATCTTTGGTTACATATTTGGAAGATTAGAGTTCCTTACAGAATTCAACTCTTCCTTTGGAAAGCTGCTATAAACGCCCTTCCTGCTAGAACTGTTATCCATACCAGAATGCCCATGCATTCTGTTGAATGTGCTATATGTAAGGATCCTCATGAAAACATTATGCATACTTTGGTTTTGTGTCCTTTTGCTTCCAAGGTCTGGTTTCTGTCTAGTTTTTGCATAAATACTTCCTTTTTTATTCAAAAAAACTTTTTAACAGTGGCTTGTTTTCTGGTTACTGGATCATAACTCCAGACTTTCTGATGTTGACCAACAACTTTTTGTCGCTATCTTATGGTCCCTTTGGACCAGTAGAAATAACCTGGTTTTTCAAAACTTGTCTGAAAATCATAAGTCTGTCTTAGAAAGAGCTAGAGATATGCTCTCAACTAGGAAGAATACTTATGTAGCTACCCTCTCTAGTCCCATAGTTCTAAATCACAAATGGATGCCCCCTGGTTGGATGGATCAAATATAACACAGATGGAGATTTTGATAACACATCTGGAGATAATGGTGCATGATATGTGATGAGAGACTACACTAGTAAAGCTTCTTTCTGTGCTGCTATGGTTTTTGAAGTCTTGTCAGCGGAGGAAGTTGAAGCTAAAGCTATCAGGGTAATTCTCAAGAAAGTTGTGGAACAGAAGATGACTCATATCATCATTGAAAGTGACGCTAAGAAGCTAGTGGAACAATTCTCTTTGGGTCATTTTGAAGGTGATTCCAGGACAGATGCAATCTTCAAAGACATTCAGTTGTTTGCTTCTTCTTTAGTTACCTATATTTTTAGTTTCCAACCTAGAACATGTAATACTGTTGCTCATGAGCTAGCTCAATGGTCTAAACGGAAAAAAAACATCTATGTACTGGTCTATGCCTCCTACTTGGATAGCTCCAGCAGTTGAGGGTGACCATTAGCCTTACTTGAAGGCCTTTGCTTATAAAAAAAAAAAATTGCACAAAGGCTCGTCATTATGCTCGCACTATTGATCGAAAGGTCAACATTCTAACTTTTGAGCACGGTGTCTCTACAGTCAAAAGGATTAAGGATATCAATGACTCCTACTTTTATGGACCATTTCAGAGGTATGAAATCATCAAGGAAAATTGAGTTTTTGGTTTATATGCCTAGTATATCTTCTTTTTGGATTAGTTGGAAGAATAACTAGTGTTTTAAATAGCGACGATTGTGACTACACATAGCTATTTTGGTTTCATCTTCTTGTGTTTATTTTTTAGGTTTTTGGGTTTGAAAAATTCGAAAAATATTTGGAGGATGATTATTATTGCAGTATTCTTTTGGTTTGATATATTGCAATATTTTTATGGGATATGTATTGTTGGCGTCCGTGAACTTGAAGGTCCCATATTGTTGTCAAAAGTAAAGTCGTTCATGATCGATATTCGTTTATTGGTTTAAGGACGAATGGACTTTTGAAAGAAACAAAAGTGATACCTATGCAATCTTTTGTTAGAGCATAGCTCTGCCAACCTCGCATGCGTTGCTATATCAAGCATGTTTGTCAATGTTAGTGATCAAAACTATAAATTGATTTCTAGCCTATTAGCTAAGTCTCGGACTAGGATGGGAAAAGTGTAGTTGAGCTCAAGGACTTCATGGCGATTCAACGACAACGACGAAGATCTACACAAGGAACCGTGGAACTTCATCAACAAAAAGGTATGTGAAGACTTGAACTTATCTATCACTCAAAAGTCTATCTATTCTATCTCCTACTTCTTATGAGACAAAAGTCGTATGCTATATAGATTAGATCAAACACATTTGAGATTTCGAGCTGAGTATTCAATGCTTATCTTTTTCTCGAAATTCATGTGTTGGTAAAGCTTTTTGCTTTGATCAGGTTTATCTTCATCTTTCAATCACTAAGTTGAGAGTTGCTCTGACGTGAAGACAATCTGTGAATAACGGTTGGGATAGCGCCCTATGAGAAAGTATCAATGATTCAAATGAGAGTTAGATTACATAACCATGTATTCCTTGATCCGAAGTTCTTTGAACTTTGTTGAGCAAGAGAAATCGGTAGGATTGTGGAATTGGCTTGCCAAGTCCGCGAACCCAGTCTGCAGAATCAGTCCGCAAACTGACGGAAGTTCTCGACCGAGAATTTCTGCTGGGATTTCCTAAACTCGTTTGTGTGACCAAGTCCGCGAACCGGCGGAAGTTCTCGACCCGAGAATTTCTGTTGAGTTTTGGAAACTCAAACCGATGCTAAAGTCCGCGAACTTGTTTGTGTACTTAAGAGGTTATGATCTAAAAATGTGCTCTTAACATAAACATTAAATTACTAAGGAATACTTAATGCAAACTGTGTCTATAATGTTCATTGAGCCGATTCAATCGAATCGAAATCATCTTGAGTTCAATTGTGTCTTGTGTAGTTACATAAGATCTCATAGCAATTGAATGACTCTCTAACTAGTTTGTTTGAAGCCAAGTGAACTAGTTATGATTAATGTAGAACCAGGTCAATATGAGAAGCTCATATGGTTTCCTTTTGGTCACTGTATTGAACCAACATGAACGTACACGTTTGGGCCGGTTTTCATGAACCTGGAAAACGTTCACAAGTGTGTTTGAAAATCTTTGTTTTTCGATCTAACGGTTGAGAAATATTAGCTTGAATCTAAATCAGGTTTCATCTAACGATGAATAGAGTTTTCTTAATATCTAAGCAAAAACCCTGATTTGAAAGGCTATATAAAGGAGACATCTAGCTAGAGCAAAACTTAATCCCCACACACCTTTCTTGTGTGATACTAGTGCGCTCGCTAGAGTCGATATCCATTAACCCTTGAGTTTCTTCTCTAAACTCGGGTTAACGACTTAAAGACTTCATTGGGAGTGTGAAGCCAGACCGATACTACTTTTATCGTAGTTGTGTGATCTAATCTTACTTTTCTATCGTACGAGTACAATCGATTGATTGGCTTGAGAACGTTTGAGTTCTCCGATAGGTAAGATAAAGAAGTCACGAACGTTCTTCGTCTCACGGTTCGTGAATCCTCGATATTCTTCTTGTGTATTCAGGAATTGAGTATTGAGAAGTGATTGATTTATCTAGGCTGTTCTTCTGGAATATAAGACCGGATCAATCAATTGGTTCATGTGCTACCTTGATCATATCAAAAAACGGAACAAAAACTAGGGTTTATCTGTGGGAGACAGATTTATCCTTTGATATACTTTTCTGTGTGATAAAGATTTGTTTATTATCAAAGCCTGCGATTTTGGGTCGTAGCAACTCTTTGTTGTGGGTGAGATCAGCAAAGGGAATCAAGTGCGTAGTATCCTGCTGGGATCAGAGGCGTAGGGGTGCAACTGTACCTTGTATCAGTGGGAGACTGATAGGGGTTCAACTATAGTCCAGTATGAAGTTAATTGGTAGTAGGCTAGTGTCTGTATCGGCTTAATACAATGTGTATCTAATCTGGACCAGGTCCCGGGGTTTTTCTGCATTTGCGGTTTCCTCGTTAACAAAATTTCTGGTGTCTGTGTTATTTATTTTCCGCATTATATTTTATATAATTGAAATAATACAGGTTGTGCGTTGAAGCTTAATCAATTAGAGATCCAATCTTGTGATTGTTGATTTCATTGATTAACACTTGGATATTGGTTTTTGATACCGTCCAAGTTATTTCTTGTGTTTTATTATAAAAGACTCGCTATTATTTAGCTTGAGTAAATCAAAAATAAGAGAGAGGTAATCACTCCTTGAGACACTATATTCTAGATTGAGTCTGACTGTCTAGTTGATTCTCTAATAGAGTGTTTCGGAGATTGTCCATACAAATTGCTAATCAAAATATTGGGTGGTGTTGTTAGACCCCCGCTTTTTCAATTGGTATCAGAGCAGGAAAACACATTAAAGACCTCAAAAGTCTGTGTTTGTAGAGATTTGACTCTATGGACAGAAGTGTTATCTCTATAAACGTACCACCAGTCTTCGATGGCACAAACTATCTATGGTGGAAAGTTGTTATGCGCACATTTCTCCAGTCGCGGGACTTCCAATCATGGATATATGTTGTGAATGGCTATGCAACTCCCGTTGTTATGGAAAGAGACGAACTTGTACCTAAAGAATTCTTTATGTATAATGTTGTCGAGTTAATTGCTACAAGGCAAAACTCCGACGGGTTGAATGCCATTTTGCATGCTATTACCCCAAATCTTCGACATTATGTGGCATCGTGCACCAGGTCTAAAGAATCTTGGGATACTCTAGAAAGCGTATTTTAAGGTAACCCCGGTGAAAAAGAAGCTAGACTTCAAAATCTTATTTCAGAATGGGAAGACCTTTATATGGCAGAAGAAGACTCGTTTGACGACTTTTATCACAAAATGTCTGAAATTGTTAATGCATCATGTGCATTGGGTAAGACCATTCCTGAAAAGGAAATTGTGATGAAAATCCTCCGATCGCTGCCATCCAGATACGAATCTAAAAGACATGCCATTGTTGAAGGAAATAACCTTAACACTCTTTCGCGAAACACTCTTGTCGAAAAACTTAGAATTTTCGATCGCGAATACATATCAAGAGATGACCATCTATCATCTAACAATCTTGTCACTTCTCCTGATTGTAAGACTTGTCATCCTAAATTGACGAATGAGAAAAGTGAGAATTGCTTTATGTCTACGTTGTCTCTGTTTATACATGAACTAAAGAAAATACTCAGACGTAGCAAAAGAAAGTCTCAAAAAGACTCTTCGTTAGTCAATAAGAATACTCAGAAAAGCCGTACTAATGAAACTGGTCTCACGTGCTATAAAAGTGTTCAAGTCACTTCAGAAGATTCAGAAATGGAGGTAAGAGAGATAACAAAAGCATGGATGAATACTCTCGACTACTGTCCTGAGGAAATCTATAATTTATCTTATAATCTTTTTGCTGAAAATCATTCTCATGATTCTTTCATGACATATTCAACTATGTCAAGTCAGCAAACCTCTCCTGTTCTTGTGTTGAACTCAAAGAGTTTTTCGAAAAAGGGTCTACCAAATCTCTGTTCAACTCAGGATCATCTCAGTACGACAAGTCAAAAACAGTCCTACATGTCTAACCGTTGTATACTGAAAGAGAAAAAGAAGTCTACCCCTCGTCAAAGGGTGTTTCCAAAAACAGTGCAGGATTTACAAAGATCAACAATCAAGTTTTTTAAAACTATGATTACAAAGGATAAGAAGGTTCTTCACAACTTCTCTTCTCAAATGAATAAGCAGAAACCTAGTCCAATGGATAGTTTCTCTCTTTGCAAAGATTATCCCAGTCCTATATTGGATTGGAGGCCTTGTACTCAGTAATCTTGTCTTAAAATGGTTCTTGTGTTACCCTCTTAAGAATCATGATCTACAAGAGGACTGTGATTTAACCTTGTTGCTTCCTATTTTTGCTTGTACCAGGTCTTGTTCGCAAACGGCTCCTGCTTTTCAGGTAACAAACTCTTGTTAGGGGTTTTTGAAAAAGGGTATTTCTGGGTTTCCTTCACCTGTATTCCTTTTTATAAGCTCTACCTCTGTTGCACTCTCATTTCATCTACTCCACCATGTCCTCCTCTAGTCTTTCAAGTAAAGAAAGTGATGTATGGACAGTTCTGTTTCCCTCAAAGAAGATTTCGCTTTGATTCTTCTGACAATGAGATGTGCTATGAAAAACATGTCTCTTCTTCTGATGAGAACCCTACTGTCTCTCAATTTGAGAATCTATCTTTAACCATGAATCTCGTCTTGGAACAAGTTCGTGCTTTAAAAAATGAACTTGAAGTTTCCTCTAAGAAACTTGAAGAGAAAATGGATAGGCTTGAATCAAGGATTGACCTAATCGAAGATGATCTTGAAGAATATAGGGAATACGAGAAGACTCTTCAAAGTAAGTGATGTGTCTTTAAGAGGTTTAGTTGCCTAGGAAGTCTTCTTTTTGATTAGTTGGAAGAATAACTAGTGTTATGATAGCAAATATTGTGACTACACATAGCTATCTTTTGTTTCATTCTCTTTTGTTATTTTTTAGGTTTTGGGTTATAAAATTCTAAAAATATTTTGTGGATGATTGTTATTGCAATATTTTATTGGTTTCGTATATTGCAATATTTTTTTATGGGATATGTATTATTTACGGCCGTGAACTTGAAGGTCCCATATGTTGTCAAAAGTAAAGTCGTTTATAATCGGTATTCGTACTGGTTCAAGGACGAATCGACTTTTGACAATTACAAACGTTAAGCCTATGTAATCATGTATTTGATGAAAAATAGGATGTGAATGTTTGTTTTACAAGGATAGAGTCTATTATGTCACTTTGTGATGCAAAGATAGAATTGATCCTTGTGTATCCACGGTTTTGGTCTTTATTGATGTATCTTATGAAAAACTGTGAAGGCTCCATTATGTGTCTTATGTCGAGTACCTTACAACTAAGTCGATTTTGTTGGCTTTGTTGGTTATTCCATGAGATACTATATGTTGAGCATATGAAACTAAATTAATCACTATTTTGGTTATTTAGTTTTGTACTCCATAAGTCTTCTTTTCTTTTTTACTTATGTTGAGTACATGTACGGTTAAGTGTGTCAATCTTTTGATACCTTAATCGGGGTTCCATAAGTTTTCTTGTGTTGAGCCCAAAATAATTAAATTGATTACTTCGGTGATTAGTTTGGTTATTGGTTTCTTTTTATTCCAATTAGATTAATTATAGGTTCTCTTGTAATTAATCTAGTTGAGTTTTCATATATTCTACAAGTTCTTGTGTTGAGTATATGAACGGCTACACTATCATGTTCTATTGGTTTATGTAGTCATATATTCCGTAAGGTTTTCCTTATGTTGAGTATCCTAATATTCCGTAAGGTTCTCCTTATGTTGAGTATTTGAACAGTTAAGTTGGTCATCTCCGTATGATTAACTTAGTCGTAGCTCGTTGCTCCGTGAGTTTACTTATGTTGAGCACTTTTCAATTAAATTGATCACTTTTGTGGTTTTGATTTAATTGCTTATTCAATTAAGATATTCATGGGTTTACTTGTGAGTATTTTGGTTGAGTATTGGATATAGAAAATCATTCGCGTGGTTTTGGTGTCCAAATAAAATCCTTCTTTTCTCTCGAAATTAAGGTCGCTCATGTTGTTCTCTTGGGAATGACATCAAATGGGGGAGAGTTCTTTTGAACTTGTGCTTAATGGTAATATTGCGGAGAGTGCAGCTGTGGAATTTTTTAAGGGTTATCTTGTATCTTTAAACTCCTTGATGAATGTTGTTAGCTTCGGCTATAAGATTGCATCTAAATTTAAGATGATGTGTGTCTTTTCTTTTGGTAATGAAATGTCTCTTGTGGAAATTTCATTATGAACCCGTTCTTTTACCTTTGCCATTTTTATTGACAAAAAGGGGGAGAAATATTGTAGTTCACACTACATAATTCATATGGTTTTCGGATCATTGTGTAGGGGGAGTGGTTTCCATGATTGAGATAGAGCATTGACTAAGGGGGAGTGATACATATCACCATAGTATTATTGTTAAAGTCGTGATGCAGTTGGACTTTGATGTTTCATAATAATACTATGACACTGTTTAATAATGATCGAGATTCTCGATTTCTCTCATTATTTATGCTATGGATCTTCAACAACGGTGATGCTAAACTTACAACCTTTGGGATCATTAGAGTACTTGGAAGGACGAAGATTTCAAGGAACGTTGAAGATTAGACTATGGAATAGGAGCCACTAAAGTTTATCTTTTTTGTATTCCATATGTATTAATAGTTTTGTCACTAAAATTGACAAAGGAGGAGATTGTTAGAGCATAGATCGGTCAACCTCGCATGCGTTGCTATATCAAGCATGTTTGTCAATATTAGTGATCAAAACTATAAAGTCTTGATTTCTAGCCTATTAGCTAAGTCTCGGACTAGGATAGGAAAAGTGTAGTTGAGCTCAAGGACTTCATGGCGATTCAACGACAACGACGAATATCTACACAAGGAACCGTGGAACTTCATCAACAAAAAGGTATGTGAAGACTTGAACTTATATATCACTCAAAAGTCTATCTATTCTATCTCCTACTTCTTATGAGACAAAAGTCGTATGCTATATAGACTAGATAAAACACATTTGAGATTTCGAGCTGAGTATTCAATGCTTATCTTTTTCTCGAAATTCATGTGTTGGTAAAGCTTTTTACTTTGATCAGGTTTATATTCATCTTCTAATCACTAAGTTGAGAATTGCTCTGACGTGAAGACAATCTGTGAATAACGGTTGGGATAGCGCCCTTTGAGAAAGTCTCAATGATTGAAATGAGAGTTAGATTACATAACCATGCATTCCTTGATCCGAAGTTCTTTGAACTTTGTTGATCAAGAGAAATTGGTAGGATTGTGGAATTGGCTTGCCAAGTCCTCGAACCCAGTCCGCAGACTCAGTCCGTGAACTGACGGAAGTTCTCGATCGAGAATTTCTGCTGGAATTTCCTAAACTCGTTTGTGTGACCAAGTCCGCGAACTTGCGGAAGTTCTCGACCCGAGAATTTCTGCTGAGTTTTGGAAAACTCAAACCGATGCTTAAGTCCGCGAACTTGTTTGTGTACTTAAGAGGTTATGATATAAAGATGTGCTCTGAACATAAACATTAAATTACTAAGGAATGCTTAATGCAAACTGTGTCTATAATGTTCATTGAGCCGATTCAATCGAATCGAAATCATCTTGAGTTCAATTGTGTCTTGTGTAGTTACATAAGATCTCATAGAAATTAAATGACTCTCTAACTAGTTTGTTTGAAGCAAAGTGAACTATTTATGATGAATGAGGAACCAGGTCAATATGAGAAGCTCATATGGTTGCCCTTTGGTCATTGTATTGAACCAACATGAACGTACACGTTTGGGCCGGTTTTCATGAACCTGGAAAACGTTCACAAGTGTGTTTGAAAAGCTTTGTTTTTTCGACCTAACGGTTGAGAAATATTAGCTTGAATCTAAATCAGGTTTCATCTAACGGTGAATAGAGTTTGCTTAATATTTAAGCAAAAACCCTGATTTGAAAGGCTATATAAAGGAGACATCTAGCTAGAGCAAAACTTAATCCCCACACACCTTTCTTGTGTTATATTAGTGCGCTCGCTAGAGTCGATCTCCATTAACCCTTGAGTTTCTTCTCTAAACTCGGGTTAACGACTTAAAGACTTCATTGGGATTGTGAAGCCAGACCGATACTACTTTTATCGTAGTTGTGTGATCTAATCTTACTTTTCTATCGTACGAGTACAATCGATTGATTGGCTTGAGAACGTTTGAGTTCTCCGATAGGTAAGATAAAGAAGTCACGAACGTTCTTCGTCTCACCGTTCGTGAATCCTCGATATTCTTCTTGTGTATTCAGGAATTGAGTATTGAGAAGTGATTGATTTATCTAGGCTGTTCTTCTGGAATATAAGACCGGATTAATCAATTGGTTCATGTGCTACCTTGATCATATCAAAAAACGGAACAAAAACTAGGGTTTATCTGTGGGAGACAGATTTATCCTTTGATATACTTTTCTATGTGATAAAAATTTGTTTATTATCAAAGCCTGCGATTTTGGGTCGTAGCAACTCTTTGTTGTGGGTGAGATCAGCAAAGGGAATCAAGTGCGTAGTATCCTGCAGGGGATCAGAGGCGTAGGGGTGCAATTGTACCTTGTATCAGTGGGAGACTGATAGGGGTTCAACTATAGTCCAGTCCGAAATTAATTGGTAGTAGGCTAGTGTCTGTATCGGCTTAATACAGTGTGTATCTAATCTGGACCAGGTCCCGGGGTTTTTCTGCATTTGCGGTTTCCTCGTTAACAAAATTTATGGTGTCTGTGTTATTTCTTTTCCGCATTATATTTTATATAATTGAAATAATACAGGTTGTGCGTTGAAGCTTAATCAATTAGAGATCCAATCTTGTGATTGTTGATTTCATTGATTAACACTTGGATATTGGTTTTTTATACCGTCCAAGTTATTTCTTGTGTTTGATTATAAAAGACTCGCTATTGTTTAGCTTGAGTAAATCAAAAATAAGAGAGAGGTAATCACTCCTTGAGACACTATATTCTAGATTGAGTCTGACTGTCTAGTTGATTCTCTAATAGAGTGTTTCGGAGATTGTCCATACAAATTGCTAATCGAAATATTGGGTGGTGTTGTTAGACCCCCGCTTTTTCAATGCATATAATGATGGAAAATATAATAGATCCTTGTATGGTTATCCACGGTTTTGGTCTTCATTGATCTATCCTTTGTATACCGTGAAGGCTCCATTGTGTGTCTTATGTTGAGCAAGATACAACTAAGTCGATTATTCTTATTGGCTTTGTTGGTTGTTCCGTAAGATGCTATATGTCGAGCATTAGGAACTAAATTAATCAACTAGTTTGGTTATTTAGTCTGTACTCCATAAGTTTCTTCTTTCTTATGTTGAGTACATGTACGGTTAAGGTTGTCATATTCTTGATGAACTTAGTCGGGGTTCCATAACTCTCTTATGTTGAGCCAAAAAATAATTAAATTGATTACTTCGGTGATTAGTTTGGTTATTTGTATTCCAATTAGATTAATTATAGGTTCTCTTGTAATTAATCTAGTTGAGTTTTCATATATTCCACAATCTCTTGTGTTGAGTATATGAATGACTATACTATCATGTTTTATTGGTTAATGTAGTGTCAATATTCCGTAAGGTATTCCTTATGTTGAGTATTCTCGAATATTCCGTAAGGTTTGCCTTATGTTGAGTATTTGAACAGTTAAGTTAGTCACCTCCATATGATTAACTTAGTCGTATCTTGTAGCTCCGTAGGTTTACTTATGTTGAGCACAATCAATTAAATTGATCACTTTTGTGATTTGATTTAGTTGCGTATTCCAATTGAATTAATCATGGGTTTACTTGTGATTAATTTGGTTGAGTCATGGATATAAAAGATCATATCTTTGATTTTTGGTGTCCAATTAAAAATCCTTCTTTTCTTTCGAAATTAAGGTCGCTCTTGTTGTTCTCTCGGGAATGACATCAAATGGGGGAGAGTTCTTTTGAACTTGTGCTTAATGGTAATATCTTGCGGGGTGTGCGGCTGTGGAATTTTAAAGGGGTTATCTTGTATCTTTAAAACTCCTTGATGAATGTTGTTAGCTTCGGCTATAAGATTGCATCTAAATTAAGATGATGTGTATTCTTTCTTTTGGTCTATGCAATGTCTCTTGTGGAGATTTCATTATGAACCCGTTCTTTTACCTTTGCCAATTTTATTGACAAAAAGGAGGAGAAATATTGTAGTTCATACTACTAATACATATGGTTTTCGGATCATGGTGTAAGGGGGAGTGGTTTCCATGATCGAGATATAGTATTGACTAAGGGGGAGTGATACATATCACCATAGTATTATTGTTAAAATCGTGATACAATTGGACTTTGATGTTTCATAATATTACTATGACACTGTATAATAATGATCGAGAATCTCGATTTCTCTCATTATTATTGTTACGGATCTTCAACAACGGTGATGTTAAACTTACAACCTTTGGGATCATTGGAGTACTTGGAAGGATGAAGATTTCAAAAACATATCTGTCTCACTGTTTGTGATTCCTCGATAATCCGCTTGTGTAGTCAAGAAGGATTATTGAGAGGTGATTGATTAATCTAGGTTGTTCTTCGGGAATATAAGACCGGATTATCAATTGGTTCATGTTACCTTGATTTGATATCTAAAGACGGAACAAAACCTAGGGTTTATCTGTGGGAGACATATTTATCCTTTGATAGACTTTTCTGTGTGAGACAGATTTGTTTATTATCAAAGCCTGCGATTTTGGGTCGTAGCAACTCTTAGTTGTGGGTAAGATCAGCTAAGGGAATCAAGTACGTAGCATCCTGCTGGGATCAGAGGCGTAGGAGTACAACTGTACCTTGTATCAGTGGGAGATTGATAGGGGTTCAACTATAGTCCAGTCCGAAGTTAGTTTGCAGTAGGCTAGTGTATGTAGCGGCTTAATACAGTGTGTATTCAATCTGGACTAGGTCCCGGGGTTTTTCTGCATTTGCGGTTTCCTCGTTAACAAAATTTCTGGTGTTTGTGTTATTTCTTTTCCGCATTATATTTTATATAATTAAAATAATACAGGTTGTGTGTTAAGATCATCAATCGGAAATCCAACCTTTGGTTGTTGTTTGATATTGATTGATCCTTGTATATTGGTCTTTGGTACCGTCCAAGTTATTCCTTGTGTTTGATTAAAAAGACTCGCTACTGTTTTATCTTGATTATTAATCAAAACAAGTGAGAGATATTAACTCCTTGAGATACTTTATTCTAGATTGAGTCTGACTGTCTAGTTGATTCTCTAGTAAAGTCTTTCGAAGTTAGTCCATACAGATTGCTAATCGAATTATTGGATGGTGTTGTTAGACCCCCGCTTTTTCAATTGGTATCAGAGCAGGAAAACACGTAAAGACCTCACAAGTCTGTGTTTGTAGCGATTTGACTATATGGACCATAAAGTCTCAATTGACGCTTCACCAGGTGTAAAAAACGACTGTAGGAAAAGGTATGTGAAACTGGTTACTCTTCAAAGGAGATTGGAAGAACAAATCCGGATCCATTCTGATCTTGTTGCAGAAATTGCAACCCTTAAGGATTTGATATCTAGTAAGAGTCTCTCGTTGATTTTGAGAGAATCCAGTAGTTCCTTTCTAAAGGATTGTCACCAGTAAGATAATGTTTAACGATCGCTTGTTGAGAAAACTGATGTGACTAGGAACCACTCAGACAAATATCAAGAGTCTGGCATTTATGGATGCTCATTCGATCATCCTCAACAAGCATGTATGTCTGCTTTAAAGAGTCTGGAGTCTACGAGTAATCCTTGCAAGAATTCTTTACAACCTTGTATTACTCAAAAGGGACATACAACTCTATCAGGAAATTCCAAACATAAAAGTACTGATAATATGGGTAATCTTGCTTTGTGTGATAACTCTTCCCTTCAATGGTGTGTGACAGTCGTTGTGGTCCTTTTCTACATGTGATAGGCGATTCTCCACTATGTGTACTATCTACTGCCTCTAAAAGTGGAGTAGACACTACAACAAAACAACAACTTCCGTTTAGTTGTTATTCCTCTCAAGAAGAATCAGAAGATATTGTATTACCTCTGAACTACTTCTCCTGGAGAAAGATAATGGATGATGAGTTAAAACAACTTCATAGACAAGCTGTGTGGAATCTTGTTCCGTGCATGTCCAATGTCTATAATATTGGTTCTCACTGTGTGTCCAGAAATAAGGGGGATTATTTAAACAGTTTCGGAGATAATCTCAGGATCATTCCTCAAGGACACTCACGTGTTGAAGAAGTTGGGCTGAAAGAGACGCTTGTTACTACGGGATATTCCGGGTGATTTATACATTCTTATAATTGTTATAATTGTTACTACGGGATATTCCGGGTGCTTTCAACACTCACGTGTTGAAGAAGTTGGGCTGCAAGTCCTATGTGATAAGCGCTTCCAGGGACAAAAGAAGAAGAATCTCTGCTCATGTCCCTTATGTTAAAAATCCACTATGGGTTAAACAAGGGGAACCCTTTGGTTCCATCGTCTTTACCTAACTCGTGACATTCGCATCCCCATGTTTATCTTGAGAAAATGGGGATTTGCGTCTTTTGGTTCAAGCAGTATATTTTTAGTAAAAAAAATTATATTTATATATACAACCATATAAATATCTAAAAATACAAAATCTTTTGTTTGTCCAGGGTTTTTGTCGTCCGCGAACGGTGCGTCTCAAGTATGTTGTTCTATGGCACCTGTTACTAGATGCAGCACAAGCAGGAATGCTGCCCTTGCAGCTAATGTTTGTCGATGCACTGGAATCTCCTCCACAAATCTGAAGAAAGTGAAGGTTGCTACTAATGGTAAAAATCCTTCCTCATACTGGTTCTTGTCTTCTTATCAAAGTAATGAAAATTTCAGGAATCTAGTAAAAGAATTCATCAGCAAAAGAAACAACATAAAATCTCGGATTACTGCATCCTTAGAAGAGATAATTCACTATGAACGTATGATGTACCAATCTACAAACATTGTTCAAAAATTAGAAAAAGAACTTAGTAAGTTGACAGTGTTTTCATAAGATTTGGAGGAGATGAATGATCCCTTTGTCAATAAATTCTTCAATAATGAGAAGGAGTTTTCTGAAGAAGATTTGGAAAAGATGACGTATGCCTAGGATGTCTTCTTTTTGGATTAGTTGGAAGAATAACTAGTGCTTTGAATAGCGACGATTGTGACTACACATAGCTATTTTTGTTTCATCTTCTTGTGTTATTTTTTAGGTTTTTGGTTTATTCTAAAAATATTTGGAGGATAATTATTATTGCAGTATTCTTTTGGTTTGATATATTGCAATATTCTTATGGGATATGTATTGTTTGCGTACGTGAACTTGAAGGTCCCATATTGTTGTCAAAAGTAAAGTCGTTCATGATCGGTATTCGTTTATTGGTTTAAGACGAATGGACTTTTGACAAATACAAAAGTTATGCCTATGCAGTCATGTGTTTGATGGAAAATAGGATTAAATCTTTTGTTTGACAAGGATAAAATCTATTATATTGTTATGCATATAATGATGGAAAACAAAATAGATCCTTGTATGTTTATCCACGGTTTTGGTCTTCATTGATCTTTCCTTTGTATAACCGTGAAGGCTCCATTGTGTGTCTTATGTTGAGCACGATACGACTAAGTCGATTCTTATTGGCTTTGTTGGTTGTTCCGTAAGATGATATATGTCGAGCATTAGGAACTAAATTAATCAACTAGTTTGGTTATTTAGTTTGTACTCCATAAGTTTCTTCTTTCTTATGTTGAGTACATGTACGGTTAAAGTTGTCATGTTCTATGATAAACTTAGTCGAGGTTCCATAATTTCTCTTATGTTGAGCCCAAAAATAATTAAATTGATTACTTCGTTGATTAGTTTGGTTATTTGTATTCCAATTAGATTAATCATAGGTTCTCTTGTAATTAATCTAGTTGAGTTTTCATATATTCCACAATTCTTTGTGTTGAGTATATGAATGGCTACACTATGATGTTCTTGTGGTTAATGTAGTCTCGAATATTCCGTAAGGTTTTCCTTATGTTGAGTATTCTTATATTCCGTAAGGTTTTCCTTATGTTGAGTATTTGCACGGTTAAGTTAGTCACCTCCATATGACTAACTTAGTCGTTGCTCCGTAGGTTTACTTATGTTGAGCACAATCAATTAAATTAATCACTTTCGTGGTTTGATTTAGTTGCGTATTCCAATTTAATTAATCATGGGTTTACTTGTGATTAATTTGGTTGAGTTTTGGATATAGAAAATCATTCTTTGGTTTTAGGTGTCCATTTAAATCCTTCTTTTCTCTTGAAATTAAGGTCGCTCTTGTTTTTCTCTCGGGAATGACATCAAATGGGGGAGATTTCTTTTGAACTTGTGCTTAATGGTAATATCTTTCGGGGTGTGCGGCTGTGGAATTTTAAAGGGGTTATCTTGTATCTTTAAAATCCTTGATGAATGTTATTAGCTTCTGCTATAAGATTGCATCTAAATTAAGATGATATGTATTCTTTCTTTTGGTCTATGAAATGTCTCTTGTGGAAATTTCATTACGAACCCGTTCTTTTACCTTTGCCAATTTTATTGACAAAAAGGGGGAGAAATATTGTAGTTCACACTACTAATACATATGGTTTTCGGATCATTGTGTAAGGGGGAGTGGTTTCCATGATCGAGATAGAGTATTGACTAAGGAGGATTGATACATATCACCATAGTATTATTGTTAAAGTCGTGATGCAATTGGACTTTGATGTTTCATAATAGTACTATGACACTGTATAATAATGATCGAGAATCTCGATTTCTCTCATTGTTATTGCTACGGATCTTCAACAACGGTGATGCTAAACTTACAACCTTTGGTATCATTGGAGTACTTGGAAGGACGAAGATTTCAAGGAACGTTGAAGATTAGACTATGGAATAGGAGCCACTAAAGTTTATCTTTTTTGTATTCCACATGTATTAATAGTTTTGTCATTAAAATTGATAAAGGGGGAGATTGTTAGAGCATATCTCGTTCAACCTCGCATGCGTTGCTATATCAAGCATGTTTGTCAATGTTAGTGATCAAAACTATAAGTCTTGATTTCTAGCTTATTAGATAAGACTAGGATAGGAAAAGTGTAGTTGAGCTCAAGGACTTCATGGCGATTCAACGACAATGACGAAGATCTACACAAGGAACCGTGGAACTTCATCAACAAAAAGGTATGTGAAGACTTGAACTTATATATCACTCAAAAGTCTATCTATTCTATCTCCTACTTCTTATGAGACAAAAGTCGTATGTTATATAGACTAGATCATACACATTTGATATTTCGAGCTGAGTATTCAATGCTTATCTTTTTCTCGAAATCATGTGTTGGTAAAGCGTTTCGCTTTGATCAGGTTTATCTTCACCTAGTGACGAAAGTCATGAAAAGTTTCAATCACTTTTGAGAATTTCTCTGACGTGAATCGGTCTAAGAATAACGTCTACATAGCGTCCTCTGAGAATGTCTCAATGGTTGGAATGTAAGTTTAGATTACATAACCATGTATTCCTTGAACTGAAGTTTTCGAACTTTGTTGATCAAGAGAAATCGACAGGATTGTGGAATTGGCCTTGCCAAGTCCGCGAACTCAGTTTGCAGATTCAAGTCCGCGAACTGACGGAATTTTTTCACGCCGAAAATTTCTGCTGGGATTTTCCAAAAGTCGTTTGTGTGCCAAGTCCGCGAACCCAGTCCGCGAAGTGGCGGAAGTTCTCGACCGAGAATTTCTGCTGAGTTTGGAAAACTCAACCGATTGAACTTAAGTCCGCGAACTTTTTTGTGAGCTTAAGTGGTTATGATCTAAAGATGTGCTCTGAACATGATACATTAAATTACTAAGGAATGCTTTTTCAAACCGTGGCTATAATGTTCATGATCCGATTCAATCGAATCGAATCATCTTTGTTTCAATTGTGTCTTGTGTAGTTACATAAGATCTCATAGCAATTGAACAACTCTTAACTAGTTCATTTGAAGTCAATTGAACTAGTTATGGTGAAGAAGAACCAGGTTAATATGAGATGCTCATATGGTTAACCTTTTGGTTACTATGTTGAATTAACATACGCGTACACGTTTGGGCATGTGTTTCACAAACCTAGTAAATGTTTACCAAGTGTGTATGACAAGCTTTGTTTTTCGATCTAACGGTTGAGAAATATTAGCTTGAATCTAAATCAGGTTTTCTTCTAATGGCGAATAAGGATTTCTTTGTTCCTAAGACAAAACCCTGATTTGAAAGGCTATATATAGGGGACTTCTAGCTACAGCAAAACTTAATCCCCACATGTCTGTGTGATACTAGTGCGCTCGCTAGAGTCGATCTCCATTAACCTTTGATTTTTTTCTCTAAAATCGAGTTAACGACTTAAAGACTTCATTGGTATTGTGAATCCAGACCGATACTACTTTTATCGCAGTTGTGTAATCTGATCTTGCATTTTCTATCGTACGAGTACAATCGAAACGATTGGCTTGAGATTTGATTATCTCTGATAGGAAAGATAAATAAGTCACAAACATCTTCGTCTCACTGTTTGTGATTCCTCGATAATCCGCTTGTGTAGTCAGGAAGGATTATTGAGAGGTGATTGATTAATCTTGGCTGTTCTTCGTGAATATAAGACAGGATTATCAATTGGTTCATGTTACCTTGATTTTATATCTAAAGACGGAACAAAACCTAAGGTTTATCTGTGGGATACAGATTTATCCTTTCAGATAGACTTTTCTGTGTGAGACAGATTTGTTTATTATCAAAGCCTGTGATTTTGGGTCGTAGCAACTCTTAGTTGTGGGTAAGATCAGGTAAGGGAATCAAGTATGTAGCATCCTGCTGGGATCAGAGGCGTAGGAGTACAACTGTACCTTATATCAGTGGGAGATTGATAGGGGTTCAACTATAGTCCAGTCCGAAGTTAGTTTGCAGTAGGCTAGTGTCTGTAGCGGCTTAATACAGTGTGTATTCAATCTAGACTAGGTCCCGGGGTTTTTCTGCATTTGCGGTTTCCTCGTTAACAAAATTTCTGGTGTCCGTGTTATTTCTTTTGTGCATTATATTTTTATATAATTGAAATAATACAAGTTGTGCGTTAAGATCATCAATTGGAAATCCAACCTCTGGTTGTTGATTGATATTGATTGATCCTTGGATATTGGTCTTTGGTACCATCCAAGTTATTCCTTGTGTTTGATTAAAAAGACTCGCTATTGTTTTAGCTTGAGTATTAATCAAAACAAGTGAGAGATATTAACTCCTTGAGATACTTTATTCTAGATTGAGTCTGACTGTCTAGTTGATTCTCTAGCAAAGTATTCCGGAGTTAGTCCATACAGATTGCCTAAAAGAAATATTGGGTGGTATTGTTAGACCCCCGCTTTTTCAAGAGCACTGCTCAGTCGAATTCGCATGCGTTGCTATCTCAAGCATGTTTGTCAATGTTAGTGATCAAAACTATAAGTCTTGATTTCTAGTATACTATAGCTAAGTTTCGGACTAAGATAGAAAGTGTAGTTGAGCTCAAGAACTCCATGGTGATCATCATACAAGACGAAGAAATACTCAAGGAACTGGTGGAACTTCATCGACTAAAAGGTATGTGGAGACTTGAACTTATCTATCACTCAAAAGTCTATCTACTCTATCTCATATCTTGAGACAAAAGTTGTTTTGCTATATAGACTTTGATTATACATTTTCTATTTCGAGCCGAGTTTATCTCGCTTATCTATTTCTCGAAATATGTGTTGGTGAGCTTTCACTTTGGCCAAGTTCATCTTTACTTAGTGAGGAAAGTCATGTTATGTTTCAATCACTTGAAAATGGCTTTGACGAAAAATGGTTTGTGAATAACAACAATATAACGTCCTCTAAGAATGTTTCAATGATTGAAATGAGAGTTTAGATGTTGGATATAAGAATTATGTGGTAACACATACATGTATAGGTCCTTATTCCTTGAACAAAAGTTTGTGTACTTCTTTGCTCAGGAAATCGGAACAGAGTCCGCGAACCCATTACGCGTACCCAGTCCGCGTACTGTCGGAGGTTCTCTTCCCGAGAAAATCTGCTGGAATTTGTGAACTGTTTACAAACTTATTCCGGGTACTTAAGTCCGCGTACTTAAGTTGGTTATTTTCTAAAAAAGATTATTCGTGAACTTAAACTTATATAAACTAAGGAATGCAAGTTTGCAAACCGTGGCTATAAAGTTCATGAATCGATTCGAGTGAATCAAATCATTTTTGCTTCGGTTGTGTCTTGTACACTTCTATAAGATCTAAGCAATTGAACAACTCTCTAACTATTTCATTTGAGTCATTTGAACTAGTTATGGTGAACAAGAATATGGATGATATGAAAGTGCTCATATGGCTAACCATTTGGTTAACTATTGTTGAACCAACAAATGTACATGTTTGGGTACGGTTACACAAATCTAAAACGTGGATTTCATTTGTGTTTAACAAGCTAAGTTTTCGATCTAACGGCTGAAAGATATTAGCTTTAATCTAATCAAATTTTCATCTAACGGTGAATATTGAATGCTTTGTTACTAAGATAACATTGATTGCAAACCCTGATTTGAAAGACTATATAAAGGAGAACTCTAGAAACTGGGAAACCTAATCCCCACACCTCTTGTATGATACTAGTTGTATAAGCTGGAGTCAATTCTCCTTTAACCTTAGGTTTCTACCGAGACCTTGTAGGTTAACGACTTGAAGACTTCGTTGGGATTGTGAAGCCAGACCGATACTACTTTCTTGTAGTTGTGTGATCTGATCTTGCTGTTTCTATCATATTGAGTACAATCGTAACGATTGGCTTGAGATTGATATCTCCGATAGGCAAGATATAAAAGTAATCACAAACATCTTCGTCTCATCGTTTGTGATTCCAAAATATCTTCTTTCGCCGCGTCGATTAAGATTATTGTGAGGTGATTGATAATACTAGGCTGTTCTTCGGGAATATAAGTCCGGGTTATCAATTGGTTCCTATTCACCTTGATTTATCAAAAGAGGAACAAAACTCGTAGGTATTTCTGTGGGAGACAGATTTATCTATTATCGTAGACTTTTTTTGTGTGATACAGATGTTAATGGTGGTTTTTAGCTTAAGGTTAAAATCGTAAAATTGTACATATGACATGACGTCACTATGACCACTAGCGCATTTATTTGAATCAATCATCATGCCTACGTAAGAATTACCAGGGTACCTTTTTTTATATACATGCGTCATGTTCCACAGCAGAACCCTTAGTATTTGACTGACAACATCTTCGTATATACCAAAAACTAATTCTCGCACCACATGTGCCAGTGGCATGCCGTGCCAGCCACATCTTCGCGCCAAGGCATGCCAACCATGCCAGCCGCACCACATGTGCCAATGACATGTCGTGCCAGCCACATCTTCGCGCCAAGGCATGCCAACCATGCCAGCCGCACCACATATGCCAATGGCATGCCGTGCCAGACACATCTCCACGCCAAGGCATGCTAATCATGCCAGCCACACCACATGTTCCAATGGCATGCCGTGCCATCCACATCTCCGCGCCAAGGCATGCCAATCATGCCAGCCGCACCACATGTGCCAATGGCATGCCGTGCCAGCCACATCTTCGCGCCAAGGAATGCCAACCATGCCAGCCGCACCACACGTGCCAATTGCATTCCGTGCCAGCCACATCTCCGCGCCAGGACATGCCAACCATTCCAGCCGCACCGCATGTGCCAATGGCATTCCGTGCCAGCCACATCTCCGCGCCAAGGCATTCCAACCATGCCAGCCGCACCACATGTGCCAATGGCATGCCGTGCAAGCCACATCTCCGCGCCAAGGCACGCCAATCATGCCAGCCGCACCATGCCATGTCGGCCCTAAACCATGCCGCTGGCTACCAGACGAAGGGCTGCAACAATCAATGGCCTCCCTTTCATCTAAGATGCAGATCGTAGCCATCCAAAGTCACCAGCTAACGTGCGGTAACCTCTAGACCAACGCCAAGCCTTAATTTTGGCCGCGCCCAAACTATGCCAAAACCCTAGTTTTTGGCCGGGCCTAAACTATGCCAAAATCCGAGCTTGGCCACGCCTAAACCATGCCAAAACCCTAGTTTTTGGCCGCGCCTAAACTATGCCAAAATCCGAGCTTCGCCATGCCTAAACCGTGCCAAAGCCATGCAGGCCATTCCTTCATGCCGTTGGCTGCCTAAACGAAGGGTTGCAACAATAAACGACCACCCTTCCTGCTGAGATACGAATCTCAGCCGTCCAAGTTCGCCACCAAACACATGGCAACTTGCGGCCCAAAGCCAAACATCACGGTTTGCACCAAAACCCTAATTTTGGCCACACCCACATTATGTTATGCCGGCCCTAAGCCATACACGACCCTGGCTGCCAAAACGAAGGGTTGCAATAATCAACGGCTGCCCTTCCTGCTGAGATACGAATCTCATCCACACAAGTTCGCCACCTAACACATGGCAACTTGCGGCCCAAATCCAAACATCATGGTTTTCACCGAAACCCTAATTTTGGCCGCGCCCATACTATGCCATGTCGGCCCTAAACCATGTCGCTGGCTACCAGACGAAGGGCTGCAACAATCAACGGCCTCCCTCCTCCTGAGATGCAAATCTCAGCCATACAAGTTTTCCACCAAACTTATGGCAAATTTTGGTCGCAATGCCAAATTCCATGGTTTATGCCAAAACCCATAATTTGGTCGTGCCTAAAATATGCGCGAGCATGTTGTCCATGCCACCATGCCACATCTGCTAGCACGTCGCTATGCCGCGGCTATTGTCATACCACCATGCCACAGCTACTAGCACGTCTCTATGCCACAGTCGCTAGCACGTCGTTATGCCACGATTACTGGCATGCCATCATGCCACAACTACTGGCATGCCACCATGTCACAGTTACTAGCACGTCGCGATGCCACAGCTGCTAGCACGTCGCTATGCCGCGGCTACTGGCATGCCACCATGCCACAGTTACTAGCACGTCGCTATGCCACAGCTACTGGCATGCCACCATGCCACATGTAGCAACTTACTACACGTTTTCCACGAAAGCACTCGAGATATCAACACATGTCACAAACTGGGGGATGCTCATAAAGGATATTGGTTTGGCGGTTTACAACGTGCGGCTTACACTACGCCCGTTACATGAAAGTGTCATAAGAATGAGTCGGTTAGTAAATACAAAGAATAATGGTGAAACGCTCCTTTCATTATGGAACATCAATTCCAGGCGTTACCCGTTACCACCTCCTTCTACTTTACTCAGTCGTTTCCATTTCTTACGAGACCAGAGTACGTTATGTTACGACTTGTATAAATAGGTCTTACCTATTTTCCACCAGACCAGAAGTTTTGTGTCAGGAGCATACAACACTCAGAAATCACTTGCTAGCTTTCCCATCTGTTAGCTTTCACTTTCTGATACAAGTCAAACAACCACTCTTCAGAATCAACTATTCTGGTCTCAATACTCTCTTCGCTTCCCTCCCCAAAACCAACCCTTCTCCTTCACTTTGTGACCGAAGCAAGTCTGGAACGGCCATTTCTTGGTTTAGTCCGGATTTGTACAGATTGATCTCTCGAATCTAAAGTACTCCCTTGCAGTACATTGTTTAGGGTTTATACTCGTTTCTCACCCACAACACACGAAATTACCGAAACCAGCAGAAACTGTTTTCACCCTCAAACAATTGGCGGTCACAGTGGGAGATTAATCTAGCAGTTGCAATATCGATTTCCAACTCCCAATCTCATACTTCAACCCAAACGTCAAGGTGGTAGAAGCAAACGATCCGCTCAGGGATCGACGACTCAGTTACCAGGCGACTCAGTTACCAGTCATGACACGACAAGAGGTGATTGGGGACTTCCAAGATGGTAGAAGCAAACGATCTGCTCAGGGATCGACGACTCGGTTATCAGGTGACTCAGGGACGACTGGGGACTTTCCACAATCACGGCGGTGCTTCCCACAAAAATCGGACTTACACCCGGAAGATTCATTTTTCGTCAAGAGATCCAGAAAAACCGAGTAAGTCTTTCCTAGAAAAAATACATGGTTTACTACTTCAAGCTTTCACGGGAATGATAAAACTGATATCCATGTTATGTTTCATTCCATGCTCTCTACCGACACGCAACACTCACGGTTCCATGGTTTTCCTGGGATGTTTGCGTCACTTGCAATCGTAACCAAGACAACATTATTCTAAAACAATTCATTACAAAAGAATAATCCAAAACCCTCATAGATAACAATTACCTATCAATTCAAATCAAACCATAAACCAGGAGCTTTGTTTTCCTTTCAAAAAAAAAAGGTCACCTACCCGTACGTGCCTACTTTGCATAATAATGATTACCCGTCACTATTCATGAGGTAGCCAACGTTACTACGGTGATATTCGAAGAGGAATTATTTATGATGAAGTATTTCTACAAGTTTATGAAAGGCATACCCACGTCTTGGGTTTAAACCAGTTCAGAAGAACAATATTTCTACAGATTTATGGAAGGCATACCTATGGCTAGGGTTTGCACCAACACAAGAAAACAAGAAAAAAAAATTGAAAGAGAAACGCTGGAGTACATAGCTGGAATATGCTTGCCCACTTTATTGATACCGCTAACACCATGATGTAAGAACAAAGATACGAGATAAAAAGGAGAGCCAACCCCTTTCATACGCATAACACTTTTGGAATTTGAATAGGGAAAGGATTTCCTATTTGAGCTACGTATGGAAAGAGGCAACTGGGCCCGCAAGAACAAGTCCGTGCCACGCCAAGCCAGCGCCGTGCCAAGCCTACAGTCCGCGCCATGCCTAGCCAACAGTCTGCACCATACCAAATCCAAGCCAGTGTCCATGCCAAGCTAGCGTCCACGCCAAGCCAGCGTCCATGCCAAGCCACCGTCCACGCCAAGCCAGCGTCCATGCCAAGCCAGCGTCCACGCCAAGATAACTTCCATGCCAAGCCAGCGTCCACGCCAAGCCAGTGCCCATTCCAAGCCGATCTAGCGCTAACATCTTGTATCTTTCCAGCACCAGCATCTTGCATCCTTCCAGCGTTGCTCTTGAACGCCCAGTAGAAGGGAATCAGCAATCTAATTTCATCAAACGTAAAGATCAGGAACGACTTCTCAAAAATCGAAGCAAAGAAAATCAGCAACCCCCCTGAGTTCACGAAGACTCTTTTCCTGTCAGGAGATGCATGATTTCTGGGGACTTCGTGCAGTCTATGATGAAACATTTATGTGAGATTCTATATTTCCCCAAGGCGCAACGTCAAGACATATTTGCAGCCCTCAACCGCACTGCATCAGGAAAGCAGTTGTTTTCCAGCCAGGAGGCCGTTCCCAACCTCTTTTGGAAAGCACGATTGATAGATGGAACTGGGGACTCCTAACCACTGTTCGCTTGAAGGGTGTCCAGTTTGATAGCACACTGATTGACGCAGCCTGTCCTCTTCAACGTCCTCCAGCAGCGGCTCCGCTTCAACGCTCGCTTCAGCAGCCCCTCCGCTTTAACATTCGCTTCGTTCGTTCCAGCAGCCGCTCCGCTTCAAAGTTCTCTCCATAAGCTGCTCCGGGATCCGAAGACGAAGCTTTAGCGTTTTTTCTCTATAAGTTTCAACGTCCTCTCCAAGAACCGAAGCCACTTCAACGCCTTCTTCCCGCCAAAGCTCGTGGTCATGGGCAGTTTGCTCGCTTACGCATCCAGCCTACTTTGTTCCCATGACAATGTAGTCTCTTCTGATCACATCTGCTGCCAAGAACCGGTGCCGCTCGTTTGTTGATACCAGCGAGAGCTTCACTAAAGCACGATCACTACAAAGATGAAAATATGTAAACCATATTTGGGGACTGAGGTTCTACACGGAATCCCTTCACTGTCAAAGTTCAGAATACACAGTCAACCAAAAGGTCATAGTCACGACGAGGTCATTTACTCTTCAAGGGTGCAACGTAAGAATATCATCACCTCTCTGTCTAGAAAACGCCTGCAACACTTTACGAGGCCGCGGTGAATCCCAAGCCTGCTCAGAAGAAACAACTTCAGAAACTAAAGAAAAGTGCGATAGGGGACTGCTCATCGCAGTCCATCCCGATGACCATCAAAGTTCATGAGATAACCCCAGAGACGCGGCTGAAACATTTTCCTGAAGAAGTAGAGGGAGCCACGATAAACAACATAACTCTCTCATTTTTACCACTCCACTATCCAGAGTATTTCATCCATGTGATATTTTGAGCATCCCAGCGTCGCATCCAGAAGAGTACAATAAGCTTATATCAAATCCTGTGGACGTGGATTCAAGGCGATGCAATGAAAGTAGGCTACACATGGGGACTACCAGCACGGGGCGCTTTCACCCTCTCAACCAGGTTATTTCTGATTTCAACATCATCACTGTCGAAGTTTTACGAGCCGTAGGAATTTCTCAACACGAAGTCGTACATGTGCATCGAAGACTCCAAAAGCACGCCACAGAGATAGATTCACATGTTCGGCCGTGCCGTCAGATCTAACAGAAATATAATTGGGGACTTCTCACCGCATCCCATTCCATACGATAGTCCAAGATTCAGAAGATGGTTCGAAGGATGTCTCTTGGAACAAAGTCCTAGAAGACTTGATAGCAGCACGTCGGTAACGAAACGTCTCCCAACTCATCTATTTCATCCAGTGGCTCCGGAAGATTTCGACCATACAAGTATCCACAACATACTGTCATCGTGATCAGAAGGTCCAGGCACTGAACAACCTAAAATCAAGGAGGGACCGACAACGCAACCACATCCATCCGTCCCAAGAATGCAATGGAGTTTGGTAAATTTTGGAATCCATTGGAGAGACACTGCAGACTAAAGCACGGATCCAGACGAGTAACAAAAAATAGAAGAAGGTCAATACCTCCTTTCATACGAACGGAGTTTCTAGAGTTTGCCAGAATAAAGTTTCCTTCTTGCTCCATGAACGGGAATAGATGACTCGGCGCGACTATGTTACCCCAGACCCGCAACATCCCTTCTGAATTCTTCATGAGTTTCACTGTCGGGCCGTTTTCACCTCTTAAACGAGCTCAAAACCTAAATATTCTCGAGAGGGGAGATAGGAAATTCTTTTCAGATTAAAATGGAGGGTCGGACCGTCAAAATCCGAGTTCGTACTAGAATTCTACACCGATTCTAGCAAAGGGCGCTAATTAGGGTTTCGCCATGTCAAACCCTAATTTAGACAAAGTCGTCACCTTCCCACAGAACTGAAGCAAGTTGTTATCTGCCGAAGCCAGTCGTCACCTTCCCGCGGAACTAAAGAAAGCTATCTTCCCGAAGCCAGTCGTCATCTTCCCGCGGAACTAAAGCAAGTTATCTTCCAGAAGCCAGTTGTTACCTTCCCACGGAACTGAAGCAAGTTGTTATCTCCCCGAAGCCAGTCGTCACCTTCCCACGGAATTGAAGCAAGTTGCTATCATTCCACGGAACTGAAGCGGGTTGTCATTCTTCCACGGAACTCAAGCTAGCTCCACTCCAAGCCGACCAATGCTGGCGGCTCTTTTCCAAGTCAATCCACTGCTAACGGCTCCAAGTCCAAGCCGACCAATGGTGACGGCTCGTTCCAAGCCAATCCAATGCTAGCAGCTTCCCTTCACGCCAAGTTTATGCTAACGGCCCTGTTCCAAGCCGATACTACGCTGGTGGCTCCATTCCAAGCCGCACAATGCCTCTGACTCCTATTCCAAGCCGACCACCGCCAACAACTCGCTAAGACAGCACCCCCGCGTTCCTTAGCAGCCAAGATAATGCGTGACCAAACCAAGCTGACAGCCTGCGTCTCAACCAGCAACCGCCTCTACCACCTCACGGTCTAGCCAGTAAAAATGCAAGTAGAATTCATGCAAGGCCGCCAACGCAAGAATCACGGATCCTCAAAACACTCTCAAAAAGGTTAGACGAATCTTCCTAAGCCATCTTTTATGACTCGCCGTTTCGATTTTTCCCTTGTCTGTCACCATCTTATGCTTACCTCGCAACAATGCTCCTGTTCCGAGCTAAGCAGGGGACTTAATGTTGATGGTGGTTTTTAGCTTAAGGTTAAAATCGTAAAACCGTACATCTGACATGACGTCACTATGACCACTATCGCATTTATTTGAATCAATCAGCATGCCTACGTAAGAATTACCAGGGTACCTTTTTTTTATATACATGTGTCATGTTCCACAGCAGAACCCTTAGTATTTGACTGAAAACATCTTCGTATATACCAAACCATAATTCTTGCACCACATGTGCCAATGACATTCCATGCCAGCCACATCTTCGCGCCAAGGCATGCCAATCATGCCAGCCGCACCACATGTGCCAATGACATGACGTGCCAGCCATATCTCTGCGCCAAAGCATGCCAATCATGCCATCCGCACCTCATGTGCCAATGACATGCCGTACCAGCCACATCTCCGCGCCAAGGCATGCCAATCATGCCAGCCGTACCACATGTGCCAATGGCATGACGTGCCAGACACATCTTCGTTCCAAGGCATGCCAACCATGTCAGCCGCACCACATGTGCCAATGGCATGCCGTGCCAGCCACACCTTCGCCCCAAGGCATGCCAACCATGCCAGTTGCACCACATGTGCCAATGACATGTCGTTCCAGCCACATCTCTGCGCTAAGGCATGCCAACCATGTCAGCCGCACCACACGTGCCAATGGCATGCCGTGCCAGCCACATCTCCGCGCCAAGGCATGCCAACCATGCCAGCCGCACCACACGTGCCAATGGCATGCCGTGTCAGCCACATCTCCGCGCCAAGGCATGCCAACCATGCCAGCCGCACCACATGTGCCAATGGCATGCCGTTCCATCCACATCTCCGCGCCAAGGCATGCCAACCATGTCAGCCGCACCACATGTGCCAATGGCATGCCGTGCCAGCCACATCTCCGCGCCAAGGCATGCCAAGCATGCCAGCTGCACCACATGTGCCAGTGGCATGCCGTGCCAGCCACATCTCTGCGTCAAGGCATGCCAACCATGCCAGCCGCACCACATGTGCCAGTGGCATGCCGTGCCAGCCACATCTCTGCGCCAAGGCATGTCAATCATGCCAGCCGCACCGCACGTGCCAATGGCATGCCGTGCCAGCCACATCTCCGCGCCAAGGCATGCCAATCATGCCAGCCGCACCACACGTTCCAATGGCATGCCGTGCCAGCCACATCTCCGTGCCAAGGCATGCCAACCATGCCAGCCGCACCACACGTGCCAATGGCATGTCGTGCCAGCCACATCTCCGCGCCAAGGCATGCCAACCATGCCAGTCGAACCACATGTTCCAATGGCATGCCGTGCCAGCCACATCTCCGCGCCAAGGCATGCCAATCATGCCAGCCACATCATGCCATGTCGGCCCTAAACCATGTCGCTGGCTACCAGACGAAGGGCTGCGACAATCAACAGCCTCCCTTCCATTTAAGATGCAGATCTTAGCCATCCAAAGTCGCCAGCTAACGCGCGGCAACCTTTGGCCCAACGCCAAAACCCTAGTTTTGGCCGCGCCCAAACTATGCCAGAATCCTAGTTTTTGGCCGCGCCTAAACTATGCCAAAATCCGAGCTTGGCCACGCCTAAACCATGCCAAAACCCTAGTTCTTGGCCGCACCTAAACTATGCCAAAATCCGAGCTTGGCCACACCTAAACCGTGCCAAATCCATGCCGGCCATTCCTTCATGTCGCTGGCTGCCTAAACGAAGGGTTGAAACAATCAACGACCACCCTTCTTGCTGAGATACGAATCTCAGCCGTCCAAGTTCGCCACCAAACACATGGCAACTTGCGGCCCAAAGCCAAACATCACGGTTTGCACCAAAACCCTAATTTTGGCCACACCCACACTATGCCATGACGACCCTAAGCCATACACGACGCTGGTGCCAAAACGAAGGGTTGCAACAATCAACGGCTGCCCTTCCTGCTGAGATACGAATCTCAACCACACAAGTTCGCCACCTAACAAATGGCAACTTGCGGCCCAAAGCCAAACATCACGGTTTGCACCAAAACCCTAATTTTGGTCGCGCCCACACTATGCCATGCCGTCCCTAAACCATGCCGCTGGCTACCAGACGAAGGGCTGCAACAATCAACGGCCTCCCTCCTCTTGAGATGCAAATTTCAGCCGTACAAGTTTGCCACCAAACTTATGGCAACTTTTGGTCGCAATGCCAAATTCCATGGTTTATGCCAAAACCCCTAATTTGGCCGCGCCTAAAATATGCGCGAGCATGTTGGCCATGCCACCATGCCACATCTGCTAGCACGTCTCTATGCCACAGCTGCTAGCACGTCGCTATGCCGCGGATACTGGCATGCCACCATGCCACAACTACTAGCACGTCGCTATGCCACAGCCACTGGCACGTCGCTATGCCACAACTACTGGCATGCCACACGTAGCAACCTGCTACACGTTTTCCATGAAAACACTCGAGACATTAACACATGTCACAAACTGGGGGATGCTCATAAAGGGTATTGGTTTGGCGGTTTACAGCGTGCGGAGTACACTAGGCCCGTTACATGAAAGTGTCATAAGAATGAGTCGGTTAGTAAATACAAGGAATAATGGTGAAACGCTCCTTTTATTATGGAACATCAATTCCAGGCGTTACCCGTTACCACCTCATTCCACTTTACTCACCCGTTTCCATTTCTTACGAGACCAGAGTACGTTATGTTACGACTTGTATAAATAGGTCTTACTTATTTTCCACCAGACCAGAAGTTTTGGCTCAGGAGCATACAATACTCAGAAATCACTTGCTAGATTTCCCATCTGTTAGCTTTCACTTTCTGATACGAGTCAAACAACCACTCTTCCATAATCAACTATTCTGGTCTCAACACTCTCTTCGCTTCCCTCCCAAAACCAACCCTTCTCCTTCACTTTGTGACCGAAGCAAGTCTGGAACGACCATTTCTTGGTTTAGGACGGATTTGTACAGATTGATCTCTCGAATTTAAAGTACTCCCTTGCAGTACATTGTTTAGGGTTTAGACTCGTTTCTCACCCACAACAAACGAAATTACCGAAACCAGCAGAAACTGTTTTCACCCTCAAACAAAAAATTTGTTTATTGAAGTCTTCGACTTTGGGTCGTAGCAACTCTTAGTTGTGAGTGAGATCAACTAAGGGAATCAAGTGCGTAGTATCCTGCTGGGATCAGAGACGTAGGAGCTCAACTGTACCTTGGATCAGTGTGAGATTGATTGGGATTCAACTACAGACCAGACCGAAGTTAGTTTGTAGTAGGCTAGTGTCTGTAGCGTCTTAATACAGTGTATGTTCAATCTGGACTAGGTCCCGTTTTTTTTTTGCATTTGCGGTTTCCTCGTTAACAAAACTTCTGGTGTCTATGTTATTTCTTTTCCGCATTATATATAATTGAAATATCATAGGTTGTGCATTGAATCGATCAATTGGAAAATCCAAACTTTGGTTGTTGATTGAAATTGATTGATCCTTGAACATTGGTCTTTGGTACCGTTCAAGTGATTTCTCTTGTATTCAATTAGACTCGCAGTTTCTATTTGCTTGAGTAAGTATTGAATCGAGAAAGTGAGATATAACTCTTTGATATACTTTTATTAAGATTGAGTCTGACTGTCTAGTTGATTCTCTTAAAAGTATATTGGAGTTAGTCCATATAGATTGTTAATCGAAATATTGAGTGTGGTTGTTAGACCCCCGCTTTTTTAATTGGTATCAGAGCAGGCAAACACATTAAAGACCTTATAGGTCTGTGTTTGTGGCGATCTGGTTATGGAAGAGTCTATCTCTAATAACGTACCAGGTCAGAAACTACCAGATGTTTTTCAAAGATTGGATTCACCTGGGAGAACTGTCACATTTATGTCAATATCTAAACATTCTCTTAATGTAAAAACTGTTGATAACTGGGAAACACTCCTCGAAGAACAGTTGGATGAACTTTCTGATGAAGGTGATTCAGATATTGATTGAGAGGTTGATGAGGAAGTCTCAGAGTATGTTAAGGTTTTGAATTCGTTGGAAAAGAAGAAGATGGCAACTTCTCATGTCACACCTCTTCTGACTCCTCTCTGTCGAAAAAACAAGCAATTGAGAAGATGTTATGCAGGTGTTTATGTTTCGAATCGTTTTAACGAATCGATCCTCAAGGATTCTGAGGAAAACCTACGTATGAAGTCACTTGAATGTGATAATCTTTATCAAAAGTACTCTTTGTTAGAAGAGAAACTTGCAGAATCTGAAGCAAGGATTAACTCTCAACAAGTTAGTTTTGATGATAGAAAAAACGCTTTTCTCGCTCGAGAAAAACATCTTGAGGCTGATTTAGCTACTGCTCTTGATAAAATCAAGATGTTGGAAGATGACTTGAAAAAGTTCAATACTAGTTCAAGCAAGTTAACCACTATGCTAGGAGCAAGTAAAAATCATCGTGATACACGAGGATTGGGCTATAAGGGAATAGATGCTCCAAGTATTAACAAAGAGATAAAATTTGTCAAGGCTAGTGATTCTTCTTAACAAAAGGTTTCCACTGATGGCAAAAGTGAAATACCTTCACCGACAGTTAAAGTTCGAAAGAGCAATATATATCAACCTCCAAAGACAACACATACAGATCGAGGTAAGAACATTCCTTATGTTTGCCACTATTGCGGAAATAAAGGTCATTTGAAAAGGAGATGTCTTTTCCGTATAAGGAATGAGAAATTTCATGATGTTCTTGTTTGGGCATCACAAGAAGTTGTGAAACCAAGATCATATGTTAAGATTAATCCCCTTAACGTTACAGGTTGTAACTGTCCAACCTTTAGGCAAAGGAATCAATGCTGGGATAAACCTAGATTTGCCTATAAACGTCATACGAATCCTTTTCACAATCGTAATGGATATCAAAAGGATAACTTCGTAAAGACGAACACAAGATCCGATGCTCCCGATTGGAGAAAGACTAACTTGCAAAAGAATAATCAATCCAATTCTCTTTCGAGAAATCTCGAAGAGAGTAACGGGAAGAAGGTTCGGTTGTCTCTAAACGAAACTCATAAGTTGGTTCCAAAGAAAGTCAATGACGCTTTGAGTGTGAAAAGAAATGATCTCCTAGAAACTTCCATGACTATGGAGAAGGCAGTATCCATGATGTTGGAACTTAAAGAGTTCTTTGGAAAGATGAATTTGGATGTGAAAGGTTTTAATAACGATCTATTTCATGATAATCTAAAAGTCACTTGTGGTGAGAAAGACATTGTTCACCTCAACACAACTTGAGTGTGTTGTAAGTGCATCCTCACCAAGGAATCACCTGTTATGTATACGGTGAGGGAAGCATGAAAATTGAGGCGCACAGATTATGTTCGGTAAGGATGTAGAATTCAACTGGATTCTTCTAAAAAGGTATGTCTATAAACTTGAGCAAGATTTGTGTTTTTATTTGCTTAGAGAACTTATAATGATACAATACCTTTCTTACCGTTCATTTCTACCTAATTTGATTTGTGTTTAAGGTTCTTAAATGTTTACGTTTGAAAATACTAGTTTGGGATATTTGGACTACATGGTACACATACCAAGTATGCATAACATCATTTAAAATCAAAATTCAGGGGTTTAAGTACGTATACCCGTCTGCATACTGCTCCAGGATATGAAAATTTGTTTGCAAACCCGTACGCATACTTGATGTCGATATTCGCTAAAAAAAATTGGTCGTAACTTCTTCGTCCGAACTCGGAATGACCTCATTCTTTTTGCATTCTATTCCTCTTTGTATTCTATTCAAAATGGTGATGAGAAGTCCCGAATTTGGATGAGTTGAGATTGGTATTTGTCTTGTCTCTTGTTTTTGAGTGTTTTGCTCCGTTTTGTCGCACTTGTTCCACTTGTTTTGTACTTGGGCACCTGGATTCTTGCAGTACTGCTCTTCTAAGCTCATTTGTAGATTTTACAAGAATGTTGTTGGTGAATCACAAAGAAGGAAATTCAAGAATGGGCAGTAGTACACATTACTATGAGATTCTTGAATGTTCACAATCATTTTATGTGAACTACGAATGGTCGTTAATGACTTTGTATGTTCTTCTTTGTTAAGAAAAACTTTTTATACGCCTTTGGTAGCTATTCTTGGTATAAATCCGGGCGATAAAGATTGATTCTACCCTCTAAGGACAAATCATCTTATATATGCATTACGAGTTTGTCTTGATGCCTAGGAAACTTCTTATGAGAATTTATTCTTGTTTTTGAGAAGGATTACTAGAGTTTGGAATAGCAATTATTGTGATTACACATAGCCATGTCCAACTTTTTCATCTTCATGTTTTTAGGTTTATTTGTTTAAATTCTAAAAATTTGTTTGGAAGATGATTTTTGCAGTATTAATCTTTATGGTTTTATATATTGCAATTTGTTATGGGATATGTGTGTTTGCGTCCGTAAACTATGATTGTCCCATGTATTGTCAAAATTTAAGTCTTTCGTATGTCGATATGCATGTACTGATAAAAGAATGAATGAACTTTTGACATTATAAAAGTTTTTAAGCCTATTGATGGAAGATAGGATACATATACCAAATTTGCATATAAAGAACTCATATGGATTAAAAACTCCATCTCACATGGAAACCACTCCCCTTACATAATGATCCGAAAAGTTTTTCTAACACCAAATTTTAAGAACTCTCTAACACCAAATTTCTTTACCGATCAAAAAGAAAAAAAAAATAAAATTCTACCAAATTTAACAAATTTATCCTCACATTGTTCTTACTTTTTTTTTTCTTGTTTATATATGGGAAATATTTTTATTTTTTATTTAAAAACTCCTAAAACTACCCTTTCGTCAATTCTGTATTTGGTGGGGATATATATAAATACAACGCCTCAGTAAATAAATCGGCCCTGTCTAATATTTTAATATTTTCAGTACGAACCAACCACACAGACACAGTCTTTTTTAGGTCTCGAGGATGGGGAGGTTCCGGGATAACAAGTATAATAAACCTGGTTTGATGTTGTTTGGTGATGAAATATCACATAAACATCAACAACGACGAGACGAAGAAGGCGAAAGTGATCAACAACATTATTACCAACGACCTAAGCAAGTTAGAATGGAATCGATTGAAGCCCTAGTTGCGAATATAATAGGTTTATCAGATGGTAAAACAACACAACTTCATACCCTATTGAAACAATCTGAAGATTCTATTCAGAATATGGCTTCTCAGTTAGGTCAATCTTTCGATCAACTAGATCCCGAGAAGCATTCTCTTGGTTATCTATTCTTACTGTGAGTATTTCTTCTTTCTTTTTCGTTTGAATTTTTTTTTGTGGTTTGATACTGTTATTGAGTTGTTATGTACAGTGGTTTTGTGTTATCTTGGGGATTAGGGTTTGTGAAAAGAGGGGTTTGGTTTATTGTGTAATATATGGTTTTATGTTTGTTTCGGGAATTAGGGTTTTTGGTCCTAGTTGAGATTACCTGCGGATGAGGTTAATCTTGGAGTAGAATGGTTTTGGTTCCGTTGGTTTTGAGAATTGAATATGATGTTGAGTTGGTCATAGAGTTAGAAAAGTGGGTTTTGGTTGACAGTTTCTATTGGCTATCACCACCACTGCTATCAAGACCCACACCAAAATCTATACATGCTAAAACGTGCACCACCTCCAATTTCTTCAAGTCCTCCACCTGCACCAGCACCACCTCTGGGAGGCAGCCGAGCAGTTTAAGGTGGTGCAAGTGCTGCGGTATATTGTGGAAATGGTGTTGGGGATGGTTTATTATGATCTTGTGGAGGTGGCCCCCTTTGGAGTTGGTGCAGGAGCAGGTTGTGGAGGACGAGGATGAAGGGCTGGTTGATACTATGAGTATGATGATTTCCGTCGTGGAGGAATGATTTTTGTTAGATCCGTTGTGTTACGGATCATTGGTTTTTCTTAGGATCTTTATGGAAAACTAATCAAATTTTTCATGTTGTAATTATGAGTTAATTTTGTGGAAAATCCTTAATTATGATTGGCGTCAAGCTCATTCAGCTGATTTCCCTATACTGTTATCCAGTTTATTGGTTGCACTAAATTGTTTTTTATGTTTTTGTTATTTTATAGGGAAGCATATCTTTCAACTCCAGCAGCAAAAGAGCAAGCTGAGCTTATTCCATCTGTTGCTCGGTTTATCAATTCTTGTACGGCAGAGCAGATACGACTGGAACCTAGAAAATGTATTTCTGAAACTGTATCTTGTTCTTCTGTTTTATAATAAAGGAGACTGTATCTTCTTTTTAGTTTTGTTTGTAGGTTACGAGTTAAAATGATAATTAACATTGTGCTTTTTTTTACTTGCAGTTACTCACATTTGCAAGACTTTCACGGATGTAGTTGTGCAGCGCCAAGTGCCGATAATGGGGGTAGCTCCCCTACGAATTGCACTTCGGAAGCTCCAGCCTTCTTCTGAACACTTAACAGCTTTACATTCAGAGTTTCTTCTTGTTTGCTTGCTCGCAAAGTGCTACAAAACTGGTTATAGCATATTGAAGGACGATATCTTTGAGGTTGATCAGCCAAGAAACCTCTTCCTCTACTGTTATTATGGGTGATTTTTCTCAACAGATTTTTGTCTTTTACATATTTGAATTGTGAATTGCTCTAAGGTTTGCACTTTTCTCTATATGGAGTGGGTTATCTGTGTTTATATTTTTGATGAATGGAAGCTTGGGATAGCATCGGTAAATAAGTGTAAACGAAGAAATTGTTGCCCTCTATGATAATTTATAAAGGCCACTTCAATTTAAACTTGTTGGTGGATTGCCTCTTGTTTCCAGCTTCTGAAAACAGATTCTATGGAGAAACCAATAGTATATCGCCTTAAATTTTGCTTCATGGTGTATTGAAGTATATTTGCATTTTGTATTTACAGGGGGATGATATGCATTGGCCAAAAGCAATTCCGCAGAGCCATTCAACTCCTACACAGTGTATGTAAATACTGCAAATTCTATACTTTGCGTCCATTAACCTTATGTGGAGAAGGAGAATAATGATTTCTTACATTTGAACACTTTCTTACTGTAGGTCGTTACAGCACCAATGCAATCTCTAAATTGTATAGCTGTTGAAGCATACAAAAAGTACATTTTGGTTAATCTCATTCAGAACGGACAGGTATGGTGGATTGTGTTCTTAACCCTGTTATATGACTTTATATTCTTTTTCCGCTTTCTTTACTATGACAGAGTTCCTTGCTCAAATTCTGCATATGATGATAAAATAGGAATTTAGTGGTCACTCTTCCTTGATTCTTGCGTTTTTAAACTCACATAGAGAACTGAACACCTTCTGTCTAAGGATTGATTAGCGTTTGTTAAATTGCTTTGTTTCTTACTATGAGAATTAATTTGAGGTAGCCCTCAGGGGCTGTTTCTTTTTCTATTTCGCGTTTATATCATTCTTCACTAGTCCCAAAACTTCGCATATAGAAGTTTGACTTGAGAATGTTTTATGGTTTATTAAGCGTAAGAACTTTGTGTGACAGTTTTCTGCTACTTTCCCCAAGTATGCTTCTTCAGCTGCGCAGAGGAGTCTAAAACACTTCAGTCAGGTAATTTAGTAACTTGAGCTTGTCCAGTATGATTTTCACTGGTTTTCTGAGGGACCCTTGTCAAGTTCTTTGTTCTTGTCTCACTTGATCAAGTATGTCGAGATTGATTTGCGCATATGATGTTACCTCCTCAGTTCTTTTGGGCCAGTTCTGAAATGTCATTACTTTCTGTGTGAATAATTTCCCTAACACTTTCTTTTGCAGCCTTACCTTGATTTGGCAACCAGTTATGGCACTGGGAAAATTGCCGAGTTAGAGAGTTGTGTGGCAACACATAGGGAGAAGTTTGAATCTGTGAGTTTCGATCTCTTCATCTTTATTATTCACAAGTCTGTGAAGAGGGAATTTAAGATTTAAACAAATACAATGAGCTCCTTCAGTTTTCAAGTAGTCTGACAACTTTCTGGACCTTTTTTGCAGGACACCAATCTTGGACTGGTGAATCAGGTTGTAACGTCTCTGTACAAGCGTAACATCCAGAGGCTGACTCAGACATATCTAACTCTGTCTCTTCAAGACATAGCCAACACTGTCCAGCTGAATACACCAAAGGAGGCTGAGATGCGTGTTCTTCAAATGGTAATATACTGTTTTTGTATGTACACAGTTGCAACATTATCTTTAATAATAGCAATTTGAATGCTAGTTGTTTATATATAAGCGTGTGTATGATTTTCTTAGATTGAAGATGGTGAGATATTTGCAACCATAAACCAGAAGGATGGAATGGTCGGCTTCCTTGAGGATCCAGAACAATATAGAAGTTGTGAGATGATTGAGAGTATTGATACCTCAATTCAGAGGTATGCGCTGCTTTAAGTTGTTGCAAAGAAAAGTAGTGAACAATAGTTACCACACTGTATGTTAGGTCATATTGGACTTGAAAAATTTAGTTAGTACTGGTTGTGCTGATGTGTTTTTGGGACTTGATTTCAGGATTATGTTGTTGTCAAAGAAGCTGAATTCCGTGCATGAAGTTATATCATGTGACCCTGCTTACCTAGGAAAGGTATGTACTATGGTTTATTAATCCATCATTTTCTATTTTCATTTGAACTGAGTGAGAATAACTGATAGATGGTGCTGGCTATTTCAGGCTGAGAGACATCGTAATCAGAGATTTGAAATGGACGACTTTGATAATGTGCCCCAGAGATTCAACATGTGAAAAAAGCAGTACATTGTGCACAGTATATTTTGAATCCTCAATGATAGATGCCGATGCTAAATCAATTCCATTGGTTTTGTCTAGTGTTTTAAATCAATTCCATTGGTTTTGTCTAGTGTTTTCATTTTTTAGTGAGCGAGAGAATAGATAGAGATGGAATGGCAACTTAGGATATGTATGAACGCGTGATTATGGTTAAAACGTGACAGTATCAGATTACTTTTAGAATTTCATAGTTCAAAACTGGCCTTCAGGTGGGAGCACAGTATCTTTTTTCTTTCTTAATCTGCATATGTTTCAGATACTAGCTTGCTTGAGATGCATATTTTTCAGATACTAGCTTGCTTGAGAAACAACTGTTTAGACATCTTCTAGCTGGATAGTAACAGGAATAAGGGTAGATGATTTTGATGATTTTCTTTTCGATACGTTTTTCTTGTTTGTTGCTGGATAGTAACAGTAACAGTGGTGGGTGACTGTTATTATGGAGGAATACGGAAAATGCACTTTTTGAGGCTGTTCCCCTTGATAGGATCAGTTTTAACTTGATCTCACATTTGTACGAGTCTGTGTGGACATTGTTCCAAAGAAACTGAAGGAGAAAAAATAAAATCAAAACAGGCACAGCCAGGTGGGTACGGTGACATATATCATTAGCAACTACCAAAACCAAAAATTTGTATAAAAATGGGCGTCCGGTATAAAACACAAGCACAGTTTATAACATCGCCTAAATTCTAGGTGTAATCCCATCCAAAACACAAGCACAGTTCATAACATCGCCTAAATTCTAGGTGTGATCCTAGTTCATCATCCACTCAAAATAGGATAGTTATATATGTACCAAAATTGCTACTTTCAAATGGTATATGTACCATTTTAGGATTAGCTTTTCCCATATAAGATCGTGGATTCTCTTATGGTGGGGTTGGACGTAGGGTTTTAATGATGGGGTTTATGGGTTCAGAGGATTTGGTACAATTACGTTTCTCTTATGGTGGGGTTGGTTGTCCAAATTTCTGAAATTACGTTTCCGACGGGATTTACTATTCCAGCAAATCTTCCATATGGAGTGCGACCCCTCCCCCTAAGATTTGCTGGGAAATTTATGAGGGAATTTATGGACCCACCTTTTTACTCCAAATCTCATATATGTACAATTGTAAGATTCTTCATGCAATGCCAAACAATACATGGACTAATACAAGAAAATTTTATGAATCCCTAGGAATCTCAATTGAGTTACCAAACATATGAGGGATTTACATGAATCCCAGAATTTGTAATCCCGTGGGATTATAAATTCCTGGAAATTGTGAATTCTACAAATAAACCCACCATTAATAGTTATGTACAAAAACTAAAAATAACAATCCCCCAAATAGGATTTTTGTCTGATGACCGGTCGAAAAAAAACATTTTTTTTTATAGATTCCAAGGATTATTCGTCCAATTTAGGTAGGGCAAAGAAACTTCATCTTCAACAACATGATACAAGTGCAATAGTGAGAATGTCTACGAATCGGATCGATCTTTGACTCAGTAATGAGATTGGAAATCTAAAAAGGAAATCCTTTCAAATTGAGTGGTATCAAAATAGAAGAAAAAGGTAGGAGGGGTTTTTGATTTTGGATGATGTTGTCAAAGGAGATCGAAATATGGATAAGAGCGATTTTAGCGAGAATTTTATCGGAGAAGATAAAAAAAATGAAAGAAGATTGAATCAAATGGAACACAAGACAATGTTTGGGTGAGAAGAGATTGTTCTTATAACAGTACATTATTTTTGACTGTTTTTCCTCTTCCATTTCTTGAGATATGGAGCATCATCATATTCAGAAATTGTTTCCAAAATCGTTACTTTTAAGGGACGCAAAGCAGATCTTGCTCCTTTAAACTCATTTTTTTTGTATCCTTTTTAAATGACTTTAGAGCATGCTGAACAGACCATGGATTAACATAGTAGTTCCTTTGTCTGTTTGTTGTGAGACGGGGATCAAAGTTCTTTGCATAGAAAGAAGTTTTTCCCAGTTCTTTTGACACAAAAGGAAGAGCATTTTGCATCCTGCGAATCTTGCATTTTATACGTAGATGATCTTTATTACCATAATAATAACAATGTTTAGAATTGAAAGAATTACAATTTCTGTTGTTACCTTTTTGTGGATATTCTTGGCATGCTCCTTTCTTTTTCTGCACATTTGGACGTTTTGATCTCTTCCTTTTTGTAAAAGCCTTTTTCTTTAGTTCCTGATTTGATTGATCATCAATCGTTGGTTTGTCATTATTAGTTTCTTCAAAGCAACAATGAGTATTATTGACTTCATAGACCTCTGTTTGTGTACAAGAGGACTTGAAAAACTTTATCTCATTGTTATGAACTAAGGTATTGCAAGCTTCATAACCCAAGCCACGTGTATCCGCATGACTTCTTCCTATTTCCAACAAAGAGGATAAGTTGTTTGTGCTCTCAGTAACTTTTCTTAACATAGTGATTTCTTCTTCTAATGATTTATTTTTATCAATAGAAGAGGTAAGGATTTCCTCTTGCTTTACATTAGAAAGAAGAGTATTTTCTTTTTCCTTGAAGCAAACTTGTTGAGAGCTTAATTTTGCTTAGAATTGTCAAGTTCTTCTTCCAGAAGGTGAATCCTTTTTGGGCATAACTCAATCACCTCTTCAATGGGAAAAGGAAAGTCTGGGTCTACCTGATCGTTTTGCCGACGCTGAGTAGGTGCTTGTGCATTTCGAGTTTGGTTGTCCTTCCTTAATGCTTTTGGAGGAGCATGGGACGTTGGAGAAGCTTTTTTATGCTGTTGTGTCTCGGCTTTTCTCTTGCTCCCTTCTGCAATAACATTCGTCGAAGGTTGAAGGTTGTATTTCTTATTGATCAGGCGTCTGCTGCTTCCTCGAGTATCTCGTGGTTCCTCCACCTTTATAGCTTTTTCCCTTTCCACTAAGGTTGGGGAAGTAGTTGCTGACCGTTTGGCTGCTTCATGAAGCTCTGAAATCGAAGATTCTCCAGTAAAACTCTATGGACCGGGATCATTCCATTAATGCACAAGTCTAAAAGTTGTTTAGTGACATTTGGATCATGGCAATCGAAAGCTTGGACTCTGAATTTTTTCACATAGTCGTTCGGATGCTCATTATTCTTCTAAAATATCCTTTCCAGATCAGAGAGAGTAATTTTTTTTGAGACGAAGAAGTATTTCTAGTAGAAAGCGTTAATCATTTCTCCCCAACTGGCGATGCTTCCTGGTGTGATGTTATTGTACCAGGTTCATGCTCGTCCTATCAGAGATTTTGAAAATTCCTTCAGACGGACAACATGGTTGTGTTCATGTTCGCCCAATAATTCCAGGAATCGAGAAACATCTTCTCGAGTATTGCCCGTTCCATCATAGAGTGTGAATGTTGGAGAAGTATAACCATTCGGAAGAGGAATTCTCTGTGTGGAAGTAGGGTATGGAGGTTGGTGACGATAGACTGAGGATGTCTTATCTTTTCCACGATTCTCCAAGAGGCGCTCCAAATCTTCATGAGTGATGAAACTGGATGGTTATTTCGCTGGTTGGTTTTCTGCAGCATAGCGGACTTCATCATCTTCCGGAATATGGATTGGGGAGATTTCAGGATCAACGGCCGAGGATATTTCCTTGGATTTTCCTTTCTCCGACTAACGGGTTGAGTTCGTTCAGGCGACAACTTGTTTATGAGATTCTTGAGATGAGTGCATAACTCTTTCTAGGTTGTAGCCATTTTTATTTGATTCTTGGAGAGAATATCCTGAATCTTTATGAGATCAATTATGGTAGGTGGATTTTCTCTGATTTCTTCAGGAGATCGGCCAAAGTGAGGGTTATTTCTGATGTTAGTTTGAGGAGGGGTAGTATCAGTAGCACCACTGTTGGAAACGGGAGGAGTAATTGGAGTACCACTACTGTTGCTAGTGCTAGCATTGTTTGGGTTAGGATTTTTAACTGAACCTGAAATAAAATCAACCATTTTTTGTGAAAATTGGGATTGCAACCGAGAGATTAATCTCCTACTGTGGTCGCCAATCTGTTGATGGGTGAAAACGATTCACTGTTTTTTTTTTGGAAAGTGGAGACTCGAGCGTACGGGCGGAGACTCCTCGACCGAGAAAATTTCCTAAACCTTTTGCAAACAGATGCACTGCACGGGAGTGCTGTGAGTTCGAGAGATCAATCTGTAAGACTCCGGCCTGAACCAAGACAATGGTCGTTCCAGAGTCAATTCAGTCACAAAGAGGGATGAGGGTCGTTCTGTAGGAGGGAAGCTTAGAAGTGTGTGAAATCAATGATAATCGAGGATTGTGTATGTGTTGAAGGTTTCTGCAAGTTTGAGAACTGTTGAGTTCGGACGAGATAAGTTCTGATCGATTGAGTGATAATTTCTTGTAGATCGAAATTGTTGTTGTTCAATCGTGGATCCGGGAACTTATTTATATTGCAAGAATAGTAAACACACCGATCCCAGTAAGTATGACAATTGTTGAAGAGAAAGAGTGGGAAATCGTGGTCAAATCAGTTCCACATGCTTGGAAGAATTGGTTGATTGTCCATCCATTACTTTGCCAACTCCTTCAACTGCTTGCACGACTTACTCACATTTGTCATCGTGGGTGTACACACATGATTTAGGCCTCCAAACTAAAACCCTAGTGAATATCCCCCCATGTGACATGATTGATGTCTCATAAATGTGGAGTCTGCAAGCGGTGTGGCTACGATGTGGTCGGGCCACATACTTCAAGTATGTGTCCCCTCTCTAAATGATGACACGTCGTATAAAGTAAGAAAAAATTTGGAAAATAGTTTTATTACCTAACTGTTTTTCTTTTTTCTTTCCATAACTTCCTACTTTTTCTCAAAAAGTGAAACAGTTAAGGGGATTTGGAGGGGGCAGGTTGTTTTGTTAAATAGGTGTCAGAAAATGAAGAGGGGACACATATAAAATTGATGTGGCCCGACCACATCATAGCCGGGGAGGTCTGCAAGGAAGACATGTATTTAATTGGTCAATTGTTGACTCGACTAGATATGAGTCTTAGCCTTGATGAGTCGAGCATAATAAATGAATGTAGTATGCTTTGAGACTCATGGATTGAGCATAAGCTGCCCGCTGAGACAAAATAATGGAAAGATATTGAGTCTTGATGAATTGTGATATATCACTTTACTTGTTGAGGTAATAATGATGTTTTGATAACTTGAATCAACGAGCGTCCAATGTGATTGCTCAACCATGCACTTGTTGATAGAAAATGTTGTTGAGAATGTGTCTGCGTCATGAGTTTTCGAATGACTAAGAAAGACTATAATGGTCGAGCGACGAACCAAATATTGGTTGATGGACCAATGAAATATTAATAGTGGACCAGTGGAATTCTCGAATGTTGATAGTTGAATCAACATAAGGGATATTGCTCGGTCGAGCAATTAAATATTGATAGTTGAATCAATATTGTTAGAAATAAGTTTTGAACCCGGTTGCTCGTGTAATTTGCTAACTTAAGAAATTTAGTGTTGATAGATGAGCAAAGCAAATATTGCTAGTTTAGGAGAATATTGCTCGATTAATGAATTTTTGGTACGGGGACCAAATAAAATATTAATGAGAAATACTGGCAGCTAAACCGAATACCATATAATTAGTTAAAATGTTGATTGCTGGATCAACATAAAATTATTGGTGTTTGAACTTGTTTAGAGTTATGCTTTGCAGAGCATTTGGTTTGAAACCCTAATTTTGATTGATTGTTGATCAATGGATAATTTACTGAAAATCAACCATGAGTGAGATAGGGAACGACTACATGGGATGGTGGGACGACCATGTAGTACCCAGGTGCTCGAATGAGCATGCACCAAAGTCCTTCGTAGACTAGTTGGTGAAAGGATGATTATAAAATACTTGTTTAATCACTACTAAAATAATGCTCGTCTGAGCATTAGGTAATAAAACATAATTGTGGAGAGAGGGGGGGACCGACCAAGGGGTATAAAACCGTACCTTGGTGGTCGTGGGACCAGTTGATGGTCGATCAATCAAATTACAAGTTGTTTCGAAAGAATTTGAACCCAGTATGAACTGTAGAAGATTAATTAGGTCAAAATCATAAAAGGTGTGGAACCGAGTTCTGCAATCCAAAGGATCGACCTTGGTCGATCAAGGTAGAGCGTGCCTGTGTCACTATGTTGCCCGTGGCTTAATTATGAGAACTTTGACATTTTTTGTTGTGCGTTAGAGCAATAATTTGGATTTTCAGAGGAGCTTGATCTTGTCTGAAACTCTCGATTTTGCTTGAATGATCAAGTAGGACTTTGCTCGTGCGACCAATATTTTAAGAATATTAAAATAATGATATTTTAATATTTTCCGTGAGAATTCCGTACCCTGGTTAGGGATTCGCCGAATGATTATCATTCGCGAATTTTTACGTATTGATTGCGACAGAACAAAACGAGCGTTTCATTCCAAATCCAAACCAGGTACGTGTACTTTGTGGGAAATCCGAATTGTTCGCGAATTATTCGTTGATGTAATATCGACAGTTGTCTGTTTGTGTCATTAGCTCAAGTGGGACTGAGTTCATCTTGTCTGTTTGTGTCATTAGGTCGAGTCGGACTGAGTTCATTCGGTTCTCACTGTTCCAGCCCGATTCCTTCCTTTCCGAGGATTTTCAAAATTTTGTGGTCATAATGTGTATGAACCTACGATCTCAGTATTCCTGAAGCACACTCCAACCACTGGGCTAGTCATTGTTTGGTGATTATAGCTAATGTATTACCGATATAATTGATTCTCTTTGCATAACCATAATTTGTATACAAGATATTATTAAAAATATATTTTATATTAATTTGGTATATCGAACTTTCAGTGACGAATTGATATCTTTAAAACGAATTATACACGTAAATATGTCGTTCCGCATTACTGCCGTATCACGAACCGTTGACCGGATTTTTGACCGAATTTGAAATTTATGATTCCGAATAACACTCGTATGTATCACGTTCCGTACGTTTGTCGAACTATGAATTGCTAACTAGGGTCCGGACCGTCATGTGACCATTTTGACTTTTGGCTTTTTTGGTAGTTTGAGCAATATTGGAAAAATATGGAAAAATTAGGTTTTTCCTCAAATAAGGGAGTTTCGTGAGACGAGAGAAGAAATAATAAAATAAAAAATTGGAGAGGCGTGGGACCGTCCAAGGCATGGACGGACGGCCAGTGTGCCCGGTCCCGTGACGCTCTTCCTTATTTTATTATTTTTCATCGTGTGAGGAAATATGGAGAAACTAAGAGGTTTGCTCAAACAAGGGAGTTTTCATGAGATGAGGAAAATAATAAAATAAGATAAAAAATAAAAGGGGAGGCGTGGGACCGGCCACATCGGCATGATCGGACGGCCACTGGGCCCGGCCCCGTGCACGCCTCTCTTTTATATTTTTTTATTATTTTCATTTTCCTATTTTGCATAGGTTTCCTCGTTCGTCCATATTTTTGAATGCTCGTTTATGCATTTGGGTGCTCACTTATGCATATTTGGTTGCTCGTTCGTGCATTATTGTTAAGTACACTCCCACCATTTTCTCGGGCCTTACTCGGTGCAGGCCCAAATGCTCGAAAAGTGAATATCTATTACTAATCCATGGAATTCAGTTGAGAATAAGCCATGAAACGGAGCAATGAGATAAAATAGAATGTTGCGTTAGAATTAATCTATGAATGTCTCTATACTAGCATGCAATATGTCTAGGAGCGTTACGTTTATTTCAGAATTGAGGTATGAGATGGTAGAGACATCATACTCGTTCTGTATATTCAGGAAACATTGAGACATCTTGAAGACGTTAACGCTCTATACTAGCATGCAAAATGTCTAGGAGCCGTTCAACTCAATATCGATTCATATAAATAAGTATTGATAAAATATGCAAAGTGTTGAAAGCTCAGTTGGGAGGCTTTAAGGATCATATATTCATGCATGCTCTGAGTGGGTGTACACTTAGTCAGAGATTGTTAAAATGAGCTTTCTCGAATCCTAAAGTATGAGTTTCACATACGTGTCTGAAGCCGTCAGAAATATGCAAGATCATGATTTTACGATTTTATCCTTTGTCGAAAATCCACCATCAACACTCGTAGAGTTTCTTGATCCCACTGAAGTCTTTAAACAAGCGTTCGTAAGAGATTTCACCTAATTAGGGTACTTTCCTCCCCGGATAGACGGCTCCACCAGAAATAACAAAAATGAAGTTTTCCTGGCTCATATGATAGTTTGCAAGAAATGCAAACTCAAGTAATTATAGACCAAGGTGTTTGGACAACAAGGAAATTCCAAAACCGAAAATATTCTCAAGATACGCAATAAGTACCTACTTTCGGTTTTTCTATTTCCAATAAATGTTAATCAATATTTCTGAAATCTCTCATAGAAAACTTCTATCATTATAGTCGTTAACTAATTATATTTTTCAGAGGATATGTTTTAATTGATGGTAATTGAAACATATATTATGAAAATCATAATTAAATGTTTTTCAATATTTCGGTTCGGGATCACCTTGAGCATCAAGGAATATCTTTGAACAATAAATGATAAGAGGTATGTACATGTTCAAATGATGTCTACATCTAGAAGTTAATATACAATGCGGTCGTTCTGGTTTTAATTATAACTTGCATAAGTTTAGCATGGATATATGGAAACCCCCACATGATGTTTTAGATGGGCATGATTCTTTCATCAGAACCCTGATTAACACGTTTTATTTCTTCAACATACTCCTACTTTGGTTCTTTCAACATAACAGTAATTCGTGTAAGTGTGTCATGGTATGACGATGATATGAAGTGTCAGAAAAGGTGAGTGTCCTAAACATAAACACGAGCGTATACTATCAATGAATACATGTCTCAGCTATTTGCTTTTATAAGTTTTTAACTTATTTCGCTACCAAGTGCAAATACAAGCAACATATGCCGACATTGATATTTAAGTTCTATTCCACTGAAGTATGAGCTAGTTTGGACACAAGTGTAGTTGAGAGAAAACGGAAAAAAATTAAAATTAGATTATTGAATGTATTGTTACATGATTTCTCTACTTTTTCTTGTACAAAAGCATAGCAGTGTTCCAAAATGATCGACATCTAACCTTGTCTTATTTTGTTATGTTTTTATGCTCGTGATGTCGATTTTGCTGTTTCTTGGTTTTTATTATCTCTTTTCCTTCTTGTTACATATAGGATTATGTTGCTAAGATAATACTTCGCATCATAGGTATGCACGGCTTCATCGGATTTTAGTTTTGTAAATTTTTCTGAACACACAAATGCAATAACTGCACTGCATTTTATTGGGAACAACATTGCTCGCTGTTAGAGCATTGTTCGGTCAAACTCACAAGTGTTGCTATCTCAAACTTGTTGTCAAATTTAGTGATCAAAACTATATCTTGATTTCTAGTTTACAATTAGTTAAATCTCGGTCTAGGATAGAGGTAGTTGAGAAACGAACCAGTCATTATTTACGTTCTACCGTTTGAAGGCAGAGATCAACCGAAGCTTCTGGAGAACTTTATCAACAAAAGGTAAGTGAAGACTGAACCACCTATTTCTCAAGTTATATTCACTTTTCTATCCTAACTAGACTAGCTTGCATAGACAAGAATTTTGAGTCGAGAACTAATTATTTAGTTTACGAATTTATTGAAATATAATGACTAAGCTTAATGAACATTTGTTCATACTTGATCAATTTCGGTGAAGAAAAATTTATTGTTCAGAACCAAATCATGATTCAAGTTTATCATTCGAAAATAGCCTGGAACACTGATATGTGTCATTGATGTTTATTCGGCAATGTTTCGAATTGATTTAGTGAAATATAGAACTACTATATTCAAAGTACAAGACAATGTTATCAGTCTTACAAACTGAGAAAACTGTTATATGTCTGAAGTTGTATTACATGTACTCGTACACATAGTGGAGTAGTTATATACCGACTTATAGATTTGTGTGATACGTATATTCGTATGCACATCATGGGAAAATCTGTTTGTTTTGTGATCTGAATATGTATATCCGTATACTAACCATTTCGGAACTGTGGTAAGGGAACCAGGTTTAAGTATCCAAACCGGTATGCTAACCAATATAGTTCTATGTTATTGAACCAGTTTAGTACCCAAACCGGTACGCAAACTGGAAAGGTTCTGTGAACTCTGGAACCGTTAAAGTCTTAAGGTATCCAAACCGGTTCGCAAACTGGAAAAATTATGTTAACTCCGAAACCCAGTTTTGCACCTAAGTTTGCAAAGTGAACTGAAGAAGTTCTTTTAATACTAGAATTCAAATTTTCCCATAAGTTTGCGAACTGGTCCGCGTACCATGGCTCGGCCGATTCACGAACGACTCATGTATTTGTACTTTGTGCATTTTCCAACTATGTCAATTCATGTGTTCAATTGCGATTAAATTATTTCTATGAGATAATTTGCATTTTATCAATTCTCTAAAAATATTAGACTCATTTGATCGCAATTGTGACTCAAGATTAATGTCTTTGTGTTCATGAAAATGAGTGTTAAGTTTTTAAGTTCAAACCGTCTAGTTTCGGCTAACCATGTTAGCGATAGTGTTTGTACGCGAATCGGTTATGGTGTTCCTAACCATATTGTGTACCTTGTTTATATGAATAAGATTCAAAGCTTTCATATAATTGTGAATATTGTTTGCTTGGTTCCAAAGATATCTTAGCTTAAACCTAAAGCAACCTATGCTTTGAAGTTTACATAAGTCTTGGCAACTGGGATCTTTGAATCCTGACACTACTTTTTGGTGTGTCCTAGTGGTATCTAGAGTCGTCCTCTCCAGAAACCTTTTAAAGGTTTAGCGACTATAAAGACTTCATTAGTTATCGTGAAGCCAGGTCCAGTTATCTTTTATCTTGATAACTTGAGTAACCTGATCTTGTTAAGTTGTTGATTTATCACTTGAACAAGATAGATATAAATCACAAAGTTCTCTTCGTCTCAACTTTGTGATTCCGCAAGTTTTATACTTGTGAGGTGAATAATAATCTAGGTTGCACTTCGGGTTGCATAAGTCCGGATTTTGAGGATAGATAGACTTTTGTCAAATTGCTATCGATTTCCATCACCTTGATCCTACGTTTGATTTGATCATCAATTTCGATCGTAAATCGGGAAATCAATTATATAGGTTTAGTCTGTGGGAGACAGATTTAGTTTAAAATCTTCAATTAAGTTGAAGCAACTCTTAGTTGGTGTGACGTCATCTAAGGGAATCAATTGCGGAGTCATGTTGGGATTCAACTGGCTAAGGAGCGCGAATGTACCTGAATCAGTGGGAGACTGAGTTCAGGCTCAACTGTATTCCAGATCAAAGCTAATTGGTAGTAGGCTAGTGTCTGTAGCGGCTTAATACAGTTTGAAGTTCAATCTGGACTAGATCCCGGGATTTTTCTGCATTTGCAGTTTCCTCGTTAACAAAATTTCTGGTGTCTATGTTATTTCTTTTTCCACATTATATTTTTTTATCTTTATAATTGAAATATCACAGGTTGTGCATTGATCAATCAGAGTAGAGACTTCCGAACTAGTTTGTTGGATACGAGTTGATTGATCCTTGGATATTGGTCTTTGGTACTCTCTTTGACATTAGGTTCACGAATTCAATTCTGTAAACGTTCTAATCGCAAGAGAGATAGAGATATAACTCTAGACACTTTTCTTGATTGAGTTTTAACTGTCGGAGTTGTGTTGAGTTTGTCCATACAAATTTTCTACGAAAAAGTTGGTGGTGTATTTTGGTACCCCCAGTGTTTTCACTCTCCTAAGTGCATCGTTAGATTGCACTGTCTGTGCATGGGATGATACATTATCGTAATTTCGAGACATTTAGTACACCATCTTATAGACAATTTGTTTCTCATGGTAGTGAATCAAAGTGGTGAAATTTTTTTTGGAACTCTTGATTCATTTGAGGCATGTTGTCTTTCCAAGTGTTTTAGATGCTTCTGATAGCATATAATTACCTAGAAGTTATATTCTGACAATTCTGGTATTGTTTATAGATTGGTGTATGGTAGATGAAGACAGGGAGCTTGTTGCACGTTCTTGGTTGTCACGAAGGGCATGTGCATGCGTTGATATTTCCCCTTACAAATGTAGATCTTCTTCTTTTTGAACTTTTGATATATTTGTATGCATATCATATTTCCAGTCTCCTAGTCTGTTTGAAGTAAACTGTAACTTTTACTTCTCGGAAAAGCGATAGTTACTTTTCATTCATATATACAACCCATAACACTTACACTAAATTGGTCTAATAACCCTTAAATCATTTTTGCTGGACTAAAAAGACTTCTAAAATCATATACTGTTTATATGCCCAAAAATCTTTAATATTCCTTTCTCTCACCTAATTATTTGTTTATTAGTCTAATAACTTTCGCAGCGGGACTAAAATAACCTGAGAATTTATTTAGCTTTTCAATTTGATAAGTACGTCGGGACTGGTACGAAAACAAGTTACTGTATTTCACATGTTTAACCAAGTACACAACAAAGGTCATTCTATAAGAACCAATAGAAAACACGACAAACTACTGAGTGTTAATAAATTTTTTCACAACACAAACGACAAATGATGACACAATGTTGCATTTTCTTTTAGATCTTACTTAAACCAATGATAACAAAAACCAGGGATAACGCGGTGCGGAATACTTGTGGACATTTGTCACCTTACATAAAATGTATTGTGTTGGACTACCAACATATGTTTCAAATTTCCATATTCAAATGTGACCGGGCTCACACCTATTTTGGTGTCAATCTAGAAAAGGGCTTTACATTGGTCAACTTACGTCATCTTAATAACCAATATCAGAATGATCCATTCATTTTAGCGGCGTCACAAGCCCGACAAGTTTTCTATTCTCGCGAGTCAGATGCATCTAATTGGTTTGTGATGTTGAAACCACCACCTAGAGGTTTCCATGAATTAGAAGAATATAAGAACAGGAAGACACAACTTGCCAACCAATGGATCCTTCAAGTCTTGGCTTATAAATGGATAACGAGACCGAGAGTTATGCAAGAACCGATGTTGAACCTATCTTAGTGGTTCCGACAAAGAAAAAGAAAAAGAACAAGAAGAATAAGAAAAAGAAGTGTCACTGATGGTGGGTTTACTCTTTTCATTTCTACTGAATTTGGGTATTTTTTATTTCATTTTGCTTCTGATTGTGTGTTTCAATGGGGAGCAGGTAGAATGGGTGCAACATGATCAACTGAAGAAGAACCAAGAAAGCAACAGTCAGTACTGTATTGTCTTTTAATGTATTGTTTTTAAATTGAATTATGTAGTAGAGTTGATGTTGGAGACGTATAACACGCAGAGTGGTGGATACTTTATGTATTTCCGGTCTCAAGCCCGGATAAAGGAGGAGAGAAAATGGGATTTACTGAGTTTTAAATGCAGATTTTCTGAAGTTGTTATGATTGCAGAAATTGGTTGCTTAATATATGTGTTGGTCTCAACTTCTGCAGTTGGCGAGAAACACAGGTAACACATGTTTATAAACTCAGTAACTTTTAATATACTAGAGTTCCTTGTCAATTGCAAAATTATGCAAAAACTCGTTTAAGTAGTTTCACTCCTAAAGTATGCATCAGAATCATGTCACTTGTGAGTGTTAATGCAAGTCATTGTTCAATCATTGTTCATGATTTTAGTCATTGTTCAGTCACCGTTCTGATAGTCAAATCATGTCAGATGCCTTTAGTATTGGAACAATATGTATTGTGAATGTTGATTGAAATGTGATTGGCATTATATGTTTCAGAGAATACCTTGCATGTTTCAAGCAAAGTGGCGCATTTGTTGGCCTTTTTTTTAAGGCTCAGTTGAAAATTCTCTTACATATAAAAGTAAATGTAAAATATAATCAGACATGTAAATGTGGAAGGATTGTGGAATCCCAGACTTGGACAAAGGAGGCTCATGTTTAACTCGCCTGAGCTTCATTTTTTTTTCAAAATCATTTTTTCTTTTTACAACTCTTATAAAGGTTGTGAATATTGATGACAAAAAAAAGCAGCACAAAACTACCAATATTGTGAATCCGGAAAGATGGTTGATGACTTATGCTAACACATATTAGGCTTGTTTTCGAATCTCTCCAACATCATTTTTTGAAATGATATTTTTTTCATCTTCAACAACCCTTATGAATGTTGTTATACAGTTATTCACTACCTTTACGATATAAGTTGTTAAAGTCTAAAGGTGGTCACTACTCTTTCCAACTCTTTTCACACAAAACGTTTTGGTTTGATTCTCGTCACTACTCTTTGGTCTTAAGAGTTGGACGTTTTTTACTTTGACAACTTTTTGTTTGAAAAACGTTGTAAAACATGCCACCTTTTACAACTTTAAAAATATGAGTTGTTAATCTACAATTGTAGATTACTATTTTTCCCGTCGTGAGAGTGTTCTTGGCATTTCACGTTTTTCCATTTGAAGGAGTTGGGTCTATTTTGAGAAATAATACACAACAATGTAAGAGAAAAAGAATATCAGCTGGTCAGCTAAGATAAGTTGTTTGCTAAAACTCCCCTATACTTGACGGTTGATACTTGATAATTAGACACATGAATGCACCAATTTCAAACTTTGAATGTAAGCTCGTGTGACGAGCACACTTTGCATTTTAAATGTATTAGATAATCACTCTATATAATTTATCATATCTATAGATTAAACCTAGAATAAATCGTATTCATCCTAGTTTAAACCTGTATGAAACTAGTTTCATCCTGCATAGATTGATAAAAAAAAAATCTCCAGGATGTATTTGATTTCATCTTATATATTTTTATAAATAAACATGTTTTCCTCAAAATGTATGTCATGTGACTTATATTTAGTTAGCTTATAGTCGGGTTTCCCTTAATAATAGCACGTCTGCCTTAATAACACTAACGTGTAGTCGAGTCATTTGGCAATTGTTGCCTGTTAGGTAAAGAGCACATGTCCGGCTAGGATTGAGTATTCACTAGGGTTTACTCCCAAATCATGAGCATATTTAAGTTGTAATGAAACCCTATTTGAGTGTAAGTATGAGTTAATGAAGTATTAAGTGGCTGCTACGTCAGAGTTATTATTATCCGATCAATTTCCGTTCATTTTCCGTTGATTTCACTCTCAATTGTACTAAGAACAGTACAATTGGCATCAGAGTCGTTCATTCCTATCTTCCATCATGGTGCTTCAGTCTTGCAAAGAGTTATAGGAAACCAAAACTAGACAGCAAGCTGAGATTGATCTTCTACATTTGAAGGTAAACAATCTAGTTGTGCAAATCAGTACAACGTCGACGAAGGATGATGTACAGTCGATGAAGGTTGAAATTGAAGTTAGTATGCAGTCAATTAAGGCATATATTGAAAGGGTCTGAAATCTCAATTGGATTTTTTTTTCTAATAGAGATCTTAACAAAGATCAAAATGGAGCTCAGGGTTCTAATCAGGGCTTCTCTAATGGTGGATCTCCTTTTACTTCTCATTCTGGTGGTCGAGATTTCACTTCACAACATCGTATTCCAAAGCTTAACTTTCCACGTTTTGATGGCGATAACCCAAAAAGATGGATTCAGAAATGTAATTACTACTTCCAAATGCAAAATATCCAAGATATCAACAAAACAAGGATGGAAGCAATCCATTTGGATGGTAAGGCAAGTAAATGGTATGATAATTTTTGTCTTAATAAAGAAGATATTCCTTGGCAGTATTTTTGTGCTAACATTTGCTTAAGATTTGAGAATCCTGCTTATGATAATACCATTAGGTTGTTCAATAAATTGGCTCAGCTAACTACTGTAAATGCTTATTTTGAGGAGTTCGAGTATTTAAAGGCTTTACTGTTAAGTGTTCATCAGGCCTTTCCCGAATCTTACTTCATAAAAAGTTTTATTGGTGGCTTAAAAGAAGAACTTAAGAGTTCAGTTCTCATGTTTGAACCAAAAACATTAGTTCATGCTTTTTCACTAGCTAGGATGCAGAAAAAGACCTTTGCCTTGCAACAAAAAACCACTAATCCCATTCCAAGAAATTTTCCTAACTCCTTCTGCACCACTAGACCTTTTAAATCCACTACTTTCACTCTCTAACCCACTTTTGTTCCTATGTTATCACCTCCTCAACCACCACTACCTAAAGCCATCTCCAACCTACCACTCAAAAGACTCACTCCTGAGCAAGTCCAAGCCGAGAAGGCCAAGGGGCTATGCTTTGATTGTGATGAGTTTTACAAAAGAGGCCACATATGTAAATAACAATATCTATGTGTTTTGATAGGAGAAGAGGCTGAGGAAATTTCTGAAGAAGGAGTAGAGACTGGGCATGACACTAAAGAGGAAACTCTTGTTGAGAGTGATATGAAAGTCTCATTACATGCCTTGACAGGTAATGTCTCAGCTGATACTATTAGGATACCTGGTTTTGTCAAAAATAAACCTATCTCTATCCTTATGGATACTGGTAGCACTCACAATTTTATTGACTGTGCATTAGCTACAAGTTTACAGTGTTCTATTGAGCAAACTGCTAGTTTACTGGTCACTGTGGCAAATGGTGATAAAACTATGAGTTCTGGCATCTTCTCTAAACTGGAGTGGACTATGCAATGACACAAATTTTGTGGTGACTTGAGACTCCTTCCATTGGGAGGTTGTGATATTACTTTGGGTGCAGATTGGTTAAGAAACTTTGGAGATGTACTTTTCAATTTATCCAAGTTATGTATCACCTTCAAGCACAAAGGCAAGAAGATAACCTTAACTGGTATACAACAAAAGTCTTCTTTAAGCATGATGAGTGGAGGAGAAGTTAAAAGGTTCTTTAAGAAGCATTCTCATAGAGTAGTTGGCCAACTTTTTTCCATCTCAGCCAACATTGTTCAATCCACCCCACCCCATCACCACCACAAATATCTAATGTCCTCCACCAGTTTCCTGATGTGTTCTCTGAGTGAAAATCCCTCCCACCTCAAAGAAACTTGGACCATAAAATCCCTCTCAAACCTAGTACAGTCCCTGTCAATTTATATCCATACAAGTGCCCCTATATTCAAAAAACAGATGTAGAAGGTTTAGTACAGGAAAAGCTCCAATTTGGCATCATCCAACCAAGCAACATCCCTTTTGCATCTCCAATTTTGTTTGTCAAGAAGAAACACAATTCTTGGAGGTTCTGTGTTGATTAAAGGAAGTTAAACAACATCATAATAAAATATAAATTCCCAAGACCAGTCATAGAAGAGATATTGAATGACCTACATGGCTCCAAATATTTTTCCAAGATTGATTCGAAGTTGGGTTATCATCAGATCAGGATTGTTCCCTCTGACATCCACAAAACTGCATTCAGGACACATCATAGCCACTTTGAATTCAAGGTAATGCCATTTGGCCTCACCAATGCCCCTGCAACTTCTCAAGCTCTCATGAATACTGTTTTTCAAAGACATCTTAGGAAGTTTATTCTGGTGTTTTTTATGACATCTTAATATACAGTCCCTCTCTAGAATCTCGCATACTTCACTTACAAACCACACTAGAAATTCTAAGAGAACGTAAAGCTTTTTTCCAACTTCCCTAAATGTTGTTTTGGTCAGTCGAAATTAGAGTATTTAAGTCATATTATCACAACTAATGGGGTTAAGGCTGACCCTGAGAAGCTTTCTGCTATGGTTGAGTGGCCTATCCCTACAACTATTAAGGCACTTAGAGGATTTTTTGGGCCTCACTGGTTACTATAAAAAAATTGTGAAAAACTATGGTCTCATTAATAAGCCATTGACTGACTTATTAAAGAAGGATGCTTTTGCTTGGTCTCCTGCTGCAACTGAGGCTTTTAATAATCTCAAATCAGCTATGACAACTGCTCATGTGCTGGATTTACCTAATTTCACAAAGCAGTTTGTTTTGGAGACTGATGCTTGTGATTTGGGTATTGGAGTTGTTCTTATGCAAGAAGGCATAACTATTTCTTTTTACAGTAAGTCACTTAGACCCAGAGCTGGTGCCTTATCCACCTATGAGAAGGAATTATTATTTATTGTCCAAGCTGTCACTAGATGGAAACAGTACTTACAAGGGCAACATTTCGTAATAAAGACTGATTACCAGAGCATCAATTACTTCTTGGAACAAAAGATTTCCACTATCTTAAAACAGAAGTGGCTCATGAAGCTCATTGGGTTTGATTATGAGATACAATACAAAAAAGGATCAGACAATAAGGTAGTTGATGCTCTCTCCAGAAGGCCTCACACTACTGGTGACTTCCATGTTGTTGTTGTCTCTCAACCTGCTTGGTCACGGGACATTATTTCCGACTATGATGCAGATATTAAAGTCCAGTGTATAATTACTCATCTTGCACTTGCTCCTGCCTCTGCATCAAACTTTAATTATATGGATGGTATACTTAGATACAAAAACAGATTGTATGTTGGCAGCTCAGCCAACATTATAACCAAAATTCTCAGTTCCGTTCACCCCTCCATTATGGGAGGACATTCTAGGATTCAAGTTACTTATGTCAGAGCAAAGATATACTTCTTATGTCCTGCAATGAAGAAGGATATTCTATATTTTGTTTCTGGTTGTGATGTTTGTCAGAGAAATAAAGGAGAGCACACCTACCCTGCTGGGATGCTGCAACCTTTACCAATTCCTGATCATGTCTGGCAGCATATTTCCATGGACTTTATTGAAGGCCTACCAATGAGTGAAAGAAAATCTGTTATTCTGGTTGTGGTGGATAGGTTGACAAAATATAGTCACTTTATTGGCTTACATCATCCTTTTACTGCTTTATCAGTGGCCAGAGAATTCATATCTCATATATTCAAACTGCATGGTCTGCCTACTTCTATTGTCTCTGACAGAGACAAGATCTTCACCAACAACTTCTGGCAGGACCTCTTCAAGGCCTTGGGCACCCAACTACATTTAAGCAAAGCTTACCATCCTCGGAATGATGGCCAAACTGAGAGGGTAAACTCATGCTTGGAGAACTATTTGAGATGTATGTGTGGCCATCAGCCCAAGAAATGACACTTATGGCTTCCATTGGCAGAGTGGTGGTACAACACCAACTATATACTAACTTGAAGATGAGCCCTTTTCAAGCCTTGTATGGATACACTCCTCCACATTTAGATTTTCCTTCTACAGTAACCATCTCAGTTGGTGTTGTTGAAGAATATTTGAAGAAAAGAGGTGTTGTCCTAGACATTTTGAAGGGTGCTCTCCGCCACTCTCAAGAAAGAATGAAATTCTTTGCAGACTTTAAAAGAACTGACAGACATTTTGAAGTGGGGGATAAGGTCTACCTAAAGCTCCAACCTTATAGGCAGGCATCTGTGTCATTAATAAGGAACCTCAAGCTAGCTGCTAAATACTATGGGCCTTTTATTATTTTGCAGAGAATTGGATTAGCAGCTTACAGACTCCAGCTACCAGCTGAAGCTAGAATCCACCATGTCTTCCATGTCTCTCAGCTCAAGAATCAAATTGGTGTCAGTCACACTCCTTCCCATGCTCTGCCAACTTTGGACACTGATGGTTAGATACTTGTTATTCCTGCAGCAGCACTGGATTCCAGGACCATTACCAGAAATGGGATGGCTATACCACAACTCCTCATTCACTGGAACAATGCAACACCTGAAGATGCTACTTGGGAAGATGCATCACACATTAAACACCATTTTCCTAAGTTTAATCCTTGAGGACAAGGATTTTGTGATGGTATTGTCATCTGACTTATATTTAGTTAGCTTATAGTCGAGCTGCCCTTAATAATACCACGTCTTCCATAATAACAGTTACGTGTAGTCGAGTCATTTGGCAATTGTTGCATGTTAGGTAAAGAGCACGTGTCCGGATATGATTGAGTATTTACTAGGGTTTACTCCCCAATCATGAGCATATTTAAGTTGTAACGAAACCCAATTTGAGGGTAAGTATGAGTTTATGAAGTATTAAGTGGCTGCTACGACAGAGTTACTATTATCCGATCAATTTCCGTTCATTTTCAGTTGATTTCACTCTCAATCGTACTAAGAATAGTACAATGTATTTGTTTTCATCCTGCGTATTTATATTTAAGGTGATGGACCGATGGTGGTGTTTTTTGTATTTTTATTACTATTGAAGGTGGTGGTGTTTGTTGCGGTTGAAAATGTTGGTAGTGGTGTTTAGATCTTATTCGATATATTATGCGGAGGAAGTATATATTTTAAAGTCAAGATACAACCAGTTTCATCCTAAGAGTCTATGGAATAATTTTTCCTTTTTTAGTTTAAGAAATGAGGCATCCAGTTTCATCCTATTTATTTTTCGGATAATTTGTTTTATTTTCAATTAAGCCAGGATGTAAACCGTTTCATCCTATCTTTTTTTTTCTGAAAAAAGAACTTTGGAATTCAGCATCTATAATGGATCTTGTTTTGTGGATAATCTAAAATCCTTTCCAAAAGAAATAAATTTTATTGTATATGGATATATATTTTTGAAGTTATGAATTTTCTTGTAATCAGTTTTTAAAGAGGAGAGAGAAAAGATAAAACAAGAAAAAATATAATTACGAAGGATATAATTGTCTAGGATTTTTGGTGTCCATTTCACCCAATCTTAATGTTTACTTGTCTACTAGAACCATGTTTTAGGAATTGACCCATTTTCTCCTTACACTTAGAATCATATTATTGGGGCTTAAATACCTATGGGATTTGGAGGCTTATAGGATATCTGAAATCCTAAGTTTGGATATGGAGAACCTAGTTCATATGAAAAGTCAAACTCTCAAATTGTAGCAACAAAAAAGAAGAAAAATGGTTGCCCGATGTACTACCGAAGAAGATATTGCAATCATAAGAGCGTCACTCACGGAGAGAAAGCATGACGAAGATCAAGGCATTAATGTGGGCGAAAATTTTGATTCTCAATGGAACCGTCAATTTATGGTCTTTGTTTCCATAGATGGTAATGAAAACGGAAGATCAATGAACCAAAAAAAGGAAAGGTTCGAGGAGATATACCTAGAAATTGAAGTTTTAAAGGGGAAATTGAAACGGGTGAATGCGGTGAGTCCCGATATGTCCTTTTTAAAACGGGTGAGTATGTTTAAAATTTGTTGATAAAGTAAGTTTAGAATGAAATACTAACTTAATCTTGATTTGTTTTTAAAAAAGTCTGGGCACTTTGCCGACATAAAGATATTCGTCGCAAAGAATTTGAACATGAGAAATGTTACTGGATCACGAAAGAGTTTATTGATATTTTCAGCCAAACTTGACTATTTGGGTGTAATACTCTATGTTTCCTTTTTTCCATTTGGGTATAACTATCGAATGCAACGCGACCTAATTATGTAATGATAAAATTATAAATTGATGAATGAAAGTGAAATTTTTGATGGAATACGGCAACAAAATTTACAAAACCTACCACTATTACAGCTAGGTAAACCAGCCGTAATTATGGGAAACCTATATTTACGGCAAGAATATTCTGCCATAACCTGTTAAATCCCAGGCGAGAAAGGAAATTCCAAGTCGTATATGTTTCTGGAAGACTTGGTACGACTTGGAAACTCTATGGACCCGACGGATATTTTGGTTCCGATTGGGTAATGGTCCGTTATTCAAACCGTAAATATGATTTTTCAGTTTTTATGGTCAAAACGGCTAGGTCATTTGTTCTTGTAACCTAGCCGATAATACATAAAAAATTGAATCGGAATTTTTTTAAGAAATTTTAAGAAATTGAAAAAATAAAAAACTCAATAGACCAAAATGGTTTTTCATTCATTGAATCGGAAGAGCATAAATGTCTACATTGATAGGATAGATCATAACATTTGAAATAAATTTTTATTTGTATCGGTCAAAAACATAGGTACTATTTTCCAAGATGTGATAGCTATCATTTTGTTTGAACTATTTCCCATGAACTGCCTCATATTGGCGGTGAGCCCTTAACCTCACATTGGCGGTGAGCCCTTGACCACTATGGAAACAAATACGTTATAGTGTTATTCAAAACGATTTCTAATGAAACAACTTTTCAAAAAACTTACTCTTATAACAGTCGACATAGTGGAATTGGCTTTCTTCATGGATTTCATTTTGTTTTTTGAAAGCTTCGCATTCTTCAAGGATTTTCTCGAATCTTTCCTTAACGATTTCCAAATATTTTCCATTGTGATTTCCTTTTAGTGCCACAAAAACTATGAAAACACGGTTCCAAAAAGAAAGAGATGTTGATCAACGTCAATGTCTAGATCTTCATCATGTTTTCTAACCGCCGTCCATACTCTAACAATCGCAGAATCTTCAAAATAAAGGTAGAGAGTCACCATAGCGTATTTTCTTCTTCTTTTTTGAATGAGAACTAGATGAAAATGAATATTATAGCTTATAACTAGAATTTGGGTGAGGAAAAGATGATAGAATAGTCTCTTTTTATAGGGTTGAATGACCTAACGACTATTTTCTTTTTCGAAAACTATCCATTTAGGTCATCAACCATATTTGTGAAAGTTAAAAAATGCAATAAATGCATTGGTTGAGAGTGTTCATGCCCAAAATGATCTGGGTATTCCTGTCGTGTGTTTCATTTACGGTTGGGTATGCAGCCGTGATTGAGACTCAGGTGACTCTGGTAAGTATTCGACCAGGAGTTCATCTTAAGCCAGCCGTAAAACTAGATTTCGACCAGGAGTTCTTAAATGCCGAACCGTAAATCTTTTTAACGGCTTGGAAAAGAAATTTTTCGGCCGTTAATACATATTACGGATGGGACGACAACATCTTCCCAGCCGTAACCAGTAAAAAGCAGGTTTTTTTCCAATTTCTAATGGATTTGAATAAATCAAATTTTCTAATGGCGGTTGATTACAAGGTTTTCTAAACTAGTTTAAGGATAGGTTTCATCAGTTTTTCTTCAAAATTTTCAAAACAAAATCACCAAAACCATCTTCCTTCTTCTTTTAAATAAAAAAAATAATGATTCTCAAAAAATTAATTATTAGATTAATCTTATATATTAAGCAATCATGATTAGTTTACTTAATCATTATAATTATCACTAATCAAATCGAAGATACATTGCATATTACTCCATTGAAAATGATAGGTTAAGGGGTTATAAGAATTACTATTTCATGACTCATAAAGCCCCAATGGTAGAGTTCTCCACTTAACATGTCATATTGCAATTCATTGCGAAACCGTAGTTACTTTCTCAATTCATGTTCACGGCCTCCTACACACATGGGACAAACTAAATAAAATGTTCATTCATATTGTTGGGTGGGGCTATCTTAGCTTCATCTTCATGGGACAAATCTGTTCGCCTGTGGGATGTGTTTTTACATGTGTATGTGCGTAAGTAAAAACTTGAGAAAAGAACAACAAAAAAAATAGAAGAGCTTGGAATTAGTCATTCAAAGAAAAGAAAAGAAAATCCCAGCTATAAGTGAGAGATCATGATAAGAAAAGACCAATTATCTGCTACTGCTCAAAATCTTATTCTTAAATTTCATCATAATTAGCTGGCTTTAGTACTACTCGAGGAAACTGAAACCGAGCTCTTCACGTAACTATGGAACGATAGTGAATTTGACGTGTACTCATCCTCATCTTCTACCAAAGTCGTAGACATTTTCTTCTTTGGATCATATAAAAGCAAAGCCTTTCTATTGGGCCCATGTCTGTTGTAGCCAACCTCTAATAGACTATCTCCGCTCTTTAGACACTTGATCCTTCTCAAACACCCAGACCTTCCCATTTCAGGTGATGTCAGTTTTGAAATGTTGTAAAGTTTAGTCCATGACTCTTTCTTTCCGTAATCCTCCATCAACCATACTTGAAAACCAAGGTTTACATTACTATAAAGCATGGAAAGACACCCATCCACCACATCAATACATGTGGTGTAACCGCACTTCTTGAAATTGGTTTTTGGCTGTTGGATTCCTCTAACGAGCTCATCTGTCATATGTAAAGCAATCAAGTCTTCGGACGAAGAGGATGACTGCCAATGACATGCTCCATTACAGAACACCCCGTACTTGGGTGATTGCGAAGATAGTAGCCAAGGGAATTTTTGAGTTTATTCCAACCGTTTCCATAAACCCGATCTAACTGAATAGATCTTAGCTTTGTATTGGTTGAGATTGCTTGTAAGACATACGAACTTGTAATCATCACTCTTTGAGTCGTAACCAAACCCATATGCTATCAATGTTGAGAGGCCACGTCTGGAGTTATTATAACCTTTAGTTTGATCATCAGGAGGGCTGGGTATAACTTTGTAGTCCCCAGTAGATGGGTTCCATAAACTAAAATTTGAACTAAGATCATCCTCCTGATCATTAATGTGTAGGCAAAACAAGCCATTACAACAACCCACAAAACTACACAAAACTAGTTCTATAGTAGTTATTATTATTATTAATAACGTCAACACCATCAAGTAAACCAATCCTAGAGTAATCATCTTCATTTTCATCGTCATCGTCTGGGCAATGATCAATACGATCACGTAATATTGATGATGATAATGATTTGTTATCTATAGAGTACATGTTGTTGTCGTATACAATCATGATACTAAAGTTAAACTTTATCATGTCAATAAGTTTAGGGTTATCAAATAGGATGCTCCAAGGTTTTGACACACACCTGAATTTTATGAGCGATGTAGGAGGTAGCCTCGAATGTATGTCGGTGATAATTGCTTCTGGCAGTTGGGGCATTAAAGGGTTCGAAACAACAGCTATTTCCTCGTTCATCTTCAGATGTTCTTCTTCTTGTTTCTTCTCGTTCATCTTCGGATCTTCTCCCTCTTGTTTTCGTTGGTGTATGAGTACTTGGCTGATCATATATTCCTGCATCTGTCTGAATTTTCATCGGGAAAAAGAAAACAACTTCAACAAGGAGTCCCTTTTATAAGGAAAGCCTGGAAAGGGAATAAAGATGGAAATAGAGTTTACGTGGAAAGGGCACCGGTGCCCATATAAATCTTCATAACATCGCCTGCTTAACTAGTTATGATAAATTTTGAGGACCCCTATTTATGGTAATTGTTCTATCTGTATTCTTTCATCACTGTATCTCTTGACGGTAAATTTCTCGTGTTATGAAAACAATCTATGTTTGTTTATTAATCCCAGCCACCGTGTGATTCTGCAGCGTATTTCATTTAAAAAACCAAAATTTAGTCCGTCCTGATGGGGCACTAATTAAGGGCTCTATATCCATGAAAATGGAGCTAGTACTTTGCACTAGGTGCTACCATGAAAACGGAGCTAATACACTAAATTTGCAAGAGCTTAAAAGACTCGAACAGCAAACGCTCTAAAGGAGACTTTGCCGAAGACAAAAATATTAAGGCCGTCTAACTATTCCCGTAGTGATTGACAATCAAACAGGCATTCATAACCATCTTGTAACTACTGTAACAGGTCATTTAAATTTAACGGAAACCGTAACATAATCAGACTAATTATTGTCATAATTAGTCTGATTATGTTTCTGGTGAACCAATATCACCATTAGTGATCATCTTCTTCCTGTTAGACCCGCTTTTTTTCCTTTTTTCCCTTGAGCTTCTTTTTCTGCTCGCTCTCTTCAGATGATGCCTTCTTCCTTTTCACGGGGAGTGATGCATCTTCATCATTTTCTGACATCTGCTTCTCTTGCTCATTGTCCTCGTCATCATCAACTACTTGCTGGACAGACTTCTTTTTCTTTGGCTTGAGCTGCTTCTCTTGCTCATCGTCATCGTTACTGTCGACTTCTTGCTGGACAGGCTTCTTCTTTTTCTTTGGCTTGAGCTGCTTCTCCTGCTCATCGTCATCGTTACTTTCGACTTCTTGCTGGACAGGCTTCTTCTTTTTCTTCTTAAGCCTGAGCTGCTTCTCCTGATCATTTTCTCTAGATGACTTCTTCCTTCTCACAGACACATCCTCATCATCCTCTTCCTTCTCCTGTACCTTTTCTCCTTGACCAATTGCAGCTGTAACTGTCTCTGTTTAACAGTCGGGAAACGAACAACATAACAGATTAAGCAGAGCAGGCATTCCAAATGAGACCAACAAATATCTAAAATAAATGAAGAAAAATATAACTTCATATTGCACAATAAAATTCTAAAATAAATGGGGATACAAGCGAATGATAAAAAGAGAACGAAAAATACGAATAAAAAGAAAACACTCACCTTTGTCACAGAAATTTGAATCAAAAACTACTTTCGTGAGATGCTGCTTCAGGAAAACCTACATCCCACATTATATCTTGTTAGGGTCCCATCTTGTTAAAGATAGTAAATACTTAAAAAACTTGTCTTGAGAAGTCTACAGAATTTTCATAACGACTTTTGTCATAACGATACGAATGCACAGAATTTTCATAACGACTTTTGTCATAACGATACGAATGCAGTAATCGTGAACTTAGAGATATCTAAACTGGAGTCCAATTCCAAAATTAGTTTCTAATCCCTAACTATCATCAAGATGATTACTTTTGCTATCTGATACTCAAGAGAAATTTCAAATTTTTATACCTTCGTAAAGAGGATATCTTAGAGGAAAACGCACACTGGTCTACCAGTGAACCATAGAGATTTATGGTGTTTTTAAGTTAAATAACAGAAATAAGTAAAAGTTTGTATTAGACATCATATATAGGTCTGTAAGTAGGATTGGTTCATAGGGAGTTCACTGGACAGAAGTTGAGTAACATACAGCAGAGAGAGGTTGTCGTGTCTTTATGTCCCAGAAGCGCAAATATCTATCGAGTCCTGTAAAAAATATAAACTATTTGGTTAACGAGTAGCTATAATACAAGACAATAAACAAAGAAGAACGCAAAACCCTTTTGGAGTCTGCAAAATAAATAAACAAGGACATGAAGGAGAGAACAGATTAACCGAAATCAGCAGATAAAGGCAAGTGAAAAATATACAGGGAGACCTTAAAGATCCATTATCAACTCACCACATGAGGCAATCATGGGGAACTCTGGATGCCTAACTATGGATCTAATGCTTCCACTGCACTTCCCTGTAAAGCATCCAAGTACTTTCCCTGAAAATATAATAAGTTTTAGAAGGGAACAATATGTGTCAACAATTACTCATAAGAATCATCACATCTTGCAATAGATGTAAATGGGTGGCAGGCAAAACAAGAAATCTTCAGATTCAACATAACTACAACATGTACCTGTACGCATATCCACTGAGGCAAGGTCACCACCTCCAGTTCCAAAATAGATTGTGTGACCATCTAGGTCTTCGGTAACTGATTTGATGGCAGTTTCTCGGAAATCAAAAGATATAACAGGTCTTCTCTGTGCGGATATATCGTAGAGGCGAACCTGTGTCAGAAGGTAAATAAAGTTTGTCAAAGTGCAGTTTCCATCCAGCATCAAGTTTCCAAAAGGGGCATGTTAGATTTCCATGTACTGAAACATCGAATATAATATGTCATAAAAGTAACTAACCCATAAGGAGCATCAATTTACACATAGAAGTATAATATGTATACGATAACATGCAATCGATGTACATGAAGTGAATACCAGTTGAGACGTAGAAAACTAGAATGTCTTTGGTAATCAGACGAAAGCCCTGCTAATAACTTTCTCAGAATATTACCTGATGACTATTGGTGCCGGTTACGATTTTTCGATGGTCATCCTTACTGAGGAATGTTGCAGCAGTAAACCATGTTGGAGTGAATATATCAAGACTGTCTTTCTTAGGCTTCAAAAGGCAAAAGTAAAACCTTAATCAACAGTCTAATCAAGTGAAGAATCTTGATAATCATTAGAAAAGAAAAATCGTAAAACGATTTAGTATGTAAAAATGAGAAGGCTTACGGATTTAGCATTCCAGGTCTTAGTACATGATTCAAGATCCCACACATTGATTTCTACACCCTTCCTAAGTTTGACAACCACAAAATCATCACTTTCACTAATTTATTCATTGAGAACCTAACTAGTCCATTATACAAAAATAGTGATTAAATTATGCATGAAGAACTCACCCTCCGAATACAGCGTACTTTTCATTACCATCAACAGCAGAACAAAAAATATTACCAGACGAACAAACATCCCACGTCTTCCGAGAGCCATCACTAGAATCGGCAAGCGAACCACCGATTTCAAGCGACCTCAAAATCGCATTTCCTTTCTCTGTACATGTAAGCAATGAGCACGACCTAGCAAAGACACATTACTCAGTCCAACTTTCTATAAACTTATACACATTTCAGAATTATGCAACACTTGTTCACAATTTGAATTCATCACTTACTGGAAAGAAAACCTCAAAACATCAGTGTTGTATGTTACTAAGTAGCCCACTTTTTATAAGTTTCAGTGATCATCCCATCCAAACAATATTCAAACTAACAACTGAAATTCAAAAGCAAAGAATTTGACGAAACCTTCCAATGAAATACTTTACCTAGATGATAACCCAGAGTTCTCTTTTCTGAATAGATGTAGTCCAGAAATAGGATTGTCACTACTATCTTCAAGTGTCTCAGAAGCACGAATTTCTCCGTTTAATGGATTAAGCACCTCAATCTGCAATTAATTCATCAAAAAGACATTTTTTTTTTTCAATTTCCAAACAAATCAAAAAAAAACCTAATGTATGTGGTAAATGAAATTCCTAACAACCCTAATGTATATCTCACCTGGCCGTTTTTCCTAGCCACAGCCAATAACTAGAATCAATGAAACCCACAAAAGTTAGAATCAAATAATCGAAAGATAATCAATAAGACCAAATGATTAAATCAAGAAAGAGGGGAAAAGATGAACAACATACAGGATCGGATTTACGGTCATTAATGGAAACATTAAGAATACATCTTGATTTATCAGGTGCACCCCATGTTTCAACAACTTTAGGAGTAATATCGGCTGCTGCTGTAACAACTTGTGGTTGGTTAGCATCTGTTACTGCTGAACGAGATTCAATAACTTTGATTAAACCAAGAATATCAAAAGTTAAAGCTCGTATTGGAGGACACCCAGGCAGCTCCAATGTAGTTGTTCTTGGCATCTCTACTGCGTTTTCTTCTCTCTTCTTTTTCTCTTCTCCGAATTGAAGAGTCAGATATAGTGTTGTTTAGGGTTTAATAAGGGTTTTAGGGTCTGAAAACTTTGTTGTGGAAGAAGGGTATCGAAGAAAGCAAGGCTGTTAATAGGGGTTCCCAAATTATTTGGGGTGTAACAATCCCTTACCACTACTGTGTAATTTTGTCCTATATGTACTTTGGTACACCCAAGCAATTTGGTACCCCTATTAGCAATCTTGGAAGAAACCCGCACAAGAAGTATAGTAGAAACTCTATAAATTAATATTGTGGGGACCATCAAAAAATATTAATTAAGCGAGATATTAATTAACTGATAAATTAATAACTATTAATTTATAGATAAATTTCATATCAAATAATTAGTTTTTATATAAACAAAATACCATATCATATCTTTTATATTTCCTATATAAATACAATATTAATATCAAATCATATTTTTATAACTATAATGTCCAATCATATTTTTTATTTCTTATACAAACACAATATCAATATTAAATCATATTTTTTAATTAAATTTTACTCCCTCCGTTTCACAAAGACAGTCCGCTTTGGCTTTCTCAAAATATTAAGGAGACCACACTATTTTACTTGACTACCCTTAGTTACTTACCTATTTTATTTTAATAAAAATCATAGTAATAAAGACTATCCAAAATTGGTGTGAGAATTATAAATACAAAATATAAAAGGGAAATTTAAAAGATATTGAATTTAAGAAGTATAAACTTTATAAGAAAATCTAATTTTTATAGTTAAATGGATATTTCCTTAAAAGGAATGAAGGATATATTTGTTTCCTCAATTATACTAATTTCTTTAATATTTTAGATTGGGTCACGTTAAAAATGGATTTATGAATATAAAGAATTCAAGTGTATATTAGAGATTTCATTGAAAAAGTATGACTATAAACAGAAGCTGGACACAATTTTGAAACTGACGAAAAAGGAATAGAGGACGGTCTTTCAGAAACAGAGGGAGTATTTATTATCAAAAAAGAAAAAATTCATATAGCAATACAATATGAAATCATACTACTAACAAATAAAAAATATTTTATATAAATACAATATGAAATCATACTATCAACACAAACAAATCATACACACAATATGGTTTCTCATCTTAAAGTTGTTAAAAAATCAACAATGACCGATGAAATTCGTAGAGCATTATGCAAGCACAACAAGGATGATCCAACAACGCCAAAATTTCTTACAATGATAAGAAAAATTAGAGATGAAATTCAATGCGATATTAATTTTAGCAAAAAACAGAAGACAATTAAATCATTTTTCAAAAAGTCTTCGTAAATCATTAATGTATTGAATATATATATATATATATATATATATATATATATATATAATGCATTATTAATTTATATTTTATATGGGGCCTACATAGGTAATCAAAAAAGTATTATCTTATAATTTTAGAGAATTATTAATTTGGCACGTTGTCCCCAACTCGGACCGGCCAAAAGTATTATTTAAGAGAATTTATTAAATAATCGAGTATTAATTAAAAGAGTTTAGAGAATTTATTAAATAATCGAGTATTAATTAAAAGAGTTTCTACTGTAGTAGATCGAGGAATAAAATGTTTGTGACATTTCAGCCCAAGATAGATATAATAGGGGTTCATAGGACTCGACAGATATAATAGGGGTTCATAGGACTCGACAAGGGTTAAAGAGTGGGTCTCTCAAATTTCTAATTGTGCCTGTTGTCACAAATACAGAAAAAAGAAGCAAGACTCACTACACACAAAAACTTCTCAAATTGAACAAAAACGAACAAATAATCGGTACAGCATCATGTACAAACATGGGGAAATATCCACACCGGAAATGGGAAAGAAAAGCTCAGCACACAAACCTTCCCCGAAAAAACCTAATTTCAGAATGCAATTTCATATTACAGGATGAGGAATATCAAAGAATAATATAGCCAAACATGCAAGCAAATTAAAATGAAATGGCATACAACTAATGAACTTGCGTTCTACTATTTCCTTTGCTTAGCATATACCACTCTTGCAAAACTGCTGCCTGAAGTGCACGGTGCTCAGCCTCTTCTGCTGTTAGTTTCGATAGCGTTGAAGGTCCTTTATTTTCATCATCTTCTTCTTCATCTACGCCGTTCTCCTTCTTACCCTTCTTCCCTTTCTTCTTTCTCTTCTTCTTTTCCTCTTCCTCTTCCTCGCCTGATCCCTCTTCTGATTCTTCTTCAGGCTCGTCATCAAGGTTGGAATCTTTAGGTGGAGGCTGAGCAGCCTTAAGCAGTGATATCCGCTCCATTGATATGCGTAGTCTTTCAATGCTAGCCTGTTTGACTTCATCTTCAGGCATGTATTCTACATCCCCATCTGTAATATCGTCTAACCACCCCTGCAGATCTGATTCAATCTCCTTAGTGATTGACGCATCAGAGGCTCTGATCACAAATTTACACATCATAGTTGTCGTTTCATCTCCTAGGTCAACATTCCTGCTAACTTCACTGGCACCAAAGATCATCATTCCCACGAAACCTCCATGCCAGGTTTTGGCAGCAAAGCAAAGCTGTTCCATGTACAGAAAGACCAATTTCCACTCAGCAAATAGAATAGCTACTAGTGGTAATCAAATGAGAAAGCAAGCAGGATTTCAAGAAGGAATACAGTCCTCATGATGGGGTTAGGAACATACAATATACTAAAGTATTTCATCAACGTAGCCCAAAGAATCATTAGATAACCCATAGTCAAATCATTAGATATTAAAATAACAAAACAAAGAAATATGGGACTTACTTGAAACCCTGCAACCGTGCGGAGAATGTGAGAGCAGACATTATGGAAAAGCTTAGAAGAGAGAGACTTGAGACCGCTGAGGAAGGGAGAAGCCCCATATTGCTGTGCAGCAGTAGCTTTGAAACCACTTCCTTCATAAGTATATGCACCTGTGTATTCCAATACAGCCGGCAAACTAGGCCAAAGTCGGAAATATTCGACAGGAGAGATTTTGTGTGGCAAGAGAAGATCAGTTAAGGGGATCTTGTAAGGTTGACATCTCAAAACCACAGGTTCTCCTAGCTCTGGCCTTAAGCTTCTCTTTTGTCTCATAACTTGAGGATCTTCTTCCGTATAATCTCCTTCATAGTCTCCTGGACCACGACTTCCATAGAATGGGTAATACAACACTTGAACCCAAAGAGCACTTCTCTCAAACTGGGAGACACCCATCGTCACACTGCACAGCACTGGATCCTAGCAACACCAACACCAAGTAAATATCATAAACAATAACAATCAGAAAGCCACAATGTCGTAGATTAGAAGCTCGAAATTGCAACAAGGAAAAATTTATGTCTTCAGTGAACATGTAGTGTATAAGATGGCTAATTACTAGAGATGGACAGAAAGATCTACTCGTTTAAGTTTCGAATAGAACCTGTGAACCAAGATTACGCAGCTGCCGCACTGCTTGAGGAGATCCATCCATGAAAAATAGTGCACCAGATACACCGACACGTATATCAACCCTGCTAAGTTCTAATTCAGTCAAGTTCAAGACCTGCAGCACATATATCCGAGGTAAGCACCTTACATGACGACTATGGGCATATATATTTAGGAATTTGCTATCTACAAGAACGAGCAATTGAAAATTTCTTTATTCAAGTTAGAGTTCACACTCGGACTTCTCCTGCATCAAACCGGTTTCGCTTGCCCAAAGACAGAACAAGCAAACATAGTGTCATAGTCACACTTCAATTTTCATATTATAGAAGAGCCTAGTAAGATAAAGCAAGTCAAACAACGAAAACTCTGGAACAAATACAAGTTATACTGAAAACTATGCCCATGTCGAAGGCCTAACCTTGAGATGCAAGGTGACCCTTCCATCATTTGAGTCTGTCAAATGATATGCTTCAACAAAGCATGGATCACTACTACCACTCAAGGTAGCTGCAGTTGGAGGCACCTTCAGGGAAGTAGAGTCGATTCCTTTTGTCAGTAAAACAGTTAATTCACTAGGATCTGGCCTCCATAGCTCCTGAATGGCCTTGTGAACCAATCCTTCCAATTTTCTGTCTTGAGCAGCAGCTGCTTCATAAAACTGAACGGTAAGCTTGTGGTGGCTAAACGGATAATCTCCTCTAGTCTCACTAACTCCAGCCCACCTGAAAAGGGCACATTTTTAGATATAATTACTTAGATGAAACTTGAACTAAGGAATTAGCAGAGAGATCAGAAATTATAATTAAACTAGCAAATAATGTTTTCCCCTGCAAATTGCTACCAGTGCGGTGAATTAAAGTTGCTTAACGAACAAGGAAATAAAACTAACTTGACCATAAATATGCTATTTTCACAACAAAAAACAGGCGGCAGAACATGAGGCTTACTTGCTTTCCTGGTGATTTCCAACGTATTTAAGCCTCTGCAGTATAAGACGACACTGGTGCTTGTTTACAGAATCAGCCAAGGTACTATTTCTAAATTCTTCTAGTTCTTTTGTCAACAGAAGTCCTGCTCTGGGATGGCGTGAACCCAAACGCTGAGCGCATAGAAGAACTGCTTGCACATCTTGAAGCCTATTTGATGTATTTGCGGAGGCATCTACATTGAACAAGACCTTATGCATATTTGTGATGATAATATTCAGCGGATCTTCTGGGTCATCAGCTAAAAGTGGATCTAGACCTTCAAGATCAATGTGTTCAGCAACAGCCCAAATTAGGCGGGCACAAATTCTTGGAGTGTTCACCTAACAAGTGGGATGTCTGTTAATAACCATTCCCGTTTTGAATAGTCAATATGCTCCCAGAGCCTACTTCATAAACAGGTTGTTTTGCCACATGAAGAAAAAAGTTTCACTGAAGAGAGATTTACAAACATAACAAAACAGCGTATATATTTACAGAATGTAGATAACATACCTCCCGCAACTCTTTCACAAGCTCGCGCTGTAAGTTTTGCAGCCTTGTCTCATTAAGAATCTGATCCTGAGAAGCTCCATCCTTGACCCTTTTAACACCTCCCCTGGTGTCATAGATATGGCATAACCTTACCAGCAATTTTAAGTAGCAATCAATAGCATAAGTCCGTCCCTCACAGTCCCATTTAACACAAGGTTTACAAACTTCAACAACCTCCAGAGACGGCTCCGTCCAATTTAATGCACCATAACCAGTTCCATAAGCTAAAGCGCCAATCACTCTACTTTCTGTACCAGTATTCTTTTGTTCTGGTAATGGAAGAGATAACTGAAAACAACTCTCTACCAGTGAAGCAACCAGCTCTTCTCTAAATAAGCTCTTACTTGTAATACTATTAAGATCATCTTTTACCCTCACTTCCTCAAAAAGTGAAACAATATCAGTTCCTGCAAGAGGTTTCTGACCTCTTCGGACACTCTCCTTTGCGAAAAGATCAACGCACAGTGCTGTCCGACAAATGCATGCTAAAGCATGCATACGATCTGATTCTGCTCTTAAGTTTCTTACCATCAGAAGCAATCTCTTAAACAAAGAAACCTACAAGAGAAGATATAGTAGGTGGGTCAAAGTTTCTAAATTCTAATGACAGAAGATAACATCTACATTGTCATATATACACTCATAGTCCCATGTCTTAAACATACCAATAGCGGGTAAGCTATGCTATTCGCTGATTTGATCACGGGCATGGCTAAAAGACTAAACATAAAAGCTAATCAAAATAAGATACCATTGTCTTCTAATTCTTTTGTTTCTTATCTGTAGATGTATATAACAGGATGCAAATACTAAACTTGTTTGTATGGTGACTATGCATAGATGAAATGTCTACAAGATCTATATTATGTAACTCAATTAGAAGGGACAATGGGCACCTGGTATGAATATGTGATATGATGAACTGAGGGAGAGTGTGAGAAAAGGAGGGAAAGTGTGTACCTGCATATGGAGATCCAGTAAGTGTAGGTTGGTGACGACGGCCCTGACTATGCTTTCTCTAGCAGACGAGAACTCTTGTCTATCCCACAGTGTGAGAATTGCAGTGATTGATGCAGAAGCCCACTCAGGCTTACCTCCAGGAACATCAGCCAAATATAACATATTTATTCCAACTTCAAATATCAAAGCTGGATCCAACGACGAAGACAAAAAGGGATTCAAATGTGTAACCACATCTAAAACTCCAACAACCTTCTCAGCATTTCCCAGTTCCTGCATATTCGCACCTACAACCCCATTACCAGAAGCCTTCGAAAGCTTCCGGAAAACTTCAACAGAACCTGAACCAATTGCTTTAACCGCATACACAATTGGAAATATAGTAACCCTAAAACTCTCAATTGGCAAAACCAGTGACCTAGACATTAATGCATTTCTCTTTTTCCAAACAAAATCCACAGTTAATGATACCCAATTTGACCTTATCGCCAACGAGTTCTCACTGTCAACAAGTTTGTCACCAGCCAAACGACTCATTCTTTTGGAATCAAATTCCTGAAACAACCTCCCTACTGATTCAAAAGCAACTTTAGAAACAGAATCAGATCTGTCAAGCATATTCTGACCAATCCTTCTCCACCAATTCGATATCCTATCGAGTAAATTCACATTGTTCTCGCATAAAATAACCATATCATCTCTCGCTAAAATACAACCTAATGTCTCAGTAATCGAATACCTTAAATTATCACTACCAGAATCAAAACAATTGGTAATCTCTTTGTTACAATCATTAATGAGTTTACCTAAACGATACGAAGGAATGGCAGCTAATATTGAAACAGCAGCAGCAGTAACATCAGGATCAGGGAAATCAAAATCATTTCTTATACCGATACATACAGTTTCCCATAAATCAGATGTTAAGCGAGTAGATCTAATTAAATCAAATGCTAACTTCTTACATATTGCTGATGCTGGTGCAGCTACAATTTCTTCAACAGCTGATTTTGCTATTACTGATATGTCTTTACCTGCTGCTGATTGTTGTAATGCTTGTAGTAATGCACCTGATTGACGTAATGCATCATTTGAGCGCAGATCCGCTTGGATCTGTGCAAATAATATGTCCATTTATCAATTCGCCAGAGCTAATTAGGGTTTTTGTCAACTTCTTCTGCTTGAAATTGAAAATTAGAGAAGAATTGAAGAATTTTCTAGGGTTTGAATGTGGGGGAATTTAGGTCTTGAGTTTTAGTTGTTTATGATGAGAGAAACAGTTGTGTAATTGGAACTGACGAACTGTCCTATAAGATGGAAAAGAAGAAAACACTACTGTTTTTCCGTTTAAATCTGTGAAGGGAATTAACGGAAAGGAAATGAAAATAGAAATTAAATAATACGGGAGTCGTGCACGCTCAGCGTCTGCCTGGGACGATGCGGCTATGGTGCTCGCGTTTAAGTGGCTTGGGTTGCTAGCCCTACTGGAGACTGTTGTTATTGGGCTAACAATACGTGTTGGCGTATGAGTAGCATTTGGTTATCGAATGCTTGCCGCAGGGCTGGTTCTAAGCATATTTTGTCCGGAAGTGAATTTTTTTTTTTTTTTTTGCCCCACTCCCTCCGTTTAAGTAAAGGTGTGCCTCCCTTGGTTGATTTTCATCCAAAATTCCGCACAGAATCCCCTTGAAGACTACCTATTTATTAACGCCATTTAGTTGATCACTCAGAGTTTAACCAGATATAGGTAGAAAAAATAGGTTTACTCTTAAACTCTAACAATTCATGTTTTTTTTTTGTTTGTTATGGACGGCAGATACAGATTATTTAATGTAATGTGTAAAAAACTTCAATTTCAGTCCCAAAACTATTCAATTTTTGCCCGGTATCCAATATATCACATAATTTATAAATAATCCCCTAAAATATTTTTAATTTTGATGAGAACTCAAAACACAAGGCAAGTAGTTTCTTGCCCCTTACGCGTTATTGCCCCAAAGTGGGGCTTTCTCTGCTTTCCCTATTGGCTCGGCCCTGCTTATTGACTTCCCGTTTTATGCGGCGAACGGCAATCCAGGTTACCTCTTCGGTCCCGGCCGGACCCAGGTCCTAAGATCGTTGTGCCCTGCCATGGTGGTGTTGTCTCAAGTTAAACATACTGGCCACATAAATTATGAGCACCATGCCTTAGCGGGAAGATAAGTGTATCCATGTATTTGCCTTGGATCCACTCTGTCGGTGACTCAACCTTCAATCAGTGAATACGTAAATCCATTTCTAACAGGTACATAAGTGGGCCCCTTGATCAGCGCAATGTGGGTATTCGATCTTTAGTGGTTGTGAATACGTAATCCCAATGAAGTGGTGGCTGCTTCACCCTCTGTACCAAAACGAACGCGGCGTGGGAAGCGTCATGGATCGTTGTTCCGCTTGTGTATTTGCACAGCATATGCCCAAGCCAGGATAAAAGAAACAAGTTGTGTCAAAGCTGGCAAGCCGGCGTAAAATCTACCATCTATATTTATAAGATGGAACCCATAGATGACTGTTTCCTTGGGGAGATACTCTAAATCATATGGGCCATGCAGAAAAGAGTCAGGCATGCGTTACCCATTACGATAGGGTCTTGCTAAAAAAAGTTTAGGCATGTCGACCTCGTGATTATCTTGAATCTTTCATCTTTATCCTACCCTGGACTTGTTCCGAGGAAAAGTCTTATGTTATTGGTGTCTATGGGAGTCAACCCAAAACCTTATGCATTAACTTTATATTGGAATTTGGTATGTCAATGGCATACGATTACTAGGATTCGCGAGTGGGTTAGCCGGGATGGAGGAGTGGATGCGTATTTGGTACTACTCGAGTCCATTCCATTCAAATGACCGGTTTTGAAAATGTGCCCATGTCCAATCCATTACCAATATCCGCGAGTGAATAGATGAACCGAATGGATGCGGGTCGATTAGCGGATTTTAAAAGTTTTTTAAAAATAAAATAAGGTTACATCAGAGAAGAAAAATATGGACCAAAAAGTACAATCAGTCGTTCCAAAGTTGAAGAGATCGAACGTTTAGATGATGAGAAAGAATAAGAATCAATAGTCAGAGATGACTAGATCTAAACAGATTGATAATATTATTAACAGAAGGGAAAATCCTTATAGAAAAATGTTCAGCTGTTGGAAGATACAAAAGTTGGATTTGGATGATGACTTGATTACATAAATAAAAGACATCAGTGGTCATAGCGCTGGAGAATAGAAGTGGGAAAACTTTTTTTCATCAAGACCTAATCGATATGTTTGGAAAGCTAAAAAAAATCCTGAAAAATCAAGTTGATCCATTAGTTGGGCTTCACTGTCACCTTTCATTGTATACCTGTTAGAATTGTTCGGTCGAACTTGGAAGTGTTGCTATATCAAGCTTGTTGTAAAATTTGGTTGTCAAAACTATATCTTGATTTATAGTCTACAATTAGTTAAGTCTCGGTCTAGGATAGATGTAGTTGAGAAACGAGCCAGTCATCATTTGCGTTATACCGTTTGAAGGCAAAGATCAACAAAAGTTTTTGGAAAACTTCATCAACAACAGGTAAGTGAAGACTGGACCACCTATTTCTCAAGTTATGTTCACCTTCCTATCCTTGAGAGGATTGTCACATAACTAATTAGACTAGCTTGCACAGACAAGAATTTTGAGTCGAGAACTATTGATTTAGTTTACGAATTTCTCGAAATATAATGACTAAGCTTAATGAGCATTTGTTCATACTTGATCAAATTTCGGTGGTGCACAATTTATTATTCGGAACCAAATCATGATTCAAGTTTATCATTTGAAAATAGTCTGGAACAGTGATATGTGTCATTGATGTTATTCAGGAATGTTTCGAATTGATTTAGAGAAATATAAAACTACTATATTCGGAATACAAGACAGTGTTATTAGTCTTACAAACTGAGAAAACTGTTATATGTCTAAAGTCGTATTACATGTATTCGTACACGTAGCGGAGTAGTATATATCAACTTTCATATTTGTGTGATTTACATATTCGTATGTACATCATGGGAAAATTTGTTTGTTTCGTGATCCGGATAGGTATGCATATTCGTATGCAAACCATTTTGGAACCGTGGAAAGGGAACCGGGTTAAAATAATCAAACCGGTATGCGAGCCAAAAAAGTTCTATATTCTAAAACCAGTTTAGTACCCAAAACGGTATGTGAACTGAAAAAGTTCTGTGAACTCCGAAACCGGTGGTTAAAGGCTTAAATTTGCAAACTGGTACGTGCACTGCAAAAGTTATGTCAACTCCAGAACTCGGTCATTGCATATAAGTTTGCAAACCGATTCGCGTACTGTGACTCAGCTAATTCGTGAACGATCCAAGTAATTGTACCTTATACATTTACAAAGTATATCGATTATGATTCAAGTGTAATTAAATTATTTTTATGAAGTGATTTGTATTTGATCAATTCTCTAATTAACTCTAGACTCATTTGATCACATAATTGTGAATCAATATTAGTGTCTTAGTGAATATGAAAATGAGTGTTAAGCTTTTAAAGTTCGAATCGGCTAGTTTCGGCTAACCATGTTGGACATAGTCTTTATACACGGTTCAGTTATGGTTTACCTAACCATAGTGTATATCTTGTATATATAATTAAGATTCAAAACTTTCATCTAACGGTGAATATTTATTGCTTGGTTCCAAATCTATCTTAGCTTAAACCTAAAGCAACCTAGGCTTTGAAGTATATATAAGGGGAACTCTTGGCAACTGGGATCTTTGAACCCTGACACTACTTTTTGGTGTGTCCTAGTTGTATCTAAAGTCGTCCTCTCCAGAAACCCTTTCAGGGTTTAGCGACTAGAAAGACTTCACTGGGATTCGTGAAGTCGGGTCCAGTTATCTTTTATCTTGATAATTCGAGTATCCTGATCTTGATTGTTTGTAGAGCCTTGCTCCAACGATCAAGATAGATAATAATCAATAAAGTCTCTTCGTCTCATACTTTGTTGATTCCGCAAGTTTTATACTTGTGAGGTGAATAATAATATAGGCTACACTTCGGGTTGCATAAGTCCGGATTTTGATGATAGCATACTTTTTGTCAAGTTGCTATCAATTTCCATCATCTGGATCTTTGGTTTTATCTGATCATCCGTTTAGATTGTAAATCAGGAAATCAATCATAGGATTAATCTGTGGGAGGTGGATTTGGTTTAAAGTATTCAATTGAGTTAAAGAAACTCTTAGTTGGTGTGAGACCATCTAAGGGAATCAATTGCGCGGAGTCCTGCTGGGATTCAAGAGGCGTAAGGAGCGCGATTGTACCTGAATCAGTGGGAGACTGAGTTCGAGCTTAATTACATTTCATTACCAAAGTTAATTGGCAGTAAGCTAGTGTTTGTAGCGGCTTAATACAGTTTGGTATTCAATCGGGACTAGGTCTCGAGGTTTTTTTGCATTTGTGGTTTCCTCGTTAACAAAAATTTTGGTGTCTGTGTTATTTATATTCCCGCATTATATTGTTTATCTTTATAATTGAAATATCACAGGTTGTGCGTTAATCAATCACAGTAGCTAGGTCCAACCTTGTTTGTTGGATAAGGCTTGATTGATCCTTGGATATTAGTCTTTGGTACCGTCCAACGACTCTCTTTGTAGTTAGGTTCACGGATTCAGTTCTGTAAACGTTCTAATAACAAGAGAGAGAGAGAGAGAGAGAGATAACTCTAGACACTTTACTTGATTGAGTTTTTACTTTTGGAGTTGTGTTGAGTTTGTCCATACAGATTGCTCACGGAAAAGTTGGTGGTGTATTTTAGTACCCCTAGTGTTTTCAATTGGTATCAGAGCAGGGAAACACGTTAAGACCTAATAAGTCTGTATTTGAAGCAGACTGACTATATGGACGAGAGTAAAATCTCGAAAAATATATCACCAGTTCAGAATCAACCAGTTGATTTTGATCAAAGTTAGGATCCAACACTTGAGGAAACTGTCACATCTAGATCAATATTTAAGCATCCTTTGGATGTAGAAACTGTTGATAACTGGGAAACACACCTACAGGAACAGTTGGATGAACTTTCAGATGAAGGTGACTCAGATATTGATAGAGACGTTGATGAGGAAACCTTAGAGTATGTTAAGTTGTTGGAACCGATTGAAAAGTTGACGACTCCTTGACCCATCTTTATCGAGGAAACAAGAAATTGAGAAGAATTTGCGCATGTATTTTTGTTTCGAATCAATCCTCAAAGATTCTGAGGAAGACCTGCGTAATAAGTCACTTGAATGTGATAATATTTATCAAAAATACTTTTTGTTGGAAGAGAAACTTACAGAATCTGAAGCAAGGATTAACTCTCAACAAATTAGTTTTGAAGACAGAGAAAAACGCCTTGAGGCGGATTTAGCTGCTACTCTTGATAAAATCAAGATGTTGGAAGAGGAGTTGAAAAAGTTCAATACTAGTTAAAAAAAAATTAACCACTATGTTAAGAGCAAGTAAAAATCATCGTGATACACGAGGATTCAGATATAAGAGAATAGATTCTCCAAGTATTAGCAAAGCGGTAAAATTTGTCAAGGCTAGTGATTTTTCTCAACAAAAGGTTTTCACTGATGGCAAAAGTGAAACACCTACACTGGCAGTTAAGGTTCGGAAGAGCAAAGTATATCAACCTCCAAAGCTGGCATACACGAATCCAGGTAAGAACATTCCTTATGTTTGTTATTATTGCGGAAATAAATTAAGGTCACCTGCAACGTGATGAGTGCCAAATATTGTATATATTTATCCCTTTTTGTTGGCATTTAACTCATCTTTTGTGCATTAGTTCTACATTTTATCCCATATTCTGTATTTTCATTGTTTTCAAGAATAAATATTTTTATTAATTAATTTTGCATTTTTAGGTAATAAATAAAGTTCGGATGAGTCGCGGAGCGAAAAGAGCAGAAAAGTAGTGAAAAGCCGGGAGAAATCACGCAAGGAAGCCGCGAAGAATGGTGCGCACAACCTCATTTTCCACACACAAAAACGCCTCCGTTCTCAGCCATCAGATCAGTTCTCAGAAGCATCCGACGGTCGCTCCTTCATAGAGCATCAAAATCCGAAGTCTCTGCCAAGCACCACAGCGCTGAAATTCCAAGCCTTCAGATTAGATGGTAGTTGAATCCAACGGTTGCTCCCTTGCTGTTCATCGAAGTTTGATATCTCCGCCTTACACTACAGTACCTAACTCCATCAAGTACCGTTCGTTTCGTTGTATCCCTTCATCCGACGGTCGCTCCCCGCTTGCCTCCGCATCACCGTACGATCTACCTACCAGCTCCACATCCCACGGCTCATCCTCGCTGTTCATCCAATTTGATGAAGCCGCCTAACACCCTAGCAACCAAACCCTATACCAGCTACCCAAACGCACCCTTCTCCCAAACCATCGACTTCACCTCCCCCATTCCTCTCTGCAACTTCACCACCTTCTTCAACAGAACCGTACCACCACCACACCTCCACCATCATCACCCCTATCTTTCTCCTTAATTACCCCCTTGTTCTAGCCTCCTATTATATGGTTTTCTCCCCTAATTTCTCTCTAAAAACCTAGGGAAGAAATCAATAAAATAGGACGAGTTGGAAAGATGCAATTGAGGCATGGGACGGAGCAGGTGAACAAGGAAAATAATGGGTCGACGATTGAAGTGTCAAATCACATGTTTGGTGAGTAAAATTCGAAACCCTAATTGTACTGTCATTGGAGAAATTTGGGGATTTTGATTGTAAACCCTAATTGGGTATTGGGTATAAATATGGGTGTGGGATTGGTGTAGAAACTTTATGCTGGACTAGCCAGTGTCCAGAACTTTCAAGTTCTGTTAATTTCCATGTTCAGTTCAATTCTGTTAAAGTTCTGTTAGACTTTCATATCTTGTTAAATGTATCCTGTTAATGTGTGTTATTACTGTTAGATGTTTGTGTTCATTGTTAATGTTTGTTTCCTGTTAATGTTAAATGTTGTAATGTTCCTGTTAATGTATGTTGTTTACATGTGTAGTTCACTGTTGTTGCTCACTGTCAGTTAAATGTTCACTGTTGTGTTTAATTTGCTGTCACATTTGATGGAATGCTAGGCTAGATACCTTTGAAGCATTGAACTGATTGTGCAATGGAAGAAATCAGTGCTCATAGCAAGCTGATTATCTTGCCATTCTTGTTGTATGCTTAGGTGCATTGTGTTGATTGAGTAGTGGGGAGAAACTAGTGCTCACTAGTGACAATGAGCAAGCTAGTTCTCTTCCCACTCTAGAAGAATGCCTTAGCCTTGCTCTGTTAGTTTCACCATCTCCCTTGCCCTTGGCTTAGGCCTTGGTTCACTTGCACTGTTATCTGATTGTTGTTGTTTAGTTTCTTCATTTTCTCCATTGTCTTTCCTGTTAATTGCCGTTGTTTTTCTTTACCTTGCTTTTCTGTGCAGTTGCATATCTTGCATAATTTTCTGCCATTTGCATCTGTCTACCACCTGCATCTCATGCTGTAGTTACTAGCATTTTAGCATCTGTAGTTGTAACTTAGTAATCATTTTAGTCTTGTAAAATTAGTTAGTAATCATCTGTGGTTGTTCATTAACTTTGCTACTTAGCTATACCTTGCATCCTAGCATTAGCATTCTGTTCTGTATCATTATCATTTCCATTCTGTGTAGCTGTAGCATCACTGCATCATCTTAGACATTTGCATAATCTCTTCTCAATTGCTTAAACTGCACAACTCTGGAAACTGAATCTTTTGTTGAGTTAGCAAGTACATGTGCTTCTCCTGCTACTTAGTGCTGCCATTTCTCCCCTGTTGCTGCTTCCTCTCCAAAGCCCAGCTCACAGTTCACTTTCCAAGCTAAGGCCTGTCACTGTCAAGCCCAAATACAAAAGCCCATTGTAAATTGTTGAAAGACCACAGGCCCAGCTCAAACCAAAGCCCAAACCATTCAACTGTGGGCTTAACCCAAAAGCCTAACTCAAAAGACTGAGGCCAGTTCATTCTTAGGAATAAGGCCAAAGCCAACTTCAATCACAAGCCCATTTACACTTCAAAGACCAACTGAGCCCAAGCTCAGTTCAACCCATTTCAAAGGGTATTCAAAGCCCAACAGCAATTTAGGAACCCAATTAGCTAGAAAACTCAAAACACTCCCAATCTCTGTGGATCGACCCGTACTTGCACATTTGCCACTTTCGACACCGTGCACTTGCGGTTATAATTTGTAGGACCTTTTAGAAGCCTATCAAGTTTTTGGCGCCGCTGCCGGGGATTGGTGTTGTGTTTTATCTGTGTTTTTCTTTAGCTATTTTGTATTTCATTTCATAGCATTTGCATCTGCATCTGCTTCACTTCATTTGCTGTTGGACCTGCTGTTCTGAACCTGTTTTTCCTCTGCTGGGACGCCACCAAGGAAAAGAACCAAAACCCAACTGGGTTTTTGCAACAATATCAGAGCAGCTGGGCTGTGCTTAAAAGGTAACCCATTTAAGAGAACCCGAATTGTGGGCTTCCAATTTTTTAATTGTGGGCATGTAATATTAAAGCCAATTTTTGGGCTTCTCTTATTTTCTGTTGGGTTTGTAATAATTTATTTTGGGCTTGTTGTTTAATTTGTGGGCTTGTATTTTTTTTGTGAGCTTGTTTAATTTGGACTTGTATTTGTATTCTGGGTTTTTAAACCCAGCTGAGCTTGTAACCGATCACGCTAGTTGAACTCGTTAGTGGGCCGAGTACCCAAATTCTAGGCCGAGATTTTGGACTCAGTTCCACCAAAAGTTTTCAACCAAGCGGAGCCAAAGCAACAAAACAAACAGTGGGCTTGCTCCCATTCAAAAACCAAATTTTATTTTCTTTTTAAAAAAAAAAAAAAAAAAAAAAAAAAAAATTTTACTTTCCCCATCCAAAACCAAATTTTACTTGCTCCCATTTAAACCAAATTTTTTCTTCTTCTCCCATCTTAAACCAAATTTTTATTTACTCCCATTTTAAAACCAAATTTTCAAATGTCTCCCACAAAACCAAAATTTTCCCATAAAAAACCAAATTTTTGAAAACCCTTAAAACCAAATAGTGGGCTTTGTGTCTTTTCAAAATGGGCCAACCTCGTGCTCTCCATGAATACATGTATCCGTCAATAAAAATTCCATTATCATGTATTGTATTACCTCAAACCAATAACCCTTTTAAAATAAATGCAAGCATGATACAAATACTTCCTATATTTCGAGGGTTCGATTCTGAGAACCCCTATACTCATGTAAGAGAGTTTGAACAAATTTGTCGGACTATGCAACCTGATCATATGTCCGAAGACTCTCTGAAATTGCGTTTGTTTACATTTTCTTTAAAGGAAAGGGCCAAAACATGGTTTTACGGTTTGAGACCACAATCAATCAACACTTGGGACCAACTCACAGATCTATTTTTCAAAAAATTCTTTCCACATCATAGGACCATCGCTATTCGTCAAAGTATCAATTGTTTTGTCCAATTGGATGAGGAAACTGTTTTTCACTATTTTGAACGTTTTAATGATTTGTTGAGTGAATGTCCGCACCATGGAATTGAGAAGTGGAGACTTGTCGTCATCCTCTATGAGGGACTAGACTTTAAATCTCGAACCATGGTTGAGTCTATGTGTAATGGTGAGTTTATTGATAAATCTGTGGATGATGCATGGAATTTTTTAGCCGAGATTGCAGAGAAAACCCATCAATGGGAATCCGTTAGGGAAACAGGAACAACACCACATGATATGAGTCACCCCCATGAATTAGAGTTTTATTCTTGTAATAGCTCCGACCTTAGGATTGAAAATTATCCTAGATTGCAAAATCCTATCATGATGATGATGATGATTATGATGTTATGTTAGAAGAACATGTCTATACTGAAAATGTTATGGAACCTTTGGGTTCAAATACATTAGGCTTCTCTGCCCCGACCTTAATGCATGATATTTCTTCTAGTATTCCATGTGATGTTTCCCCTGATGTGCCGATACAAAAAATCTGTTGATGATGTTGATATTCTGATTGTGATCTTGCCAATGATTGATGATTGTGAGCATGATGTGACATGTGTAGATGAGTTAGGAGATTTTGATTTGATTGATAATGATATGCCTATTCTTCTACCTAAGTCACAATCTGATGGCCTTCCACCCAACCTAGATTTGGTTTGTACCATATTGTAAACCGATTTTTCTGAAAATTCCTAATCTAGGATTGGAACTGTGTGCTTCCCAAGTCCTCTTGGACTATTTTGCTTCAAAATATAACACTTTTAAAGAGCCACAGTTGGAATGCATTTCTTTGCCCATCCCGAAAACAGTCCATTATGAGTTAGACCTTTTGAATCCTGAACCCCTAAAATTAAAGATTTTGTGCTTAAAAGTAAACCTGTTGAACAATTTAGGTTTAGGGGTGATTCATTCGGTTTTTCACTCTCACTCCCATTTAAGTCCAATTTTAGTGTTTTGAAACTTTCTATGTCTCTACACTTTTTCTTTTGGGTTGATCCTCAACTCTTTAGACTTTTGGTGTATGGTGAATTTTTTGTATATAATCCAGTAGATAAAATTTTAAAAACCTTTTGTTCCTTTTGTATATATTTTGCTAATCCAATATGATCTCGGCTGAAATATGTTGGATTTTTGCCTTGAATAACGGAGTTTTAATTCTGCTTTCGCCGAAATCGGGTATTCTCTCTCCTTTTACTCTACTCAGCATGTCCCTTTCCATATGTTGCATTTAATTCTTTCCATATTTTGAAACATTGAGGACAATGTTTAGTTTAGGTTTGGGGGTATAGAGTAGATACCATGATAATATGCCATAATTGAAAACGAACTCCTTCTTTTTGAAAAAATTGAAAAATTCCAAAAAAATTAAAAAAATTAAAAATCATAAAAATGGAGCTCATTTACCTTGAAATGTTGACTCTTGTGCAAATATGTATTTATTAGGAGTCTTAGTCTAGATATTTAGGCACCCTGATTCTAGCACAATTCACATAGTGATAAGAAATTTGCACGCGCACGATCTACCAATACATGTATGGCCTCGATCTTCAAGGTGTTTGATAGGAAGTTACGATTGCCAATCACTTTAGAATACTGAACGAAACTTGACTAGCTTGTTCTTTGGTTGGTTGGGATAGAAGGTGGAGGTTACATTAAGAAAGACAACCATCGAATTTAACTGGGTGCATCAAAAAGGGCTACCTCTTGCAAAGTGTCATGTAATCTTTTGTTTCTTTTTGTTATGTATCAAAAGTGTTTCCTTGTTAAAAAAAAAAAAAAAAAAAAAAAAAAAAAAAAAAAAAAAAAGATGTAATACAGAAAAAAAAAAAAAAATATCAGAAAAATACAAAAAAATCAAGTATTTATCAATTCCATCATCTCTTGTTCCAAAATAAAAAGAGAATAGTCAATGTAAATAAGAGTCATGTAAATAGTCATCTTTTTGTTTCATTGTAATAAGCAAGGAGGGTGTATGCCATTGATGTACAACGCGAGTAATTGTGAAATACCTCCAACTCATTCACAATTCTCGTAAAGTCCGGACAGCTAGCTAGATTTCGACCTCAGTTCTTAGCCTGAGAAACTATCTCTTGGTGATTAGTAGTCATAACTTCAGATCTTTCTTTACACATGTGTAGATACACTTTACACTCTTATCACATGTCTTTTTTTGTTATCAGTGCTAGGATTGTGCCTTTGATAGCTAGATTGACATCTCCATTTTGCTGTGAGCTTAACTGTTTTGCACATGTCACATTTGATGGAATCTGAGCTCATATTTGTCCTTAGGTTTTGTAGGCACACCTCTGGTAAACCTTCACGAGACTTCAACTCGTCCACTAGGGACACTTAGTGGTTTAAAAGGCTTAGTGCATACGCTAAATGCATTCGAGAGACCAGCGACAGTGGTATAGTTAGGATTTCCTTAGTTTTGTTTTACTTGAGGACAAGTAAAATTCAGGTTTGGGGGTATTTGATGAGTGCCAAATATTGTATATATTTATCCCTTTTTGTTGGCATTTAACTCATCTTTTGTGCATTAGTTCTACATTTTATCCCATATTCTGTATTTTCATTGTTTTCAAGAATAAATATTTTTATTAATTAATTTTGCATTTTTAGGTAATAAATAAAGTTCGGATGAGTCGCGGAGCGAAAAGAGCAGAAAAGTAGTGAAAAGCCGGGAGAAATCACGCAAGGAAGCCGCGAAGAATGGTGCGCACAACCTCATTTTCCACACACAAAAACGCCTCCGTTCTCAGCCATCAGATCAGTTCTCAGAAGCATCCGACGGTCGCTCCTTCATAGAGCATCAAAATCCGAAGTCTCTGCCAAGCACCACAGCGCTGAAATTCCAAGCCTTCAGATTAGATGGTAGTTGAATCCAACGGTTGCTCCCTTGCTGTTCATCGAAGTTTGATATCTCCGCCTTACACTACAGTACCTAACTCCATCAAGTACCGTTCGTTTCGTTGTATCCCTTCATCCGACGGTCGCTCCCCGCTTGCCTCCGCATCACCGTACGATCTACCTACCAGCTCCACATCCCACGGCTCATCCTCGCTGTTCATCCAATTTGATGAAGCCGCCTAACACCCTAGCAACCAAACCCTATACCAGCTACCCAAACGCACCCTTCTCCCAAACCATCGACTTCACCTCCCCCATTCCTCTCTGCAACTTCACCACCTTCTTCAACAGAACCGTACCACCACCACACCTCCACCATCATCACCCCTATCTTTCTCCTTAATTACCCCCTTGTTCTAGCCTCCTATTATATGGTTTTCTCCCCTAATTTCTCTCTAAAAACCTAGGGAAGAAATCAATAAAATAGGACGAGTTGGAAAGATGCAATTGAGGCATGGGACGGAGCAGGTGAACAAGGAAAATAATGGGTCGACGATTGAAGTGTCAAATCACATGTTTGGTGAGTAAAATTCGAAACCCTAATTGTACTGTCATTGGAGAAATTTGGGGATTTTGATTGTAAACCCTAATTGGGTATTGGGTATAAATATGGGTGTGGGATTGGTGTAGAAACTTTATGCTGGACTAGCCAGTGTCCAGAACTTTCAAGTTCTGTTAATTTCCATGTTCAGTTCAATTCTGTTAAAGTTCTGTTAGACTTTCATATCTTGTTAAATGTATCCTGTTAATGTGTGTTATTACTGTTAGATGTTTGTGTTCATTGTTAATGTTTGTTTCCTGTTAATGTTAAATGTTGTAATGTTCCTGTTAATGTATGTTGTTTACATGTGTAGTTCACTGTTGTTGCTCACTGTCAGTTAAATGTTCACTGTTGTGTTTAATTTGCTGTCACATTTGATGGAATGCTAGGCTAGATACCTTTGAAGCATTGAACTGATTGTGCAATGGAAGAAATCAGTGCTCATAGCAAGCTGATTATCTTGCCATTCTTGTTGTATGCTTAGGTGCATTGTGTTGATTGAGTAGTGGGGAGAAACTAGTGCTCACTAGTGACAATGAGCAAGCTAGTTCTCTTCCCACTCTAGAAGAATGCCTTAGCCTTGCTCTGTTAGTTTCACCATCTCCCTTGCCCTTGGCTTAGGCCTTGGTTCACTTGCACTGTTATCTGATTGTTGTTGTTTAGTTTCTTCATTTTCTCCATTGTCTTTCCTGTTAATTGCCGTTGTTTTTCTTTACCTTGCTTTTCTGTGCAGTTGCATATCTTGCATAATTTTCTGCCATTTGCATCTGTCTACCACCTGCATCTCATGCTGTAGTTACTAGCATTTTAACATCTGTAGTTGTAACTTAGTAATCATTTTAGTCTTGTAAATATTAGTTAGTAATCATCTGTGGTTGTTCATTAACTTTGCTACTTAGCTATACCTTGCATCCTAGCATTAGCATTCTGTTCTGTATCATTATCATTTCCATTCTGTGTAGCTGTAGCATCACTGCATCATCTTAGACATTTGCATAATCTCTTCTCAATTGCTTAAACTGCACAACTCTGGAAACTGAATCTTTTGTTGAGTTAGCAAGTACATGTGCTTCTCCTGCTACTTAGTGCTGCCATTTCTCCCCTGTTGCTGCTTCCTCTCCAAAGCCCAGCTCACAGTTCACTTTCCAAGCTAAGGCCTGTCACTGTCAAGCCCAAATACAAAAGCCCATTGTAAATTGTTGAAAGACCACAGGCCCAGCTCAAACCAAAGCCCAAACCATTCAACTGTGGGCTTAACCCAAAAGCCTAACTCAAAAGACTGAGGCCAGTTCATTCTTAGGAATAAGGCCAAAACCAACTTCAATCACAAGCCCATTTACACTTCAAAGACCAACTGAGCCCAAGCTCAGTTCAACCCATTTCAAAGGGTATTCAAAGCCCAACAGCAATTTAGGAACCCAATTAGCTAGAAAACTCAAAACACTCCCAATCTCTGTGGATCGACCCGTACTTGCACGAGCTACAACCGACGACCGTGCACTTGCGGTATTACTGTAGGCCCGCGTTTCTTCGCTTCATTTTTATACACTCCTCCGAGCCTGCCACAACGGGAATGTCGTTTTCGTATAAGGAATGAGAAACTTCATGACGTTCTTGTTTTGATACCACAAGAAGTTATGAAACCTAGATCATATTTTAAGGTTAATCTCCTTAATATTATAGGTTGTAACTGTCCAACCTTTAGGCAAAAGAATCAGTGCCGTGATAAACCAAGATTTGCCTATAAATGTCATACAAAGCCTTTTCACAATTGTAAAGATTATCAAAAGGTTAACTTTGTAAATACGAAGACAAGATCAGATGCTCCCAATTGAATAAAGACTAACTTGCAAAAGGATGGTCAATTCGATTCTCTTTCGAGAAACCTTGATGAGAATAATGGGAAGAAGGTTCTAGTTGTTCATAAATGCACTCTTAAGTGGGTACCTAAGAAAGTAAATGATGTTTTAATTTTAATATGAATGATTTCCTGGAAGTTTCCATGACTATGGAAAAGGCAAAATCCATGATGTTGGAAGTTAAAAATTTATTGGGAAAGATGGATTCAGATATGAATAGATCTAAAAGTGATATATTTTATGATAATCCAAAACTTAAACGCAATAATTGGTGGAAGAAGAAACAAAATAAGCCAAAAAATATAGACGGTGAAAAATACATAGATGCGGAAAGTTTGTTCAACCACCTGTGGTGAGCAAGACATTGTTCACCCTAAAACAACTTGATTGTGTTGAAAGTGCATACTCACCAAGAAATATCCTATTATGAATACGGTGAATCATCCAAAAAGTATCTACAAGGTGCTAGAAATATCTAAGAAGAGAAGTATTGCGAGTATCCAAGTACCCAAGTCGAAGAGAAGTGGAAGAAGTGTGACGAAAAGGAGCAAAGATGCTCAAAATTAATAGACAGGCCAAAGACCAAGCTTAACTCATTCAAATTAATAATTTATCTTCACCATCTTGAAGATAGTTCAGTTACATAAATAATGCAAAAAGAATTAGGTCATTCCGAATTCATACGAAGAAGTTATGGGCAAAACAAGCTTACCGAATATCGACGTCTTCAAGAAGGTATGTATACCATGGAAACTCATGATTTCGTGGACTGAAGGGTTTGCATACTAGTTTGCATACCAAAAAGTTCCTGGACACTATTTTAAAAGCATGGTTTGGAAACTGGTATGCATACCATAAAGGCTAAAATTCACGAACTATCTTTTAGGTCCTTCTTTCGTAGTTTAGGATCGGGTTCCTGCCAAATAATTTTCAAATGCATACAAACTATTTCTATAATATGTTTGGCAGTAGAAAAAAAAACTCTCTAACACTTCTAAGACAACTTTGATCGTTAAATCTCTTTTGATCATGATTCATAGTTTAAGTCTTGAGTGTTATTGAACTCGGTTATTGCTTGAATGTTCACGACCTTCTTGGTTTATATGTGAGCATATGATGCACGATTCTTAATGAGTTATATAATTATATATATATTTGCGTATTCTTCCTTGTCGAGGAAATATTTTTATGCGCTTTTGGCATTCTTGGTGTAAATCCCGACCGCAAAGAATGATCCTTCCTTCTAAGAGCATATCAACTTATATGCTTTATTACAAGTTTGTTTTCTATATAAGAAGATGAATCTGCAGTATGTAATCATTATTGGTTTAATTATTTCAAAAGTATTATGAAATATTTGTGCCCACGTTTTCGTGAAAGAACTAATATTTCGTATATGCTCGGAAGTTAAATCTATTATGTTTATTTATAAACGGGGAATAGAACATACTCTTTGAGAAAATTTCTCGCAGTATTGATCTTTTTGTTATCACACCTTCGTGTTTTGCTGCTTGACACACTCCGTGAGATTCTCTTATGTCGAGTAAAATCGAGTAAATTTTGTCTCGTTGTTCCTAACTGGCCTTGAGATTAATTTATGTCGATACTATGGACACAAATCCGTGTGATGTGTTAATGTCCACCAAATCCTTATTTTTCACAAAATTAAGGTCACTCATGTTGTTCTCTTGGGAATGACATTAAATGGGGGATATTTCTTAAATGAACTTGTGTTTAATTGCTATATCTTTGCGGGGAGTGTGGTTGTGGAATTATAAAGGGATGCTTGTATCTTTTTAATCTCCTAGGATGAGCGCTAAGTATTTATTACTATGTGATATCATCTAAATAAGTTGATATGAGGAGTTACATTTTAACTATGTTATTATGTAGTGTCTCCATCTTCCTTAAAGCTTGAGATATCTTTTGGTTGTATTCATTATGATCCCGTGATTTTCGTACTTTTTTTAATTTTATTGACAAAAAGGGGGAGAATTATTTAGGAGTTTCATACTGCATACATATTGTTGACGTATCATTATGTAAGAGGGAGTGAATCATTTAACCAACAATAGGTTTACCTATTAAAAAATATGTAAGTATTGATTAAGGGGGAGAAACATATCACTGTAGTATTACTTCAGAGTTGAGATCAATTGAAATCTGGAGAGAAAATAATAATACTATGTTTCTATATAACAACAACTGAGAATATTATTTTCAAATTCGTTATCACTATGGAATCGGTTCTTCAACAACAATGATGCTGAGTTGAACACGTTCAAAATTATTGCGACTTGGAATAGCAAAGAGTTCAAGGAGAGTTGAAGAAACCAAGGAAATCAAGGCATGATGGATCGAGGAGTTTTTCAAACTTTATTTTGTTATCCATATGTATTAAATAGTTTTGCGATTAAAATTGACAAAGGGGGATATTGTTAGAGCATTGATCGGTCGAACTCACAAGTGTTGCTATATCAAGATTTTTGTCAAATTTAGTTTTCATAAGTATATATTGATTTCTAGTCTACAATTAGTTAAGTCTCGGTCTAGGATAAAGGTAGTTGAGAAACGAGCCAGTCATCATTTGCGTTCTACCATTTGAAGACGAAGATCAACCGAAGATTTTGGAAAACTTCATAAACAAAAGGTAAGTGAAGACTGAACCACCTATTTCTCAAGTTATATTCACCTTCCTATCCTTGAGATGATTGTCGCATAAATAATTAGACTAGCTTGCATAGACAAGAATTTCGGGTCGAGAACTATTTATTTAGTTTAGGAATTTCTCGAAATATAATGACTAAGATTAATGACCATTTGTTCATACTTGATCAAATTTCGGTGGTGAACAATTTATTGTTCGGAACCAAATCATGATTCAAGTTTATCATTTGAAAATATTTAGAACAGTGATATGTGTCACTGATCTTATTCAGGAATGTTTCGAATTGATTTAGAGAAATATAGAACTACTATATTCGAAATACAAGACAATGTTATTAGTCTTACAAACTGAGAAAATTGTTATATGTCTGAACCCGTATTAAATTTATTCGTACACGTAGCGGAGTAGCTATATATCGACTTTCAGATTTGTGTGATTTACATATTCGTGATCTGGATAGGTATGCATATTCGTATGCAAACCATTTTGGAACTGTGGTAAGGAAACCGCGTTAAAATAATCAAACCGGTATGCAAGCCAAAACAATTCAATGTTTTATAACCAGTTTAGTACCCAAACCGGTACGTGAATTGAAAAAGTTCTGTGAACTCCAGAACCGGTGGTTAAAGTTTTAAGTTTGTAAACCAGTACGTGAACTGAAAAAGTTATTTAAACTCCAGAACTTTGAGTTGGACCTAAGTTTGCGAACCGATACGTGAGATGCAAAAGTTCTGTCAACTCAGGAACTCGGTCGTTGCATATACGACCTATTCATATGCACATGCCAAAAACTGATATTTGGCATATATGCACCCACTATGGGTATGCCAAACTTCCAAACTCATATGTCTATATGTTATTCCTGACATATAGGCATACACGACAGAGTTTCCAGCGAGCGATAGAGTGTCCATTACTCGATGGTCATTCAAGCGCTTGTTGTTCAGTCCAGCGCCAGCGCTAGTCAAGTTGTTTCTCGATGATAAGATCAATGCTTATCAGTTCCGCATCCAACGACTACAATTTCCCCCCTCTATAAATACCTAATTTCAAACTCATATCAACTCACACCAGAATTTCTAAATCTCTCTAAAATTTCTTAATCTCTCAATCTTTTTCAAATCTAAAACTATCACACCTCCTCTAGAATTCTATATTTTCTTGTCAAATGGACTCACAATCTCAAAGTCAAGGCAAAGGTAAAAAGACCCGAGTCCGTGGTGCAAAATACAACATGATAGAAGATGAATGTATTTGACGTAATTATTATTTTTTACCCAAGATTGTATCGATGGTGCATTGAACCAAGTTGGACCATTTTGGGTAGATACCATCCGCAAGATAATAGCCATGAGTGTATTGATGGCCGTTGATCATGAAACGGACCTGGGGAGAAATTTCATACTTCAAATCTTCAAACATATGCGACTTGTGCAAAACATTAATATCATTTTGTGAACCCGGAAGACCAAAAAAAGCGTGACATATCCAACAAACATAAGAAGCAGCAGCTTCAAGGATAATTGTTGGTCTTGCATAATGACCCTTATATTGGCCGACCCAATATACAGGGCATCCTTGCCATACCCAATACATAAAATCGAGACTACCTAGCATTCCTGGGAATCCCCTTTCCTCATTCTACCTCAATATTTTTCTAACATCGTCATCGATTGGTTTTCGTAAATATGTTGGGCCAAAATGATTAATCATTACTTCACAAAACAATGAAAGGTAAGTGTAAGTAGTTGTTTTACCCATACGAAGGTTCTCATCGTTCACATCCGCTGGAGTGCCATAACCTAGAATCCTTAAAGCCGAAGTAACTTTTTGTTCGGGACTATGACCTCTAATATTTTGTGCATCAAACTGATAATTGAATTGAGGTTCTACTCGACAAAGATCTTCAATAGTCTTTTTCACCAGATGACGAGGCATGCAGAATCGACCTTGAAAATTTTAATCAGAGTACAGGCATCAAAATTTCGATTAGTTTATTATCTTCAGCTTCCTCTTCGTCAATTTCTTGCAACCTCATACGATACCTTTGTTGCTGTAATCTGAACCGATTCATAATAATATCCTTTTCTTCATTGGATCTCGACATTGGCGATTATGAAATTTAAAACTGAGAATATAGGTGAAATATCTGTAGAAGTAGGTGTGAGTTATCTGGAGAAGTAAAAGGGCGTATATATAGGAACCATAGGGGGGAAATAGCCGTTGCAGAATAACTATTGATCGATAATCATAGTATCGCCAACGTTATTATTTAAAGCGCGCGGGAGAGAGAACAGCGCCAGCGGTAAAGTCATAATCGAAGGCGATACTATGAATATCGCTCGCTAGAATGTCTATCGCTTATCGGTTTTCCCATAGTGGCGCAATCGGTTTGCCATGCCACATGGTATGCCAAACATCATTTTTTTTTGGCATGTGCATAGGAATAGGCCTAAGTTTGCAAACCGGTTCGCGTACTGTGACTCAGCCGATTCACGAACGATCCAAGTAATTGTACCTTGTACATTTACAAACTATGTCGATTATGATTCAAGTGTAATTAAATTATTTCTATGAAGTAATTTGCATTTAATCAATTCTCTAATTAAAACTAGACTCATTTGATCACATAATTGTGACTCAACATTAATGTCTTAGTGAACATGAAAATGAGTGTTAAGCTTTTAAAGTTTAAATCGGCTAGTTTTGGCTAACCATGTTGGACATAGTCTTTATACACGGTTCGGTTACGGTTTACCCAACCATAGTGTATATCTTGTTCGTCACTGAATCGTTAACAGTCAAGACGGTCAACCACGGTCCTGTGACCCAAACTCTAATTAAAATATTTTCGTGACCCAAATGCAACTCTGGTCACTTTTACGTGACCCAAAGTCAAAATATCTCTTTCAAGAATTGTTTCACAAATATGCTTTAACTTGAATTTAACACTTAATGGTAGTCCGAGATAATCAATTGGTAAGCCATCAGCCTTGCAGCCAATATTTTGAGCCCAATTGTTACACAACAACCTCTTAGGGGAAGGGCTAAGCAAAAGGGAGGAGAAATGAAAGTTTGGGCTCTATAGGGTTTTGGCGTTGCTCACATTTTACAAGAGGTGCTTGCTTATAAATATGATCATATCATAGCACCACACCAGCTGCCACCATGCAAATTTTATTACCATTGATTTTAAGACCTGAAAGTACTTCAAAACATCTCAAAGTAGAAAAAAAATTGTAACACTCCAACCAGTATGCTTCTAGAAATACAATGGTGTCGTCCACATATTGAAGATGGGAGATTATGTTTGATGGAGAGCAAGGAAAGACCCTAATGTAACTACGTTGTTCTGCCATACAAATAATTCTCTTAAGACCTTCCATTGCAATGTTAAAAAGTATATGGGATAGTGGATTAGCCTGACGGACTCCTCTACTGCTTGAAATTTTACCGAATATGCCATCATTTATAACAATAGAAAGAGAGACAATAGAGACACAATCATGAATCCATGTTCCTCATTTTTCACCAAATCCCGTAGCATGAAGAATAAAATCAAGGTAAGATAAATACTGTCGATCAAAGGTCTTCTCAAGATCTAACTTCACAATCAAACCATTTTGTTTATTTTGAACTTTAATATCCATCAACGTGTTAGCAAGTAGAGCACCATCATGAATTTGTCTTGCCTGTAGAAAAGCAGCTTGATTCAATGAAATAACCTTCTTAATCACTCCCTTTAATCTATTAGTCAAAAAAATTGCCAGTATCTTGTAAACACTAGAAACGCACGAAGGATGGAACCCCTTGGACCCAATTACAGATAAAGTTGAATGTAAAGAATCTTCCGCTTATCTGTATAACTGTATAAACTCATTTGGTCAAAGATCGAACCAAAACAAAAATTATGGGACAACGTCACTCCTTCGTGCATCTTTTATTACTTATCAATAATAATTTAATATCAGATTTCACCTGATATTAGATGAATCTGGCTCCGAATCACCTATCCCCTAATTTCCTGTTTCTTCTTGTCCCAACCTATCGGAGCACGCCACCTATTTGATGCTATAATGTTTTATCAGTAACTCACGACAAAACTGAATTAACCTAACGTCGTTATTTTGACGACGAAAGTATCCGTCTCTTTGGCTCTTCGTCTTCTTAATGAAGAATTTTATATTTAATTTCCTTGATAAACTTGAATTTCATATCTCAAAGAAGCATAAGTAATGAATTTTTATAAAACAATTTTTGTATTTTATAAAACAACAAAATCAAAAAAGAAAACAAAAACCTAGTTTAGATCCATAAATCGATGATGCATCAAATAACAACGAATTCAAACGAGACGGAAGAGGAAGAGAATTACTGGAGATATGATTAAAATGTAAATCTGTTTTGATGAATTACCAAAAACAAATGGGTTATAATTAAGAGAATCTCAAAACTGAAAAAGTGCTAGGGTTAGAATTTTCATATCCACCATCCAGAAATTACTACTCAAAGAATTAGGTCCCTAAACCTACCATTTCAATTGGGTATAACTTTATTGTAAAGTTATAAAATCAGGCAGCAATACAATTGAGGATTTCATACAATGTTTTCTTTGGATTGATCTAGACTAAGCTATAATTATTTGGTTTGGGATTTTACGTTAATTAGCTTTCATATATTTATTGGAATGTTACTGAAGATCAGCAATATGAACTTTATCATATATTTCTCTCGGATTTTTTTCTCTCTCGTGATAACGATGAAGACAACCGTGTAATTCGATATTAAACGTCGGTAGCTATTATGTTTACATTTTTAGAGCACGAACAGGTGGCGTATTCTTATTGGTCGGAACAGGAAGAGACAGAAAAGTAGAGGACAAGTGATCCAAAACCGATGAATCTACTAACTTTGCGCATGTGGTTACTAACTAATTTATATTAAAAAAAAAAATTGTTGTAGGGGCTGAAGGAATCATTAGAGGGGCTAAACCATGATAATAATGTCTATCTAGTTAGTTAGGGGGTGTCCAAATGGTAATGTAAATTGTCTAGATTACCCTCCCACATTTTAACCTAAATCAAAGCTAAATTAAAAATGTGTTTTATTTCATCTTCTTTTCTCCATGAGTCAAAGGAGCTCAGCATTACTTCTATGATTGTAGTGATTATAATCAACCACATCCTCCAATAGTTGAAGAACAACAATTTCAAAGCCCTAATCCATCGGACAAATTAACAGAATGACTTATATGAGATATGTTTTGAGAAACCCACTTAGGGTTTTGTTTATTTGTGTTCGATTTAGGTTAGAAAATTTAAATTTCAATTGCACATTAGTGTTGGAGATGAAAATTGAAGTTCAAAATTAGGGTTCATGTGTATTACAGTTGGTTATAGTTCAATCACCAACCGTAATTTTAGTTCTTGATGCAGTTACGGTTTGTAAGTGATGACTACGAACCGTAGACGATAAAATCTAAGAAAGAATATCCAGTTACAGTTTTTATTTGACACCACCATTACGAACCGTAAACTTTCCTGTATGTCTCACAGAAATTCTAAGGCTAATACCTATTAACCGTAATTTAGTTACAATTTGTAGTTTTACCACCATTACCAACCGTAGAATTTCTCTGAACTTTGTTCTCGAAAGGCATTTTACGGTTCAAAATTTTAGTTGATATACCAACCGTAAACTAGTTACGGTTGGTCTAAATACTCTATTTACAAACCCTAATTGGTTACCGTTGGAATAAAGGTTACGGACAAATCAACTGTAACTAAATTACACTTCATATAGAGGAGACTAACACCAACCGTAACTGCTTTTACGATTGAATTTTCCCCAAATTCAACCAGTTACGGTTGGTAGTTCATCAATTACGAACCGTAACTCACACTTATGGTTGGTTACGTGAAAAACACCAACCCTAAGTCTCTCTGAAAATCTAAAAGTTCTGATCTTTTTATGTATTTTTTTAAAAAAAATTTTTTATTAATATTATTACATAATTAACTAATTGGAATCCTAACAAGCTAAGCTCCAAGCAGCGTACTACTACATTAGTTAAACAGGTTGATGTGCTAGCCTACCAGCGAGCCTCATGAGGAACAAAGCCGAGGAGCCGAAGCGGAAAGTGTGGCTAATGTCGACGCAAGGGGAGCAAGCTAACTCATTTAGATAATTTTGAGCAAAAAAAAGCTAGTTGGATCTAAGTTAGAGGTATACATGGTCATATAAAGATTCACCCATCTCCACTTTGTCACTTAAATCACTCATTTTAGTTGAGTGAATCAATACCTAGGGTTTCAATATCACAAAAGTTTTTCTTCTTTTCTTTGATTTTTTTTGGAGTAAATACGATAGAAATTTGATTATCAACATTAAACTAGATTATCAACACTAAATTATATAAGGGTTAATTAGTCATTATCAAAAAAACTTGATAAGGGGCTTTTGAAGTTAGCATCTAATGATCCTTTTTGTTATATCATATCATCCCCTATAACAGGTTACCAAAAAAAAAAACAATCTCCCCTGTAGCTGCCTCCACTCAAACTCATATCACAAAATACTCAAGTCAAACTCTTATTACTGTTTACTGTTTAGGGATTGGTGTTACCTGTGTATGGTTGTAACAAAATCAAATGTTCACAAATCCATCACCATGCTGTGCAAATAATCGTCTCAGTCTAAGATGCACATATATGATGCACATATACAACTCAGGAAGCATATATTTAGTTTTTTTTCTAGCCAAGTCATATATATGTATCTCATTAGACAAAAGGAATTACAATATTAACCGAGGGGTGCTTACATTCAGCGGTAGAATTATACTAATTGATGATTTACATAAGTATACAACATTCAGTAACCACTATTGCCATTAACTAACTACACTCTGGTTTTTGTTAATGGCTTTAAAACACTTAACAACGAGCTTTGTTGAAGTTTTTATTCCAAAGCCCAACTGCTCAGCTCCAAAAATCCCCACTGACCGTGCTAGTTCCCTGTCCTCGGGCCTCCAACTAACACTAGCTTGATTGCTAGTGTTGTTTATGATGAACCTGCAATTACAGGAGCTTTTATATTATTCAAGGAACAATCAAATAGTTGTCACAATTAAGATGGGATATGACCATCCAGAAATTTATCAAATATAATTTAACAGTTAATACATATATCACAACTACGGAACAAAAATGCAGCAATGCAGAATTCCAATTTTGTGTACCAATATGATGCATGCGTGTTAAGTCTCGACATACTTCCAAAAATACTCCAAGGATTGTCAGGTGTCTATTTGTTATGAAAGCTATAGATTGGCAGCAATTTACCTGCATTCATTCTACCAAATCCTGCCAGGAATTGAATAATAATAGAACGACTATAAATTACCCTAGGTATTCACACAACGAACCAATGATATTTACTGAACTTAGGACCTTCCAGTGTACTAGAGAGCTAGGAACTCAGTAGATGGCACCACATTAAAAATTCAAAACACTAATGATCTCATAGATCAGAGTATCTCAACTAGAGCAGCTACAGACATCATCCATTAGTCCATGATTGGTATAATGTAAGTGCATGGTATATTTTACCTTCTCCTCTTTCAACTGTGCATCTTTCCAGGTAAGTACTAGGGTTAATCGAAATTAGGCTAGGCAGGAAACTCTCTGCTCCAATAAACTTTTCAACCCCACAAATCACTATGTACAACATATACCCTTGAATAACATATTTATAGGCTTTTTACTTTCATAGAGACGCAAATTAATCATCATAATCAAAACCAGAAACGCAATGAATCCTGAAAACCCAAAACCCGTATCTACACGAAATAATTTAAAGCTCTAAACCTTAAAATAGAATGGTATGAACTAATTCATCACGCAGATCAATTTTACAAACTTACTCTGCAATTTCACTTTGATATAAACTTAATTTCCAAATCCAAAAGCAAACCCAAAAGCATAAGAACAAACTTATGATAGAAAATCTTCAGCTGAAGTAGAAGCACCATGATATGAATGTGTCCCAGTAAATTTTCTAAAAAAAAAAAACTAGGACTTGAACCCAAAAAAAATCATAATTTGCAGCAGCACATTTTAACCATCATATCTTGTCAAAGTAAATGTGAGACAATGCATACCTTGAAGAAACACTTAACAAATATCATCCACCCAATGATTATAATCAAGGGCCAGATGACCCTTCGTAACCAGATCGTGGGAAAATAAGCGAGGGAAATAAAAACATAGAAAGGAATGAATAATCAAAAATCTAAAAGGCGAGAAGGAAAAGATGGGAATTTGACAAAACACTTGAATAGCAGCAACTTGACTATGTGCTAATTTATGGAACGGTTAAGCATTTCCCAGTCAAGTTTCTTATTCCTATCATAACAAATGAAAAGAAGGCAACAAGACTAAACTAAATTAGTATACAAATATAACCATATAGACCCCCTTTTCCTTGGAGGTCAGTTCACATGCCCCCCTCCTTGTAATTTTCTATTTTATCCTATAGAAATATATATTCTAGTGAGATTTGCTTTAAAAAAAATATAACCATATGGACTCTACTACACGGATCATATAGGAAGTCATAAATAGAATCAATCACGCAAGCCTACACATCAATAGAAGGCATTGCTATACTCTGATGCATTTTTGTGAGAACAAATACTGCATGGTGGAGCAAACACAACAAGATATTCAGCTGAAATACACTATACTATGCCGTAATTTGGAATACTAACAGGAAAATATTTACTCAAAGATGGTAGGTATCCGAAACAGACCCTCACCAACATTTCACCCAAAAAATTGCCATCAAGCTGACTCAAATAGTGTTGTCAGTTTAAAATCATGTTTAACCATCTGAAATAAATTATCACCTGTTTAAATAGGCGAAGAATAACATAACAGGCAATAGGCGGATGATTCCATCCTTCTGTTGACCTGAGAAGGAAAGAGCTTTCATTGCCAACTTTTTTTTTTTTTTAAAATACAATCAAGTTAATTTCCAACACGAAAAAACAAGGGCATCCTTATAATGAATGAAAATAACTAAAGACTGCTCAAACAGAAACCTGGCATTTGAAGATACTGTAAGGTTAGCTAAGAGAACCTCCATATAAAAGATATAAAAACTGAACCCAATTCAGTACAAATTAAGAACTTGGAAAAAAAAATTAAAATATATTGAACTCCCGAAATTACTCACAAATTAGTGATGCAGATGCCCTAAGTAGATATCAGAAGAATTGATGTGCACCATTGCAGCTTTTACGGGTTTTCATTGCTAACTTATCTGCGAAAAGATGGATAAGAAACAATTAAGAAGAATAAGAGGAGAAACAATATTTAAGAGCTTAGTGTTTAGAGACAAATCCAACCATAAATTCATGGATGGCGATGGCCGAATATTGGACTGCCTGAACTTCTCGAAGCCAAAAAGGGCTCCCTTTTCGATTATTGTTTGGTCCTATCCAACATCACAGGTCAGGTCCTTCTGTGCCTTGCAACCATGTATGGCAAATTAGGATATTGCTGCTCGCATATTTCACATTCATTTATTTGGTACTGCATGACCATTAATGCCTGTGATCAGTCCCCTTTCAGACATCTCGTTATGTAATTCAATAGCTTCATCCGCTTTTCCCTGTTGGTGATACTTTCTGATAAGACAACTATAAGCAGCTTTATCTGGAAGAATGCCCTGCTCTATCATCTCAGCCAGCAAAGCCCGTGCTTCTTTCACTTGATCATATTGACAAAGCCCCCATATTAACGAAGTATAAGCATGAAGATCGAGCTTAATACCACTTTCCAACATTTTGTCCCGCAGGTCAAAAGCTTCTTGAAGATATCCATGCTTCAAATTTCCGTCCATCAGAGATGTGTAAGCAAATTTATCAGGAATCAAACCCTTCCCCACCATTAGATGAAACAAATTCTTTGCTTCTTCCAAAGAATAATTCTTACTAAGTCCATCGATGAGAGCCGTAAAAACAACCGTGTTAGGATGCAAACCCACATCTCCAATCCTTTCAAAATGATTGGATGCTGCTTCTACCATCCCGGCCTTGCACAGACCATCAATCAAGACACAATAAGTCACAACTGAGGGGACAACGCCCACTTCCTGCATCTTATCTAAGAAACTGAGAGCTTCCCGGGCCTTTCCTGCCTTGAAATAAGCATCCATTAATATTGTGTAGATAAAATGGTTCAACTTTAAACCACCATCTATTATTTCATCCATTAAAATGGTGGCTTCTTTAAGCTTCCCTTGCTCACAAAGTCCCCAAATGATTGTTCCATAAAGAGATATGTCAGCTTTGATGCCTTCTTCACTCATTTCTTTCAATAAATCTACAGCCTTCTCTGCCATCTTCTTCTTGAAATACCCATGAACCAGGGCAGTGTAGCTTAGCTGGTTCGCAATAATTCCAGTTTTTAACATAGACCTGAAAACCCTTTCGCCTTCCTCTACCTTCCCTTCTTTACATAGTCCATCTATTAATGCCGTGTAGGTAACAATGTTCAAAACTTTTCCTGTCTTGACCATTTCACTAAACAGCTCCAAAGCTTCGGTAAGATTGCCAGCTTTACAGTTTCCATCTATTAAAGAAGTATATGTGAACTCATTAGGGAAGAGTCCTACCAATCTCATACCAGCAAAAAATTTGTTTGCCTCTTGAAGCATCCCTTCCTTACAAAGAGCATCTATTAACGTACTATAGGTAACAAGATTTGGTTTGATCCCTTTCTCCTTCATATCACGGAGATACCAAAAGGCCTTAGGAATCTGTTCAGATTTACAAGAACAGTTTATCAAAGCATTATAAGTTATCGCATCAGGATTACAACCTGTCACCTTCATTTCCTCAAATATACACAGCACTTTCTGTAGTTGTCCGAACTTCCCATACCCATCAATTAGTGTATTATATGAAACAACATCTGGTGTCAAACCCATTTTCTTCATTTGCTCAAACAAACTCCTCGCTGTCTCTAAGTCCCCTCCCTTGCACATAACATCTATCATAATATTGTAAGTGAAAACCGACGGTATAATCTTGGCTGCAATCATGTCGTTAAAAAACTTTCTCGACAAGTTTGATTGACCAGACTTTGAAACTCTATGCAAAAAAACATTACAAGACCTTGCCTTCGGCAAAATCTTAACTTTTCTCATCTTTGAAAAACACTCATTGGCTTCTTCAAACAAACCTAAAAGGGTCAAGACACTAAACAACGCATCAAAGACTCCAAAACCCGTCTTGCAAACACCTTTCGTCGACCACATTACATCAAAAACATCAAAACCAGGCAAAACCCTTCTCTTATAAATCAAACTTTTCAAAACCTCTTGTGCATCAAAATACATTCTACACGCAAATAATATATGAACAAGAATACAATACGACTCCGCTGTATGACCACCATAAACATGTTGCTTAGCTGCCCAATTAAAAAACTTAAGAGCTAGACATGGTTCCTCCTTTAACTCTGCTAAAATCCTAGAAACTCTAGCAGGGGCTAAAACAGAACTAAAAAACCCAACAAGTCTAAAATCGTCCCACCTTTCATCTTGAATAATCTGACGTACCGATACAATATTCAAATCTTCTTGGTGTTTTTTTGTACCAGTTGAGAATGGAAACTGAAACATATGTATGAAACCAGTGAACCAGATAAACATAGTGCAGCCCAGAGGTGAAACATTTGTGAATGCATAAGATGATGATGATATTGACGTTTTATTGAATAAAACATTTAGGCTCTTTCTGGCAACTCTGAAGTATCCTAGACTGGATTTTCTCATACACATACTGAGTACACCTCAAAATAGGTGAACCAGGGAGCTGTTTGTCTCAGGCTGCATTTCGTTAATTTGGCATTACACTCTGCTGGGGATGCCCGTAACTAAGCAAAGAATGAAGCGAGTGAAGCCAAAACCTACCAGTGGAAGAAAGAAAATGGAGAGCTTCTGTTAGCTTTATAAACAGAAAAGCATCCTATTCGTACCAAATTGAAATGGAACAAACAGTTAACTACTAAAACAATTATATTAGTAAGAAGAGGACATTTCAACCAACAAAAACCAAATTAATAACTAAAACATTTTCCATATATTCTGGTAATGTGAATAGCTAATGATCGACCACTATCCACATTCTAGTTGTTTATTTCAGATAGTCACTTGCTAAGCAAATAAATCAAAGCTATCAAGATCTGGGCAGTTTTTTCTTCCGCTGTCTAAAAGTATCATAGCAATTGAGTTAGAACATCATATCATTAGGTTTTCTACTCATGGATTGAAAGAACCTCAATACAAAGCTCTTCAACAGATATTTCAAAGCTTTAAAAAAATATTAAAAGAAGAATCTCTAAACCCTATGAATCACTAAACCCTGTGAAAATCGAATGAATAATCTAAACACAAGATAAATCTTGTTGGGAAATCGAATGGAAGAAATTACTAACCTGAAATTCCTTACTTTATGACTCTGATGAAAGTGAGACTACTTGTTTGTTTTCGGGTGAGGAATCTAGATTAGGGTTTTGAGTCATAGAGAGAGACATTTACAGAAAATGGAAATCAGGAAGGTCTGTAGTCTTTACAATAGAGACCGATTTCACTTGAGGGGTACCAAGAACCTTGACCAAAGTCTATTTCCTAAGACTTAATCAAGCCATTAAATGTTAGCAATCAAGCAAAAGTTTGGATCGCCAAAATGCGTGCATTAAAAATTAATTGACCAGACTTTGAAACTCTATGCAAAAAAACATTACAAGACCTTGCCTTCGGCAAAATCTTAACTTTTCTCAACTTTTCTCAAAAGTTTGTAGTAGAGATTGTTAAGTATGTGTCCCTGATTACGAAGGACTTCGTTAAAATCATAAAGGTGTTTGTTTTATAGGCTTTGCTGTCAACTATATATGGACGTTGATAACTATATATGGACGTTATTGTAGTAGAGATTGTTAAGAATGTTTATTCTTGAAGACTCTCCCTTTTTGTTTCTAATTTTTGTGATTTTTCGTGCAAACAGGTAGTTTATTTCGATAAGCTTAAGACTTGTAGTAAAGATCAAACAAATTGTCTAGTTGATTCTCTCCGTAGAGTTGCTTGGATTGAGTTTTTTTGCGGAGGTAGATTATTTAGATAATCATTGTTTTGGTTTGATCATTGATCAAAGGAGTTTATATTGTATAAACCGAAGATCATTTATTTTACTTTACACCTGATCAACATCGTGATTTTGGAGGTTGATAACTAAGTTAATTAATGAAACAGATTTCATAAATTGCTAACGATCCAAATGAGTTGAGAGCGGAAGTCTTCACAACAAGTGAAGTGCCTCAAGATAGTGGACTTTGTCTTAGGATTCACGAGCATAGACTACACTGGTTTTAGGCGCATGGATACTGAAGGAACTAAGTAACTATGAGTAGTTACCAGGTCTTTGCTATACAAGTTCCGCTAGTCAATTTGTATAGCGCCTTAATTCTGAGAGTATCTAAAACTGGACTAGGTCCTAGGACTTTTCTGCCAGGTAGTTTTCCTTGTTAACAAAATCTTGTGTGTCGTGTTATTACTTTTCTTTCCATATTATAATTGTTATTATAATTATAATTAAATAACTGCACTTGTATGTTAATCCACTTTGTAAGGATCCTATAGTTAATTCCTTTTCAAACTATGACTATTTACCAAGTTACATATTAGTGAAGCAATCTTTTGGCATTATTGTTTTGGTAAAATTACATAAGGTGTGTCTATATTGGTTGATACGAAAGATTTTTGTGCATTCGGCACCCTCGTCATTTCAACACCACTAACTTTTTCGCTCTTGAAACCATAAGACAAAATTCCTTGGACGATCTCAAAAATAAATATCCAAGGTCAACCTAGTATGTACCCGTATTGTACAAGATAAATAACGAATTTAACAAGAACATGTCTTGTGGATCTTGACAATTGATCTAGAAAACTAATGCGGAAAAGAAATAACACAAGACACCAGAAGTTTTCTGTCTGAATTGTCCTCTGTGTCTCTATTGTTAGTGCTTGATTTTGTACTTATTATGGTGTTTTTATGTTTGTGTAGGTGTTTTTGGAGAAATACACTTGTGTGGAAAAAGTTGCTCAAAAAGTGCTATTTGGACCCCGGGAGGACAGCTGCTAAATGGACCCCAATTTCAGTTAAGGGGCACTCAATTACTAAGGGGCACCACCATTTTTATTTGGCACCCAGGACGTTGGATAAGGGCCACCCTTCTTCTTCCTCTGAATTCTGAAAATTGGCGGGAAAAATAACTTTGAGCTGCCGTAATTAGGGTTTGCGATTTGAGCATGTTACAGTGAGACTAAAGGGCTGGAATTTATAGAACATGTTCATATGGACGAGACAGGAATAGTAAAGGTGTTGGTTTCGTCCCAGTTTGGTTGGTTAGCTCGCAAGAAGGAAACAGGGGATCACATCACGCTGGACAAATATTCACGGGATTTCTTGTATCTAGCGTATATCTGGAGTGGGTTGGACTCCTTCTGATGATATTTCGAACGTGTTGGAGTGTGTATATGGCCAGGAAACAGCGTGATAATATCAAAAAGGGAAATTATCCCGTGGAAGATATTTCCATTCAATGGAGAAGATACGGGAATTATATGGAGTAATGGTCGAGTATTTGAGCTTCTGAAGTCTATATATAGTGTGAGGTTGACACATAGCGCGGGGTCGAGAGTTGGAGGTCGAGAGGATAGCTCAGGAGCAAGAAATCACGAGTTGATCAAACTCTGTTTCTGCTGCTGCTGATGATGAAGAACACCAAGAACACGAAGAACAGACTTACCAGGACAGTCGTTTTCCAACAGTGACAACGACACTTAGCCGAGGGTCGTACATAAGAGGCAGACTTATTTGCTACAGTATCAGTGACACATACTGTGAGTCGTTCTGGTTTGTAACACATATAACTGTTACAAACCCGGTTTTCATTATATTTCTCCCTTTTCATCATTTGTAAACAATTTTTGAGCAATAATAATGAATTTTGAGCGTGTTTCCAACATGATGATGTGTTAATTCTCTCACAACCAAGACAATGAGGAAGCTATTTACGCATGAATAATTTGGTAACTATTATATTTTCTCTAACATTTAATTATAATTCACTCAATCACTGCTTTTGCAGAGTTTTTAGTTGTTTGCATAATTTTTTTCATTAGTTGTGATTCAATTAGATAGGTTATGCTTTGATTAGATAATTTATGCTTAGGGGATATAATTAATTTTTTTTCCTGATTATTTGTGAGTTAAGAAAATAAGGGACTTAAAAGATAATTAGAGTTTTGGGTTATTTACCATCATTCATTCATGTGTAATAGTGGAATCAATGTCTTGGTTATTTTCTCATATCTTGAAATCAAATTTTGAGTTAAGTTTTCTTTAATTTTTAAGTCTAAATTCTTTTGCTTTCACAAGTCTCAACGAACCTTTTTACTACAACATTTTTGAGTCACATCAGTTGTTGGCGCCGCTGCCGAGGACTTGTCTTTAAGCTAGAGTTTTTAGATTTTTTTTTCTTTTTTAGGTTTTTATTTGTTTTTATTTTTTTACTTTGTTCTATTTTACGTTTCTTTGGTATTTGTCTTTTCATTACAGATTTTTGGAATTTGGAGCGAAAGAAAAAGAAGTTTCCAAAGTTGTTGGTGATTACTTAAATATTTGGAATCAAAAGACGAAGCGAAAAGAGCAATAAAAAAAAAGAGAGAGAGAATTTTATTAGATTGTATTAGAAATCTTTTATTTTTGTAATTTTCTTTTTCTTTTGCACTTTATTTTTGGACTTTATTTTGGACTTTGGACAATTGGACTTTCTTTTATTTTTTTAACCCTAAGGAAGGGTAGTATTTCAAATATTAAATTGTTTGCAGAGAAGGACGGCGATCACGATATCGCCTCGGCCCCTCGGGTTCTCACATGACATAGGAGTCGTGGCCCGAGTCGACTTCAGCGGTTCATCCCCGTCTGGAACGGGAGGTAAGCTTGTCGAAATACTCGCGAATTCCCTGCTAGCGAGTTACTGTATTCCTTCGTTTGCATATATGTCGAGGAACTGAATACGACTGCTTTAATTTCCTAGTAAAGGGCAAGGACTGTCCATACAAGATAAGGGTTCGGATTTCATCACCGTTCTCTTCTTGCCCGCTTTAGGAAAACGATAATTATCGCGAACCTAAGCTTTAAAATTTGGAATAGAACGAGACCTATAGGGTAACGAGCTTAGTAGGAAAGTCGTTCGAAAAATATTGGTTACCCTTTTAAGCATACTTCGAAGTTCATGATGGTTTCTGTGAGTTGAATGCGTGACTGCGCCGCCTTGTAATACCGGTGAGGCCTTGGGTATCAAAGCTCCACTGAGATTCCCTCGCCTCTATTCAACTTACTTTGACTCGGATTGATTCCAGAGGGGTTTGCTTAAACCGTAACGAATTCCCTTTCGAAGGATTAGAAGCTGGTCTAAAAACAATCTAAGTGGAGCCATCATGCTTTTTGTTTCTAGAAATCAGTAGGTTTGCTGTGGTGGAGTCAGCCTTGTTTGTGTTTGCTTAGATATTCTCTTCCTTTTAGGACTTTTCTTTTTCTTTTGTTTTTCTAGTGTATGCCCGAGGTTATTAGAGAGCGGGCTTGGAAAAGAAACACTCTAGGTCGTTTGATTAGTGATAAACCTAGTAGTTCTTCTTGTGAAGGCGGGGAGCTCGAAGACTCTTCTTTTGAGAGCCCGGTTTTTGGAAACTTCAGTTTTGAAAATCCGTCTCTTCGTGAGGAAGGTACCCCTAGTACTTCAGCTGTGCCAGCGATGGCAACTTTGAAATATTACATGTTCTCAACTAGGACCAACCGAACTTCGTGCATTAAATTGCCAGCCAATACGGCTAATTTCGAGATAAAACCTAGTATTCTTCAGATGATCCCTATATTCTTAGGAAAAGATGATGAGAACCCTTATTTTCATATTACGGACTTTGAGGAAATCTGTGGGACTGTTAGAATAAAAGACCTCACTGATGAAATTTTAAAAGTTAAGATGTTTCCCTTTTCCTTGAGAGATAAAGCCAAGACCTGGCTGAACAACGTACCACCTGAGTCCATTGAAACATGGCAGGAACTTGTTGCTGGTTTCTATATGAAATTCTACCCTAAGCATAAAATTGCAGCTGTTAGGCAGAAAATTATTGCTAGTGTGCAACAAGAGGGAGAGTCTCTTTATAGGTTTTTAGAGAGATTCAATGATCTCCTATCCCAGTGTCCTCACCATGTATTTGATAAGATGAAACTTGTTGAGATTATTTATAATGGTTTAGACTATTCGACCAAAGCCATGGTCGAGTCTATGTGCGCTGGTGAATTCACCAGCAAAAATACTGATGATTCTTTTACCTTCTTAGGAGCTATTGCTGAAAAATCCCAACAGTGGGAGTTTTGTGTTGAACCCCCTAAAAGACTCTTGGTCAATAAAAGTAGCACCAATGTAGTAGATACAAGCTTCGGGTCAGATGCTAAGTTTGCTGCTTTGTCTAGAAGGTTAGAAGCTTTGGAATTAAATTAGCCTAAACATAGGTCTCTTGTTGAACCCAATAAAGCCTCTCAAGTCTCTAGTTGTGGAATAGAGCCCGATAACTCATTTTGGGAAGGTCAGGTTAGTGAAGAGCAAGCCCATGTTGTATATAACAATGCTAGGTTTGAGAACCGTCTGAAGTTTGACCCATACTCAGAGACCTACAATCCTGGTTGGAGAAACCATCCTAATTTTTCTTGGTCTAAGGGCCAGAATCAAGGCCAGTCTAGTAATTCTCAGCCTCCCCCAGGTTTTGGTTATGCTAAGAACTCTTCAGGTCAAGCCCAGTTCCAGAACCCTTCTGAGAATGGAATGACTAGCTTAGAGGAATCTCTTAGTATATTAAAAAAGAGCCAGGATATGCTATCACAAAGCCAGGAAATGTTAATAAAGAGCCGGGTTAATTTTCAAGAGGAAACCAAGCAGAATTTTAAGAATAATTCCCAGTCTCTTGCTAAATTAGAACTTCAAGTTGGCCAAATAGCTAAGTTTCTCACTGAGAGAGAAGATGGAAGGTTCCCTAGTCATACTGATCCTAATCCAAAAGGAGAGAAATCGTACAATCATGTGAATTCTGTTACAACCCTTAGGAGTGGGAAGAAAGTTGACAATAAGGTCACCATGCCTGAAAGTGAACATGCTGTAGTTCACCCTTCTGAGCCAGAAAATGAGGAGACTGATACAGTCTCTAAAGAAACCAATGAGGGTCCTGTTGAGCCCGACTTTGTTCCCAGAGCCCCGTTCCCCCAGCTGCTAGTTCCAACTAAGAGGGAGTCCAACTTTAATGATATATTGGAGGTTTTTAAGGAGGTAACTATCAACCTGCCATTGTTGGATGCGATTAAGCAGGTTCCCGCTTATGCCAAGTTTCTTAAGGACTTGTGCACACGAAAGCGTAAGCTTAGTGTCCAAAAGAAAGCCTTCCTAGCTAGTCACGTGAGTTCCATTATTCAAAATACCACTACTCCTAAGTATAAAGACCCAGGGTCCCCTACTATTTCTTGCACAATAGGTAAATACCGTTTTGAGAAAGCTTTGCTTGACTTAGGAGCCAGTGTGAATTTACTTCCATACCATGTGTACCTTAATCTAGGACTTGGTGAGATGAAACCTACCCAGATGACACTTCAGTTAGCTGATAGGTCAGTTAAAATTCCTCGGGGTGTGATCAAGGATGTTCTTATAGAGGTCGACAAGTTTATTTATCCAGTGGATTTTGTTATCCTAGATACCCAATCTGTCCCTGACCCAGAGAACCAGATACCAGTGATTTTAGGTCGCCCATTTTTAGCAACATCCAATGCAATCATTAATTGTCGAACTGATATTATGAACTTGTCTTTTGGTAATATGACTATTGAGCTGAACGTCTTTCATATTAGTAAGCTACCCTCTGAACTGGATGATTCGATCATAGAGGAAGTGAACATGATAGGAACATTATTCGAGGAATCATTACCAAACACGTTGATAGAAGATCCATTAGAGAAATGCCTAGCTCACTTTGGGATTGATTTTGATGATGATAATGTGATTAATGAGGTGAATGCTTTGTTAGATTCAACCCCTTTGATAGACACTAGTAATGGATGGAAACCTAAGCTCGAACCTCTACCCGTTTTTGAGTCTACCCTAGTTCCTTCGTTGGAAAAGCCTCCTAAATTGGACCTAAAACCATTGCCAGATACCCTGAAGTATGTGTTTTTAGGCCCATCTGAGACTTTACCTGTGATTGTTGCTTCCGACTTGGATAGTGATCAGGAAAGTAGGCTAGTGACCGTCCTTCAAAACAACAAGGAAGCTTTAGGGTGGACCTGTAGATGGGAAAAAAAGATTTGCTGATTTTTAAAGAATTGAGGAGACGACCGTACGGAGGAGACTCCTCGAACCGAGAGAAATGTTAAACCTCACACAGATGCACTGCTGCAAAGGGGGTGCTTTAGATTCGAGAGATCAATCTGTAGTACTCCGGCCTAAATCAAGACAATGACCGTTCCAGAGTACATTCGGTCACAAGAGAGGATGGGTTGATCTGTAGGAGGGAAGCTGGGAAATGTGTGGAATCAATGGTAATCAAAGATTGTGGGTGTGTGAATTCTGAATATGATAAATCGTACAATCATGTGAACTCTATTACAACCCTTAGGAGTGGAAAGAAAGTTGACAATAAGGTTGCCATGCCTGATAGTGAACATGATGTAGTTCACCTTTCTGAGCCAGAAAATGAGGAGACTGATAGAGTCTCTAAAGAGACCAATGAGGGTCCTGTTGAGCCCGGATTTGTTCCCAGAGCCCCGTTTCCCCAGCTGCTAGTTCCAACTAAGAGGGAGTCCAACTTTAATGATATATTGGAGGTTTTTAAGGAGGTAACTATCAACCTACAATTGTTGGATGCGATTAAGCAGATTCCCGCTTATGCCAAGTTTCTTAAGGACCTGTGTACACGAAAGCGTAAGCTTAGTGTCCAAAAGAAAGCCTTCCTAGCTAGTCACGTGAGTTCCATTATTCAGAATACCACTACTCCTAAGTATAAAGACCCAGGGTCCCCTACCATTTCTTGCACAATAGGTAAATACGGTGTTGAGAAAGCTTTGCTTGACTTAGGAGCCAGTGTGAATTTACTTCCATACCATGTGTACCTCAAGATAGGACTTGGTGATATGAAACTTACCCAGATGACACTTCAGTTAGCTGATAGGTCCGTTAAAATTCCTCGTGGTGTGATCGAGGATGTTCTTATTGAGGTCGACAAGTTTATTTATCCAGTGGATTTTGTTATCCTAAATACCCAACCTGTCCCTGACCCAGAGAACCAGATACTAGTAATTTTAGGTCGCCCATTTTTAGCAACATCCAATGCGATCATTAATTGTCGAACTGGTATTATGAATTTGTCTTTTGGTAATATGACTATTGAGCTGAACGTCTTTCATATTAGTAAGCTACCCTATGAACTAGATGACTCGAGCATAGAAGAGGTAAACATGATAGGAACATTAGTCGAGGAGTCATTACCAAACACTTTGTTAGAAGATCCGTTAGAAAAATGCCTAGCTCACTTTAGGATTGATTTCGGTGATGATAATGTGATTAATGAGGTGAATGCTTTGTTAGATTCAACCCCTTTGTTAGACATTAGTAACAGATGGAAACCTAAGTTCGAACCACTACCAGTTTCTAAGTCTACCCTAGTTCCTTCATTAGAAGAGCCTCCTAAGTTGGACCTAAAACCATTGCCAGATACCCTGAAGTATGTGTTTTTAGGCCCGTATGAGACTTTACCTGTGATTGTTGCTTCCGACTTGGATAGTGATCAGGAAAGTAGGCTAGTGACTGTCCTTCAAAACAACAAGGAAGCTTTAGGGTGGACCATAGCTGACATTAAGGGTATAAGTCTTACTGTTTGTATGCATCAGATCTATTTAGAGGAAGATACCAAACCATCTAGGGATATACAACGAAGACTAAACCCTAATATGAAAGAAGTAGTTCGAACCGAGGTTCTTAAGCTGTTAGATGCAGGCATTATCTACCCCATTTCAGACAGTAAGTGGGTCAGCCCCGTTCAGGTTGTTCCCAAGAAATCTGGTATTACTGTAGTCCAGAATGATAACAATGAGTTAATCCCGACCCGAGTGACCACGGGTTGGCGTGTTTGTATTGACTATAGGAAATTGAACAAGGTCACTAGGAAGGACCACTTTCCCCTTCCCTTTATCGACCAAATGCTAGAGAGATTAGCTGGACATAGTCATTACTGTTTTCTAGATGGCTACTCAGGCTACAATCAAATCGTTATTGCCCCAGAAGACCAAGAAAAAACTACTTTTACCTGTCCCTTTGGTACCTTTGCGTATAGACGCATGCCTTTCGGGCTATGTAACGCCCCTGCGACTTTTCAGCGTTGCATGATGAGCATATTTTCCGATATGGTAGAAAAGTTTTTAGAGGTCTTTATGGATGATTTTTCAGTGTTTGGTTCGTCTTTCGATGAGTGCTTGCATCATTTGTCATTAGTGTTGACTAGGTGTAAGGAAAAGAATCTAGTGCTTAGTTGGGAGAAATGTCACTTCATGGTTCGTTCAGGAATTGTTCTAGGGCATATCGTATCTTCGAAGGGTATCGAGGTAGATAGAGCCAAAGTTGACCTTATTAAAACTTTACCGGTCCCAAAAACCGTAAGAGATATTAGGTCATTCTTAGGGCATGCTGGTTTTTATCGTCGATTCATTAAGGATTTTAGCTTGATTTCTAGACCTCTTTGCAATTTGCTTGCAAAAGATGTTAAGTTTGTCTTTGATGATGCTTGTTTAGAGGCTTTTGAGAAGCTTAAGACTTTACTCACTACCGCCCCATAGTCCAGGCACCCAACTGGAACCTAACCTTTGAGATCATGTGTGATGCTTCAGATTATGCTATTGGTGTTGTGCTAGGTCAGCGAGAAAACAAATTACTTCATGTGATTTACTATGCTAGCAAAACTCTGAATGATGCCCAGTTGAACTATACCACTACCGAGAAGGAACTGTTATCCATTGTGTTTGCCTTAGACAAGTTTAGACCCTATCTCTTAGGTTCTAAGATCGTCATATATACTGATCATGCTGCTTTGAAATATCTTTTGTCTAAGAAGGATATGAAACCTAGATTGATTAGGTGGATACTTTTGTTGCAAGAGTTTTCTCCAGACATTAGAGACAAAAAGGGTGCCGAAAATGTAGTAGCAGACCACTTATTTAGGCTAGTTGTTGATTCCCATGATGAATCCCTTCCTATGAGGGATAGCTTTCCTGATGAACAACTGTTCTTTGTTACCCAAGCACCTTGGTATGCGAATATAGTGAATTATCTTGTTACTGGTCGAATGCCCCAACATTGGGGTAAACAAGATCGTTCTAGGTTTTTAGCCGAGGTTAAGCACTTCTTTTGGGATGATCCTTATTTATTTAAGTATTGTCCAGACCAGATTATTAGGAGATGTATACCTGAGAGTGACCAGTCCAGTATTATTTCCTTTTGTCATGATCATGCTTGTGGATGTAACTTTAGTGCTAAGAAGACTGCTGCTATGATATTGCAGTGTGGATTCTATTGGCCTTCGTTGTTTAAAGACTCCCACAGTTACTGTGTTACTTGTGAACGTTGCCAGAAATTAGGAACCATTTCTCGTAGGAACATGATGCTCTTGAACCCGATTCTAATTGTTGAGGTCTTTGATGTGTGGGGTATTGACTTTATGGGTTCGTTTCCTAATTCTTTTGGTAACCTATACATCCTTGTCGCTGTAGACTATATCTCTAAGTGGATTGAGGCGGTTGCGTGTAAAACCAATGACCATAGGGTTGTGATTGAGTTCTTGAAAAATAATATACTTACACGTTTTGGTACACCGCGAGCTATAACTAGTAATGGAGGGTCGCACTTTTGTAATGGGCCTTTTAGGCTTCTGATGAAGAAATATGGTATTACACATAAGGTAGCTACCCCGTATCATCCTCAGACTAGTGGTCAGGTTGAGGTTTCCAATAGGGAGATAAAACGTATATTAGAGAAAACAGTTAATCATAATCGGAAAGACTGGTCGTCTAGGCTTACTGATGCCTTATGGGCTTACCGTACTGCGTTTAGACCCCAATTGGAATGTCGCCTTATCGGCTTGTGTATGGAAAGGCATGTCATTTACCTGTTGAGTTAGAACATAGAGCTTATTGGGATGTTAAGCAGCTAAATTTTTCACTTGACAAGGCAGGAGCCCATAGGAAACTCCAGCTCAATGAGTTGGACGAGATTCGTATAGATGCCTACGATAGTGCGAAGGAGTATAAGAACAAAATGAAATTTGTGCATGATAGAAATATTTTACGAAAGTCATTTTCTCCAGGTCAAAAAGTTCTTCTGTATGATACCTGCTTGCATCTTTTCCCTGGGAAATTACGTTCTCGGTGGACGGGTCCTTTTATTGTTCGCACTGTCTTTCCTCATGGAGCTGTTGAAATTGAGACACCGGATGGTATTAGTTCTTCGAAGGCTAACGGTCAGAGATTGAAACCAGTTTTAGAGCCCTTTCCTACAGGTGATGTTGAGGAGGTCCCTCTGGAGGACCCTGTTTACCCTTGATTGACCATCGAGGCGATTGTATGTTGTATATTAGATTTTGATTTCTCTCTTCACCCAGGTACTATCTTTTCGACTTCTCTCTTTACTGATTCCTCGTGTTACTTTACTTTTTGGTATTGCTCTTTCATTAGAAACATTTAGGACAATGTTAGATTTAAATTTGGGGGTGGGGAAGAAACTTTTTAGCTTTTAGTTGCAAGAAATAAACTCCAGAGCCTAAAAATTTATGCTTATTAAGGTTGGCACTAACCAATCTAAGTGGATGGGAACATCTTGGTTGTAGGAGTTGAGGAACCAATATGATTAGATGGAAACATCTAAAGAGTCTATTCATAAAAGCACAGAGCTCAGGTGTTAGCATTAAAAAAAAACATGGTAGTTTCGCCATATCTCGTTGAATCCTAATCCTTCTGTTTTTAATTTTTAAGTGATTTGGTGGGGCACGATCCAAGTTGTTACCTTTGTTAGGGTGAAATAGGGTGATTGAGATACCAAAACAAAGGTTAAGACCAAACCATCAGACCAACCGGAATAAATTCAATAAAGTCGACCACTGGTGCCCTTGTATATGCCGGTTGTGTTGACCTAGAGTTAGGTTTATCGACCACTGGTCCCCTTGTATATGCCAGTTGTGTTGATATTAGTCATACCGGTATCTCAGTCCATTATGATAGGTTCATCTTGGCATAGGCCTTCAGACATATATGGGAAACACCTTTCACTTTAAACCATCGATTTTTTCTCTTTATCCATCTTCTTAATCTTTTCATGTGATTGGTTGACTCCGGTTATGATGTACAGAAACTATCTGAGTAGAGCTCTGTCACTTTATATGAATTTTAGTATGCTTGAGTGCAAACTCGTGTACAACAATTGGAATTTCGCATCAGGGTACGTCCTCCTGTAGTCAATAAGTATGCCAATCAAGGAGATTCTTTAGTGCCTTCCAAGGTTCTGCGTAGATAGCTAGGGTCTTGAGTAATGGTTTTGTGGGTACACCTCTGGTAAACCCTCCCGAGATTAACTCGGTTTTATTTTTTTTGTTTTGCTCGAGGACTAGCAAATAATAAGTTTGGGGGTATTTGATAGACGCATTTATGTGTCTAATTTGTCCTCAATGTTTCGTATTGTTAGTACTCGATTTCGTACTTATTATGGTGTTTTGTGTGTTTGTAGGTATTTTTTGGAAATAAATATTGATGGAAAATTCGGCTCAAAAAGTTGTTAAAGGCACCCCGGAGGACATACGTTATTCGGACTCCAGCAACGGATAAGGGGCGACCACTGGATAAGGGGTGACCTTCTTTAACAAATTCAAAATTTCATTTTGGCGGGAAAATGAAGAACAAAATTGTGTGATTTTCGATCGAAGTTTGAAGGAGTTCTAGGTAGACTAAAGGGCTGAAATTTGTTGGGTAGTTGTGATATGTCCCAACAAAACTATCATGAGTGATTTGATCGTTTAAAATTGGCTGGATTCTCGCATAGAAGTAAACAGAGCAACACTTTATCGGGAAGAATATTTCACGGGTTTTGAAGAGTTTGAACATGTTCTGATGACTCGATCAACATTCTGGAACGTGTATTGACCTGTTCAGAGTGTGCTGGCAGAGAATCAACGCGTGAGGAGGTAAAATAGGGAATAAAATATTCCCGAGAATATTTTTTTCACTCGCGAGTTATGAAGAGATTTCTGGAGTTAATGCAGAGATTGGATGACCCTTTTGAGTATGAAATAGGTTCTCCGCACCAAAGAGGGGTTACAGAGAGTTTGGGAGAGAAATAGAGCACCACGGAGTCGAAACACCAAGTTGCAGAGAGACCTGCTGCTGCCATTAAAGAACACGAAGAACAGACCATTCAAGACCGTCGTTTTCCAACAGTAACAACGACTCACAGCCGTGGGTCGTACATCAGAGGCAGACTTATTTGCTACAGCGTTTGCGACACAGAGTCGTGGGTCTTAGAGCAACAGTAACAGTGACACATCCTCTGTATCGTTTTTTTTTTGGTTTGTAACAAATATAATTGTTACAAACCCGGTTTTGAATTATTTATCCATTTTCATCATTTGTAAACACCCTTTGAGCAATAATAATGATTTTTGAGCGTGTTTCCAACATGATGAGCGGCTAATTCTCCCACAACCAAGGCAATGAGGAAGCTATTTACGCATGAATAATTGGTAACTATTTTATTTTCTCTAATATTTAATTATAATTCACTCAATCACTGCTTTTGCAGAGTTTTAAATTGTTTGCGTAATTTTCCTAATCAGTTGTGATTCAATTAGATAGGTTATGCTTTGTTTAGATAATCTATGCTTAAGGGATACAATTGATGTTTGAGAATTTGCTTGATTATTAGTGAGTTAAGATACAAAGGACTTAAAAGATAATTAGAGTTTTGGATTGTTTACCATCATTAATTCATGTGTAATAGTGGAATCAGTGTCTTGGTTATTTTCTCATATCTTGAAGTCAATTTTGTAATAAGTTTTCTTTATTTTTTAAGTTTTATAAGTCTAAAAATCCATTGCTTTCACAAGCCTCAACGAACCTTTTTACTACAACTCAATTGAAAAACACATCATTGGGTGTGATTGTTAGACCCCCACATTTTCAATTGGTATCAGAGCAGGCAAACACGTTAAAGACCTTATAAGTCTGTGTTTGTAGCGATCTGATATGGACAAAAGTGTTATCTCTATAAACGTACCAGCCTTTGATGGTACGAACTATTTATGGTGGAAAATTGCTATGCGTGATTTTATACGAGCGCGAGATTTTTAATCATTGGTTCGTATTGTTAATGGCTATAATCCTCCATTAGTTACGATAGACTGTGTAACTGTTGCGAATGATATTGGTGATGATGATGATCTTGAGATTCTTGCTGCCAAGCAAAACTCTGAATGATTAAATGTTATCATCCATGCCATTAATCCAGATCTCCAGCATCATGTGACGTGCAATAAGTCTAAAGATGATTGGGATATCATATAAACCGTATTTGAAGGGAATGCCGCAGAGAAAGAAGCAAGGCTTCAATACCTAGCTTCTGACTGGGAAAATCTTCGTATGTCTGATGATGAAACCTTTGATGACTTTAACCAAAGACTTTCTCAAATAGTTAACTCCTCATTTTCATTAGGAAGAACTATTCCGGAGAAAGATATTGTGTGCAAAATTCTCAGTTCTCTACCATCAAGATACGAGTCTAAGAAACATGCCATTGAAGAAGCAAACGATCTTTCTACACTCTCCAGGAATACTCTTGTTGGAAAGTTAAAGATCTTTGATAATGAACACCGACCTGGAAAAGAGGTGATTTCTTTTAAAGCTGCAAACAATTCTGAATCCTCTAAGGATAAATCTGGTTCGCCAGATGCTAAGGATGTTACTCCACGACAATTTAGTAAAATCTTGAGATACATGAAAAAGAGTTTTTCTAAAGGTACAACATCTCCTAATGATGATGTACAATGCTTTAACTGTCGTGGTTTCAGACACTTTTCTTTAGTATGTCCTAGCTGGAGTCGTAGACAATAGGCATATGCAGCAGCTTTGCCTACTCTTGATGATGGACCCGAATATTATGATCACCAAGAGTACGCATGCGAGGTTGCATTAGCTTCTGAAAAAATTCTTTCGGATACTGATTCTGATTCTGTCGAAGAAGTGTTCCATAAAGATCCAGTTGCTAATAATCTTCTTAAGGAATGTCATCAAAACCTCTCGGAAGTTGAAAGCACCATACTCAGTAAGAAAGTTAAATATGACAGACTTCGCTGTCGAAATGAAGACTTGGAAGACCAACTTGATTCTATTGGTGCAGGAGATTATCTCAACGAAATACGAATGCTTAAAGAAGAAATTGCCGGAAGTCGAGATCGGGAAAATATTCTTCAAGCAAAGCTAGATAACTTGGAGAACATTGAGATGAACTTGTTATTTGATTCGGAACGAGAAGATATCAAAGTTCAATGTGAATCATCCAAGAATGATCTAGTTATTGCGCTCGAAAAGGTCAAAAGGTTGGAAGAAGAAAACTCGAGCTTAAAAGAGAGTTTGTCTAGAAATAGCAGCTCAGAAAAATTAACCTCGATATTGGGAGCATGTAGAATTCATCGTGATACACGAGGATTGGGGTATGAAGGAATAGACGCTCCTGGTATTAGCAAAGAGGTACAATTTGTTAGAGCTAAAGATTTTTCTAAACCAAAACCTTCCGCGGTTGACAAAAGTGAAGGATCTCCACCAACTGTCGATGACGAAAAGAGGAAATTTTGTCAAGCTCCAAAGCAAGCACATACACATTCAGGTAACACTAAATATAATTTTTTTCATTCTACTAAACATTACTTTTATTGTGGAAAACCAGGTCACTTGCAAAGGAATTGCAGATATCTTAAACAAGATAATACCAGATCTATTTCTGTTAAGATGACAAGATCTGATGTTCCAAACTGGAGAAAAACTGAGACTCATAATTTCAGTTCTTCTAGTATTCCCTCCAAGAAGTTTCATAATTATATTGGGGAGAAAAAGAAATACGTTGCTCCAAAAGCTACTTAGAAATGGGTACCAAAGAAGATCAATAAAGCAACGAGTATTATTAATAAGGATCTCCCAGACAAGAGTTCGACAAGGGATAACATCTTAAAAAGGTATGGAACAGTTATTGAAAGTTTCAAGGAAGTTGTTAAATTCCAAGAGTCCATGCATGATTTTGTTTCGTATACCTATTGTGAGCAAGATTTTGTTCACCTCAATACAACCTGATTGTGTTGGAAGTGCATCCTCACCAAGAAGCCCTTGTAAATGCGGTGAGGATTTTGCAAAAAAATTGGGACGCACATATTATGTTGGGTATTTTTTTAGGGTTATTTGGTTTTTGGTACTTACATTTTGACCAATATTAGTGTTTGGTCTAATATTTATCCAACTTAGGATTTGGTACCTGGAAATCACGTTGACTTCCATTGACTCTGTTAGGTCAAGTTTTAATTAATTTACAATCTAAGGCAATTACTATTTTACCCTTCATTTTGTTAAAAATTCCATTGACTTTGTTCGGTCAACTTAGGGCATGATACTGCAACCGCCACCATTATAGTGCCACCATCAACGAGCATCACCTTCACCACTTATAACATAGCCCACGAATTTCTTAACCTAAAAATAAAACCGATGCTCAAATTGTTTGTCACAACACCATCTCCTGCAATACCAATTTAAACCACCAGCTGCATATGATTCCAACACAACACCCAACCATCTCCTACAGCATTATTTAAGAACTCAACCACCACCAACAATTTTTCCTAATTTTCATTCACGCCCGACAACTCTAACTCAAATTCAGACTCAAGAGAACCCAATTCTTCCCATCCAATTCAACAGACTAATAATACCCTTGACCATCATCAACCAACATAAATCACCACTTGTTCCATCAATTACTCATTCTCAGCAGTACTAATTAACACTTGTAATCTCATACATATCTTCTAGGTTCAAATCAGTCAAACTCCCCATATCCACTTTGTTGTACAAATCCAATTCGATCAAAACCCCTTTCTTTTTTGGCAGAAACCACCATGAACTCGAGCTAAAACAAAGTATAAGCCTTGCCGGAATACCCATCTCTTCCTATTTCATCTACTTCTCCAAATCGGCAACAAACCCATAATTCCTCCGTTTGCGAATCGAACCTATTCTTCTCTGCATCTCATACAACAGCGACAACATATTCAAATTGGGAAAAGACAGAATCAAACTGATTTCCTCTCTTTCCACCAATTTTTCGAACTTCAGCAACAATAGAACAAAAACCCTAACGTATCACCATCTCTTTAATCTTCACAGATCTCATTTTCATCCATCTAATTATGTGATTCCATTTTATTTTTTTTCAATTAGAAGATACCTAATTACAAATCTAAATTTTAATTTCATCTCAAATTTAAACAAGAGATAGAACCGCCGAATTTACCTTAAAAATGAAATTGATACTCACCCCCAAATCAAGTATAAGAAAAAAGGATCTAAAATGTATCGAAGGCGGAAGAAGAATAGATAATTAGGGCTAAATGGTTAGTGGATATTTGATCTCAACCGTTGGCTAACTGGTTTCATCAAAGCCGTTGGATTTTAGTCCTCCTATAAGGGTATACTTGTAAACCCAATATCAATTATAATATAAATTTAATTAAAATATGGTCATAGACGGTCAAAAACAGTCAACGTGATTTCTAGGTACCAAACCCTAAGTTGGACAAATGTTAGACCAAACACTAATGTTGGTCAAAATGTAAACACCAAAAACCAAATAACCTTTTTTTTTATATATGTGGAAGCATTTTTGATTTAGCTAGATTCATCTTATATTCTTGACGAAAGTCATGTTGATTATTTCAATAACTTGAGAATTGCTTTGATGCTAATAGTGTGTGAAAACGACTATTGTCATCCTCTAAGAAAGTTTCAATGATTGAAATAAGAGTTTAGAACACTTATCTATTATTGGATATGTCATGTTGTGCACTCTTGCACATATGTAATCCATGTCCGGGAACCATAGTATGTGCACTCGTTTGCGTACCTGTTGGTTTGAGAAATCCGGGAACCTAAGTATGCCTACCCGTTTGCGTATTGGCGTACAGGTTCATGTCCGAGAATTTCTGCTGGAATTTGAAGTTCGCGTACCCGTTTGCGTACTGGCGTAACTCAATCTTAGTCCGGGTATTTCAAGTATGCGTACCCGTTTGCATACTTGAAGGTTAAAGTTCTAAAATCGGTTTTAAACATGAACATAAACATTTATAAAATAAGGAATGCAATCTCTGCAAACCGTGGCTATAATGTTCATGATTGATTCGAGTGAATCAAACCGATTTTGCCTCAATTGTGTTCTTGTATACTTCTATGAGAATATAGTAATTGAACAATTCTTTAACTAGTTTCATTTGAGTCATTTGAACTAGTTATGGTTAAGATGAATATGGCTAAATACCACGTGTATAATACTTAATTACCTAACTTGATTTGTGATTAAAATTCTTAAGTGTAATAGGTTAGAAGCAATAATCAAAGCCATTGGATATTGGTTTTTATTGTCAAAGAAATTTTTTCATACACTTATGGTAACCTTCCTTGGTGTAAATCCTTGTGGAAAAGGTTATTCTTCCTTCTAAGCATATCAATTCTTGTTTATACAAGTTTGTATCTTAGAAAAGATGATCACAATACTCGATCTTCATGATTACATATTGTGTATTGTTACCATGAGATAGTTCTATTTTTCAGTAACACGATCTCATGAGAGACTTTCAATGATTGGTCTTTAGCTCGTATCTCCTTGTGGGATTTCTAAAATCCAATATATAAATCCTTCTTTCTGGAGGAAGGTCACTCTTGTTGTGCTTTCGGGAATGACATTTTATGGGGGAGAGTTCTTTTTGAACTTGTGCTTAATTTCCAAATCCTTGTGGGGGACTGGCTGTGGAATATTATAGGGGCTATCTTGTATTTTTATAAACTCCTTGATGAATGCATTTAGCTTCGGCTTTATGATTGCATCTAAATTAATTGGTATATTATTCTCTTTTGGTCATGAAGTATTCCTATGAAAATTTCATGAGGATCCCACTAGTTTTCGTACCTTTGCCAATTTATATTGACAAAAAGGGGGAGAATTATTTTGTAGTTCATACTACATATACATATGGTTTATGGATCATTATGTAAGGGGGGGGGGGGGGGTTCATGTTGAGATGGAGTATTGACTAAGGGGGAGTGATACATATCACCGTAGTATTATTGTCAAAGTTGTGATACAATTGAACTTTGATGATGTGTAATAATATTATGATGGATCTTCAACAAGTACATGATGAACACACGCATAGTTGAAGAACCAAGGAAATCAAACATGTCGGATTTTGGAGTTGCAATGCTTTTAACAAGTACAATTCATATGTAAAATGGTTTTGTCACTCAAATTGACATAGGGGGAGATTGTTAGAGCATTGCTCGGTTGAACCTGAAAAAGCGGGGGTACAACAACCACACCCGATATTTCGCTTAGCAATCTGTATGGACAAACTCCAATATACTTTCTAGAGAATCAACTAGACAGTCAGACTCAATCTAGATAAAAAAAATATATCAAAGAGTTTATATCTCAATCTCTCGATTTGATATATACTCAAGCAAATAGAAATCTGCGAGTCTTTATCAAATACTAGAGAGATAACTTGGATGGTACCAAAGACCAATATCCAAGTGTCAATCAATTTAAATCAACAACCAAAAGGTCGGATATTCTAATTGATTGAACAACGCACAACCTGTGATATTACAATTATATAACAAAATATAATGCGGAAAAGAAATAACACAGACACCAGAATTTTGTTAACAAGGAAACCGCAAATGCAGAAAAACCCCGAGATCTAGTCCAATTTGAACACACACTGTATTAAGCCGCTACAGACACTAGCCTACTCCAAATTAACTTTGGTCTGGACTGTAGTTGAACCCCAATCAATCTCACACTGATCCAAGGTACAGTTATGCTCCTACGTCTCTGATCCCAACCGGATACTACGCACTTGATTCCCTTAGCTGATCTCACCCACAACTAAGAGTTGCTACGACACAAAGTCGAAGACTTTAATAAACAAATATGTATCACACAGGAAAGTCTACGGTAATAGATAAATCCGTCTCCCACGAATATACCTATAAGTTTGTTCCGTCTTTTGATAAATCAAGGTGAATAAGAACAAATTGATAACCCGGACTTATATTCCCGAAGAACAGCCTAGAATTATCAATCACCTCACAATAATCTTAATCGACGCAGCGAAAAAAGATATTGCGGAATCACAAACGATGAGACGAAGTGTTTTTGATTTCTTTTATATCTTGCCTATCGGAGATATCAATCTCAAGCCAATTATTACTATTGTACTCGTACGATAAAAACAGCAAGATCAGATCACACCACTACAAGAAAGTAGTATCGGTCTGGCTTCACAGTCCCAATGAAGTCTTTAAGTCGTTAACCTGGTTTATAAGAAGAAACCAAAGGTTAAAGTAGAATCGACCCTAGCTTAGCACAACTAATGTCACACAGAAGGTGTGGGGATTAGGTTTCCCAGTTGCTAGAATTCTCCCTTATATAGTCTTTCAAATCAGGGTTTGCAATCAATGTTAGCTTGGTAACAAAGCATTCAATATTCACCGTTAGATGAAAACCTGATTAGATTCAAGCTAATATCTTTCAACCGTTAGATCGAAAACTAGCTTGTTACACACAAATGAAATGCACGTTTCTAGGCTTGTGTAACCGTACCCAAACTTGTACATTTGTTGGTTCAACAATAGTCAACCAAATGGTTAGCCATATGATCACTTTCATATCAACCATATTCTTCTTCACCATAACTAGTTCAAGTGACTCAAATGAACTAGTTAGAGAGTTGTTCAATTGCAAGGAAATCTTATGTAACTAAACAAGACACAATCGAAGCAAAAACGATTTGATTCACTCGAATCGGTTCATGAACTATACAACCACGATTTGTATTTTGCATTCCTTAGTCTATATAAGAATAAGTTCACAAACATCATTTTTAGATATAACCTACTCAGGTTCGCGGACTGGGTTCGCGGACTTAAGTTCCCGGACGGAGTTCACAAACTCCAGCAGAATTTCTCGGGTCGAGAACTTCCGCCAGTTCGCGGACTGGGTTTGCCGACTTGGCTCACGCCACTATTACGGTTCTCTTGATCAACAAAGTTCGCAAACTTCGGTTCAAGGAATAAGGACTTATGCATATATGTGTTTCCACACCAATGCTTATATCCTCCAATGGTTATATTATCTAAACTGTCATTTCAATGATTGAAACATTCTTAGAGGACGTTGATATTCTATAGTTGTTATTCACAAACTATTTTTCGTCAAAGTAAGCAATATTCAAAGTGATTGAAACTTGTCATGACTTTCGTCACTAGGTAAACATGAACTTGGCTAATGCGAAAGCTTACCAACACATATTTCGAGAAATAGATAGGCGAGATAAACTCGGCTCGAAATAGCAAATGTGTATAATCTAAGTCTATATAGGAAAACGACTTTTGTCTCAAGATAGGAGATAAATAGACTTTTGAGTGATAGATAAGTTCAAGTCTCCACATACCTTTTAGTCGATGAAGATCCACCGGTTCCTTGAGTAGTCCTTCGTCTTGTATGATGATTGTCATGGAGTTCTTGAGCTCAACTAAACTTTTTATCGCTCAACTAAACTTTCTATCCTACTCCGAGACATTAGCTATAGTAGACTAGAAATCAAGACTTATAGTTTTGATCACTAACATTGACAAACATGCCTGAGATAGCAACGCATGCGAGTTCGACCAATCAATGCTCTAACAATCTCCCCTTTTGTCAATTTTAGTGACAAAATTATCAATATATATGAAATACAAAAAATAAATAAATTAACTTTTGTAGCTCCTATTCCACATGTATAATCTTCAACATTACTTGAAATCTTCGTCACTTCCAAGTACTCCAATGATCCCAAAGGTTGTAAGTTTAGCATCACCGTTTCTGAAGATCCGTAGCTATAACAATGACAAAACATAATTCTCGATCATTGTTATACAGTGTCATAGTATTATTACACAGTGTCAAAGTTCAATTGTATCATAACTTCAACAACAATACTATGGTGATATGTATCACTCCCCCTTAGTCATACTCCATCTCACATGGAAACCACTCCCCCTTACATAATGATCCGAAAACCATATGAATTTGTAGTATGAACTACATATTAATTCTCCCCCTTTTTGTCAATAAAATTGGCAAAGGTATAAGAACGGGATCTTAATGCAATTTCCGAAAGAGACTTTTCATGACCAAAAGAAAGCAAAAATATCAACTTATTTAGATGCAATCATAAAGCCGAAGCTAAATGCATTCATCAAGGAGTTTATAAAGATACAAGATAACCCCTATAATATTCCACAGCCACACTCCCCACATAGATTTGGCAATTAAGCACAAGTTAATATGTCATTCCCGAAAGAACAACAAGAGCGACCTTAATTTCGAAAGAAAAGAAGGATTTCTTTGGACATAACAAATCACATACAAGTATGAATTTGAATCCAAAATACTCAATTAAATTAACCACAAGAGAACCCATGATTAATTTAATCGAAAATGCTCAACATAAGTGAACTTATGGAGACTCAAAAATATACAATTAGATTAATCACAATAGAACCCATAATTAATCTAATCGAAACATACAACCAAACTAATCACAAAAGTAATCAATTTAATTGGTCATGCTCGGCATAAGAAAACTTACGGAGCAAAAACTAAATAACCAAACAAGATGATTAATTTAGTTAAATATGCTCGACATAAAGTATCTCGCGGAACAACAACAAAGCTAATCATAAAAATAATCAACTTGGCCGTTTAGTGCTCAACATAAGACACTTTACGGAGCCTCACAGTAATACATAAAATATGGATCAGGGAAGATCAATACTGCGGAATACACAAGGATTCATTCTATTTTCCATCACTATTCACATAACGACATTCAATAGACATAATCCTTGCAAACAAAATATTTTAACCTATCTTTCATCAATAATTGACATAATAGGCTTAACTTTTGTATTTGTCAAAAGTATATTCATTATTTTATCAATACATGCATATCGACATACGAAAGACTTTACTTTCGACAAGGTATGGGACAATCATAGTTCACAGACGCAAACACACATATCCCATAACAATATTGCAATATAAAACCATAAAGATTAATACTGCAAAAATCATCTTCCAAACACATTTAGAATTTAAACCAATAAATCTAAAAACATGAAGATGAAAACGTTGGACATAGATATGTGTAATCACGATAATGGCTATTCCAAACTCTAGTTATTCTTCTAAATAAAACAAGAAAAATAGAATTCTTATCCGAAGACTTACTAGTTGGTGTAGATCTTTCTCAGAGCCTCTACAGAGAATTCCTTCTCATTATTGAAAAACCCATTGGTTATGGGATCGTTCAATTCCTCCAAATCTTCAGAAATATCAGTCAACTCACTAAGTTCTCTCTTTAGCTCACGCAAGGTGTTCTTTGAAAGAGAAAACATTTGTTCATAGTGAGCTATCTCTTCTAAAGACGAAACAATTTGAGATTTTAAATTGTTTCTTCTGTTGATGAAGTCTTTCACCAAACCCCTGAAGTTATCATCAAGCTGATAAAAAGACAAGAGGTAGTTAGAGGAAGAACCTTCTCCATAATTTGTAGTCTTCACTTTCTTCACCCTTGAGGAAGAGATTCCCTTACAAATATACACACTGATTGCCTCGACTGCATCTCTGCTTGTGATGCCTCTAGTTACAGGAGCCATGAAACTGTATCTTTTAGGGGGAAAAAGGAGAAAGTCTACAAATGAAGTAAATAGACTTGTGAGCGTCTAAACCCTAGAAGAACAAGTCTTCCGTAGTTTAGAGAATCAATAATTATATTGTTAGGAGAATATTTTCTTAAAAATAATTAATACACTACTTGAGCCAGAAAGACGCAGAACCCCATTTTCTCAAGTTAAAGATGAGGATGCGAACGTCTCTAGCATTAGATAGAGACGTTGTGAGCCAAACTCTCCCCTTATTTACCACATAGTGATTTACCAAGGTTTGTCGTGTAAACAGAATTCCTACCTCTTTTGATTCTGGAAACACTGGTTTTATGGGAGCCACGATGATTATCCAGACTCATCTTTTGCATGTTCTTCTGCAGTTTAGAGAGATTCTTATTGCTCCTTCTGAATCTCCAGCACATACTTTGAACATGATTTGCATGTCCACAAAACAAACAGATAAAGGCTCCTTTGTCTTGTTGAGGAGCCTTCTGTTTAACACAACATTCAACTTTTATTTTTCCCTGATCAATAGAAGCAACGGGGTTGACAATGCCTGCACACTTGCTTTTAAATCCTAAACCATTAGTGTTTCCAAAGGACTTCTGACCAAATAACATTGCTGAGATTTTTTCAGAGCTTCCAGACAGTCTTTGTAGATGATCCGTAAGAGTATTAATCACAGTCTTTGTAGATGATCCGTAAGAGTATTAATCTCTTTCTCCTTTAGAGCAATGGTTCTGGTGACTTTATCATTAAGACAGTTTATCTCAAGATTTTTCACCTGGATTAATGATTCTAGTTTCTTCAATAAAGCTTTTAATTAAAGATTTTCTTGAAGAACTTCTTTATTGAAGAATTCGAAAATCTCCGTGTCAGACTCAAACTCTGAATCAGAACTTGAGTATGTGGATGTTTCTGTTGTAAGAGCTGGGGGTTTATCACATCCATCAATTGTATTCAAACGATTGACACTAAAAGATCTTTCTTTCACGGAATCGTTAGCAGTGAAGGCTGACAAAAGATGTTTGTCACGTCTAATGTTTCTTTTTACAAATTCTTTGATCTTTTTTGTTATCAATGTTTTTTCAAACCAGATACCATCTAAACAACATTCATCAGCCCAAGACAAGTTAGAGGATTCACTTGTGTCAGAAACAGCATTAAATGCAACAGTTTGAACAAAATTTTGATCAAGAATTCTTACCTTTCCAAAAGAAATATTTTCGGAAAGAGTGTTGAGGTTATTTCCTCCATCGATGATATACTTCCTAGAAACGTACATGTTGACTTCAAAGTAGTTTCTAAGATATCCAAGGCATCTTTAGACTTAGTGCAAGTAGACACATAGTGCTGAAGGTCTGGGGTAATGGCATGTCTGATAGCATTTAAGCCTTCAGAATTTTGCTTTGCAGCAAGGATTTCTTCTGGACTAAAACTACCAACATCCTTAGGTATAGATACACCGCCTTCTGTATTAACCGGAGGAACATAGCCATTAATAACATATACCCACATTCGAAAATCACTAGCTTGAAGAAAAGCGCGCATAACAACTTTCCACCATGGGTAGGTTGAACCATCGAAGTCTGGTGGTACGTTAGTTGAGATAGCACCTCTGTCCATAGAGTCAGATCGCTACAAACACAGACTTGTAAGGTCTTAAACGTGTTTGCCTGCTCTGATACCAATTGAAAAAGCCGGGGGTACAACAACCACGCCCAATATTTCGCTTAGCAATCTGTATGGACAAACTCCAATATACTTTATAGAGAATCAACTAGACAGTCAGACTCAATCTAGATAAAAAGTAAATCAAAGAGTTTTTATCTCAATCTCTCGATTTGATGTATACTCAAGCAAATAGAAATATGCGAGTCTTTATCAAATACTAGAGAGATAACTTGGATGGTACCAAAGACCAATATCCAAGTGTCTATCAATTTAAATCAACAACCAAAAGGTCGGATATTCTAATTGATTGAACAACGCACAACCTGTGATATTTCAATTATATAACAAAATATAATGCGGAAAAGAAATAACACAGACACCAGAATTTTGTTAACGAGGAAACCGCAAATGCAGAAAACCCTGGGACCTAGTCTTGTTTGAACACACACTGTATTAAGCCGCTATAGACACTAGCCTACTCCAAATTAACTTCGGTCTGGACTATAGTTGAACCCCAATCAGTCTCCCACTGATCCAAGGTACAGTTATGCTCCCTACGCCTCTGATCCCAGCAGGATACTACGCACTTGATTCCCTTAGCTGATCTCACCCACAACTAAGAGTTGCTACGACCCAAAATCGCAGGCTTTGACAATGTCTCACACAGACAAGTCTATCAAAGGATCAATCTGTCTCCCACAGAAAAACCCTAAAGTTTTTGTTCCGTCTTTTGATAATAATCAAGGTGAACATGAACCAATTGATAATCCGGTCTTATATTCCCGAAGAACAGCCTAGATTAATCAATCACCTCACAACAATCTTAATCGTATAGTAGCGAAACAAGATATTGTGGAATCACAAACAATGAGACGAAGATGTTTGTGATTACTTTTTATATCTTGCCTATCGGAGATATCAAATCTCAAGCCAATCAATATGATTGTACTCGTACGATAGAAGATGCAAGATCAGATCACACAACTACGATAAAAGTAGTATCGGTCTGGCTTCACAATCCCAATGAAGTCTTTAAGTCGTTAACCTGGTATTAGAAGAAAACCAAATGTTAAAGGAGAACCGACTCTAGCACGCAAACTAGTATCACACGTAAGGTGTGGGGATTAGTTTTGCACAATACTAGATGTCTCCTTTATATAGTCTTTCAAATCAGGGTTTTGCCTTGGTAACAAAGCAATCAATATTCACCATTAGATGAAAACCTGATTTAAATTCAAGCTAATATTTCTCAACTGTTAGATCGAGAACTTAGCTTGGTATACACAAATGAACTGCACGCTTCTAGGTTTGTTAACCGTACCCAAACGTGTACATTGTTGGTTCAACAATTGTTAACCAAAAGATTATCCATATGAGCATTTCATATCAACGATGTTATTCTTCACCATAACTAGTTCAAATGACTCAAATGAACTAGTTAGACAATTGTTCAATTGTAAGGAAATCTTATGTAACTACACAAGACACAATTGAAGCAAATATGATTTGATTCACTTGAATCGGTTCATGAACTTTTATAGCCACGGTTTACAAACTACATTCCTTAGTCTTTTTAAAGTTTAAGTTCAGAAATCATCTTCAGATATATAACCTTCTCAAGTTCGCAGACTAGGTTCGCGGACTTAAGACACCGGACAAAGTTTACAAACTCCAGCAGAAATTCTCGGGATGAGAACTTCGCCGGTTCGCGGACTGAGTTCGCGGACTTAGCTCACGCAAGTAGTTTGTCAACTCCAGCAGAAATTCTCGGGTTTGAGAACTTCGGCAGTTCGCGGACTGAGTTCGCGGACTTGGCATTTTCCATTCTTCCGGTTCTCTTGATCAACAAAGTTCGTAAACTTTGGTTCAAGGAATAGGACTTATACATAAATGTGTTTCCACAACAATGCTTATGTCCATCATTGGTTATGTAATCTAAACTCTCATTTCAATCATTGAAACATTCTTAGAGGACGTTATATAGTTGTTACACCATTTCTCATCAAAGCAATTTTCAAAGTGATTGAAACATATCATGACTTTCGTCACTAGGTAAAGATAAACTTGGTCGAAGCAAAAAGCTTACCAACACATATTTCGAGATATAGATAGGCGAGGTATACTCGGCTCGAAATATCAAATGTGTATAATCTAAGTCTATATATATAGCATACGACTTTTTGTCTCAAGAAGTAGGAGATAGAGTAGATAGACTTTTGAGTGACAGATAAGTTCAAGTCTTCACATTCCTTTTTGTCGAGAAGTTCCACCGGTTCCTTGAGTAGTTCTTCTACTTGTATGATGAATCGCCATGAAGTCCTTGAGCTCAACTACACTTTCTATCCTAGTCCGAGACTTAGCTATATTAGACTAGAAATCAAGACTTATAGTTTTGATCACTAACATTGACAAACATGCTTGAGATAGCAACACATGCGAGTTCGACCGATCAATGCTCTAACAATCTCCCCCTTTGTCAATTTTAGTGACAAAACTATCAATACATATGGAATACAAAAAAGATAAAGAAACTTAAGTAGCTCCTATTCCACATGTCTAATCTTCAACATTCCTCGAAATCTTCGTCACTTCCAAGTACTCCAATGATCCCAAAGGTTGTAAGTTTAGCATCACCGCTGTTGAAGATCCGTAGCTACAACAATGAGAAAGCATCGGTCTCGATCATTGTTATACAATGTCATAGTATTATTACACAATATCAAAGTTCAATTGTATCACAACTTCAACAATAATACTATGGTGATATGTATCACTCCCCCTTAGTCAATACTCCATCCCACATGGAAACCACTCCCCCTTACATAATGACCCGAAGACCATATGTATTTGTAGTGAGAACTACATATTAATTCTCCCCATTTTTTTCAATAAAATTGGCAAAGGTACAGGAACGGGATCATAATGAAATTTTCGTAAGAGACATTTCATGACTAAAAAGAAAAAACACACATCATCTTATTTATATGAAATCATATAGCCGAAGCTAATAACATTCATCAAGGAGTTTAAAGATACAAGATAACCCCTCTAAAATTCCATAGCCGCACACCCCTCAAGATATGACCATTAAGCACAAGTTCAAAAGAACTCTTCCCCATTTGATGTCATTCCCGAAAGAACAACAAGAGCGACCTTAATTTCGAAAGAAAAGAAGGATTTTATTGGACACCAAAAACCATAAGAATGGTTTTTTATATCCAAAAACTCAATCAAATTAATCACAAGTAAAACCCGTGACTAATTTAATCGGTATACGCAATGAAATTAAACACAAAAAGTGATCAATTCAATTGTTTGTGCTCAACATAAGAAAACTCATGGAGACACAAAGATACTCAACTAGATTAATTACAAGAGAACCCATAATTAATCTAATTGGAATACACAACCAAACTAATTACGAAAGTAATCATTTTAATTGTCAATTGTTTTTCTCGACATAAGAAAACTTACGGAGCAATAACTAAATAACCAAACAAGATGATTAATTAAGTTCAAAATGCTCAACATAAAGTACCTTATGGAACAACCAACAAAGCTAATTAAAAATAATCAACTTGGTTATATCGTGCTCAACATAAGACACATTACAGAGCCTCACAGTAATACATACGAATATGGATCAGGGATGATCAATACTGCGGAATACACAAGAATCCATTCTATCTTCAATCATTATTTGCATAAAAACAATAATTGACCTAATCCTTGAAAACAAAAGATTTTAACCTATCTTCCATCAAAATCATTGACAATATAGGCTTAACTTTTGTATTTGTCAAAAGTCAATTCATCCTTTTACCAGTACGTGAATACCAACAAAAACGACTTTACTTTTGACAAAGTATGGGACCTTCAAGTTCAAGGACGCAAACATACATATCCCATAACAAGTTGCAATATCACAAATCATACTGCAAAAACATCGTCCTCCAAAAAATTTTAGAATTTTATACCAAAAACCTAAAAATTAAACACAAGAAGATGAAAAATAATAGCTATGTGTAGTCACAATCATTGCTATTCAAAGCACTAGTTATTCTTCCAACTAAACCAAAAAGAAGACATACTAGGCAACAATGTCTTTGAGAAATTCTTTATCATTCCCGAACTCCTTGTCGTCAACCGCCATTGGAATATAAGGTTCGTGTAGGAAGGAGTCAATACCAACAAACCGTCTTGGATGATGATGTTGAACCAGGGCTTTCTGAATTCCAAAGATCTTAAAACACAAGACTTTATTTCACTAATCTCCTTTCTTACTTCCTTAAACTCATCAAGAACATCGGAAAACTTCTGAGAGTTAGAAGGGACAACCCTTGGCTTTCTTGTATTTCTCCTCATTTGTGTGTGACAAGCTAAGTTTTCGATCTAACGGTTGAGAAATATTAGCTTGAATCTAATCAGGTTTTCATCTAACGGTGAATATTGAATGCTTTGTTACTAAGCAAACATTGATTGCAAACCCTGATTTGAAAGTGTATATAAGGGAGAACTCTAGCAACTGGAAACCTAATCTCCACAAATTCTGTGTGATACTAGTTGTGCTAAGCTAGAGTCGATTCTCCTTTAACCTTTGGTTTCTTCTTCTAAACCAGGTTAACGACTTAAAGACTTCATTGGGATTGTGAATCCAGACCGATACTACTTTTCTTGTAGTTGTGTGATCTGATCTTGCATCTTCTATCATTACGAGTACGATTGAAATAATTGGCTCGAGATTTTATATCTCTGATAGGCAAGATAGAAAAGAAGTCATAAACATCTTCGTCTCATCATTTGTGATTCCACAATATCTTTTTTCGCTGCGTCGATTAAGATTATTGTGAGGTGATTAATAATACTAAGATGTTCTTCGGGAATATAAGTGGTATTATTAATTGGTTCATGTTCACCTTGATTTATCAAAAGACGGAACAAAACTCATAGGTATATTCGTGGGAGTCGGATTTATCTATTAGCGTAGACTTTTCTGTGTGATACAGATTTGTTTATTAAAGTCTCCGACTTTGGGTCGTAGCAACTCTTAGTTGTGGGTGAGATCAGCTAAGGGAATCAAGTGCGCAGTATCCTGCTGGGATCAGAGGTGTAGGAGCATAATTGTACCTCGGATCAGTGTGAGATTGGTTGGGGTTCAACTACATTCCAGACCGAAGTTAATTGGAGTAGGTTAGTGTCTGTGGCGGCTTAATACAGTGTGTGTTCAATATGGACTAGGTCCCGGGATTTTGCTGCATTTGCGGTTTCCTCGTTAACAAAATTCCTGGTGTCTGTGTTATTTCAGTTTCCGCATTATATTGTTTTATCTTTATAATTGAAATAATACAGGTTGTGCGTTAGTTCAATCAATTAGAATATCCGACCTTTTGGTTGTTGATTTAAATTGATTGACACTTGGATATTGGTCTTTGTACCATCCAAGTTATCTCTCTTTGATAAAGACTCGCAGATTTCTATTTGCTTGAGTAAAGATCAAATCGAGAGATTGAGATATAAACTCTTTGATATACTTTTTTCTAGATTGAGTCTGACTGTCTAGTTGATTCTCTAGAAAGTATATTTGAGTTTGTCCATACAGATTGCTAAGCGAAATATTGGGTGTGGTTGTTAGACCCCCGCTTTTTCAAATACCAAGATATACTTTAAAGACCAACAAATACGAAATAATTAGGAATGGTCCGTGCACCACGACCATCATAGCCGGTCCCATCACCACCATGGTCGGTTCTCTTCCACCATGGTCGGTCCCTCCTTACACCACTAGCTGGTCCTTTTACCACTCCTTGGTAACTAATGCTCTGAAAAGTATAGTTTTAACTAAGTCTAAACATCAATCATTTTATATTTGTCTAGCTACCAATATTTTAAATTAATTATTTTACGTTGGTCTTGCAACCAATATTTTTTCATCAATAAATCAATTGCTCCTGCTAGCATTATTGCTTTGGCTAACAATACTTAATTGCTCTGACAAACAATATTCCCCTGACTAGCAAAATTGCTCTAATTAACAATTTTTAATTGGTCTATCTACCATCATGAAATATTATAATTTCTCTATCTTGCTGCTCGAACCATTTTTGATATGGTAAATCGAGATTCACTATTCTACAATTACTGCTAACATTTGTACTTTTGATATTTACATGGATTCTTATCAAATGATTGACATATCATCATATTGGTTTATGCTCGATCCATCAATCCCATTAGACCTATGCCTCTTGATCCAAATCATTTAAATATCATTGATGCCTCAACTGACACTATGATGTGCAACAACCATTAATATCAATCAGACTCTCTATGTCTAGGATATGCAAAACTTCATTGTTGTTTTATGCGTTTTATGCTTCAATCACCAATATAAAGAGTCTCTACGAAGTATGCCAGACTCATCACTGAGAACCATTCTAGACTCATCAATATGCTAAGACTAGCATCTAGGTCAAACAATTGACCAAATAAAATACACTCTGCAAATCATACTTCACCGTGATCGAGACATCAATAACGTCAGATGAGGCATATTCATTAGGGTTTTCTTCTGGTGACCTATAGCACGTGCGATGCAGCAATTAATGCATCCACGATGAGAAAGTCAGTAAGTTGTGCTGGCAGTTGAAGGAGTAAATGGAGTAGTGGTCTGTCAACCATCAAGTCTCCCTAATGAGGCGCAATTGGTTTCACCACTATTTTTACTTTTTTACCCTTCCACTTCTTCGCAACTGTCACCACTTACACAAGATCTATGTGTTAACAAATATGTTCTTTAACCTATTGACATGATATGACAGCCATATCCCAGAAACACCATACATAAGATTTCTCTCGTCACAACACAGAGAAATCATCTTCAATTGATTTTCATTAAAACACATCTGCAATCGATTTCCATTGATCTCAATGCGTTCACAGCTTTCCTCCATACAGATCGACTATTTTCCTTCCATTGTGACGATCCCAAAACGACCATTTCTTGGCTTAGGTCGGGATCGTACAAATTGATCTCTCGAACCCAAAGCACTTATATATATGTATATAATGTATCTGTTTAAGGTGTTTAGATGATTCGTTCTCTTTAGCGTCTACCCACTCCACCATTTTATACCTCACCCAGTAAAGCGTTTTAACCGAGAAACACCTAGGGACCTAGCTCGTGTTCAAAACCACGATCTTATCTAATTATGTACAAATGAACTACTGTCCTTACCCACATAACCTGTCAGACCATACCACACTGCTTTATCATAACAAAATTCATAATTTATATGAGCTAAAGGCTCATCATTTTGGTTACACATTTTTCAAGTTAAGAAAATAAATGTTATCTTAAGAGAACTCTTTGTACTGCTCGGGAGTATGCCATGCATACGTTTCCAGATGAACAATATTGGATTATAAGAGCAAAGACTATGGATAAACTGTTTTAACAGTCTATCCCATTCAAAACGAAATAAGGACTTAGTGATGGAGTGAAGATTCCACTACGAGATTAAGAAAAATTAGAAGAAGAAAAAAGAGGCTACAGGGTATTGGTATAACCGTTCGATTCTTTTTTAAGGAAAAGGGCACTTGGCATGTCGTCTAAATGACCTTTTCCACTATTGTTGTATTGTTCCTTGACACTTTGATCACAACATGATGATTAAGTCTATTATACTAGAGTTTCACATATATAACTTCGCATATTACATTTTCAATCAGAAACGACTTCAAAAGCTTAGGATATTTACTAACCTCAAGTGGAAGGATGATGTTATTGTCGATATCGGTACGGATTTAAAATCTTCAGGTCTTCAGAGTAATACTTGTATGTCTCAATATTTCTAGACTTTCTAGCCTAATCTAACGAAGTTTACTCTAGTAATCTAATAAAGCAACTTATGAGTTTTGATACTAAAATATGACTGCCAGCCTTGACTTACCAACACTTGGTGGGTTCATTTGAGCAATTCTCTAACACGTGCATACAATCCCATGGTCATAAGCAAGAAAACAACAACATAGGAAATAAATTGCTTTGTTTTTCTCATACAACTGTGTTATAAAGAGATTGAGGAATTGTCTTGTTAGCAATGATGCTAGTAGTGGTGTAGGTATTTTTTTTATAGATTAGGTGTTGGTGCTCAGCTTGTTGCTAGGCTACCAACCAAAGTTTTGTACGAGTCTATTAAAGATTAATAATAAAAGAAAAAAATAGTTGTGATCTATATAAATCGAAGAAATCTAATAATAATAATAAAACACACACACACAAACCTGAATAATCTAATTACACTCTTCAATATTTGACTTAGTGGTTTAATAGGCCATGTTGTTTCACCCGTTGTAGGTAGCTGCATAACATAAGGAAAAAAAAGTTTCTATATAATTACCATCAAAACAAGGAATTAGAGTACACCAAACAACAACCGGAAATGAACTAAAATCACACAAAATAATTTGTTTTCACATTCACATATGCAAAGCAACATCAGTCTCTGATGTAGATGTTTTCATGAATCTATAAACCAAAAAATTTATAATCTAATTTTTTTTTTTTTTTTTGGAAAAGTTAGGTAAGATAAATAGAGGTCCAGATTTTTTCTAGGGAGAAGACAAATCAATGGTCGTGCTTTGTTTAACTTAAGAACATTATGAGTGTTTTATTAATTATTGTCTTGCTCAGAATGAATGATTCATTATATTTTCATCATAAATTTCATCTTTATTAATCCAATGAATATATATTTCCATTAATAAATAATTTTAATAAAAACTATATAACAGAGATTAGTGGTTGTAATGGAAGAAGTAGCGGCCGGTAGAAGTGGTGGCGGGTGTAAGTGAGTGATGGAGGCCATAATATCAGTAGTGGTAGAAGAAATAGTGACGATGGGTGGTTTTATAATGGTGGGTGTTGGTGAATATCCGTGGATGATACTAATATATTTACACCACATGTAACATTGTATTGTGAAAGATGTGGTTGGTTGTTTTTAGCACGATTGATAAAAACAAATACCTTATTTTGAGGATGATACATAATATATAGGAATAAATGATCATAATTGCTGGATCACCTAAACGGTACCCTTGGTACCTTTAGTACGCGATGGTATATATCATGGTTCTAACCGTTAAAATAAAATTGATTGCAATACAAAAGAGAATATAACAATAAAAAATATAATAGAATAAATTAATTAACGATGTAAGTTTGTTCGACCAAAACTTTATACATGATGTTTGTGATTCAAAATTAGAAGTACAACCAACGGCCAACGGGAGGTGGACGGTGATTGTGGTGGAGAAAGAAATGGTATCAGATGGTATGATGGTGGTGACGACGGTTGATGAATAATAATAGACTATGTTAATTTCGTGTCGCCAAAAAATAGGTAACATTATAAATTAGAAGATGGTTGATCGTCTTAATAAGAAAATAAACTCGATTGAAGTGCATGAAAGATCAAAAAATAAAAAACAACATAATGTCACGTAATATAATTACCAAAGATGAACGATACAACTCAAAATCAATACACAAAAGAGTACTTATTATCGAGATGTATCGTTACAGTAAGAGTCGTAGCCTAGCTAGGTATAGTTTTCTGCCTATATTTTTTTGTACTGTATTATAAAACGAAGCTTCGCTACGTTAGAACAAATAAAGATCTGTCCTGATTTTCCCTCCCAATTGATAAATTCATGACTGCGGTCGATCCCATGAATACACGCTTTAATTGAGAAAAAATCATTACATATTATCTTTTTCCCATTAAAACGAGAAAATTTGATCAACTGAAAATAATAAACTGACCTTCCCATAAGAAAGAACAATTGAGGGATGTTGAAAACTTTAATTCCTCACTTTGGAGCAAATGAAAATCATAAATAAATTGGGAAGCGAAACTAGATTGCAGAGAGAAAAAACTTAAATCCAAGAACATACTTCCACTCAATATTTTTTCCATGTTCTCTTAGGCGTACATCTCTGACCAATTGAACTACTCTGAGGTGATAATATTTGATAACCCCTTTCTTTTTGCATTGCTTCATGTATAAATTTTTGGGGTTTCTATCATTTTCTTGAATTTCATTTTTTGTATATTTAACTGAAGTATACATTTTCAAAGATAGCCTACTTGATTACAATAATCTCATGGTTGAAATTTATCGGTGTTTGTATTTTGTTATTAGACAAATTATGAAAATTTGACTATCGTAGGTCGCCGGGGTTTTAATTTGTTCACAATTTTTTTGGTCTAGAAAGGCGAGAATTTCTCAAGTACCGATTATCCCTTTATATTTGTTTAGACTTTAGCGGAAATAACATTTTGGTTTCATCTTGATAAATATATTTAGAGAGAAACTTATAAAATTATTCAGATTACACGTCATAATTTGACAATTGATTGGTATTTACAAAATGATCATATACGTATATAGAACGCCCCATTTTTCGGGCTTCTGTTTCAAAGTCAAGAAGGATTTGACTAGAAACTATTTTCAATAAATAATCTATCATAATTATACGTAACTTAAACCCTAGTATTGTTAATAAACTAGTCATTCCTTCACCACAATTGCATCTGACAAATATCACATATGCAAATACTATCCCATAAAGATTTCACTGACCAAAATCTTATAACTACAATTTTCAAATGTACCCGCAATGGACCCTAAATCAAACTAGAACAACCCAACATGTAAAGAAAATGATAATTTTCACTGAAAATTAGCATCTGAATCAAATAACTAGAACATTCTAATATTACACCAATAAACTCTAAATCAAATCATAGCAACCCAACAAATAAACAAAATCTCATCTTTTCACTGCAAGTTAACATCTCAAACAAGTATAAATTGCACCATACAACTAACAAATCAACTCACTAAATCATAAAAATCCGCCAGTATATCAGTAACCACCACCATCACTACCATTGCACACAAAATCCCCTACCATCAATAACCACCACCACCTCTTCTTCGGCTGCAAACATAGAAAAAAGAAAAGTCGAATCAAAATAAGCATCCTTATCAAATTCTATGTTGAATCATAAGCTCAGTATATATATGAGCCATAGGCTTTATAGAATCAAATCAAAAATCTCAATCTGCAATTCATCAAACAATAATAGGTAAAGATTAAATTTTCTGTAAGCCCTATGATTCATATAGATTTCCAAAGTAATATTTACATAGAGAGGATAAATCAGATCCATAAACAAAAACCAAAATCTAAGCATAAACAACCAATAAAGATAAACATAATAAAGGTGAAAGTGATGAGTAGCAACAACAGTAGTTGGAAGAAAGAAAGGAGAAATAAAATTTGAAATGGTTTCTAGGATTGGTTTCTTTTATAGTTTAGACGTACAAAAACGATTAAAAGTAGTTAATTTAAGGAATGACATATGAGGTTAGTAACCGGTTTTATTGGTATCTGGTTCGTTTTTACCTCAAATCAAACCAAAATTATTACTCTCGGTTTTTAACTTTTTAAACCAAAACAAAAAAAAAATGACTCGCTTAGGTTCTATCATAACCGGTTTGGTTTGGTTCGGTTTTAGAGGATAATCGTTACCATGTACAACTCTGCTTGTGGTAATACTATATAGTGAAGACATTCGATGATTCCTTCTCTTGAATAAGAGGAAGAACAAGTTTGGGATGAAAGAGGGTTTTCCTTTACCGATAATAGCATCAAATTAATTCGTTCAAATCCGACAAAATCCTTTATTTTGTCTGAGATTCTCAGTCCCATAGCCCAAGGGCGGTCTAACCCTGTCTTTATCTCCCTCAAAATCGTTAAAACCAAATAAACCTTTATGCTTATCCATTTTTTGTGTGTGTTTAGTCCACCTAATTATATATTTTAGTCCACTTAAATCCTTAAGTTAACATAAATGTCTTAGCCCCTCATTGGTAATTTCTGGCTCCGCCACTGGATAGTCCTGCTCTAAACAAGCTATCTTTAGGGATGCATGCTATTATCTGAAGATACATAAAACATTACATCCTTGAATTCATAAGTTTGTGAGTTGGAATCACATCGCTGCTCCTTCGAATTACAGGCGTATAACTACTACCTCCGTTTTAAAAATAGGCTTGTTTTATGTATAAATTACACATGAAACAAGCCTATCTTTTTGAAATAGAGGAAATGGGTTTCTATCATTTCCCTTATTAAATTTTTTTCTTATCGGTGACATTGTAGTACAATGATAAAGTCATTGCATGATGATATCAGTGACCCGAGTTCGAAACTCGCTAACACCAACTTGTCGATCAAAAAAAAAAACCTTGCTAAAATTTTCCTCGGATGCATGAGTTGAGAATAATATATTGATATGGGAAGCCGTATAATAAGATACCCTCTCTATCCTCTCTCTCTCTCTCTCTCACTCCTTCTTCTTCTCCAACAAAACCATCAAGAACAACCCATCTCTGCTGAGATCTAGTCCATTTTTGGACTAGATCTGAGCAGATTTTTTCATTATTTCTTGTTTTCTAGGTTAATTAGTAGTTTAGTTATTATTATGTTTTCTACTTATCTACACCGTTATGGTGGTTTTATCTACTCTCTTGAGGTTTATCTTCGCTTTAATAGCGATTCTTGGTTATCGGGTTGGGTTTTAAGATCAATAGTGATGCTCTCCAAAGACAAAATTTTCATCCTTGTTACCTCCGGCGACGAAATCTTCATCATAAACTTATACGACAACGAAAACTTCATCGATGGTCCTTTTGACGACGAAAGCTTCATCACTAGTTACAAGAGATTTGAGCAAATCACTCCTCTTTTGGGAGCACATCTTTCCAAAAGAAGAAATACAAACTAAATTGTTGGAATTTAATTCCGAGAAAACCATCCTTCTTCCGATTAAATCGGATCTTATTCAAACTTGTATTTGTCTTACTCCGGTAATCCTTCTCTTTCTCTTGTCGGATTTCTCGGTATTGTACTTTTACGGTATGTTCTTGTTACTTTGTATTCTCTTATTTTCGATCTTAAACTCATTGTAACCTCGAATTTCCATTAATGAAAAGGTTACCAATGTGAGGGTTTTAATGTCATTTTATCTTCAGCCACGTTGTCACAAGTCATCAAAATCAGATAATATTAAAATAATAAAAAATTATAGTACGCCGAATTTTATAACGTACGCCGTGTAGCGTTACGATATAAACATATTCGATTTCGTATCTATTATTCACATCAATTTTTCTTTTCTGAGGACCAAGAGATCAAATTTTGATTATCAAAACCCTCAAATTACTCAAACCCAATTCATTTCTAGGGTTCTCTTCTTCAATCAGATCCAAGTCATGATTTTTATTCTAGGGTTATCTTCTTCAATCAGATCCAAGTCATGATTTTTACATATAGTTAAGACCTTTCTTCATTATTAATCTCTGAAAAACACCGAAATGAATTAGGGTTTTTCAATTCAGGATCTGAAACGTGAAATTGAGGTTTTCAGTTGAAGTATTAGGACCTTAAGAATTAAGGGTTTTGTCAATTTATATACATATATATTTTGATGTAAGAGTTTGATTTTTAAGAAAAATGGGTGATGAAGAAGGGAATAGTAATAGAAACACTAATAGAAAGAATGGATTTGAATATATATTTAGGTCTACCCCACCGCAAAGAAGATTGGTCGGAGGGGTCGTCCCTATCTTCTTCTATGCCGGGGATATCCTCTACTTATTCCTCCTCACCAAGGGAAAAATCAACAAGGAAATCCACTACCGCCTGTGCTTTGATGGTTGTTCTCATCTCATAGAAGACGTTAAATTGCCTGATTTGAGCACTCCACTTGGATATTCGACCCGATCTTTCTGCATTGTCGAGTAACGATTCGATAGAGGACTTTGTTAGCACCCTAATTTTGTGAGTCTGAAAGTATGTCAGCAACTTCTGTGTTGCAAAAACCAACGCGAGTATCAATTGCTCGACTTTAGTATAATTCTTCTCCGCTGGATTCATTGTCTTACTAATGAAACATACCGGTTTTTCTTCCACTCCGACATTCTTGACCAGTACCGCACTGAGAACACATGATATAGCTCCGAGATACAACATGAGCACCTCCGCAGGCTCGGGTCTTTGCAGCACGGGTAGACTCGCGAGATGATGTTTAATTTTCTGAAATGCTTCCTCACACTCCTCGCTCCATTTGAATTTCTCTCATTTTCTCCACGTCCCGAAGAAATCCTTGCATTTTTCGGATGATCGCGAGATAAAACGCCCTAGAGCTGTCAAGCACCCATTCAGCTTTTGCACATCTTTGACTGTCACTGGTGACGACATTTCCAAGATAGATTTAACCTTATCAGGATCTCCCTCTATTCCTCTGTCTGTGACTATGTATCCCAGAAACTTGCCCGAGGTCACCAGAAAGTACACTTGGCGGGTTAACCTTCTTTTTGTACTTCTTCATTATTTGAAAGATGTTTCGGAGATCTGCAATATGATTGGTTGCCACTCTGCTTTTGATTAAAATGTCGTCTACGTACACCTTAATTGTATCGTGAATTTTTTCCTCGAACATGTCTTCAACCAGCCTTTGATACGTGGCGCCCGCATTCTTTGGCCCAAATGGCATCTTAGCATAACAGTAGAGTCCTCTAGGCGTAAAGAATGACGTGTTATCCTAATCCTCGGGAGCCAAGGGGATTTGGTTATATCCCGAGTATCCATCCATTAGCGATATCGCCTTATGTCCTACAATTGATTCCACAAGTTGACCGATGTTCGGGTTAGGAAAGCGATCCTTCGGACAAGCCTTGTTCAGATGACTGAAGTCGATGCAGATTCGGACTCCCTCGTTCTTCTTAGGTACTAGTACCATGTTCGAAATCCATAACGGATATTGCGCCTTTCGTATGATTCCAGATGATTGTAACTTCTTCGGCTCCACTTCTACTGCCGCTTGTAGTTCGGGTGCGATTATGCGCATTTTCTGTCGGACTGGTTTAAACTTCGGGTCGATCTTTAGGTGGTGACAACATACATCGGGGTCAATGCCTTCCATATCATGCATCTTCCATGCGAATACGTCCATATGCTCTTCTTCAGTTCCCAAATTGACCTCCTGAGTGGGTTCTAGAGTTGTGAAGTTTGATTTTGGATCCCCGATTGGTGTTGCTATCTTATCTTCTCCTGCTTCATATGACATAACTTCTTGTGAGATTATCTTCTCTAACTTTTGGCTGGATTTAATCTCCTTGGCCTTGTTCTTTTCCCGACGTAATCTTGATCTCCTATCTTCGTTTTGCTGAATGTCCACCTGGATACATTGTCTGGCGACTTGGGGATTACATAAGACTTCGACCACACCCTTGTAGGTCGGAAACCTTAACCTCTGATGGTATGCCAACGCAACTCCTTTGATACCAGCGATCCACGGTCTTCCGATGATCGCCTCATATGGTGACATGACATATACTATACAGAAGGTAGTTAGGGTATCCAAGTAATCAGCTCCATCTGACACTCTCAACGTAACTTCTCCTTTCAGTACGGCCACAGTCCCGTTAAAGCCGTAAATGCTGTAAGTTGACGGGATTAGTATATCATCGGATAGTTCCATTCTCTTGAAAGTGTCGTAGAAAAGAACTTTCATAGAGCTCCCACTATTGAAAAGGATTCTCGTCACTCCCCATTCTTCTATCATTAAGGTGATGACTAGGGGATCCCCATGTGATTTACCATTCATCGGAATATCTTTTGCCAAGAAATTGATCGGCTGCATCATTCATGCCTCCATGGGCAAGGTTCTTGCCACGCTAAAGATTTTATTTCCCGATCGGTCCCTTTTGTGAATCCGTGTCATAGTCCATGCTCCGAGATCCAGGCTTTGTGGTGATGAATGTGAGATGGTGTTGCATAAGAACTGAGTGCTCCGATCAATTCTGACTTGATGTACTGGGGCATCGGGTGAATGCACTGACTGCTTGAAAAACTGCCTTAAGTAACCATATCGAATTAGGTGTTGAACTATATCTTTTACCTCCTTACAATCATTGGTCGAATGTCCCTGAATTGGTGATAATGGAAGAACTCGGGATGATTATTTGTTTCGTCAAACTGTATTCCTCGGGTCTTTGGGTGTCAGATGTCACTTCTTTTTTCCACTTCCTTAAATATTTCTTCTATGGGTGCATTGAGAAGTGTGTATGTCTTCGGTTCCTTTTGAGGTTTCTTCCCTTTTTCAACCCACTACTTTTTTTCTGACACTTTGTGCTGGGGTCCCGATCTCTTCTCGGGTCGTTTTGAGACTTCCTGTGGAACTATCCCTGTTGTCGTGCTTGATTCTTGCACGCCTCTATCCTGTGCTCCATCTTTTATCTCTTCTAAGACGATGTAATGTTCTTGCATCTTTCTCATCTCCTTCAGTGTTTGTGTTTTTTCGGTAAACATTGTTATCCAGATAGGATCGAATATTTGCTGGTCCACTGGTACCTTCCCGATATCGGCACACAATTTTCTCCATCTGTCAGTTAGAGACCTTAGAGGTTCGCTGAACCTTCTTTCTAGAGTGAACAGTTTGTTTACCCTTGGCCTAGTGATGTTTTTGTTCATATAGGTCTTGAGAAAAATTTCTACTAGGCCCCCATAGTTTCCAATTGATCCTTCGAGTAAAGTGTAGAACCAATTCTTAGCGTCGACTTCCAGGCTGGCCGGGAAAAACTTGCACATAACAACGTCGTTGCTCTTCCATTGTAGTAGTGACATCATATACATCTTAACATGCTCCACAGCATCTCTGGTGCCATCGAACCGAGATGGAAAGGTCGGTAGGGTGCATTTTGGTAGAAATGACACTTGCTCCAGTTCTCGAGTAGAGGGGGTCTTTTCGGCCTCGTTGATTACTTTCGCTAACTTTTCGTCCTCACCATCTCCGACCAGCTTCTTAACCATTTCCTCTAGTTGTCTTAGCTTAGCTTTAGTGGAGTTACCGGGTCCTCCGTTCTGTTGGGGTATTTCTTTTTCGGTTGATAAATCTTCGGGAGGTTCGTACCCCATTCCCGGGTTTGTGGGCTCGGGCACAGGTCCTCGGTGTCGGGGAGGTTCATAAATATACCCGGATCGGGTCCGATCGCTTGAAGCTCCTCGGCTGGACGATCCTCGCGATCTCGGCCCTTGATTTATGAATCGATGGTTCTCTTGATCAAGTATTATATTCCTTCTTTGTAACTCTCTCATAAATTCCTCCTGTCTCCTTTGGTTTGCCAAAATTGCCAACAAGGTCGGGTCTGTGCTCTTATGACTAGAAGGATCATGCTGATGCTTCCCTGGTGCAACCGGTGGTGCCGCTGGCAGCTGTACTGGTGGTGCTCGGGCTTCGTTCCTCTTTCCCAATCGAATCTGTCGGGATCGTTCCTCTTCGCGGTATATAGCTTCTTGGTCTTCAGCGCGTGCAACCTGGCTCGTCAGCATTCTTCCTGTGCTAGCAGTATTTCCTCACCATCTTCAATGTCCAACGCGGTCTGCCCATCTATCATGTTCTCAGGTCTCCTCTGACTTGGCTCGATGCGTCCTTAGAATGAAAGTACGACAAAAAGGTTCTGTCAGCTTGATAATACTTAGAGATAAGTACGATTCCCCTACTTTCATCATGCTGAACCCAGCAAACTAGTTTGTTTAACTACCAGGACACTTTATGACAAGGGTTATTGATCGGTCGCTATCTGTACTTTTTATATGCGTTAATCATTATTTGTCCTAACATTCCCTCTACTAGGTGACGTTGTTCAGCCGTACATGTGGTCGGAAAAGTAACTTTGACCGAGTTTTGACGTAGTGACTTCCTTCATGAATACTCAACGAAATAACCACTCCTAAGTTGCGGTTTATTAAGGCATGAACTAAACATGATTCTCCCCACTCTGTGGTTTCCTTAAAGTTCATCAAGGATAATCTTACCTTGGAACTTTTTTGGTTTTCCATTCGACTCTCAACTTTCAAAAATTTAAAGGGAGAAGAAACCTTTTGACAAGACACTTAAGGAAACCCCGTAATTACTGATCTCAGCAACCTAACTCATTAATTTTGAGCCGATTTACCGGTGGTGGTACGATCCTACAACATCGCTTTCTCAGATTTAAAGATCTTAACACGAAATATAAATCTTTTTCGTTCTTCATTAGCCAGTGAGATGAAGTTTCTTGTAGATTCAACCAAACATCATATATATTATTTTGGGAGCTTTCGGATCTTTCTAACAACTCACATAGCAAAAGAAACTTAAAAAATCAACACTTTTTTATGGTTCTAACACGAACTCAAAACCCAAAATCAATACAACTCAAGCTTTTAAAAAACTAGGAACAACGGGTTTTCAAAAGTAACAAAACAGACCTATGGGTTCAGCCAACTCATAGGTATTTACAAATATAATCTTTAAAACTAGCTACAAGAGTTCCTCTTTTAGCTTCAACTATCATCATAGATGATTAGGAGTTTAGATTTTATTCTTTTAATCGTTTTCAAGGTATCTAAAGATGTTATTCGTTCCCTTTAGTCGGCGCCAAAATGTAGCTGTAAGAAGTTGTACATCCTACATCTAACATTCACGATGAAGAGATAGCAAGATAAGCAAGCAAGAGACTCATAAGAACACAAGATATACGTGGTTCGACATGATTACCTACGTCCACGGGGGTGAAAGGATGATATTATTACTTCTTTTAAGTTACAATGAAGATGGCTCTCAACAATACTTAGTCTCTCTCCTTAGTCACTTACAAATCACTTGTTTTTCTCTCAATGCAAGGGTCTATATTTATAGGCTAAAATGTTCATAGAATGAAGTTACAGTGTGGGTCACATTCTATCCGTCTTGATGGTCCTGTCGGGTGATTGTTAATGCCTCCTCCCGATACTTACTACTTGATCTCGTATCATTCCGATGAGTATGCCTCCCGATATGTCTCTCCTTTCCGATCACGTTCCTTCCCAATATTAATGGTCCAATATTCCTCGATCCGATATCGCCATTCTACCCGACCTGAACCTGTTATCCTCTGCTCCTAGCCCTACTATGATTAGACTCTTATGATCCTCACGCATTCCTTGTCAGTGCATTTAATGCCTTGATTCCCGATACACATCTTTCCATCATATCTGATTCTCTACTTTACACGTTCCCGACCCACGTACACTTGGTAGATATCTCGTTTCTTGTGTTGGTGTTATAGACGATGATTCAGTGCTTTGCTTTGTATCGTCTCTGGTGAGTCGTTATCCGAAATTATGCCACGTACACTTGTCAGTTATTTGCTACTACAATAGTACAATGATAAAAGGGTACATTATTTATATGTCCCTACTTTTGACACCCAATAAATATATCCTTATACAACAATAAATGTGTCCCTACTTTTTAATGACCTTATCCATTTAAAATTAGATTACCTTAATACCCTCACCCATATAATATTTTTCTTTATTTCAAAAATGGAACAAATTTCTTCCTCTCCCACTTCACCACCACCACTAGCACCACCACCACCAACATTCAACTACCATTCCACCACCACCGTTCAACAACCACCACCTACCAACCGTCACGACCACTAATATTCCACCACCACTCCTTCACCATCACCATTACACCACCAACAGTCCTTCACCACCACTAGTCCGTCGCAGCCACCACCACTAGTTCGTCGCCGCCACCACCACCGTCACCGCCACCACCACTGGTTCAGATATTTTTGTATCAACAACAATAGTTGATCCAAATAAAAATAGAACCAACAGTAGGAGTTGATCCAATTTAGGGGATCAACAACGGTAGTTGATCCAAAACAAAATGGATCAACAGTAGAAGTTGATCCAATTTAGGGGACAAACAGTGGTTGTTGATCCCCTAAATTGGATCAACAATGAAAGTTGACCCATGTAAATGGAGTGAACTTGGCATGAGTCGAACACGCATCATCTGACATGGAGTCAGTCATGCTACCATTGCACCACAAGTTCAACATTGGATGAAATTTACATGATTTAAACTACAAGCATGATTTAAACTACAAGCATGATTATACTTATCCAAGGAAATATCGTCAACAATAGGAGTTGAAAGGATCAACAACAGTAGTTGATCCCATAAAAAATTGGGTCAACAACAGGAGTTGATCCAATAGATGGATCAACAACAGTAGTTGATCCCATAAAAAATTGGGTCAACAACCGTAGTTGATCCCGTAGATTGGGTCAAAAACAACAATTGATCCCATAAAAACACATAAACAACAACAATTGATCATCACATGTAGCTTCATAAACAACAACAACTTCATTTTCTTCATTGCAGTAGCCACCAACATCATCTTCTGCTTGCTATATTTCAGCCGCACCAAACAACACTGCAACACACAGATTTACAACACCATTCAAAGCAACATTTGTCACTGCCCTAACATTCATCTAATTGTGAATCTGCACAACAGACCCATTCTTCCACCAACTGCAGTTTCAGATCCACCAACAAAACCATCAAACCACCATCTATAATCCATAACAGCAACCACCACTGTCTGCTCTGAAGCTTTAACACCAATTCGAACCATTTGAACCAATTGAGCAGATCCCAAATCCTGAATCAAATTTCCATCTCGTCAGATCTGATTTAAACCTTGCTAGTAATTGGTTCGAAATCAACAAATCTCGAGCTCAAAATCACCGAATATGAATCTTTAACTCAAAGTCCACTCGAAATCTGAATCTGAACTCGAAACCACCAAATCGAAAACTGAAAATCAAATCGATCTTTGGATCTGGCTTGAAATCAGTTAAAATCGAACACAAATCGTGGTAGATTTTTTGATACTAGCGGTGGACGTAATAGTGGTGGTGGTGCTAGTTGTGGTGGCGGCGATAGAAAGCTTGGTGGTGATGGGGGCGATTGAGAAGATGATGGTGAGGGAGATGAGTTCTTTTTCTTTCTTCTGCTATTACAATTGAGAAGAACGAAGTAAGACGAAAGGCTATATAAGAAAATATGACAATTATATTTTTAAAGAAAATTTTAATTATGCCATCAGGGACATTTATAAAGTCTGTTAGAGATATTTGTGAATGCCCACTAAAAATAGGGACAATAATTCAATTTCCACATGATAAAATCATTGATGATGATATCATTAATCCGAGTTCGAAAATCGCTAACACCAATTTGCGGGTCTCAAAAAAAAAAAAAAACCTTGCTGAAATTTTCCTCGGATGCATGAGTTGAGAATAATCTATTTATACGGTACGCCGTACGCGTTAACAATGCGAGGGTTTTAATGTCATTTTTACTTCAGCCACGTTGTCACAAGTCATCAAAATCAGATAATATTAAAATTAATAAGAAACTATAGTACGCCGAATTTTATAACGTACGCAGTGTAGCGTTACGATATAAACGTATTCGATTTCATCTCTATTATTCACAGCAATTTTCTTTTCTGAGGACCAAGAGATCAAATTTTGATTATCAAAACCCTCAAATTACTCAAACCCAATATATTTCTAGGGTTCTCTTCTTCAATTAGATCCAAGTCATGATTTTTACATAAAGGTAAGACCTTTCTTCATTATTAATCTCCGAAAAAACCCCGAAATGAATTAGGGTTTTTCAATTCAGGATCTGAAACTTGAAATTGAGGTTTTCAGTTGAAGTATTAGGACCTTACGAGTTGAGGGTTTTGTCAATTTATATATATTTTTTTGATGCAATAGTTTGATTTTTAAGAAAAATGGGTGATGAAGAAGGGAATAGTAATAGAAACACTAATAGAAGAATGGATTTGAATCTATATTTAGGTCTACCACTTCGCATGACAGAACCTGATCTTGGTTCAGATCTTGCTTTAAATTCATTACCTGTATCAGCTTCAGAAATGTCTAGTACTTCTCATTCAGAATCATATCCACCTACCGTACAAGAACAAGAAGCCCCAGAAACCCTAAATGATGAATTCTTTGACGATCCATTTCTTCCATCTTTTTTACCTTCATTTGCTTCACCTGCTGTTCAAGATAGTACTGAAGGTGTTCTTAATGAAGGTAGTAATAGTAATGATGCGGCTGAGTATGTACCATACTCACTGTCTTCTTATGCTCCAGTTTCCTTATCTACAACGCCTGCTGTCCAAGATAGTGAATCACTTGCTCAACGACCAAGTGTTCCTCATGTTCCTTATGTACCTGGTTCACCCACAGCTAGGGCTCGTCGCAGAAATGATTCATCATTGCAAGCAGTTACAGGTTTTGCTCCATACAGACCTGACAATACGCCAAGGAGGAGTTCGTTGGATCATGATGGTCTGGATAGACCGAGGCTGCTTCAGAGTCCAGAAGTTAGGATTCGAAGATTGATTGATTCAAACCGGCGTTTGTTTGTTAGGAGGTTAAGGGCAACTGTTCCAGATGATTTGGTGGAATCTGATGGTCTAGAGGGTTTTTTGCCAGTTACAGATGATGGTGGTTTGCGTGATAGAGTAGTGTCAGATCCGTTGAATGAAACAAGTGGTGAAGGTCAGAAAAAGAGTGAGGAGAATGTGGGTGGGGAGGGTTTAGAAGAGAAGGGGACTGAGGATCAGAATAATGGAGCTGCTAACTTTGATTGTAATGTATGTTTGGATGTGGCGAAAGAACCTGTTGTCACTTCATGTGGGCATTTGTTCTGCTGGCCTTGTTTATATCAATGGCTTCATCTTCACAGTGATCATAAAGAATGTCCTGTGTGTAAAGGTGAGGTAATGGAATCAAATATCACACCTATATATGGACGAGGTAGTTCTGAAATGGATGAGAAGAAAGAGGGTGGAGAGGAAAACTCGGGTTTAAAAATTCCCCCAAGACCATGTGGGCGTCGGTTGGAAGGATTTAGGCAGAGAATTCGGAGACCAGTTGGTCCATTTAGGTTTGTTGTGGGCGAAGATACACAAAATGGAGAAGAAGGGCCAGATGAGCCTAGTGTCCATGGGATTTTTAATGGAGCTAACAGTAGAGTTCTTACAAGACTTTTGGCAGCTCGTAGACGTAGGGAAGATAGTTCGGAGCATGCAATGAATGCTGGTGGAAGTGGGTCTTCTGGAAGCGCAAATGAGGCGGCTTTAAATCCCACAGAAAGCAGTCATCAACCATCTGGTGTGCTTCATGGAGGTGGGTCACGCAGTACTCCATCAGCTCTTGCACGCCGTGTAACAGGGTTATTGCCAAGGTATGCGTTATACAGTTTCCATTCTGATAGATTTGCAGAAATTGCTTCTGAGCTGTCTAATGTGGTGGTAAGGATGGGAAACAATAGTGAGAGTAATTCTGGTGCTTCTGTGAATCCTCGAGAGGTTCGAGGAACTTCAGAAACCACAGCGGCTACAGATCAAGCTTCTGCCTCCAGCACCGTTGCTGTAATACAAGGCGATAATAGAGGTCAAATTGATGCTCCTGCAGAGCCAAGCAGCGTGGGTTCATCTCGAACCCTTAGGCGCCGACGAAGAAACGCTGTATCTGGTTCTTTAGATGTGGATGGAGAAGTTAATACTGTTCGTAAACGAAGAAGGCTGAATTAGGTTCTTAGAGTTACGACTAAAAAATGATAATCAGAAGGATACAGTTTAGACCCTTCGTTTTGTAATATGATTTTTGTGTTGATATCTTGAAAGAGGAATATATGAAATTTGAGCATCAAAATAACAATATGTCCAATGAGGATATATTTTTTGGTTACAATTTGTCGCGTTGAGATTGCAGAAGTACCAAGGACAGCAATTGGTCTTGTTGAAATTGACGTTAACTATTGCTCCTTGCTTATCGAGTGGGTCTTAATCCAGTCACTGTTGAGCGAGATAAGGGTATGAAATCCTCTCGTGATTGTGATGGTGATGGCCAAGGTGAGCATTGTTCTACTGAATCTCATCTCTCTATTCAGAAGTGATCAAGATGTAACTCTAGAGTTTACTAGAGTTAATCTTCTTACTGCTGATCCTTCTGTAATTCCTGCTGATGTTGCCTTTGCTGCTCTCAGTTCTTCTGAAAAGAAGTAAAGTTTTTTTTATTAAACCTCTTTCTGAGTTTGAGTTTACTTTCATGTTATTTGAGCTTTTTGTGTTTGTGGTAGGTAAGACTTTAGTTTTGAGAAATGCTAACAAGCAGTGCCGATAGTGTACTACTTGGTGCAAACTCCTCAGCAAGCAGTACATTGCGGGCATAGGGGAATTCAAATTATCATGTTAATATGTTATATTGATCTATAACCTCAAAATTTATTCATCCTCCTTTTGTTTGGGCCTTGGGGTACATGCAGGATTTATGGGCATTGAAAATGTCATGTATGTTGAGATCTGTAACTGTAAATGGTTAATCTAGCTGCTACTTCAGGGGTCTGGGTATGTATTATTGTTCTCTTTGCATTTGATTGTGAATTGGGCTTTTGCTAAAGCTGTGTGGAGAGGAATAGCTTTTATCTCAAGTTTACACTATTAGACGAATGATAGTATTAGTAACTGGACTCATAATGTGCTGAATACTGATTTTGACCTATTAGGATTAGTATGTGATGATCATGGTAGTACAGGTGTAGGAGGGTTGATAACCTGAAACCAGATTCTATAAAACTCATTAACACAATTCAAAAGGATCCTGTTCAATAAAACACTCAGAAAAATGGAAGAAATCAAGACATAATAGATAATGTTATACTGATCATCCTTTTTGCAGTTTTCATCCTACTCATGAATGCATGGATATCTATGGATATTACAGGTTGTGTGATGCCTCTTGTGTTTAATCTCGAATCAGGTTTTCTTTGGATATGGATCATCTTAAATGTCACATTCATTTAATTGAAGGAATATGGAAAGATGTTCTAGATCTTGAAGCTGGTAGGTGGGTTGAAGACTTGAAAATAGATGTTGTTGCTATTTAGAAGATAACAAAAGAATTATAAATGAGTTGTGCAGCTACGGAGCTTTGGACTGGAGCTGTCAGTTGACTTTGGATAGTTTTAAAGGTTTGGCTGAAGACCTTATAGAAATTGGAGTCAGCTCTGCTGGTAGATTACCTGATAAATTAGCTGAAGCATGTTAGGAGAAACTATATTAGTAAAACTCTGCTGACATGGGATCTGGGAAGCATCAACACGAGATGCGGACACGGTATGATGCAGATACAGAGACGGCACAATTTCAAAAAAAAAAGTGTAGGGTGCGAGCACGTCACTGATTTAGTGATATTTTCCACTAGAGTAGATACTATTTCTTATAATTCTAACAAATTGCTGGCGAACAGAAATTTTGTGAAGGAATAACCACATAGTCTAGTGAAAAAACTTGTATGTTCAGTATTTGGGCATTATTAGTACAGATTAACACTAAAATTGTGGATGGCATGAGTAAGTGATGTCACCGATTTGTCCATGGTGTGTCTTTGCACGTCCATGTGTCAGACACACGACTATTCCAGAGCATCCTTGCTTCCTAGCATGGGAGTCAGTTACAGAAGAAAGGTGATTTCGACCTTATTTTCATAAAAGTAGAGTTCCTAGTGCCTTGAATTTGGTATCTGTTTGATGTTTAGGGGGATTACAAGTTTCAAGTTATCTTAAATTGTGACTTTGAATGGCTTGTTATATGTGCCCACATTTTGAGGGGTACTTGATTATTTGGTAATTTGGGGTTTTACGAGTGTTCATAAATTTGGGCTTCTTAATGTTTCCAGGGGCATGGCCAGAAAAAGGGATTTGGAAAGACTGCTCTGAGTGGCCACCTGATTACGTTACCTACATGTATGACCAGAGAAGCAAAGTTCGATTGAAAGTGGCCTCACTAGAGTTTTGGGTATTGATCCTAAAACCCAACAGGTACTTAAAGCTAATCTCATGGTTAAACACTACTACTTAGTCAAAAGACATCTTTTATGTTTAAATTTGACTGTTCCATTTTTTTGGAGATCAAGAAACTGTTTCATTACCGAGTAAAATTAGTTTTGTACAATAAGAGGGACTGAGTCGGACAATTAGGAGGATTTTTCATCCATATAGCGACTTCATCCTTGTTGCTAGCGCGTCTTTTGCTAGGTATTAGCTAAGTAGTTGTAAGCGGACCTATTCATAAATTTACAACATCCGAATTTCTAAGATGATGTTACTAGTAGCTCAACTAGTCGCGTCACTGACAGTATTACTATTATCTCCCAGGAAAAAACTCTTATCCTTAATTCCATCACCCATGAATGTCTTCAAGAAGGCAATGGTTATCATCCAGTTATGCCCGTGCTGTCCATACAGGAGGATCTAGCCCCATTAAAGTTTGCTCATTAGTTGCTCAGGAGTATACCAGGACCAATGTGTTAGAGCTCTGGGCATAGCAGCATCAGAGTAAAGCATAATCGTAGGAACTGGCATGCATCTCAGTATATATCTTGTCTGATAATCTTGAATGAGATGATGTCAGTCAGTTTTCATGCTATTGTGTTGTTTGAGGAACCCCATTGTTTGTTGTTTATGCTCAAGAGACAAACTCCGTTGGATAACGGATAACGATAGATTGCTGGGAGTTGTGTCATTGTTGGAACACTTGTTGCTAGTGAACTCGGACGATATCCAGTCCATACTGGTGAAGACATAAAGACTCTCTGTCTAGCATGGTGTATTGGTTGATAAAAATCAGAACAAATGCTCAAATCTCAAATTATATGATATATGAGTTTGATAAAACACAGAAAAGAGGTGTGCCATTTGTTTGTTCTGAGCAAGCTGAACTATTGCTGGTGCTATGTTATGTGTAGCGCATCTACTAGTATGGCTATCATTTTGGTTTCGTTTCAGTAGTTCTATAGATTCAAAGTCCCATCTCATCAATTGATATCCGTTTTTAACTGCCTCAGATAGCTCTGCACTAGAATTCAATGTGTAGGATGGTACCTAGTGTAAGATGATAATAAGATGTGATTGGCAATGATGGGTTAAGATCAAATTTTAACTTTTGTGTAACCATATATACTGTCTTTTGATTTCTTGGTGCAATCACGATTGTGTTGTCTGTTTTATAGAGCCAGGGCTCGTGGAGAGGGCGAAAGAAGACAGTTTTACTTTTTCCAGTTGAATTGTAATCCATGCCATTTACATATTAACATGGAGAGGGCTGGGAAAGAAGAGTGTAATCCATTCCATTTACATATTAATATAAGCTCGACCTGGTTCGAAACATCGGATACTGAAGATGCCAATGTATCAATTTGGGGCATCTCTACATGCGAGGTTTTCAGTGTTCGTCAAGATATTAAAAAGCTCTCTTCTTAAATCTGAAGAATTTATGTTGGCATAGATTTTTCCTAAACTTGCAACCTTCAATATTCAGAATTGGCTATGTTTTAACAGTGAGAAGCTGAAATAATACATCTCGCAGACAAGGTATTACCATTTGGTACTCTCAATGCTCATCTAATTCTTAGGGGACAGGCTCTTACAACAATTACGGGCTCCCAATTCTAAATCCTATTCCTAGGAAGAACGAACATAATTTTACTAATGTCATTTAGGCTTTGTATGGAGGGGAATTATGCTAATGTCCATTGGGCATCAGTAGCTCAATGCTCATTTCTGTTGATGGCAATACTTGACTACCTGTCACACCGGTCGACAGGACAACAAAGTGTTTCAAAATAAGTAGAAACGCCCAATAATGCAATAAATTAGCATATGCAAAATAAAAATATACCAGAAGACAGGTAACAATGGTGCAATGGAAGAGTGCATCATGCTGTTTAATACTGGTTCACAATTTGATTTATGCTTCTAAATACATGAACTTCTCTAAATATTTAAGAGAGTTCACCCATTAAGATTCTAAGAAGCAACAAAGTACGACCATACAAAACCAATCAAAATTAAGATACAGAAAAGGAATGAAAGAAGAAGAGGCTTCAGTATTGTTATATGGACTTTTTATATCATGTAGATCAAGCAATGTAGGCATTATCACTTTCAATCATCATCAGCCTCTTCCTTCGATATCCAAATAAATCAAAGAAACATCATAAATAAATCAAGCAAGACCATAGACATAGACATAAAACCATCAAAGAAAAACAAAAAGAAAGTAAATTGGTTTAATGAAAAACCCTAAAACCATCTGTAAATTCTAAGAGTTGCTGCTACCCGATTTCATATTGGAAACCGTAGCTGCCTCCCTCCCATTATATATGTGGAATCCTAAAGACTCCGCCTCTTCATATTGGAAACCCTAAAAGGCCACCAGGAGCAAAATTGTCTATTTGGGTTTTTAGAGGATTCTTTTAGAGGACTTTAATGAAGCAAAGCTCAGTCCATATAGATCCGGGCTTATTGTGTGTGTCCAATTGAATCTGGGCCTTCTTCTTTCTTTCTTTATTTAAAAAGAGATTTACTGAGAAAACTAAGGCTAGTCTTATGGGCTAGATTGGCTTCTAGATTAGAAAAAAAGCATTGTCTATTTCTGTCAAAGGTCTATTTTTCTCTTTTACTTCTCTTCCCAGATATATCTCGAATGCCAATTAGTAGCGAGATAGTTTCGATGAATGGTTAAGCGCAGAAAAACTCAACTTTTCGCTGTTTGGTTCAGCGTCGAGTGGAATATTCCACGGTATCTGCATTGAATGGAAAGTTGTAGCCAGTCCGCGCCGAATGAAAATGCGCGACACCTCTGCGCTGAATGGAAACTCGCCACCAGAGTTTGACCTTTTTTTTCCTACACCTGGTTTACACCATCAACAATTAATTGTTTATTTAACCATGTTTTCTCACACTCCCGTCACACCAATAACAAATATGTCTTCAAATTTTGAATGTTGAAATATTTGACAATTTGTTCCAACGGTTGTTTAATTCAAAATTTGAAAATTTACCAAATTAAGGAATTTTTTCATTGTATTGCAAAACAAGACTACAATGTTTTATGAAGAAATTAAAAAGTACATTGAAATTAAAATTCTACATCTAAAAATTTAAAAAGTACAATGAGATTAAAATTCTACTTCTAAATTAACTTCTAATTAAAATTTAAAAATGAACTTCTAAATAACTTAAATTATTACTCATAAATCACTTTAATTTAGGGGATATGATCAAAGCCATTACGGACCATAATCTCGTTCTTCCATTTTTTACAGAGGGTTTTCTCCCAGTCCTCTACTTCATTCATATTTTGGCGTAGGATCTTCAATCCAACCTCTATTTATTGGGTTTGGGCCAAGATTGTAATGTTTTCCATGTTCTTCAGAAGGTACTCCTCCTCTCTTTCATACTTGGAAACCCTTTGTGCTTGCGCTTTCTCAAGAAGTTCTATAAGCTTATCCATTTTTTCATCTGCTCTCTGCGATGCTTTAGCCTCACGAGCCCTTCATTTGGAAGATTCTCTCCATGCACCTCTAACATCATCTGTTTGATTGAAATAACGTCTTCTACGCGATATGTTTCTGAACCAGAGGTAGATGGTGAGCTCCCAAACATTGCCATATCCTCCAAATCTTGATCCACACTTACTATAGTGGAAGTACCGGCTTCAGTGTTTTGACTAGGTTGACTGTCTTGAGTAGGTTGAGTGTTTTGAGTAGGTCCATCATTATTATTCACCTCTAGATTGTAGTCTGGTTGATAGATCTTCAGGAGATGGAAAACCGATTCACGTCTCCAAGGTTTCTTAACTTCTGCTTCATAATTGATTCGACCTTCTAGATTGTAGTGCTTCATGTTTGCGCTGAATGATTCAGCGTAGCCTCGTTGCTTGGTTCTACGACTAGTATACTAGAAAATAATTTTCGTAAGACTTAAGGGGTTATTCTAGCTGACGTAGATTTCAAATCTAGATGCTAGATTGGAAGCCATAAGACTAAGCCTGAGAACATTAATATATCGAGGAAAACTCTCAAAATACTCAAAACAACTGATCCCAGCTTTCTTAGCAATACAAGTCAGTTACTCCGTTTTTTAAACGATTTACAGACTTATAGAACCAATTTAGTTTTCCATTTAAAGGAAACTTAGTATCTTGAGTGATATCCCGACTCATCCAGTGAACATATATAAAATACCTGCTTATGTATAGGCTTCAATACTGACTCACTGCCAGACTTAAAAACTATTTTCTCCAATTGCATGTCAGATGCCTATTCCACAACTTCTTTTAACGCTCAACATTCCAACGACTCCACTTCATGATCAACCTCTAGTCATCTCCATCATAATAACTCCCTTTTGCTCCAACGCAACCGCACAATTACGAATAATTATTCCAATGCCTCGTTGAGATGATCTTCTAAGAAAATAGGTATCCAAATTAATCTTATGAAAGTCTTTATCGGGAGGATCTCAATTCTGCATCTACACTCTCAGATGATTAGTGACATCATTCCTAGTAGTTGGAGCACTACACTTCCTGTTTAGGCCTATTATTATCTCAATAATAATCATTCTATTTAGCTTAACATTCTAAAAAACAATGGTATACCTATCTTTTCAGGTCGTCCAAATACTAACCACTAATATATAAATATTAAACTCATGATTGTTACCTGCATTATTAATAGAAGCTCATGCGGTGAACCAACTAAAAATCCAATTAAGCAAACTAGAATTATTTTAGTTAATAAAGAGAGCTGTGATTTTATAGGTATTGCATTCGGATTATTTTGTTTCATTAAAATATGGAAAACAACCACTTGAAAAAAGATATAATTCAACCGAGTAAAGATTGAAGTTGATTAACAAGAAATTTAGAGATCATCTTGTACAATATGCTGCGTAAGCTAATGGGATGAAAGCCTATCGGTATAGGACATTCATTTTTGGGGTGTGAAAGATTAAAAAGTATGATTGGTTGCTTAATTAAGTGGTCAGAATGGAAAAATGATTGAACCATGTGAATTAGATCCTTACCATAATCGACCAACATTGTTGAAAAAATCCAACTTGAAACTTCTAAATGATATTTCTTTGCAATTTTATAGGATCAACATGCATCCAACTGCTCATCCAATGGACTACATATCGTACATGGATGAAAAATCAATATTGTTGGCATAGTAGATGGATTAGTTGATGATGAGAGAAAATCCATTGAGTCTTATTTGTCATTCAGGATGATCAATGACTGTTCGTCTTACAAAGAGAGTTGTTTTAAGGGCTGCAAGAATTTTGAAGGGACTGCAAGATTTTAAAAAAATGATAATATTGAAGTAAAACCACAAACCCCTTATCCATATATTTTGTATAATGACTAAATAGCCCAAAAGTTTACTTTAATTATTTTGATTTTTAGTTAGGTGGTGGTGATTAGATTAGTACGATTAAACTAATAGTTAGAGTTGAAGTTTTCAATTATTAGGTAGAAGAAAAGAGAAAAAAATGAACTAAGTGAATCTTCATCTTATGAATCAAAGAAAATATATGTGCCCCTTAATAACGATATGAATCTGAATGAATTTAAAACTTTAGAACACAAGTGGTCTAGGTGGATGAATTAGCTAGTTTATTTTTTTAAATCGTCTAAGAAATCCATGAACTCCGATCCTACTATAGGTAAAACTTAAGGAGCGCTTCGCCGAATGTGGCTTTAGTTTACGGTTGAATTTTTCTTAACCTAGCCGATTTTGGATGGTGAAATTTTTAAGAGCTTCTAAAAATATACTGTTAGTTTTAGAAAAAAAATCCTAGCTGTAGACAACACATCAAACAATATTTTCTACGGCTAGAAAAAATACCTACGATGCGCAAAATTATGGAGGATCTCAATTTTCTACGGTTAGGAAAATAACATGTGACTAGTTAGTCTCACTTACATCTAGATCATATGGTGAAATATCTTATATGTAACTGTATCTATGGCTAGGAAAACCATAAACAACTAGCTATACGATTATTATGTTCTTCATAAACGAATAACAAACATAGGCTAGGAAATTCTACATTTGACCTAGCTAATTTCTTGGTGTTTTTTTTTCTAGGTGGTGTTTCGTATTGAAAAAAAAAACTGTAAACTAAAAGTAAGTTAGTAATTGTAAAGTAAATTAGATGTGTATATATATATATAATAAATAAATAAATAAAAATATTATGGCATTTAAACAATAAATAAATGATTACTTAGTCATTCTAACCTACTAGGACCCCTTGTATGCGACATATCTGTAATAATATTGCCATTACTTTCACATGAACTCATTAATTATATGAAAAAGAAAAAACGATATATTAAGTATGAAGTTGGATATGTCGAAAGCGTTCAGACGGATTAATTACCATTTTCTCACTAATATCATGAAGAGGCCGGATTTTCCGGATCAGCGGTATCAACTAATTCAATAGTACATTAACCCAAGATTTATTTTTATGTAAGGAGGAATTATTTCCGATGTTAACCAAGGTATAACATCTCAACTTTAGTCACAACATCGAGATGGACAAAGTCTTTCCAACAATTTCACACTTGATAGTGGACAATTATTTGAATTTTTTTGTCATACTACAGATGTTGGGCTATGAAATATTCTTTATTTGATTTCTTCTTCTGGAGTTGACGTTGGACAGGTCATTAGCTTCACTAATTCCAGTGTTTTAATTATTTGATAAACATCCTTACACCACAACAACAAGCCCTGCTATCTTTTCTTAACAAGAAAGTTGTGGCATTAATAAAATTTTGTATAACACTTAGATTTCACCAACTTTATGAATTACCTAATCTACTGAATCAAAGCTTTTAGGATCGATACTCGAAGTAAACTTCTTAATTACCACAAAATAATGAATAAAATACCAGATGACCACAAAATACTGAATAAAATACCAGATAACTTGTAGATACCAAATACCATATGTATGTATTTTGTCTACCTATCTAGGACGTGGACATTGGCTTTGCCCATTATCCCTGTAAAAACAAGAAAGATTATCCTAGTAGTGTACAACAAGGATTCAACATAAGTAATCCATCATTATTTAACTAATAATAAACCCATATAATTTGAACATATTTTTTACATATTCGAGAGAAATCTTGTAACTGATCTTATACCTCAGAAAGGACTATGTTAAAATCTTGATTATTTTCACCGATGTAATTTCATTCATTCCGAAAATAAGAATTCTTAAGCAGTATATGTCGATCTAAAAACACATGCCATCAAAATTATATACATAGATAATTCAAGCATAAAGCATATGTAATCACGAGATTAAAGGCTGCAAAAAGGATGTGAGGTTGAGTAACTCATATTCTACCCATTTAGCATAGGTCACTCAAACAAACATACACAGAAAGTCTATACCCTTCTCGTTTTTTAAATAGGAATGAGATATATTATTTAGTTTAAACTGTGCTACATCGTCTTCCTCAGTAGAGGATTTCAACCATTAAGGAAAGTTTAGAAAACTAAACCATTTTAAAGTAAAATTACAAGCCTCTTTAGATAATGGATCATCATTATTATTGTCTTCCCTAATAACATAGGAACATATTCCCTCATGAAAATCTTGTAAAAGATTTAAGCAATCTGAAATAACTGATAACATGGTCCATTTGACAGCTGCTTTATTCCTATATGTCACAACTATCACAATTTTGCAATCTGCTTCCCCTTACCTCACAATGGGTAATATCCACTAATGAATATTCTAGACATATATCTCGATCAACTTCACTTTTCATCTTCCTCACACTAAAGTGACCATGTTCAAAAGATTCCATAAGACTCAACATAAAAGAAAACTTGTTCTATCATATGATGACATATTAATAAATAACCCTAAAATCTAATATTTTTGGAGTATCTAAAAAACCTGGCATCAAAAAGCACATCAAAGAGATACTATATCAAATTTGTTAGAAACAAAAATCGATTATTCAAAAGAATATGAGTATGAAAAAGGTATAATATACCTATGTAAATGTTGTTAAGGATTTTAGATATTCTTTTATTTTTGGAAAAGTGTGCATAAATTTTTTAAGACCTACCTAGTCTCGAATTTCAATTACACAAGATATCGGGTTTTATCGAGTAGAGTAATAAAGTATAAGTTAAAACCCATTTATATCAATTATAATAAACATGCCAAGTCAAAAAAATCCATGATAGATGACGGACACACATAACTAGGGCTGCACATCTGGCGGTTAGTTTGGTTTGGATCTAAAATCGTCGGTCGTCGTGCATAAGCCATTTGTTAAATTTAAAACCAAAACCAAATTGGTTATAGCTCGGTTCGGTTTCAAAACAAACTGAATCAGAGAGTTCGGTTTCGGGTTTGTACGGTTCTGAACGCTTGTAATATTGTTAATTAGAAAAATAATCCTTCCATATTTTTTTCCTGCAATTTCAATGAGAATTTTACCCGACAATGCATACACTCGTAAAAAAATAGTTTCAAACATAATCTTAACTCCTAAGCAATCCGGGGAAACAATACATAAAGTTCACAAGTTCAACAAAAATGAAAAATAATCAATGGCCATAATCAATCGGTTTATAACCATCTGGCTCAGGTAGTTTTCGTACCAAAACTGTAGAAAGAGTGACAGACCAATATCAACGGTTATGTAATTCTAGAATCGTACACCTAGAAGTAACATCCGGTTACGTTTAAATAAACCGCAGTTCTGTTGGGTTCGGTCGACTTCAGTATGACATGTCAGTTTCTATGCAACTCTATGCATAAAATATACCAAATACGAATGATATATATATGCCATGTTGAGCACGTAATTGCTTTTTAAAATTGATTTTATCAAATCTTGCATTTTCACCAATACATCCCCAAATCCGTTGGATTTAGGAACCTCCCTCTGAGATGGTTGAGAATATTCATGAGTTCGACTTTCACCATCTCCATAGATCTAATAATTTAGTTAGGTAATAAATCTTGGGCATTAATGTAATAGAAAGATGAAGAAGAATATCGGAAGATCTCCCCCATGTTTACTGCGACACATTTAGGGCTATTAATGGATACCAATTACCCAGACACTAACCGGAACCGGGTGAATCGAGTTAGGTTCCAGGTACTAACATTGGATCCATCCATCAACAATATTGGTGTCCGGTGAGTAGACCCGTTAGAAACTGATAAACTTTTGGGTCTCAACGGGTATCGGGAACCTGAATATTTGTCACTTGTTTGGTAATTTTACCCATAGTCCGAAAGTTTATCCTTGTTTTTTGTTAATTTTTTTCTTTCATTCTTTCATTCTTTCCCTTTCATTTAACATTTAATTAGAACATTTATGTCGATAAAACATAAATTTATATAGAAAATTGTTAAATTCAAGCCAACATAAATAAATAAAAAAATAGATATTTAACAAAAGAATTTTCAAAGGCCCAGGGTGTACCTAGCCATGAGGTAGATAGGATTTTTATCTAGTTTGGCTCTCGGTCCACTAAATTAGGACACGAACCCGAAACCGTTTGGATTCGCAACCGTCATTTTTTATCGGATCCTATTCTGGATCCATAACCCGGGAAGAACCGACCCCTTTAGCAGTGCTAACAGACACATCTTTTAATACAAATTTCGTAAAATTTGTATTGTGATTGTCTTTACTGATTTTACAGGGAGCTACAACATCAGGAGTAGTCAAGGAGGCACAGGAGCTCAGAGCTTGGCATTCCTTGAAGTTGTTAAGTGGATCAAAAGCTCAAGTCTCTCTAACTAAACTAGTTGGTTCAACGGAATTGTCAATTATTGTTAGAGTGATTATTTTTTTAAAGAGTCCAATATATTAGTATAAGTATTAATGGTATGGCTGAAAAATCGGCTAAATTCAGAAGTCACAATGTAACATGGTAGGTCTACTCCCCGTTTTATCATTTGAATTTTGTAAAATTTATTTTGATTAGGCTTAGTCTTATAGAGCTTCAAGATTCACCACTCGAATCATTACAAAAGCGTGACCAAAGCCATGATTCAAATAACTTTCAAGCAACTGCTTGGACGCAATCTTGAATCAACACAGGAACGACTAATGATTTGGCCCCCCAAATTTTACTTCAACGCTATATGATTTATCGCTCAACATAATATTCCCCATAAAAATACCAAAAAGCACTTAATCATTAGTCGCTACCATTATTATTCGTTATATTGAATAATATTGTTACATATTAGATTTAGCATATAATATTTTGAGCCCAATAGATTGAATCTTGAATTGTTGAGTGATGAATTGCCATAGGGGTTGGTAGTGATTCAAGCTTACGTGGCACCATGTTGAATGTTGAATCTTGGACACCCGTAGGACTAACCCATAATGAATCTTTTTTTCCTAGCAAAAAAATAAAATAAATAATAATAAAAAAAAATCGGTTGGAGTAATGTGTACACCAAATTGGTTTGTGTCTAACCCAACTGCAGTTGTCCTTCATTTGCCTAGATGGTGCAATGACCACACACCTATCATTTTCTTAACCCAAATGAGGAGTAGGAGAAGACAGAGAAGCTACCAGTTTGAACAAATTTAGCTAGAATATCCTAGATTCATGGAGATAGCTGAGGAGTATTGAAGTAAGACAAATGGAAATTTAGACACCAGACTGGAAGTTATGGCAGGTAATCTTATGAAATATGGTAAAAAAGAGTTCAAACATGTAGGCAGAGCAGTGGAAGTTATTCAAAGGAAGCTAGTGGAGATTCAGAAGGTGGCTCACTTGCAAGACACGAGTGAAGTGGAAAAGCATCTCAAGACTAAACTCGAAAATCTAGAGGTCACAGGCAGAAGTTCTGGGAGCAGCGCTATAAATCTCACTGGATTCCACTGCTGACAAAAACACTCGAGATTTTCACCTGTCAGTCATGCAAAGGAGAAGGAAAAACAATATACCTGCTATTAAGTTGGCTAGCGGAGAGTGGACTTCAAATCCTAACACTATAACAAAAGAGTTGATATATGCCATTTTGAACGAATGTATAAGCATGACACTTCAACTCCTTCCCCACCACCTTACTTCCCTGTTAAAAGAAATTTGTGAGAAGATCAAAGTAATAACCTCAAATCTATTTCATCTAGCGAGAAGATAAAACAACAGTTAATCATATTGGTGATCTCAGGACCTATGGTCCGGACGGGTACCCTACTATTTTCTTCAAGAGATGCTGGCATATGGTGGGAGGGGACGTAAATAATCTAATCCAACATTGCTTCATCTCGGGCACTCTACCTGCAGGTATTAATCATGTTAGAGCACTGCTCGGTCGAACTCGCATGCGTTGCTATCTCAAGCATGTTTGTCAATGTTAGTGATCAAAACTATAAGTCTTGATTTCTAGCCTATTTATAGATGTCTTGGACTAGGACATAGTTTGTGTAGTTGAGCTTAGACTTCACAGCGCTTATCACTTGAAGATGAAGAACTACTAAGGAGAGCTTGTGGAACTTCATCGACAAAAGGTATGTGGAGACTTAAACTCATCTATCACTTGGAAAGTCTATTTCTACTCTATCTCCTATATTGAGACATAAGTCGTGTTACGATATAGTTTTCTCTATACACATTTGAGATTTCGAGCTAAGTATATCTTGCTTACATATTTCTCGATATATGTGTTGGTAAGCTTTCGCTTCGGCCAAGTTCATCTTATATCATGAGAAAATTGCCGAGTAACATCTTACATGGTTTGTGTGATACAATCATTTGGTGTAAGACTTGGAATATTTCGTTAATGATTATTTCAATATCCTGAAAATTGCTTTGATAATAATAGTGTGTGAAAACGGATATTATCATTATAGAAGAATGTTTCAATAATTGAAATGAAGAGTTGAGATTATGTAACCATCTTTGGATATAAGCATATATAGTGTGTTCGCATTATAGCGTATAAATCCATAAACTGGGAACCAAGAGTATGCATATGTGTATATACGAAATTGGTGAAGGTGACAGGTTAAGTTTGCGTACCCGTATGCATACTGGCGGAAGTTTTTCAACCAAAAAATTCTGCTGAGTTTGGGAATTAACAACCTCTTAACTAGTCACCTTAAGTATGCATACCCGTACGCATACTGGCGGAAGTTTTCGAACCGAAAATTTCTGCTGAGTTTGGAAACTAAACCAACTAAAATCCGGTTGCTTAAGTACGCATACCCGTACGCATACTTAAGCTAGTTACTTTATCAAATCGATCAATTGATGAACTAAAACATTTATCAATAATGAATGCAATTGAAAAAGCGGGGGTCTAACAACCACACCTAATATTTCGATTAGCAATCTGTATGGACTAACTCGAATATACTTTCTAGAGAATCAACTAGACAGTCAGACTCAATCTAGAGAAAAGTATATCGAGGAGTTAATATCTCTCTTTTGATTTGATTTTACTCAAGCAAATAGAAATCTGCGAGTCTCTATCAAATACAAGGATAATAAACTTGGATGGTACCAAAGACCAATATCCAAGGATCAATCAATTTCCAAACAGCAACCAAAGGTTGGATTTCACAATTGATCGATACAAACGCACAACCTGTGATATTTCAATTATATAACAAATTATAATGCGAAATAGAAATAATACATACACCAGAAATTTTGTTAATGAGGAAACCGCAAATGCAGAAAAGCCCCGGGACCTAGTCCAGATTGAACACCACACTGTATTAAGCCGCTACAGACACTAGCATACTACAAACTAACTTCGGTCTGGACTGTAGTTGAACCCTAATCAATATCACACTGATTCAAGGTACAGTTGCGCTCCTTACGTCTCTGATCCCAGCAGGATACCAGGCACTTGATTCCCTTAGATGATCTCACCCACAACCAAGAGTTACTATGACCCAAAGTCGAAGACTTTAATAAACAAATCTGTATCACACAGAAAAGTCTACGATAATAGATAAATATGTCTCCCACAGATAAACCTACAAGTTTTGTTCCGTCTTTTGATAAAATCAAGGTGAACAGGAACCAATCGATAACCCGGAATTATATTCCCGAAGAACAGCCTAGAATTATCAATCACCTCACAATAATCTAAATTGTATGGTAGCGAAACTAGATATTGCGGAATCACAAACGATGAGACGAAAATGTTTGTGATTTCTTTTTATCTTTCCCTATCGGAGATATAATCTCAAGCCAATCTTACAATTGAACTCGTACGATATAAAATGGCAAGATCAGATCGCTCAACTACAAGAGAAGTAGTTTCGTCTGGCTTCACAATCCCAATAAAGTTTTTAAGTTGTTAACCGACAGGGTCTCGAGAAGGAACCTACGGTTAAAGGAGAATTGACTCTAGCAAACCAACTAGTATCACACAGGAGGTGTGGGGATTAGTTTTTCCAGTTGCTAGACATATCCCTTATATAGTTTTCAAATCAGGGTTTGCAATCCAAGTTACCTTGGTAAGAAAGCATTCAATATTCACCGTTAGATGAAAAACCTGATGTATCCAAGCTAATATCTTTCAACCATTAGATCGAAACTTAGCTTGTCACACACACAAATGAAATGTATTCATTTAGGTTTGAGTAACCGTTCCTAAACGTGTATACTTAGTTGGTTCACAAATAGTTAACCAATGGTTAGCCATATGAGCACTTTCATATTAACCGTATTCATCTTTCTCATAACTAGTTCAAATGACTCATAAGAACTAGTTCAAGAGTTGTTCAATTGCTTAGATCTTTATACATAGACACAATTGAAACAAAATCGGTTGGATTCACTTGAATGAATTCATGAAAAATATAGCCACGGTTTGCAAAGATTGCATTCCTTATTGATTTATTGTTCAAGTTCATGAAACTACCGATTTGAGAAATATAACCAGCTTAGGTACGTGTACGGGTACGTGTACCATAGCAACCGGACTTTGAGTTTGAAAACTCTGCAGAAATTTTCGGTTTGAAAACTTTCGTGGGTACGCGTACAGGTACGCATACCTAGGCGACTGGTTTTTCAGTTTGCAAACTTTACAAACTACAACAGAAATTTTCGGTATGAAAACTTCCGCCAGTGCGGGTACGTGATGTGATTTTAATTGTTGTAGAAAAAGTGGTAATAAGATTCGTTCAACTCGGACTCGATAAGATTGGGTTCTAGACTTAAAATAAAAATAGAAAATATATATACAAAAGGTTTGTCACAATGTCGAGAGACACTGAGACTCAGGATTCCACCAAATTCCATTCATGCGACTCAAATAATAATTCCAATCAATTATAGTTCAAATAATAAAAATATAAACTCTTCTAGATGTTGCCATCTAATCAGATTGGTTCCTCAACTCCTACAATCAAAATGCTTCCATCCACTTAGATTAGTTAGTGCAATCCTAAATAGGCATAAATTTCTAAGCTCTGGAGTTTATTTATTCATACTGCAACTAAAAAGTTTCTCCCATACCCCCAAACTTAAATCTAACATTGTCCTCAATATTCTAAAGATGAAATTAAAAGCATGAACAAGGAGAAACTGTTACCATTTGAAGCAAAAGAGATAAGGAAAGATATTACCGTGTCGCATGAATGTTGGGTTACCTCCAAAGAAGTGCTAAGTTTAAAGTCTTCAGCCAGACTAAGATAGGATTAGTCACCTCATAGAATAAAGTAATAGCCGAAATTTCTGTGGGTCATCAAAACCAAATAGAGCTATCACAAATAAAAGGAATCTGCAACCTGCCAAGAAAATTAACAAATAAAGCGCACCCTTGTCTAGTTTCCTGTTTAAGACAACTACATCTAGCTGTGGTTCAGGTTCTATAACTGGGTCCAAATAAAATATTCATGGGTTGTAATTCCTCAAAGCTAAGATCCAGTTCAGGTATTAGAGTCTGAAGAAACTCAAGTAAAAATTTAAAAGCACATAATAATAACCTGAATAATTGAGGATCCTTAAAGTCAATCAGTTTTGACTCACACAGCTGACCACAATGAGAGTGGTGGTCTATCTTAAGCAAATGTATCGACCCTAATCTCTTAAAGTAATTAGGTTTAGTCTCAAAACTAAATAATTGACACATCTGAAATTTATACGTTCCCACAATTGGTTGAAAAATATTTGGTGGGAAAACAAAGTCGATCTTGGTATCATAGCCTGGTCTAACCTCATCAACCATAGGATGGGTTTCTAACACTGAACTTCCTTATGGACATCACTAGGTTCAGGAAAACGTGTGTGAAGATAATCTTGTAAAATGGTTGAGGCACATATGTCAAGTCCCAGGTGAGGGACCTTTCTAATAGTAAAAGCACATCGAGAATGATAATCACCCCCAAACTTAGAGTTTTCAGTGTCTTTAGAAAGACTAGTCACAACTTCCCTAATTTCAAGGTCATTAGATTCCTGAAAATGGTCAATTGATTCTTCTAAGTATGGTTCATCCTCACTCATCTCTACGAGTTCACTTTCTTTGTCTAAGACTAATGTTTCTAAATCTCTAGACTCTAAAACAATATTCTCAGAAAAAACTCGTTCCTCTAAACCATCGTTGGCTTCGTAATCATAAGGAAATACTACATCGTCTAAAACAGGAGTATCTCTAATCAAATCCTCGTCCTTTTGAATAGGTGAATAATTATTAAAATTATTTGGATTTGAACTAGAAATAATATTATTATTAAGCTCAAATGGAGTAACAAATTCCTGATCGCTATGCCTACTTATTTCAAATTCTTCATCAACACTATCCTCATCATAATCATCATTATAAAAACATGAAAATGGTTGAACCTCATCTAAACAAGTAGTGTTACCTATTTTATCCTCGTCATCTTGATTATGAAAATTACTATCCTCAGTTTCAAGGGTATTATTGGAAACATTGTATTGGAAATTAAGATTATTTCGAGCAATTCTTTCGTTCGTCTCAGCTATCAGCTTAAAGGATTCCTCTATAGAAAGTTCTCTTTCGTCATAAACTAAGTTATTCATCTCAGCGAACTTACGTGTCGACTCCTCTAATTTCTTGAGGGACTCTTCTAAAGGAGAAATATAAGAATTTTGCTCGTATGACCGGTGCGTGTGTGGATAGTAATTGGGCTCATCAAGGTATGAGCCATAACCTTGAAAAGGCTGATGTTCCCAACCACTATTCACATTATGGTCAAAGTAGTAACGTCCATTTTGAAACTCAGTCGGATATTCGTTGTATTGGCTATCGTAATACCAGTTCGACATTTTATTGCAGGGGTGTGAGTTGTCACACAAAATAAAACCCACTGACAGGGGATTCGTGGGTGGATAGAGTCTTACCTCTCGTACCAGACGGGCGATGAACCGTTGAAGTCGACTCAGGCCACCGACTCCGATGTCAGTGTACGAACCCGAGGGGCCGAGATAGTATCGTAACTGTCGTCCTTCCATGCAAACAGTTTATATTTAATCTTAACCCTTCCGTAGGGTTTTAAAAAATAATGTCCAGTCCAAAAATAAAGTCCAAAAAGTGTCCAAAAATAAAAGAAAAATTACAAAAACTAAAACCCTATTTACAGTTTCTAAAAATAAAACAAAATAACTATATACAAAATATTCTTCTTCACTCCTTTCGGGTTCCTATTTTCTTTCCTTCTTTGGCGATGCTTTCCTTTTATAGCACTTTTTCTTTCCTTGTAGCTTCGATCGAAATCTGAAAAGAATCAAAAAATACCAAAGGCGTAAAAGAGAACAAAAATTCTAAAAGAAATAAAATAAATCTAAAACCTAAAACCTAATACAAATCCGCGTCGGCGGCGCCAAAAATTGATGTAATTTTAAAGTGTTGTAGAAAAAGTGGTAATAAGATTCGTTCAACTCGGACTCGATAAGATTGGGTTCTAGACTTAAAATAAAAATAGAAAATATATATACAAAAGGTTTGTCACAATGTCGAGAGAGACTGAGACTCAGGATTCCACCAAATTCCATTCATGCGACTCAAATAATAATTCCAATCAATTATAGTTCAAATAATAAAAATATGGACTCTTGTTCTTTGCCAAAAATAGATTTTTGAAAAGCAATGACTGTAAATCAAAAGCATGATGTATCAAAAATACATAGACCAAGCATACACCATCAAACGAAATCACACCCATTCAATAAAAATCATAAATCGATTAAAAATCAATGCAAATAGTCATAAAAGAATTATTAGAATTACCACATGCGTGAAATAGGGCTTCATCCGTCATCCCAGTGTTTGGGTTTAGCTTCTCATATCAAAAAAAGGCTCAAAAGAATAAGTCATGGCTCAAAAGTTGTTTTTATTGAAGAGATGATATGATTCAGTGAATATGCAACGACGTACTGGCGTTACAGAGTTCACTGTTACAGGAGGTGTGGCTAACTGAAGATAAATGTGGCTGTTCAGCTGCTATAGAGAGAATACTGTAGCACTGTTGCGAATTTGAGACGCTGTTCTTCGTTGTAATGCTTGTTCTTCAGCAGCAGCAGCAGCAGAGACAGGCTTCCTGTAATCTCCGATTCTCTCCTCCTGAGCTCTCCTCTCGATCCCAAACTCTCGACACCCCTTCTTGAGACCCTAGGAAACCTATTTATACACCACAGGGAGATTAAATCTCTCCCAAATCGCTTCGAAATCTCTTCTTTCCTTCCTTGGCAGTCACGACAATAATTCCTTCCAGAAATTGTTTTACGCGTTTCTGAGCTTTCCCACTTATCTCAAACTCTTCCTTAGATATATATGTATCTTTGGAAAGAGTTTCTTGCATTTAATCTCTCTGAATGTCCAAAAACAAACTCGACAGGGACCGTGTTTCCTTTTTTACTCTGTTTCCCTTTTCCGGCAATTCCAGCCCAATTCGATCGATCCAAACGGATGTATTAAACCTGTTTTGCTCTATCAAGTCCAGACCAATCGATTTCCAGTGTTGAATCACCCTGAAACTCGTTTAAATCTTCAATCCAAAATCAACAGCATCTGCATGCATTTTTCCCGCCAAAAACCGTTTTAAACGTGAAGAAGAAGGGTGTCCCCCTATCAAAGCGAGAGTCCGAATAGCAAATGTCCTCCCAGGTGCCTTTAACAACTTTTCGAGCCAATTTCGCCGCAAAAGCTTATTTCTCCAAAAACACCTACAAAGAGATAAAATACCGAAATAAGTACAAAAATGGGTACTAACAATATACACAATAAAGATGAAAATAGACACATAAATGCGTCTATCAGTACGCTTACCTAACCTGTCTCCTTCACCAATACCGCATGCATGCATATGCACACACTTGGTTTCCGGCACATGGATTTATACACTAATGTGAGAACACACTATATATGCTTATATCCATAGTTGGTTACGTAATCTCAACTCTTCATTTCAATCATTGAAACATTCTTCTATAATGTTATAATAGTCGTTAGACATAAAAAATCGACTATCGTCATCAAAGCTATTTTCAAGATTGAAACGTCATCATGACTTTCGTCACGGGTAAAGATGAAAATGGTTAAACCAAAAGCTTACCAACACATATTTCGAGAAAAAGATAGGCGAGTAAACTCGGATCAAAATAACAAATGTGTATGTATGAAAACTATCATACTTATACGACTTTTGTCTCAAGAGTAGGAGATAGAGTAGATAGACTTTTGAGTGACAGATGAGTTCAAGTCTCCACATACCTTTTGGTCGGATGAAGTTCCACTGGTTCCTTGAGTAGTTCTTCGTCTTCGTAAGATAATCTCCATGAAATCTGGAGCTCGACTATTCCTGACTATCCTAGACCGAGAATTAGTCATAAGTATATTAGAAATCAAGACATATGGTTTTGATCACTAACATTGAAAAAATGCTTGAGATAGCAACGCATGCGAGTTCGACCGAGAAATGCTCTAACAATCTCCCCCTTTGTCAGTTTTAGTGACAAAACTATCAATACATATGGATTACAAAATAGATAAAACTTTGTAGCTTCTCATCCACATGCTTGATCTCCTTGGTGCTTCAACATTACTCGAAAACTTCGTCTTTCGCAAGTACTCCCATGATTCCATAGATGTTCAATTCAGCATCATAGTTGTTGAAGTTCCGTATCCATAACAATGAGAAAACAAAAGCTCCCGATTATTGTTATACGGTGTCATAGTATTATTACACAGCATCAAAGTTCTTATATCACAACTTCGACAACAATACTATGGTGATATGTATCACTCCCCCTTAGTCAATACTTTCGTCTCAACATGAAAACCACTCCCCCTTACATAATGACCCGTAAAACAAGTAAATCATATGTATTTGTAGTTTGAACTACATATTAATTCTCCCCCTTTTTGTCAATAAAATTGGCAAAGGTACGAAAACGGGATCCTAGTGAAATTTCCAAGAAGACCTTCAAGACTAAAGAAAAGTACATATCAACTTATTTAGATGCAATCATAATTCCGAAGCTAAATGCATTCATCAAGGAGTTTATAAAGATACAAGATAACCCCTAAATAATTCCACAGACGCACTCCCCACAAAGATATATAAATTAAGCGCAAGTTCAAAAGAACTCTCCCCCATTTGATGTCATTCCCGAGAGAACAACAAGAGCGACCTTACTTTTACAAGAAAAGAAGGATTTTATTGGACACCAAAAACCATAATGAAATGATTTTCTATATTCAAAATTCTCAATTAAACTAACCACAAGTAAACCCATGATCAATTTAATCGGAATACACAATCAAATTAAACACAAAAGTGATCAATTTAATTGAACATGCTCAACATAAGAGAACTTACGGAGCTACGACTATGTTAACCATAAAAGAATGATTAACTCAATCGTTTTATGCTCAACACAAGAAAACCTTATGGATCATTGCAGTATACACATAAGATATGGATCAGGGAAAGATAAATACCGCGACATATACAAGGATTTATTCTATTTTTCATCACTATTTGCACAATGACATACAATAGACATACTCCTTGTAAACAAAAGATTTTAACCTATCTTCCATCAATAAATGACATAATAGGCTTAACTTTTGTTTTTCAAAAGTTCATCGATCTTGTATCAATACTTGCATATCGACGTATAACCGAGATAACTTTTGATATATGGGACAATAATAGTTCACGGACGCAAACACACATATCCCATAACACATTGCAATATATAAAACCATAAAGATTAAAATTGCAATCATCATCTTCCAAAACAAGTTTAGAATTTAAATAAATAAATCTAAAAACATGAAGATGAAAACGTTGGACATAGCTATGTGTACTCACAATAGTGGCTATTCCAAACTCTAGTTATTCTTCCTAAAAACACAATAATAGAATTCTTATAAGAAGATTTACTAGACATTATAGAGCTTTCTGAGAGCATCTACTGAGAATTCCTTCTCATTATTGAAGAAACTATTGATTATTGGATCATTCAATTCCTCTAGATCTTCAGAATTGTCAGTTAACTCACTAAGTTCTCTTTTTAGTCCACACAAGGTGTTCTTGGTTAGAGACAACATTTGTTCATAGTGAGTTATCCTTTCCAAAGAGGAATCGATTTGAGATTTTAAATGATTTCTCTTGTTGATGAAATCTTTCACCATGCCTCTAAAATTATTATCATATTGACAAATAGATAAGAGACAGTTAGAGGAATAACCTTCTCCATTAGTTGTAGACTTTGCTTTCTTTATCCTTGAGGAAGAGATTCCTTCACACAGTTACACATTAACTGCTTCCACCACATCTCTTTTTGTGATCCCTCTAGTTACAGGAGCCATGAGACTGTATTATGAACAAGAACGAGAAAGGAAATATATATAAACGGATTTTATGAACACAAAACCCTAGAAAGACATTGAATGAGTCTTTCAAGATTTGTTATCCGTCTTCCATCTTCTTAGGAGAATATTTTCTTAACAAATATAAGAAAAAAAGAAAAAGATGTACAAACCACAAAGACTTGAGCCATTTTAGTCCAATCCTCATTTTTCCCAAGCTAAAAACGAGGATGCGGACGTCACCAATATTAGTTGGTGACTGAGTGAGCAATATGCTCAAACCTTTTATTTTTTCGTGGCTTATCACTGTTTGTTGTGTAAACAGATTTCTTACCTCGTCTAGATCTGGATTTCTTCAAAAGAGCTTGGTTTTCCAGACCCAAATTCATTTTCTGCATGTTCTCTTGAAGTTTGGTGATTCTCTTATTGCTCCTTCTGAATCTCCAACAAGAGTCCTGATCATGCTTCGAATGTCCATAAAAAGAACAAGTCAATTTCGTCTCTATGTGATTTTTCCTGTTTAAAACAACAATCAACATTCGTCGTTCCTTGATTAGTTGAAATGAACAACTTTGAGCTTTGATTTTTTCATTTGAACCCTAAACCATTAGTGTTTCCAAAGGATCTCTGACCAAACAACATTGCTGCAATTTTGTCAGAGCTTCCAGATAACCTTTGCAAGTCATATTTGAGAGTGTTAAACTGTTAATCTCTTCTTCCTTTAGAGACATGGTTTTGACAAACTTATCATTAAGACGCTCTATCTCAATATTTTTCGCCAAGAGTGATGATTCAACTCTCTTCAAGGAGGCCTTTAAGTGAAGGTTCTGTTGAAGAATCTCTTTATTCAAGAGACCAATAAACTATGTGTCATACTCAAATTCTGAATCAGAAGTTGAAGAGGAAAGAGATTCTGTAGTACGGGAAGTAAGTCCCTTGCACCGGTTAGACTAATCTGAGACATCCAGAGTGATTGTGTTTTCCATTGAATCATCTGAAGCATTAACAGAAGTTGGATATTCATCACATCTATTCTTCCTATTTATCAAATCCTTGATCTTTCTGATTATCAGTGATTCCTCAAGATTAACTTGATTGGAGCAACATTCATCAGCCCAAGACAAGTGAGAGGATACACCTGTTTTGGTTACAACATTGAGTGCGAACGTTCTGCCTGCGTCAAGATAAAGAATTTTTAACTTTCCTATCAGAGTATTTCTGGAAAGTATATCAAGGTTATTTCCCTCAATGATGGCATGCTTCTTAGAATCGTATCTAGATGGCAGCGATCTGAGAATTTTCATCACAATGTCCTTTTCAGGAATAGTCTTACCCAATGCAAAAGATGCATTAACAATTTAAGACACTTTGTGATTAAACTCATCAAATGAATCTTCATCTGCTATACGAAGGTTTTCCCAATTGGAATTAAGGTTTTGAAGCCTAGCTTCCTTTTCACTGGTATTTCCTTCGAAATCGATTTCAAAGATATCCCACGCATCTTTAGACCTAGTGCAATTTGACACATGGTGCTGAAGATTTTGGGTAATGGCATGTATGATGGCATTCAAACCGTCGGAGTTTTGCTTCACATCAAGTATCTCAGCAACATCGTATTCGCCAATATTTTTTGGAACATTAACGTTACCTACTGCAACAATGGGAGCATCATACCCATTAAAAACATATATCCATGATTGAAAATCACGTGCTTGAAGAAAAGATCGCATAACAATTTTCCACCATAAGTAATTAGAGCCATCGAAGACTGGTGGTACGTTAATAGAGATAACACCTCTGTCCATAGAGTCAAATCACTACAAACACAGACTTGTAAGGTCTTGAACGTGTTTGCCTGCTCTGATACCAATTGAAAAAGCGGGGGTCTAACAACCACACCTAATATTTAGATTAGCAAACTGTATGAACTAACTCCAATATACTTTCTATAGAATCAACTAGACAGTCAGATTCAATTTAGAGAAAAGTATATCGATGAGTTAATATCTCTCTCTTGATTTGATTTTACTCAAGCAAATAGAAATCTGCGAGTCTTTATCAAATACAAGGATAATAAACTTGGATGGAACCAAAGACCAATATCCAAGGATCAATCAATTTCCAATCAGCAACCAAAGGTTGGATTTCGTTATTGATAGATACAAACGCACAACCTGTGATATTTCAATTATATAACAAAATATAATGCGGAATAGAAATAACACAGACACCAGAAATTTTGTTAACGAGGAAACCGCAAACGCATAAAACCCCCGGGACCTAGTCCGGATTGAACACCACACTATATTAAGCCGCTACAGACACATCCTACTACAAACTAACTTCGGTATGGACTGTAGTTGAACCCTAATCAATATCACACTGATTCAGGGTACAATTTCGCTCCTTACGTCTCTGATCCCAGCAGGATACTACGCACTTGATTCCCTTAGCTGACTCACCCACAACCAAGGGTTGCTACGACCCAAATTCGAAGACTTTAATAAACAAATCTGTATCACACAGAAAAGTCTACGATAATAGATAAATCTGTCTCCAATAGATAAACCTATAAGTTTTGTTCCGTCTTTTGATAAAAATAAGGTGAACATGAACCAATCGATAAACCGGACATATATTCCCGAAGAACAACCTAGAATTATCAATCACCTGACAATAATCTAAATCGTATGGTAGAAAAACTAGATATTGCGGAATCACAAACGATGAGACGAAGATGTTTGTGATTTCTTTTTATCTTTCCCTATTGGAGATATAATCTCAAGCCAATCTTACAATTGAACTCGTACAATAGAAAATAGCAAGATCAGATCGCTCAACTACAAGAGAAGTAGTTTCGTCTGGTTTCACAATCCCAATGAAGTCTTTAAGTCGTTAACCGACAGGGTCTCGAGAAGAAACCTACGGTTAAAGGAGAATCGACTCTAGCAAACCAACTAGTATCACACAGGAGGTGTGGGGATTAGTTTTTCCAGTTGCTAGACGTCTCCCTTATATAGTTTTCAAATCAGGGATTGCAATCCAAGTTACCTTGGTAAGAAAGCATTCAATATTCACCGTTAGATGAAAAACCTGATTTATCCAAGCTAATATCTTTCAACCGTTAGATCGAAACTTAGCTTGTCACACACACAAATTAAATGTATTCATTTAGGTTTGAGTAACCGTACCTAAACATGTACACTTAGTTGGTTCACAAACAGTTAACCAATGGTTATCCATATGAGCACTTTCATATTAACCGTATTCATATTTCTCATAACTAGTTCAAATGACTCATAAGAACTAGTTCAAGAGTTGTTCAATTGCTTAGATCTTTATATATAGACACAATTGAAACAAATTCGGTTTGATTCACTCGAATCAATTCACGAACAATATAGCCACGGTTTGCAAAGATTGCATTCTGAAAAAGCGGGGGACTAACAACACCACCCAATATTTCGCTTAGCAATCTGTATGGCAAACCCGAATATACTTTTAAGATAATCAACAAGACTCAATCAATTAAAAGTATATTAACGAGTTTATATTTGAATCTCTCGATTTGATCTTTACTCAAGCAAATAGAAATCTGCGAGTTTTTATCAAAGAGAGATAACTTGGACGGTACCAAAGACCAATGTCCAAGTGTTAATCAATGAAATCGACAACCGCAAGGTCGGATCTCCAATCGATTAACATTTAACACACAAGCTGTATTATTTCAATTATAAAGATAAATAATATAATGTGGAAAATAAAATAACACAGACACCAGAAGTTTTGTTAACGAGGAAACCGCAAATGCAGAATAACCCCGGACCTAGTCCAAATTGAATACACACTGTATTAAGCCGCTACAGAAACTAGCCTACTCCATGCTAACTTCGGACTGGACTAAAGTTGAACCCCAATCAGTCTCCCACCGATTCAAGGTACAGTTGTATTCCTACGCCTCTGATCCCAGCAGGATACTGCGCACTTGATTCGCTTAGCTGATCTCACCCACAACCAAGAGTTGCTGCAACACAAAATCGCAGACTTGATAATAAACAAATCTATCTCACACATAAAAGTCTATCAAAGGATAAATTTGTCTCCCACAGAAAAACCATAGGTTTTGTTCCGTTTTAAGATATAAAATCAAGGTGAACAGGAACCAATTGATAATCCGGTCTTATATTCCCAAAGAACAGCCTAGATTAATCAATCACCTCTCAACAATCCTTCTTGACTACACAAGCGGTTTGTCGAGGAATCACAAACAGTAAGACGAAGATGTTTGTGACTTCTTTATCTTTCCTATCGGATAACTCTCACGATCTCAGTCCAATCAATAGATTGTACTCGTACGATAGAAGATGCAAGATCAGATCACACAACTACGGTAAAAGTAGTATCCGTCTGGCTTCACAATCCCAATGAAGTCTTTAAGTCGTTAACCTGGTTATAGAGAAGAAAACCAAAGGTTAAAGGAGAATCGACTCTAGCGAGCGCACTAGTATCACACAGACATGTGGGGATTAGTTTTGCACAATGCTAGATGTCTCCTTTATATAACCTTTAAATCAGGGTTTTGCCTTAGTTACAAAGCAATCCATATTCACCGTTAGATGAAAACCTGATTTAGATTCAAGCTAATATTTCTCAACTGTTAGATCGAAAACTTAGCTTGTCACACACACTTGGGTAGACGTTTACTGGGTTTGTGAAAACCATGCCCAAACGTGTATGTGTATGTTGGTTCAACATAACCCAAAAGGTTAACCATATGAGCAATTCATATTAACCTAGTTCTTCTTCACCATAACTAGATCAATTGACTCAAATGAACTAGTTAGAGAGTTGTTCAATTGAAATGAGATCTTATGTAACTATACAAGACACAATTGAAACAAAGATGATTCGATTCGATTGAATCGGTTCATGAACTTTATAGCCACGGTTTGCATAAAGCATTCCTTAGTAATTTAAGTTTCATGTTCAGAGTACATCTTTAGATCATAACCACTTAATCTCACAAACAAGTTCGCGGACTTAAGGCAACCGACAGATTTTTCCAAACTCAGCAGAAAATCTCGGCAAAGAGACTTCCGCCAGTTCGCGGACTGAACACGCAAACGAGTTTTTGGAAAATCCCAGCAGATATTCTCGGCAAGAGAACTTCCCTCAGTTCGCGGACTGAGTTCGCGGACTTGGCAAAGCCAGTTCCTCCGGTTTCTCTCAATCAACAAAGTTCGAAAACTTCGGATTAAGGAATACATGGTTATGTAATCTAAACTCTCATTCCAATCATTGAGACATTCTCAGAGGACGTTATATAGCCGATCTTCACAGATCACGTCAGAGCAATTCTCAAAGTAATTGAAACTTTTCATGACTTTTGTCACTAGGTGAAGATAAACTTGTTCAAAGCGAAACACTTTACCAACACACGATTTCGAGAAAAAGATAAGTAGTGAATACTCTGCTCGAAATGTCAAATGTGTATGATCCGGTCTATGTAGCATACGACTTTTTGTCTCATAAGAAGTAGGAGATAGAAGAGATATACTTTTGAGTGATAGATAAGTTCAAGTCTCCACATACCTTTTTTTTGATGAAGTTCCACGGTTCCTTGAGTAGATCTTCGTCGTTGTATGATGAATCTCCATGAAGTCCTTGAGCTCAACTACACTTTTCTATCCTAGTCCGAGACTTAGCTATGTAGGATAGAAATCAAGACTTATAGTTTTGATTACTAACATTGACAAACATGCTTGAGATATCAACGCATGCGAGGTCGACCGAGCTATGCTCTAACAATCTCCCGCTTTGTCAATTTTAGTGAAAAAACTATTAATGCATATGGAATACAAAAAAGATAAACTTTAGTGGCTCCTATTCCATAGTTTAATCTTCAACATTCCTTGAAATCTTCGTCCTTCCAAGTACTCCAATGATCCCAAAGGTTTAATTTTAGCACCATCGTTGTTGAATATCCGTAGCTATAACAATGAGAGAAATCGAGATTCTCGATCATTATTATACAGTGTCATAGTATTATTATATAACATCAAAGTCCAATTGTATCACGACTTTTAAAATAATACTACGATGATATGTATCACTCCCTCTTAGTCAATACTCCATCTCGATCATGGAAACCCACTTCCCCTTACACAATGATCCGAAAACCATATGTATTTGTAGTGTGAACTACAATATTTCTCCCCCTTTTTGTCAATGAAATTGACAAAGGTACAAGAATGGGATCATAATGAAATTTCCATAAGATACATTTCATGACCAAAAGAAAAATACATACCAACTTAATTTAGATGCAATCTAATAGCCGAATCTAACAACATTCATCAAGGAGTTTTGAGATACAAGATAACCCCTATAAAATTCCACAGCCGCACTCCCCGCAAGATATTACCATTAAACACAAGTTCAAAAGAACTCTCCCCAATTTGATGTCATTCCCGAGAGAACAACAAGAGCGACCTTAATTTCGAAAGAAAAGAAGGATTTTTTATTGGAAACCAAAAACCATAGGAATGATTTTCTATATCCAAAGCTCAACCAAATTAACCACAAGTAAACCTATGATTAATTCAATTGGAATATGCAACTAAATCAAACCACAAACATGATCAATTTAACTGAAAGTGCTCAGCATAAGTAAACTCACGGAGCTACGACTAAGTCAATCACACGGAGATGACTAACTTAACCATTCAAATACTCAACATAAGGAAAACCCTACGGAATATACGACTACATCAACCAATAGAACATGATTAGTATAGTCATTCATATACTCAACACAAGAACTTGTGGAATATACGAAAAACTCAACTGGATTAATTACAAGAGAACCTATAATTAATCTAATTGGAATACACAACCAAACTAATCACCGAAGCAATCAATTTAATTGTCAAAAGATTTTGCTCGACAAAAGAAGACTTTCGCAGCAAATAACTAAATAACCAATCAAGATGATTAATTTAGTTCAAGAATTCTCAACATATAGCATCTCATGGAACAACCAACAAGGCCAATATTAATCGACATAGTTGTAAGGTGCTCAACATAAGATACACAATGGAGCCTTCACGGTAAAACATAACAAAATGGATCAATGAAGATCAATACCTTGGATAACATATAAGGATCTATTCTATTTTCCATCACTATTTGCATAACGACATAATAGACTTTATCCTTGTCAAATAAAAGATTTCATCCTATTTTCCATCAAATAAATGACTGCATAGGCATAACTTTTGTATTTGTCAAAAGTCCATTCGTCCTTTCATTAATACGAATACCAATTCATGAATGACTTTACTTTTGACAACATATGGAACCTTCAAGTTCACGGACGCAAACAATACATATCCCATAAAAATATTGCAATATCACAAAATCATAAAGATTAATACTGCAATAACAATCTTTGCCCTTAAAAGGTAGAATCAATCTTCTTCGCGCTGATTTATACCAAGAGTGGTTACCAAAAGCGTATAAAAGGATTTCCTTAACAAAGAAGAACATACAAAGTCATTGACGACTATGCACCATAGTTCACATGAGATGATTGTGAACACTCAAGAATATATAGCAATGTGAACTACTACCCATTCTCGAACTTCCTTCTTTGTGATTCACCAACATCACTCTTGTAACGTCCACAAAATAGCTTAGAATAGGATTTCTCCAAGAATCCCCGTGCCCAAGTCCAAGAGAATAGAACAAGTGCAAAGAAACGGAGCAAACACTAAAAAAAGAGACAGGAAAAAGACCAATATTAACTCATCCAAATTCAACATTTCTTATCTCCATTTTGAAGGTAATTCAATAAGGAAGAGAATGCAAAAAGAATGAGGTAAATCCGAGTTCGGATGAAGAAGTTACGGCCAAAACAAGTTTACTGAATATCGACGTTAAGTATGCATACGGGTTTGCGAACTTAAACCCCTGGATTTTGATTTTGAATGCTATTATGCATACTTGGTATGTGTACCATGTAGTCCAAACATCCCGAACTATTATTTTCAAACCTAAACATTTAAGAACCTTAAACACAGATCAAGTTAGGTAGAAATTAACGATAAGCAAGATTATTATAAGTATTCTAAGCAAATAAAAGTACAGATCTTGCTCAAGTTTATACACATACCTTTTTAGATGAATCCAATCGAATTCTTCCGCTTTGCCGAACATAATCTGTGTGCCCCAATTCTTGTGCTTCCCTCAGCGTATACAAAGCAGGGCATTCCTTGGTGAGGATGCACTTCCAACACAATCAAGTTGCGTTGGGGTGAACAAAGTCTTGCTCACCACAAGTGACCTTTGGATTATCATGAAAGAGATCACTTTTAGAACCTTTCACATCCAATTCCATTTTTCCAAAAAACTTGTTAAGTCCCAACATCATGGATACTGCCTTTTCCATAGTCATGGAGTTTTCGGGAAGATCATTCCTTTTCACACTCAAAACATCATTGTCTTTCTTCGGTATCCAGTTCTGAGTGCGTTTAGGAACAGTCGGAACCTTCTTTCCATCACTCTCTTCTAGAATTCTTGGATGAGAATTGGATTGACTATTCTTTTGAAAGTTAGTCTTTCTCCAATTGGGAGCATCGGATCTTGTCTTCGTCTTTACGAAGTTATCCTTTTGATAATCATTGCGATTATGAAAAGGATTCGTACGACGTTTATAGGCAAATCTAGGTCTATCATAATACTGATTCCTTTGCCTAAAGGTTGGAGAATTACAACCTGTAACGTTAAGAGGATCAGTCTTAATGTATGATCTTGGTTTCACAACTTCTTGTGATGCCCAACAAGAACATCATGAAGTTTCTCATTCCTTATACGGAAACGACATCTCCTTTCCAGGTGACCTTTATTTCCGCAATAATGGCAAACATAAGGAATGTTCTTACCTCGATCCGTGTGTGCTAACTTTGGAGGTTGATAACTTTGCTCTTTTGAACCTTCACTGCCGGAGAAGGTATTTCACTTTTGCCATCAGTGGAAACCTTTTGTTGAGAAAAATCACTAGCCTTGACAAATTTTACCTCTTTGCTAGTACTTGGAGTATCTATTCAATTATATCCCAATCCTCGTGTATCACGATGATTTTTACTTGCTCCTAGCATAGTGGTTAATTTGCTTGAACTAGTATTGAACTTTTTCAAGTCATCTTCCAATATCTTGATTTTATCAAGAGCAGCAGCTAAATCAGCCTCAAGGCGTTTTTCTCGAGTGAAATAAGCGTTTTCTTTGTCGTCAACACTTGTTTGCTGGGAGTTAAACCTTGCTTCAGATTCTGCAAGTTTTCTCTTCCAACAAAAAGTACTTTTGATAAAGATTATCACATTCAAGTGACTTCATACGTAGGTTTTCCTCAGAATCCTTGAGGATCGATTCGGTAGAACGATTCGAAAAATAAACACCTGCGTAACATCTTCTCAATTTCTTGTTTTCTTGACAGTGAGGAGTCAGAAGAGGTGTGACATGAGAAGTTGTAATCTTCTTTATCTTCCACGAATCCAAAAACTTAACATATTCTGAGACTTCCTCATTGACATATCTATCAATATCTGAATCACCTCCATCAGAAAGTTCATCCAACTGTTCTTCTAGGAGAGTTTCCCAATCAACAGTTTTTACATCAAGAGAATGTTTGGATATTGACTTAGATGTGACAGTTCTCTCAGGTGAATCCAAGCTTTTAGAATGATCTGGTAATTTCTGAACTGGTACGTTATTAGAGATAGACTCGTCCATAATCAGATCGCTACAAACAAAGACTTATAAGGTCTTTAACGTGTTTGCCTGCTCTGATACCAATTGAAAAAGCGGGGGTCTAACAACACCACCCAATATTTCGCTTAGCAATCTGTATGGACAAACCCGAATATACTTTTAAGAGAATCAACAAGACTCAATCAATTAAAAGTATATTAACGAGTTTATATCTCAATCTCTCGATTTGATCTTTACTCAAGCAAATAAAAATCTGCGAGTCTTTATGAAAGAGAGATAACTTGGACGGTACCAAAGACCAATGTCCAAGTGTTAATCAATGAAATCGACAACCACAGGGTCGGATCTCCAATCGATTAACATTTAACGCACAACCTGTATTATTTCAATTATAAAGATAAACAATCTAATGAAGAAAATGAAATAACACAGACACCAGAAGTTTTGTTAACGAGGAAACCGCAAATGCAGAAAAACCCCGGACCTAGTCCAGATTGAATACACACTGTATTAAGCCGCTACAGACACTATACTACTCCAAGCTAACTTCGGACTGGACTATAGTTGAACCCCAATCAGTCTCCCACCGTTTCAAGGTACAGTTGTACTCCTATGCCTCTGATCCCAGCAGGATACTGCGCACTTGATTCTCTTAGCTGATCTCACCCACAACCAAGAGTTGCTGCAACCCAAAATTGCAGACTTGATAATAAAAAAATCTATCTCACACAGAAAAGTCTATCAAAGGATAAATCTGTCTCCCACAGAAAAATCCTAGGTTTTGTTCCGTCTTAAGATATAAAATCAAGGTGAACAAGAAACAATTGATAATCCGGTCTTATATTCCCGAAGAACAGCCTAGATTAATCAATCATCTCTCAACAATCCTTCTTGACTACACAAGCGGTTTGTCGAGGAATCACAAGCAGTGAGACGAAGATGTTTGTGACTTCTTTATCTTGCTATCGGAGAACTCTCACGATCTCAGGCCAATCAATAGATTGTACTCGTATGATAGAAGATGCAAGATCAGATCACACAACTACGATAAAAGTAGTATCGGTCTGGCTTCACAATCCCAATGAAGTCTTTAAGTCGTTAACCAGGTTTTAGAGAAGAAAACCAAAGGTTAAAGGAGAATCGACTCTAGCGAGCGCACTAGTATCACACAGACGTGTGGGGATTAGTTTTGCACAATGCTAGATGTCTCCTTTATATAGACTTCAAATCAGGGTTTTGCCTTAGTTACAAAGCAATCCATATTCACCGTTAGATGAAAACCTGATTTAGATTCAAGCTAATATTTCTCAACCGTTAGATCGAAAACTTAGCTTGTCACACACATTTGGGTAGACGTTTACTAGGTTTGTGAAAACCATGCCCAAACGTGTACGTGTATGTTGGTTCAACATAGTAACCCAAAAGGTTAACCATATGAGCAATTCATATTAACCTAGTTCTTCTTCACCATAACTAGCTCAATTGACTCAAATGAACTAGTTAGAGAGTTGTTCAATTGCTATGAGATCTTATGTAACTACACAAGACACAATTGAAACAAAGATGATTCGATTCGATTGAATCGGCTCATGAACTTTATAGCCACGGTTTGCATAAAACATTCCTTAGTAATTTAAGTTTCATGTTCAGAGCACATCTTTAGATCATAACCACTTAAGCTCACAAACAATTTCGCGGACTTAAGGCAACCGACAGAGTTTTCCAAACTCAGCAGAAAATCTCGGCAAAGAGACTTCCGCCAGTTCGCGGACTAAACACGCAAACGAGTTTTCGGAAAATCCCAGCAGAAATTCTCGGCAAGAGAACTTCCGTCAGTTCACAGACTGAGTTCGCAAATTGAGTTCGCGGACTTGGCAAAGCCAATTCCTCCGGTTTCTCTCAATCAACAAAGTTCGAAAACTTCGGATTAAGGAATACATGGTTATGTAATCTAAACTCTCATTCCAATCATTGAGACATTCTCAGAGGACGTTATATAGCCGTTATTCACAGACCGTTTCACGTCAGAGCAATTCTCAAAGTAATTGAAACTTTTCATGACTTTTGTCACTAGGTGAAGATAAACTTGATCAAAGCGAAACGCTTTACCAACACACTATTTCGAGAAAAAGATAAGTAGTGAATACTCAGCTCGAAATGTCAAATGTGTATGATCCAGTCTATATAGCATACGACTTTTTGTCTCATAAGAAGTAGGAGATAGAAGAGATAGACTTTTGAGTGATAGATAAGTTCAAGTCTCCACATACCTTTTTGTCGATGAAGTTCCACGGTTCCTTGAGTAGATCTTCGTCGTTGTATGATGAATTGCCATGAAGTCCTTGATCTCAAATACACTTTTCTATCCTAGTCCGAGATTTAGCTGTAATAGACTAGAATTCAAGACTCATAGTTTTGATCACTAACATTGACAAACATGCTTGATATAACAACGCATGCGAGGTCGACCAAGCTATGCTCTAACACATTCCTTATTGATTTATTGTTTAAGTTCATGAAACTACCGATTAGAGAAATATAACCATCTTAGGTACGCGTACGGGTATGTGTACCATAGCAACCGGACTTTGAGTTTGAAAACTCAGCAGAAATTTTCGGTTTGAAAATTTCCGTAGGTAGGCGTACGGGTACGCATACTTAGGTGACTGGTTTTTCAGTTTGCAAACTTTACAAACTACAACAGAAATTTTCGGTATGAAAACTTCCGCCAGTACGCGTACGGGTACGCGTACCTAACCTTTCTCCTTCACCAATACCGCATGCATACATATGCACGCACTTGGTTTCCGGCATATGGATTTATATACTAATATGCGAACACACTATATATGCTTATATCCATAGTTAGTTACGTAATCTCAACTCTATATCTCAATCATTGAAATAGTCTTCTATAATGTTATAATAGTCGTTAGACATAAAGAATCGACTATCGTCATCAAAGATGTTTTCAAGATTGAAACGTCATCATGAATTTCATCACGGGTAAAGATGAAAATGGTTAAAGCAAAAGCTTACCAACACATATTTCGAGAAAAAGATAGGCGAGTAAACTCGGCTCGAAATAGAAAATGTGTATGTATGAAAACTATCATACTTATACGACTTTTGTCTCAAGAGTAGGAGATAAAATAGATAGACTTTTGAGTGACAGATGAGTTCAAGTCTCCATATACCTTTTGGTCGGATGAAGTTCCACTGGTTCCTTGAGTAGTTCTTCGTCTTTGTAAGATAATCGCCATAGAGTCTCGAGCTCAACTATTCCTAACTATCCTAGACCGAGACTTAGTCATAAGTATACTAGAAATAAAGACATATAGTTTTGATCACTAACATTGAAAAACATGCTTGAGATAGCAAAGCATGCGAGTTCGACCGAGCAATGCTCTAACAACAATCTTTGCAAACCGTGTCTATAATGTTCATGTATCGATTCGAGTGAATCAAACCGATTTTGCTTCAATTATGTTCTTGTATATATCCATGAGAATATAACAATTGAACAACTATTTAACTAGTTTAGTTTGAGTCATTTGATTTAGCTATGGTTATGATGAATAAGGTTGATATGAGAGTAATCATATGGCTAACCTCGGTTAACTATTTGTGAACCAACATGGTGTACACGTTTAGGTACGGTTACATAAATCTAAATGAGGGTATATTTCATTTGTTTGTAACAAGCTAAGTTCCATCTAACGGTTGAAAGATATTAGCTTGGTTGAATCAGGTTTTTCATCTAACGGTGATTATTGAATGCTTTGTTACCAAGGTAACTTGGATTGCAAACCCTGATTTGAAAACTATATAAAAGAGAACTCTAGAACCTGGAAAACCTAATCCCCACACCTCATGTGTGTTTCTAGTTGCATAACTAGAGTCGATTCTCCTTTAACCTTAGGTTTCTTCTCGAGACCCTGTAGGTTAACGACTTGAAGACTTCATTGGGATTGTGAAGCCAGACCCAACTATTCTCTTTATAGTTGCATGATCTGATCTTGCTGTTGCTATCGTGATTGAGTGCAATTGTAAAATTATTTTGATATTTATATATCTGATAGGCAAGATAGAAAATTAATCACAAACACCTTCGTCTCATCGTTTGTGATTCCACGATAACTTGTTTCACTAGTCGGTTAAGTTTATTGTGAGGTGATTGATAATTCTATGTTGTTCTTCGGGAATATAAGTCCGGGTTATCGATTGGTTCCTGTTCACCTTGATTTTATCAAAAGACGGAACAAAACTTGTAGGTTTATCTGTGGGAGACATATTTATCTATTATCGTAGAATTTTCTGTGTGATACAAATTTGTTTATTAAAGTCTTCGACTTTGGGTCGTATCAACTCTTGGTTGTAGGTGAGATCAGATAAGGGAATCAAGTGTGTAGTATCCTGCTGGGATCAGAGATGTAAGGAGCGCAATTGTACCTTGAATCAGTGTGATATTGATTAGGGTTCAACTACAGTCCAGACCGAAATTAGTTTGTAATAGGCTAGTGTCTGTAGCGGCTTGATACAGTGTGGTTTTGAATCTGGACTAGGTCCCGGGGTTTTTCTGCATTTGCGGTTTCCTCGTTAACAAAATTTCTGGTGTCTGTGTTATTTCTATTTCGCATTATATTTTGTTATATAATTGAAATATCACATGTTGTGCGTTTGTATCGATCAATTGTGAAATCCAACCTTTGGTTGCTGATTGGAAATTGATTGATCCTTGGATATTGGTCTTTGGTACCATCCAAGTTTATTATCCTTGTATTTGATAAAGACTCGCAGATTTCTATTTGCTTGAGTAAAATCAAATCAAGAGAGAGATATTAACTCATCGATATACTTTTCTCTAGATTGAGTCTGACGGAATAGTTGATTCTCTAGAAAGTGTATTGGAGTTAGTCCATATAGATTGCTAATCGAAATATTAGGTGTGGTTGTTAGACCCCCGCTTTTTCAATTGGTATCAGAGCAGGCAAACACGTTCAAGACCTTACAAGTCTGTGTTTTTAGCGATCTGAATCTATGGATAGAGGTGCTATCTCTATTAACGTACCACCAGTCTTCGATGGCTCTAATTACTTATTGTGGAAAATTGCTATGCGAGCTTTTCTTCAAGCACGTGATTTTCAATCATGGGTATATGTTGTTAATGGCTATGATGCTCCCGTTGTTGCAGTAGGTAACGTTTATGTTCCAAAAAATGTTGGTGAATACGATGGTGCTGAGATACTTGATGCGAAGCAAAACTCCGACAGTTTGAATGCCATCATACATGCCATTACCCCAAATCTTCAGCACCATGTGTCAAATTGCACTAGGTATAAAGATGCATGGGATATCTTAGAAACCGTATTCGAAGGAAATACCAGTGAAAAGGAAGCTAGGCTTCAAAACCTTAATTCCAATTGGGAAAACCTTCGTATGGCAGATGAAGATTCATTTGATGAGTTTAATCACAAAGTGTCTGAAATTGTCAATGCATCTTTTGCATTGGGTAACACTATTCCTGAAAAGGACATTGTGATGAAAATTCTCAGATCGCTGCCATCTAGATACGATTCTAAGAAGCATGCCATCGTTGAAGGAAATAACCTTGATGCTCTCTCCAGAAATACGTTGGTTGGGAAGCTAAAGACCTTTGATCATGAGCATACATCCAAAACTGGAAAGGATGTTGCCTTCAAAGCACAAAGGAACACTAAATTACTTGACAAAAGTAAAAGTGTTTGTCTCTGAGGATAATCTTTCTGAGACTGATTCATCAGATGAAGATCTTGACAAATCAGTCTCTATGATCACAAGAAAGTTTAAGGATCTTCTATTGAAGATAAGTAAACGGTTTTCCAGATACAAACCTAGGTCGTCAGTTAAACCTCACAATCTCATTCCTTCTAAAAACAGGGATGCTGACGAGGCTGATGATGAGGATATGCCACAGTGCTTTAAGTGTAAAGGTTTTGGTCATTTTGTGAATGATTGTCCGAACCGTAGAAAATACACTGGAAACAAAGATCTTGCTACAACACTTGATGAAATGTCTAATCACTATGATTCCAACGAAGATGAAAAATCAAGTGTTGCACTCCTCTGTGAAGATATTGATTTTGATAATTGTAGCAATACATATATCAATCTTGATATCCTTCCAGAAGAAGACTCAGCCAATCTGGAAGAAGAAATTAACCTTTCTGTCGGAAACCCTATGTTTGATTTTTCAGGTTCCACTCTGTGTCTAGCAGCTTGCACATCTCGGGCGTCTGAATCATCTTATCCAGTGACATGTTCTTATTGTTCACTCAAGGGTCATGAACTTTCAAAGTGTTCAAGTACAAACACAAGATGAGACATGTCGAGAGATTCAAAGAAGAGCAAATCGCCTAGCAAACAAGCTCAAACTTGTTCAAAAAACCGCTGAGGCATGTTATCCTCTTCAAAGAAGTTGGTTTCCAAAGATAGGTCAAGACCACTAGAGAAAAGAGTATGGTTTAAACAATTTGATAGAAAGGGTTCTATGAATTCCTTTCAAAAAGGGGATGGTGGACAAATTGTTGTTCACCGCAGTACAACTTGATTGTGTTGGTTTCGTGCATCTCGTCTCATGTACCTGATCAAAAAGAGACAAGATTGTGCACACCTCAGGCTTTAAGAAAAGAAAATTAGTTTTTATTTTTAGTTTGTTTTTGCTTTGGTTTGGAATTCGTCCTTATCAATTGGTTTTGGAAGAGACTTCCCTGTGTATTCAATAAAGAGGGTTATTCTCGACAATTCTACTCTCTCTAGGGTTGTGAATTGTGCATGCGTGAACCTGTGCTGTTTAAGGTTCCGTGACCCTACATCTGTTTTTCCTTCTCTGAAACTGTTTTCATCTTAAGACTGCATGTTGAGTTTAAATTGTGATTTCCTCTCACAAACCCATACAAGTATGGAGACTCCAAGCATCATGTGTTCTGATGGAAAAGATATTAATATGATTGTTAAGCCATCAATCATGAAGGAAAAAGAAAACTCTCAGTTACCTCCAACTTTGAAGAGAAAAAGAGGGAATGTGAGTAAGGCAAGAGTTGTTCCTTCAAATTCTCATAAGTTTTCTGATGTTCTTGAAGAGTTGAAGGAAGCAAGGAAGGAGATTCAGCAAATAAAGGCTTTTGTTATGAGAATTATCGAAATTCAGAAGGCCCTGATTCGACATCATCAGCCTAGAAGGTTTGTTGGAATTGACTCCTTTCTTCATGAACCTTATGTTCCCATGGCTGTTGACGACAAGGAGTTCGGGGACGATAAAGAATTATTCAGAGGTCTCAATCTCTAATAAATCTTCTCTTTGTGTTTTTAGAAGAATAAATAGGGTTAAAAATAGCCATTATTGTGAGTACACATAGCTATGTCCAACGATTTTCATCTTCAATGTTTTTAGATTTATTTATTTAAATTCGAAGTTATTTGGAATATGATTTTTTCGGAATTTTGATCTTTATGATTTTATATATTGCAAATTGTTATGGGATATGTTGTTTACATCCATGAACCTGTGACTGTCCCATACTTGTTCAAAAGTTATCTCTATTATGTCGGTATGAAAGTATTGATAGAAGATATAATGAAATTTTGACATTACAAAAGTTAAAGCCTTTTATGTCATTGTTTTGATGGAAGAAAGGATAAAACTTTTGTTTACAAGGATTAAGTCTATTGTATGTTATTGTGCAAATATTGATGGAAAATAGAATGAATCCTTGTATATTCCGCAGTATTGGTCGATCCCCGATCCACATCTTTGTGCATATACTGTATTGCTCCATAAGTTTTCTTATGTTTGAACATGACCAATTGAATTGATCATTCTGTTGCTCCATAAGTTCTCTTATGGTCGTACATTAGTGTATAAATCCATAAACCGGGATCCAAGAGTATGCATATATGTGTATACGAAATTGGTGAAGGAGACAGGTTAAGTATGCGTACCCGTACGCATACTGGCGGAAGTTTTTCAACCGAAAAATTCTGTTGAGTTTGGGAATTAACAATCTCTTAACTAGTCACCTTAAGTATGCGCACCCGTACGCATACTGGCGGAAGTTTTCGAACCGAAAATTTCTGCTGAGTTTGGAAACTAAACCAACTCAAATCTGGTTGCTTAAGTACTCATGCCCGTACGCATACTTAAGCTGGTTACTTTATCAAATCGGTCAGTTCATGAACTAAAACATTTATCAATAAGGAATGCAATCTTTGCAAACCGTGGCTATAATGTTCATGTATCGATTCGAGTGAATCAAACCGATTTTGCTTCAATTGTGTTCTTGTATAAATCAATGAGAATATAACTATTGAACAACTCTTTAACTAGTTTCATTTGAGTCATTTGAACTAGTTATGGTTAAGATGAATAAGGTTGATATGAGAGTAATCATATGGCTACAATCAGTTAACTATTTGTGAACCAACATGGTGTACACGTTTAGGTACGGTTACATAAGCCTAAATGAGGGTATATTTCATTTGTATGCAACAAGCTAAGTTCGATCTAACGGTTGAAAGATATTATCTTGGTTGAATTAGGTTTTTCATCTAACGGTGATTATTGAATGCTTTGTTACCAAGGTAACTTGGATTGCAAAAACCCTAATTTGAAAACTATATAAAGGAGGACTCTAGCAACTGGGAAACCTAATCCCCACACCTCATGTGTGTTACTAGTTGCATAACTAGAGTCGATTCTCCTTTAACCTTAGGTTTCTTCTCGAGACCCTGTAGGTTAACGACTTGAAGACTTCATTGGGATTGTGAAGCCAAACCCAAATATTCTCTTTGTAGTTGCGTGATCTGATCTTGTTGTTTCTATCGTGATTGAGTGCAATTGTAAAATTATCTTGAGATTTATATATCTGATAGGCAAGATAGAAAAGTAATCACAAACACCTTCGTATCATCGTTTGTGATTCCACAATAACTTTTTTCGCTAGTCGATTAAGTTTATTGTGAGGTGATTGATAATACTAGGCTGTTCTTCGGGAACATAAGTATGGTTTATCAATTGGTTCATGTTCACCTTGATTTATCAAAAGACGGAGCAAAAACTCTTGGGTATTTCTGTGGGATACAGATTTATTCAATCCTATAGACTTTTCTGTATGAGACAGATTTGTTTATCAAGTCTTCGACTTTGGGTCGTAGCAACTCTTAGTTGTGGGTGAGATCATCTAAGGGAATCAAGTGCGTAGTATCCTGCTGGGATCAGAGACTTTAGGAGCACAACTGTACCTTGAGTCAGTGTGAGATTGATTAGGGTTCAACTACAGTCCAGTCCGAAGTTAATTGGTAGTAGGATAGTGTCTGTAGCGGCTTAATATAGTATAGTGTTCAATCTGGACTAGGTCCCGGGGTTTTTCTGCATTTGCGGTTTCCTCGTTAACAAAATTCTGGTGTCTGTGTTATTTCTTTTCCGCATTATATTTGTTATATAATTGACATATCACAGGTTGTGCGTTAAGATTAATCAATTAGAATATCCAACCTTTGGTTGTTCATTACATTGATTGACACTTGAACATTGGTCTTTGGTACCGTTCAAATAATTCCTCTAATATTCAATCGGGCTCGCAAATTTCTATTTGCTGATTGCGGATTGAATTAAGAGTTAGAGATATTAAACTCTTTGATATACTTTATTCTAGATTGAGTCTAACTGTCTAGTTGATTCTCTAGAAAGTATATTGGAGTAAGTCCTCTCAGATTGCCAAACAAATTGTTGGGTGTGGTTGTTAGACCCTCGCATTTTCAAATCACATTAACCTTATCTTAGTGTCGAAATATAAACCCCCCAAGATAGCAGCTGATTATAAACCTATTTCCTTATGTAATAATGTGATTTATAAAATTTTAACTAAGCTTATAGCTAGGATACTAAGGCCGTTTGTGGAAGAACTGATAGATAAGAATCAATCAGAATTTGTGACGGGTAGACATATCCTAGATAATATTATAACTTCTAAAGAACTAGTTCACTCTATGAAATCATCCCGATCGGTGATAGGTTCTTTTACACAGAAGCTCGATATGAGTAAAGCTTATGACAGGGTAGATTGGACTTTAAAAACATATTCTCATGGGAATAGGCATTACATGATCTATGTTTGTTTTCATGAATTGTACAGTACTGCCTCCTTCTCTGTTTTGGTAAACAAAAATCCTACGGGCTTCTTTTACGGTGAAAGAAAGATTAGATATAGGTGTCTCCTCTATCCTTACTTATTCATTCTTACATCTCAGGTTCTTTTTTGGTTGATGGAAAAGTTAAAACATGCTAACCTATATAATGTCTATAGAATTAATAAGTATGCACTTGTTGTTAGCCATCTTATGTTTGCAGATGATTTGTTTTTCTTCAGAGTCCTCAATGACATCACTATATCTTCTCCGCAAGACATTCTAAATATCTATACAAGTTGGTCGGGTCAAAAGACAAATTTTCAGAAATCTTCATTTCACTTCAGCAAATGTGTCAACCCTACTAGACAAAGAGAGATAACACAAACACTGGGAACTTAAATAATGCATGATGGTGACAAGTACTTAGGCACATATATACTCAAATCCGATAAAGTGGTTTTTTCTTTGAAATTTCTTGAAGAGAAGATGGTTAAAAAACTCGCGGGCAGAAGGAGGTACTTCTTAAATTCTGCGGGTAGAACTACTTTGTTCAAGGTATGCTTGCGTTAATCCCCCCATTCTATATGCTTATTGTCTGATACCTAAAACTATTCTTGCTAAGCTCACTAGAATCATTAGAGCTTTCTGGTGAGGGCACAATAATGATAAAAGAAGAAGACATTATATTGCTTGGGAGGAGCATAATGATTCTAATGCTAATGGTGGCGGTTTTTGAATGAGAATGACACTCTTTGGACAGTTATCATGAGAGCTAAGTATGTTAAAGAGAAGAATTTCTGGAGCGGCAGTCAAATCGGCAATTTCACAAGTACTTGGTAGCAATACTTTCAGTGCGAGAAATTATGAGGAATGGCTGTTGCTGGTAGGTGGAAAATAGTACTAATATCTCCACTTGGAAAGACCCCTGGATCCCTTCAATTCAAGGTTTCAGATTGGCTTCTAATGAAGAGGATGGTGTAACGTCGGAGGTGGTGGATGAGCTAATCCTGCACAACTCCAAGAGATGGAATCTGGAAAAGATGACTGAGATGTTCACCCAATGGGAAATATCCTACATCAGTAGCATCCCGCTTGCTGAATATCTCGATGAAGACAAGCTAATTTGGACTTTAATAAATAAAGGTGATTTCACGTTAAAGTCTTTCCATATGCTATTGTCTTCCACTAGAGGTAATACTTCCAACCCTGCAAACTATGATTTTAACTGGAAGAAGTTTTGGAGTTTATGAACTATGCTACCAAATATACAAACTTTTAGAGCACTGCTCGGTTAAACTCGCATGCGTTGCTATCTCAAGCATGTTTGTCAATGTTAGTGATCAAAACTGTAAGTCTTGATTTCTAGCCTTGTTAGAGCATAGCTCGGTTGAACCCACCAAACATTAGTATGTCGAGTTTGGTTGTCATATTTTAGTGAATAAAAACTCATTTTAAGAGTCGCTTGATTATGTACTAGAGTCAACTTCATATAGGTTAGCTTGAAAGTATTAGGATATGAGACATTACAAGTATTGCGAAGACTTGAAGAAGTGAAGAAGTAAGAAGCTACAACGACAAGATCATCCTTCCACTTGAGGTTAGTGATATTTCACTTGAATTGTTTCATTCCCTAATGTATCTTTCAAGTCATGCATATTGAAAACGAAATTGCGAAGCATGAACACTCTAGATAGACATAGTATTAAGGAGTACAATATGAAGTTTATTGCTTTACCATTAAACTTGTTAGATAAGGCATCGACATAATCGTTTAAATGCTATTGTAATTATGTATGGGTATTTCATCCTAGGAAATAATGTTTTTACATGTGTTTTGAGGAAGTAAGTTCATAAACTTGTTTATGAATTGAAAATAAAATCGCCAGGCGCTATTGGGATTGTTATTCATTGCATATCTTGTGAACATCCAATATGTGTGATTTAGTATAACCGCTCACGACTTGTTTGTGTTCTTGGTAAAACTATTCACAAAGACCTGACTTATGTATTGGTATGACTTTTATTAGTGAAACCGATCTTAAGTAATTACTTGAGATGGTATGATCGAGTTTGTGATTTGTTGAACCGAATATGGGTAAAGGGTAACCGATCCTATGAAGAGGTGCAACACATCACAAAGGGGAATCGATCCTTGTATGAGGTGCAGCAAGTTTGTAGCAGAAAGGGGAACCGATCCTATGGACATGTGAAACACATATAAGTTAGATACCATATATATGTGGGGAATCGATCCTAGTACCTAGTCAACCGAATTTTGGAAAGCTAGTGTGACTATGCACAATACTCACATGGAGGTAGAACCGAAACTTGTTTTGGTAGAACCGTTAAACCCATGATTTGTGATTGAGTGTTCTTGATCAATCACATAGTTCTTGAAAGTCAGATGAACCAATTATAAACTTTTTTGGAAGTGTGGCAAATCGATTTCAAGGTTGTAAGTATGAAAGAGGACTTAGAAAGTAAGGATGTCGACATACTTTGAACAAGTACAATAATGTTTATCTTTTATTGTTCAAAATTATTCCTTAATAGCTACATGAAGAAAATACCAGGATCGAAATATAAATAAGTTAAGAATCTTTTAATTAAGGTTGTTAATTTTATTTTAGGAAAATGAGAATTAGTAATGTGCATTTACTAGTTGAGATTTTCCAAAGAGATTTTCGGTCATTATTTTGGACAGAGCATTTCTAGGAATTATGGAAACCGAATTTGGAATATATTGATTATCTTTGAGAATATTTTTGGTTTTGGAAATTCCTTGGTGTACAAACTTCCTTGTCTATAAATACTTGAAGTTTTCATTTCTAGCAAACTAATCGTTCGTGACAACAAACTTTCTCGGTTGTGTTGTTACTGGTGTAGCCGCCTATTCAGAGAGGAGAGTAACCTAATTAGGCGAAATCTCTTACGGCCGCTCAGTTTAAAGTCTTCTTTGGGATTGAGAAGCTATACGAGTAACGTTGGTGGGAAACTAGATAATTGCGGTTTATCTTGTGTTTTCGATTGATTTGATTGACTAACGGTGGTTGAACTTTGATTGCACCTAGTTTGTTTATGCTTGAGAATCTTCTCTTCTGATATAAGTTTCACTCAAACTAGATCGAAATTTCGACAGGGATCTTTAGACTGTTGTTAGTGCTAAAGACGACCTTGTGATAATCCATTGTTAACAGACTCCGTTCTATGCGTGATTGATCACAAGAGATTCAAGTTGTTGTGTGCAGGTGTTTATTGAAGATCTAAGAAGATTTGAAGACAAAGAAGATATTGAAGATTTCTGATTTGGGGTTCATAATCTTTGGTGTGCACAATACTTGTTTCGGTATAAGAGGATCCAACTATAATCAGTTTATCCTTGTGGTAGATTGGATTAATTAGTTGTGTAGATCGGCATCAATACAATTCTTTGTGATTAAAAATATTGATTGCAAAATCTTAACAATTACTTCGGTAGTTGAGAATAAGATAGATCTAAGAACCTGACGAAGGAGTTTATGTTAAGATAAACAGAAGAGGCTTTTGTCCGACTCATATCACTTGGTTGAAGGCGTTTGTTCCAAGTACGTGACTTATTTATAAGTTGGAGGCATGAGAATACAGACAGAACTAGGTGAACTATAGGCTTAGTTGCTTGGTCTCAACTATACGAAGTTGGTTTAATTTTGTGTAGAGGCTTAATCCTGAGAGTATTCAATTCTGGACAAGGTCCCGGGGTTTTTCTGCATTTGTGGTTTCCTCGTTAACAAAATCTTGTTGTGTCATTTACTTTATATTTCCGCATTATCATTGTTTTATTATAATTAAAGTAAATTACACAAAGGTTAATTCCTATTTACTTGATAAGAAATCATATTGTGTTTGGTTAAGTCCGAACCTTTTTATCAAGTAAACATACTTCGTTGTTGTATTGTCTCGATCTCGTATCCATAGACGATCACCCGAAGTGTGAACCGATCAGTTGCATTGTCTCGATTCAGTCCATAGAAAATCACTTTCGGAGAAAGGAATTATAGGTAGGAAAAGTTTTAGCTTGAGGTATATTTGGGTACCCTCGCCTTTTCAATTGGTATCCGAGCAGGCAAACACGAAATGATCTAACAATCTGTGTTTGGTGCGATCTAGCCTATAAGAATTGAATATAATGGTCGATTCCGTTAACATAATGGCAGGATTTGACTACCTTATAAGATCGTGGTGGAAAACAAGTATGAAGTATATAATACTATTATTCCTAAACCTGTTAGGAATTATGCTTATGTATGTCTTGAGTGACTTACATGATCCTTTGGCTATCATAGGATTATATATAATTATTGTGAGTAACAATGATACAATGGCCTATGTGATAGGTTGTATCTTAAGAATGCATAAGATTCTGCTCAAATTTTTTATGAACATCAGCTATTGTGTTCTGGCAAAATCAGAAATCTTAAATATATTTTGGATGGCCTACCAAAGTATGCACATGCACATTTTCAGATCAAGAACTGTCAATGTTTCGCTTTCTAGGATGCGGTTGTGGAAAATATGTGATCCTACAAGGAACGAGTTTTCAGTTGATAATTCTATTAACAATGGTTTGCTTCATACACCTCACAACTGTTTTAATGAAGCAAGTGATCTTTTGAAATTTTACTGGGTTTATGATTCTGATGGTATTTTTAATAAATATCATATCTTGTTCAAATTTATCTATGTTACTCTAGTAAATTCTTGAATAAAATTCAAGTGATATTGCCACTTTCTGGTAATAAAAGAGTAAACAGGTTTTTGGACAAACACATGGAATAAATCCGAAACAAAGATCCAGACCATGAAAAACCGGTTTTCCAAAAGAAGGACCTAGATACAAAATCAGAATTGTTTCCCCACAAGTCACGGTTTCCGATTTTGAGAGTATTTCCTAAAACTAGTTATTTCCGGTTTTTAATATCAAGTCTTCCTATAAAAGATAATCTCTTGCTATGTGTTCATACATATTGGGGAAGTTTGGTCAAAACCGTAACTAGGGTTTTTCATATTTTCGCAAGTATGAAAAAGAGAAAAACAAGAGAAGAAATCTCTGGATTAGACAAGTATGTCTTGAATCCTTTTATTCCTCCCGGGGAAGTTGAGAAAATCAAGTATCCTCACTTGATCAAAGGGAAGCATGCCCTTACAAATTTTGTAGATAACACATATTATGAAAGATATCAAGCCTTGAAGGAAGTAAGCTTCACTGAAGAGAAGATATTCGATCCATATGTTTCAGAAACCAATTATGTGAAATTTGTTCAAGACCGAACTTGGGGAAATATGTTCGGATTTGAAGAATATTCACCTGAAATAATAAGAGTTTTTTATGGTAATATTCACAATATTAATCATGAAAAACTTACGTTTAGCACCATGGTTGGAAGTACTTTTCTTCATGTCAACAGAAAGATGATATCAGAAATCATCAACTACAATGAGAAGGGTCATATGATTACTGGTTTTGAAATTGAGCACGATAACATTTCGAAACTCATCACTGGTAAATCTGTTGAATGGAAAATGGGAAAGATGTTGACCAAAGATGTACCTTTTTATCTTAGGGTTTTCGATAAACTTGCTGTAACAACCATGTTTGCTTGTACAAGAGATTCTTCTGTATGGAATAGAGAATTTGCTGAATTGGTTTATTACCTTCTTGAAGGCAAGAAACAGATTGATATTTGTGGTATTATTATCAATCAAATGATTAAAATCATTGAATCTCTCAATGTCACAGGTTTCCATAGAAATCTTGGATATCCCTGTCTCATCACCAAGTTGTGTGGAAGTGCAATAAGAAACAATTTTGGAGATGAGAAAAATACTAAAAATGTTTCTCAGGGAATCATCAATCGGATGAATGGAACTCCAAAAGGATCAAGTATCTTATACGATCAAACCTATAGTAATGGAGATCTCATGTTCCATATTTTACGTCTCGGGAGACAATTGGACTGTATTAAAAAACAGTTAGCATTTGCCTATAGAAATGATCTGGAAACCCTTGAAGGAATCCTAAAAATCAATAAAGAGTTCCTGAAAGGAGAGCAGGAAGAAGACTCCAAGGAAGAATCTGATGAGCATGTTAGAGCATAGCTCGGTCGATCTCGCATGCGTTGCTATCTCAAGCATGTTTGTCAATGTTAGTGATCAAAACTATGAGTCTTGATTTCTAGTCTATTATAGCTAAGTCTCGGACTAGGATAGAAAAGTGCAGTTGAGCTCAAGGAATTCATGACGATTCATCATACAACGACGAAGATCTACTCAAGTAATCGTGGAAATTCATCAACAAAAAGGTATGTGGAGACTTGAACTTATCTATCACTAAAAAGTCCATCTATTCTATCTCCTACTTCTTATGAGACAAAAAATCGTATGCTATATAGACTGGATCATACACATTTAACATTTCGAGCTGAGTATTCACTACTTATCTTTTTCTCGAAATCGTGTGTTGGTAAAGCGTTTCGCTTTGGTCAAGTTTATCTTCACCTAGTGACGAAAGTCATGAAAAGTTTCAATTACTTTGAGAACTGCTCTGACGTGAAACGGTCTGTGAATAACGGTTATATAACGTCCTATGAGAATGTCTCAATGATTGAAATGAGAATTTAAATTACATAACCATGTATTCCTAAATCCGAAGTTTTCGAACTTTGTTGATTGAGAGAAACCGAAGGAATTGGATTTGCCAAGTCCGTGAACCCAGTCCGCGAACTGACGGAAGTTCTCTTGCCGAGAATTTTTGCTGGGATTTTCCAAAAAATCGTTTGCGTGTTTATTCCGCGAACTCATTCCACGAACCTAGTCCGCGAACTGGCGGAAGTCTCTTTGCCGAGATTTTCTGTTGAGTTTGGAAAACTCTGCCGGTTGCCTTAAGTCCGCGAACTTGTTTGTAAGCTTAAGTGGTTATGATCTAAAGATGTGCTCTGAATATGAAACTTAAATTACTAACGAATGCTTTATGCAAACCGTGGCTATAAAGTTCATGAGCCGATTCAATCGAATCGAATCATCTTTGTTTCAATTGTGTCTTGTGTAGTTACATAAGATCTCATAGCAATTGAACAACTCTCTAACTAGTTCATTTGAGTCAATTGAACAACTCTCTAACTAGTTCATTTGAGTCAATTGAACTAGTTATGGTGAAGAAGAACTAGGTTAATATGAATTTCTCATATGGTTAACCGTCTGTGTGATACTAGTGCGCTCGCTAGAGTTGATTCTCCTTTAACCTTTGGTTTTCTTCTCTAAAACCAGGTTAACGACTTAAAGACTTTATTTGGATTGTGAAGCCAGACCGATACTACTTTTATCGTAGTTGTGTGATCTGATCTTGCATCTTCTATTGTACGAGTACAATCTATTGATTGGCTTGAGATCGTGAGAGTTCTCCGATAGGCAAGATAAAGAAGTCACAAACATCTTCGTCTCACTGTTCGGGGTTCCTCGACAAACTGCTTGTGTAGTCAAGAAGGATTGTTGAGAGATGATTGATTAATCTAGGTTGTTCTCCGGGAATATAAGACCGGATTATCAATTGGTTCATGTTCACCTTGATTTTATATCTTAAGACGGAACAAAACCTATGGTTTTTCTGTGAGAGACAGATTTATCCTTTGATAGACTTTTCCATGTGAAACAGATTTGTTTATTATCAAGTCTGCGATTTTGGGTTGCAACAACTCTTAGTTGTGGGTGAGATCAGCTAAGGGAATCAAGTGCGCAGTATCCTGCTGGGATCAGAGGCGTAGGAGTACAACTGTACCTTGAATCAGTGGGAGACTGATTGGGGTTCAACTATAGTCCAGTCCGAAGTTAGCTTGTAGTAGGCTAGTGTCTGTAGCGGCTTAATATAGTGTGTATTCAATCTGGACTAGGTCCCGGGGTTTTTCTGCATTTACGGTTTCCTCGTTAACAAAACTTCTGGTGTCTGTGTTATTTCTTTTCCGCATTATATTTTTATAATTAAAATAATATAGGTTGTGCGTTAAGATCATCAATTGGAAATCCAACCTTTGGTTGTTGATTGATATTGATTGATCCTTGGATATTGGTCTTTGGTACCGTCCAAGTTATTCCTCGTGTTTGATTAAAGACTCGCTATTGTTTTTAGCTTAAGTAAAAATCAAATCAAGAGAGAGATATTGACTCCTTGAGATACTTTAATCTAGATTGAGTATGACTGTCTAGTTGATTCTCTATCAAAGTGTTTCGGAGTTTGTCCATATATATTGCTAATCGAATTATTGGGTGGTGTTGTTAGACCCCCGCTTTTTCAATTGGTATCAGAGCATGCAAACACGTTTAAGACCTAACAAGTCCGTGTTTGTAGCGATCTGACTCTATGGACAGAGGTGCTATCTCTATTAACGTACCACCAGTCTTCGATGGCTCCAATTACTTATGGTGGAAAATTTTTATGCGAGCTTTCCTTTAATCGCGTGATTTTCAATCATGGGTATATGTGGTTAATGGCTATGATGCTCCAGTTGTGGCAGTTGGTGATGTAAACGTTCCCAAACCTATTGGTGAATACACCGCTGTTGAGATAACTGCTGCAAAGAAAAATTCCGACGGGTTGAATGCTATCATACATGCCATTACCCCAAATCTTCAGCATCATGTGACAAACTGCACTAGATCTAAAGATGCTTGGGATATCTTAGAAACCGTATTTGAAGGAAACTCTAGTGAAAAGGATGCTAGGCTTCAAAACCTTAATTCCGATTGCGAGAACCTTCGTATGGAAGATGAAGAAATATTTGATGAGTTTAATCACAAAGTGCCTGAAATTGTTAATGCATCTTTTGCATTGGGTAAGACTATTCCTGAAAAGGACATTGTGATGAAAATTATCAGATTGCTGTCATCTAAATACGAGTCTAAGAAGCATGCCATCGTTGAGGGGAATAACCTCGATAATCTTTCCAGAAACACCTTGGTTGGAAAGCTTAAGATCTTTGACCATGAGCATACATCCAAAGTCGGTAAGGTTGTTGCCTTTAAAGCACAAAAGAACACTAAATTACTTGTCAAAGGCAAGAGTGCTCATGTCTCTGAGGATGATCAGTCTGAGGATGATTTTCCAGATGAAGATCTTGACAAATCAGTCTCCTTGAGACAGTTTAGGGATCTTCTGTTGAAGAGAAGTAAACGGTTTTCAAGAGACAAACCTCACGGCCGCGTACCTCCTAAAAACAGGGATGCTGATGAGGCTTATGACGAGGGCATGCCTCAGTGCTTTAAGTGTAAGGGTTTTGGCCATTTTGCTGACGAATGCCCAAATCGTAGAAAATACACTGGGAACAAAGGTCTAGCTGTAACACTTGATGAAATGTCTGAAACCTATGATTCCGATGAAGATAGGAAATCAAGTGTAGGGATTCTTTGTGAAAACATCGATTTTGATACTTGTAACAATACATATATCAACCTCAATGGGTTCGGAGAAGAGGGAAACCCAATCAAGCTGGAAGATTCACTGAATCCGATAACTGGAAACCCTATCAGTGATGTTTCAGGATCAACAGTATGTCTAGCTGCTTGCACATCTCAGATGCCTGAATACTATCCAAGATTGACGTGCTCTTTTTGTTCGATGAAGGGACACGAACTATCAAGGTGTTACAAATACAAGCACCAAATAAGGCACGCCAGCAAACTTCAACGAAGAGCAGATCGATTAGCAAGGAAGCTGAAACTTGCTCAGAAGACCGCCGAGGTATGTAGGATCTTATCTTCGTCTAAGAAGTTGGTTTCCAAGGATAGAATAAGACCATTTGAAAAAAAATATGGTCAAATCGTTTTGATAGACAGAGATCAGAGGATTCCTCCCATGAGGAAAAAGATGGACAAATCGTTGTTCATCGCAACACAACTTGATTGTGTTGTTGGGAAAATCTTGTCTCATGTGCCTGTTCGAAAAGAGACAAGATTGAGTGCTGATCCAGGCTTCAGAAAAGTTTTTCCTTCTTTTCTTAGATTTGTTATTTTTTGTCTATCAAATAAAAGAAAGGGTTATTATCGACAATTCTACTCTTTATAGGGTTTTAGAGTTGGGCGTATACGAACCTGTCAATAGGTTTCGAACCCTACATTCCTTTTTCCTTTTGACATCCTTTATAAGACTGCTTGTTGAGTTAAGTGATTCCATCACACAAATCCAGTTGTTCATAACTGTTCTCAAAGCACTATGTCGTCAGATGGAAAGGATGTCAACATGATTGTTAAGTCTTCAATCAAGGAAAAAGAGAAATCTCCTGTTTCTAAGTCCCTGAAAAAAAAGAAGGAATACAAGAAAACCCAGGGTTTTCCTTCTAACTCTCAGAAGTTTTCCGATGTTCTTGATGAGTTAAAGGAAATAAGAAGGGAGATTTATGAAATAAAGACGTTCGTGTCTAAATCTTTGGAAATTCAGAGGACCCTAATTCGACCTCTTCAGCCAAGACAGTTCGTGGGTATTGACTTATCTCCGTGAACCTTATGTCCCGATGGTTGTCGATAACAAGGAGTTCGGGAATGATAAAGAATTTCTCAAAGGAATTGTTGCCTAGTATGTCTTCTTTTTGGATTAGTTGGAAGAATAACTAGCTTTGAATAGCAAAGATTGTGACTACACATAGCTATTTTTGTTTTCATCTTCTTATGTTATTTTTTTTAGGTTTATTGGTTTTCAAATTCTAAAAATATTTGGAGGATGATATTATTTCAGTATTAATCGGTTTTGAAGTATTGCAATATTTTTATGGGATATGTATTGTTTGCGTCCGTGAACTTGAAAGTCCCATATTGTGTCAAAAGTAAAGTCGTTCATAAATTGATGTTCGTATTGATGAAAGGACAAATAGACTTTTGACAATTACAAAAGTTATGCCTATGCAGTCATTTATTTGATGGAAAATAGGATGAAATCTTATGTTTGACAAGGATAAAGTCTATTATGTTGTTATGCAAATAGTGATGGAAAATAGAATAGATCCTTGTACGTTATCCACGGTATTGATCTTCATTGATCCATTTTTTTATGTTTTACCGTGAAGGCTCCATTGTGTATCTTATATTGAGCACCTTACAACTATGTCGATTAATATTGGCCTTGTTGGTTGTTCCATGAGATGCTATATGTTGAGAATTCTTGAACTAAATTAATAATCTTGATTGGTTATTTAGTTATTTGCTCCGAAAGTCTTCTTTTGTCGAGCAAAATCTTTTGACAATTAAATTTATTGCTTCGGTGATTAGTTTGGTTGTGTATTCCAATTAGATTAATTATAGGTTCTCTTGTAATTAATCTAGTTGAGATTTTCATATAATCCACAAGTTCTTGTGGTGAGTATATGAACGACTATACTAATCATGTTCTATTGGTTGATGTAGTCGTATATTCCGTAAGGTTTTCCTTATGTTGAGTATTTGAACGATTAAGGTAGTCATCTCTGTGGTTATCTTAGTCGTAGCTCCGTGAGTTTTCTTATGTTGAGCACAATCAATTAAATTGATCACTTTTGTGGTTTGATTTAGTTGCGTATTCCGATTAAATTAATCATGGGTTTACTTGTGATTAATTTGGTTGAGTTTTGGATATAGAAAATCATTTCCATGGTTTTTGGTGTCCAATTAAAAAATCCTTCTTTTCTTTCGAAATTAAGGTCGCTCTTGTTGTTCTTTCGGGAATGACATCAAATGGGGGAGAGTTCTTTTGAACTTGTGCTTAATGGTAATATCTTGCGGGGTGTGCGGCTGTGGAATTTTATAGGGGTTATCTTGTATCTTAAAACTCCTTGATGAATGCATTTAGCTTCGGCTTTATGATTGCATCTAAATTAAGTTGGTATGTATTTTTCTTTTAGTCTATGAAATGTCTCTTGTGGAAATTTCATTATGATCCCGTTCTTTTACCTTTGCCAATTTTATTGACAAAAAGGGGGAGAAATAATGTAGTTCACACTACAAATACATATGGTTTTCGGATCATTGTGTAAGGGGGAGTGGTTTCCATGATCGAGATGGAGTATTGACTAAGGGGGAGTGATACATATCACCATAGTATTGTTGTTAAAGTCGTGATGCAATTGGACTTTGATGTTACATAATGATACTATGACACTGTATAATAATGATCGAGAATCTCGATTTTCTCATTGTTATAGCTACGGATCTTCAACAACGGTGGTGCTAAACTTACAACCTTTGGGATCATTGGAGTACTTGGAAGGACGAAGATTTCAAGGAACGTTGAAGATTAGACTATGGAATAGGAGCCACTAAAGTTTATCTTTTTTGTATTCCATATGTATTAATAGTTTTGTCACTAAAATTGACAAAGGGGGAGATTGTTAGAGCATAGCTCGGTCGACCTCGCATGCGTTGCTATATCAAGCATGTTTGTCAATGTTAGTGATCAAAACTATGAGTCTTGATTTCTAGTCTATTATAGCTAAGTCTCGGACTAGGATAGAAAAGTGTAGTTGAGCTCAAGGACTTCATGGCGATTCATCATACAACGACGAAGATCTACTCAAGGAACCGTGGAACTTCATCAACAAAAAGGTATGTGGAGACTTGAACTTATCTATCACTCAAAAGTCTATCTATTCTATCTCCTACTTCTTATGAGACAAAAAGTCGTATGCTATATAGACTGGATCATACACATTTGACATTTCGAGCTGAATATTCACTACTTATCTTTTTCTCGAAATCGTGTGTTGGTAAAGCGTTTCGCTTTGATCAAGTTTATCTTCACCTAGTGACTAAAGTCATGAAAAGTTTCAATTACTTTGAGTATTGCTCTGACGTGAAACGGTCTGTGAATAACGGCTATATAACGTCCTCTGAGAATGTCTCAACGATTGGAATGAGAGTTTAGATTACATAACCATGTATTCCTTAATCTGAAGTTTTCGAACTTTGTTGATTGAGAGAAACCGAAGGAATTGGCTTCGCCAAGTCCGCGAACCCAGTCCGTGAAATCAGTCCGCAAATTGACGGAAGTTCTCTTGTCGAGAATTTCTGCTGGGATTTTCCAAAAACTCGTTTGCGTGTTTAGTCCGCGAACTCAGTTCGCGAACCTAGTCCGCGAACTGGCGGAAGTCTCTTTGCCGAGATTTTCTGCTGAGTTTGGAAAACTCTGCCAGTTGCCTTAAGTCCGCGAACTTGTTTGTGAGCTTAATTGGTTATGATCTAAAGATGTGTTCTGAACATGAAACTTAAATTACTAAGGAATGCTTTATGCAAACCGTTGCTATAAAGTTCATGAGCCGATTGAATCACTTTGAGAATTGCTCTGACGTGAATCGGTCTGTGAATAACGGCTACATAGCGTCCTCTGAGAATGTCTTAATGATTGAAATGAGAGTTTAGATTACATAACCATGTATTCCTTGAACCGAAGTTTTCGAACTTTGTTGGTCAAGAGAAATCAGAAGGATTGTGGAATTGGCTTTCCAAGTCCGCGAACCTAGTTCGCAGACTCGGTCCGCGAGCTGTCGGAAGTTCTCGACCGAGAATTTCTGCTGGGATTTTCCAAAACTCGTTTGTGTGCTAAGTCCGCGAACTGGCGGAAGTTCTCATCCCGATAATCTCTGCTGAGTTTGGAAAACTCAACCGATTAACTTAAGTCCGCGAACTTGTTTGTGAACTTAAGAGGTTATGATCTAAAGATGTGCTCTGAACATGAAACATTAAATTACTAAGGAATGCTTTATGCAAACCATGGATATAATGTTCATGAGCCGACTCAATCGAATCGAATCATCTTTGTTTCAATTGTGTCTTGTGTAGTTACATAAGATCTCGTAGCAATTGAACAACTCTTTAACTAGTTCATTTAAGTCAATTGAACTAGTTATGGTGAAGAAGAACAAGGTTAATATGAAATGCTCATATGGTTAACCTTTTGGGTTACTATGTTGAACCAACATACGCGTACACGTTTGGGCATGGTTTTCACAAACCCAGTAAACGTCTACCCAAGTGTGTGTGACAAGCTAAGTTTTCGATCCGGTTGAGAAATATTAGCTTGAATCTAAATCAGGGTTTCATCTAACGGTGAATATGGATTGCTTTCTAACTAAGGCAAAACCTTGATTTGAAGGCTACATAAAGGGGACATCTAGCATTGGGAAAAATTAATCCCCACACGTCTATGTAATACTAGTGCGCTCGATAGAGTCGATTCTCCTTTAGACTTTGGTTTTCTTCTCTAAAACCAGGTTAACGAATTAAAGACTTCATTGGGATTGTGAAGCCAGACCGATACTAGTTTTATCGTAGTTGTGTGATCTGATCTTGCGTCTTCTATCGTACGAGTACAATCTATTGATTGGCTTGAGATCGTGAGAGTTCTCCGATAGGCAAGATAAAGAAGTCACAAACATCTTCGTCTCACTGTTTATGATTCCTCGACAAATCGCTTGTGTAGTCAAGAAGGATTGTTGTGAGGTGATTGATTAATCTAGGCTGTTCTTCGGGAATATAAGACCGGATTATCAACTGGTTCATGTTTACCTTGATTTTATATCTTAAGACGGAACAAAACCTAGGGTTTTTCTGTGGGAGACAGATTTATCCTTTGATAGACTTTTCTGTGTGAGACAGATTTATTTATTATCAAGTCTGCGATTTTGGGTTGCAGCAACTCTTAGTTGTGGGTTAGATCAGCTAAGGGAATCAAGTGCGCAGTATCCTGCTGGGATCAGAGGCGTAGGAGTACAACTGTACCTTGAATCGGTGGGAGACTGATTGGGGTTCAACTATAGTCCAGTCCGAAGTTAGCTTGTAGTAGGCTAGTGTCTGTATCAGCTTAATACAATGTGTATTCAATCTGGACTAGGTCCCGTGGTTTTTCTGCATTTGCGGTTTCCTCATTAACAAAACTTCTGGTGTCTGTGTTATTTCTTTTCTGTATTATATTTTATATAATTGAAATAATACAAGTTGTGCGTTAAGATCATCAATTGGAAATCCAACCTTTGGTTGTTGATTGATATTGATTGATCCTTGGATATTGGTCTTTGGTACCGTCTAAGTTATTCCTCGTGTTTGATTAAAGACTCGCTATTGTTTTTAGCTTGAGTAAAAATCAAATCAAGAGAGAGATATTGACGCCTTGAGATACTTTAATCTAGATTGAGTCTGACTGTCTAGTTGATTCTCTAGCAAAGTATTTCGGAGTTTCTCCATACAGATTGCTAATCGAATTATTGGGTGGTGTTGTTAGACCCCCGCTTTTTCAGAGCAAACAAATGAAGTCTGATTAGTCTTCAAGAAAAGAAAAATAGACAGTAGTTTTTGATTATTTCAATAAAGTCTATTATGAATAAAATTATTTGATTTATTATTTTTCTTGTGATGGTTTTTGATTTACATAGCCTATGCTTGAATGCTTTATTATTGTTATGGAAGTTTATGAGATGTTTGATTTCGATTTTATTACCTTGATATTCGAACTCATAATATTATGAACCCTTATGGTTTGGGTGACTTTTTGATTTGGCAGGATTAAGTTCTAGCTCATGTTGGTAGGCTTTATCAAAGGATCATGAGGGGTTCTGGTAGAAACAATATGTGAAAAAGTCACAATATGTTGAATCGGTTTTGGTTTAGCATAAAAGCATATATGTTTCGACGGTTTCAACTTTTGCTTGCAATTGTTAAAACCGGTTTTCAACCTTTCTCTGGTAAAGGTTGGTTGTTGTTATTCTTTTGTTTTGCATAAGGATGACAACATAATGATATTTCGATACCAATTCTAACGGAAAGAAGATGCAAACATATTGGAGAAGTGGATGCGAAATTTGAGGTAACAATGTTGTTAGTTAATTTTTTTCCTGTTTAAGAAAAGTATGATTTTATTTCATATATATTTTGCTTTTGCTTAACAAAATTTCGGTACAATTGATGTTTTATTCCATGATATGTGTATGGATGTGTGTGTGATTCAATTGTTTCCGGTTAAGAAGAACTATTGTTATCTTGCTTTATTGTGTGGTATCAATTATTTAGGCTTACAAAATTTCGGTGCAATTGCGGTGTTTTAATGCTTATGTTGATTCAATTGCTTCGGGCTGAGGTGAATAATTATGCAAGTTGATTTATTTGGTTTGTATGAATTATTTATGGCTTAACAAAAGAAAAGGTTTACGGGATGGGTTGTTTATTCCAATTCGATTCCGGATAAGAGAAGCTAAGTTTATCTTAGTTAGACTTATCAAAGTGGAGGTTTCGGTTATTCAAGTCTAATCGAATGCCTTAACAAGAAATGCTAGTTAACTGACCTAGTACTTGTCTTGTTTAAATATGAAAGGTCTAAGTTATATGGATAATTAGAACCTGATGAGAAAGATATAGTTATCTTTATTTTGGTCTTATCGAATGAAGCAATTGTGTTTGTACAATCGGTTTAGCAAAGGGACTAAGTTGCTTAGTTGATTTTTGGTTTGCTAAACTAAATTGGGAAAATTGCTTCGGGCAATTATTTCCTTGATAACATATCAAAACGAATTACTTTGTAGTTTCGGTTTTGATATTGGTTATCAAAAATGTTGTGTGGAACCCTCGTGCTTAACTCTATAGGTTTGCAAGTCTATTTTGAGATTTGTAAGATTCTTTTCGTGTTGTCCTTTATTTTTCTGTTTCTTTGTCATTTTGTGACAAAAAGTGGGAGAATATATGGAGTAAACAAGTGATACTGGCATTGATTTTATATTGGTTGGTATCACTAAGGAAAAGAACAATTGTGCTTAAATGTTTATCTAACGAAAGAGTGAAAGCATAGACTAAGGGGGAGTAGCATATCATATTAATTGGTATAACAAAGACGTGCGGATTGATGAAATCTACCTATCTCACCTTAGGGGGAGTATTAGCTTTGTTATTATAATGTCAACAACGACATTTAAGGATTGAATGAATGCAGGTTATTGTGCTGTTGAATTCGTGAATCAAGCGTATGCATAATGAATTCTTGTAATTTGTTTATCCATATGATTGTAAGAGTTTTTTCACTAAAATTGACAAAGGGGGATATTGTTAGAGCATAGATCGATTGAACCCACCAAGCGTTGGTATGTCAAGTTTGATTGTCATATTTAGTGAATCAAAACTCATTTTAAGAGTCGCTTGATTATGTATTAGAGTCAACTTCGTATAGGTTAGCTTGAAAATATTAGGATATGAGACATTACAAGTATTGCGAAGACTTGAACAAGTGAAGAAGTAAGAAGCTACAACGACAACATCATCCTTCCACTTGAGGTTAGTGATATTTGACTTGAACCGTTTCATTCCCTAACGTATCTTTCAAGTCATGCACATTGAAAACAAAACTGCGAAGCATGAACACTCTAGATAGACATAGTATTAAGGAATACAATATGAAGTTTATTGCTTAACCATTAAACTTTGTAGATAAGACATCGACATAATCGTTTAAATGCTATTGTGATTATGTATGGGTATGAGGTGAGGATTTCATCCTAGGAAACAATGTTTTTACATGTGTTTTAAGGAAATAAGTTCATAAACTTGTTTATGAATCGAAAAGAAAATCGCCAGGCGTTATTGGGATTGGTATTCATTGCATATCTTGTGAACATCCAATATGTGTGATTTAGTATAACCGCTCACGACTTGTTTGGGTTCTTGGTAAAACTATTCTCAAAGGCCTGACTTATGTATTGGTATGAATTTTATTAGTGAAACCGATCTTAAGTAATCACCTGAGATGGTATGATCGAGTTTGTGATTTGTTGAACCAAATCTGGGCAAAGGGGAACCGATCTTATGAATAGGTGCAACACATCACAAAGGGGAATCGATCCTTGTATGAGGTGCAACAAGTTTGTAGCAGAAAGGGGAACCAATCCTATGGATATGTGCAACAAATATAAGTTAGATAACATATATATATGTGGGGAACCTATCCTAGTACCTAGTCAACCGAATTTTGGAAAGCTAGTGTGACTATGCACAGTACTCACATGAAGGTAGAACCGAAACTTGTTTTGGTAGAACCGTTAAACCCATGATTTGTGATTGAGTGTTCTTGATCAATCACATAGTTCTTGAAAAGATGATCCAATTCTAAACTTGTTTGGAAGTTTGGCAAACCGGTTTCAAGGTTGTAAGCATGAAAGAGGACTTACAAAGTAAGGATGTCGACATACTTTGAACACGTACAGTAATGTTTATCTTTTATTGTTCAAAGTTATTCCGTAATAGCTACAGGAAGAAAATCCCAGGATCGAAATATAAATAAATTAAGAATCTTTTAATTAAGGTTGTTAATTTTATTTTAGGAAAATGAGAATTAGTAATGTGCATTTACTAGTTGAGATTTTCCAAAGAGATTTTCGGTAATTATTTTGGACAGAGCATTTCCAGGAATTATGGAAACCGAATTTGGAATATATTGAATATCTTTGAGAATATTTTCGGTTTTGGAAATTCCTTGGTGTCCAAACTTCCTTGTCTATAAATATTTGAAGTTTGCACTTCTAGCAAACTAATCCTTCGTGACAACAAACTTCCTCGGTTGTGTTGTTACTGATGTAGCCTCCTATTCGGAGAGGAGAGTAACCTAATTAGGCGAAATCTCTTACGGCTGCTCAGTTTAAAGTCTTCTTTGGGATTGAGAATCTCTACGAGTACCATTGGTGGGAAACTAGATAATTGCGGTTTATCTCGTGTTTTCGATTGATTTGATTAACTAACAGTGGTTGAACTATGATTGCACCTAGTTTGTTTATGCTTGATAACCTTCTCTTCTGATATAAGATTCACTCAAACTAGATCGAAGTTTCGACAGGGATCTTTAGACTTTTGTTAGTGCTAAAGATGATCTTGTGATAATCCGTTGTTAACAGACTCCGTTCTGTGCGTGATTGATCACAAGAGATTCAAGTTTTTGTGTGCAGGTGTTTATTGAAGATCTAAGAAGATTTGAAGACAAAGAAGATATTGAAGATTTCTGATTTGGGGTTCATAATCTTTAGTGTGCACAATACTTGTTTCGGAATAAGAGGATGCAACTATAATCAGTTTATCCTTGTGGTAGATTGGATTGATTAGTTGTGTAGATCGGCATCAATATAATTCTTTGTGATTAAAAGTATTGATTGCAAAATCTTAAAAATTACTTCGGTAGTTGAGAATAAGATAGATCTAAGAACCTAACGAAGAAGTTTATGTTAAGATAAACAGAAGAGCCTTTGTCCGACTCATATCACTTGGTTGAAGAGAGTTTATACCAAACAGATCGTTGTTCCTTTACTGTTTGGAATACGAACCAAAGGAATTGTTCCAAGTACGTGACTTATTCATAAGTTGGAGGCGTGGGAATGCAGACGGAACTAGGTGAACTATATGTTTAGTTGCTTGGTCTCAACTATACGAAGTTGGTTTAATTTTGTGTAGCGTCTTAATCCTGAGAGTTTTCAATTTTGGACAAGGTCCCGGGATTTTTCTGCATTTGCGGTTTCCTCGTTAACAAAATCTTGCTGTGTCATTTACTTTATATTTCCACGTTATAATTGTTTTATTAAAATTAAAGTAAATTACACAAACGTTAATCCTATTTACTTGATAAGCAATCCTATTGTGTTTGGTTAAGTCCGAACCTTTTTATCAAGTAAACATACTTCGTTGTTGCATTGTCACGATCTCGTATCCATGGACGATCATACGAAGTGTGAACCGATTAGTTGCATTGTCTCTACTTAGTCCATAGACAATCATTTTCGGAGAAAGGACTTATAGGTAGGAAAAGTTTTAGCTTGAGGTATATTTGGGTACCCTCGCCTTTTCAATTGGTATCAGAGCAGGCAAACATGAAAATATCTAACAATCTGTGTTTGGTGCGATCCAACCTATAAGAATTGAATCTAATGGTCGATTCAGCTAACGTAATGGCAGGATTTGACTACTTTATAAGATCATGCTGGAAAAAACGTATGAAGTATGTAATCCTATTATTCCTAAACCTGTTAGGAGTTATGCTTATGTATGTCTTGAGTGACTTACATAATCCTTTGGCTATCATAGGATTGTATATCATTATTGTGAGTAACAATGATACAATGGCCTATGTGACATGTTGTATCTTGAGAATGCATAAGATTCTGCTCAAAATTTTTATGAACATCGGCTATTGTGCTCTGGCAAAATCAAGAATCTTAAATATATTTTGGATGGCCTACCAAATTATACACATGTACATTTTCAGATCAAGAACTGTCAATGTTTCGCTTTCTAGGATGCGATTGTGGAAAATATGTGATCTTACAAGGAATGAGTTTTCAGTTAATAATTCTATTAACAATGGTTTGCTTCATACACCTCACAACTGTTTTAATGAAGCAAGTGATCTTTTGAAATTTTACATGGGTTTATGATTTTGATGGTATTTTTAACAAATATCATATCTTTTTCAAATTTATCTCTGTATACTCTAGTAAATTCTTGAATAAAATTCAAGTGATATTGCCACTTTCTGGTAATAAAGGAGTAAACAGGTTTTTGTACAAAAACATGGAATCAATCCGAAACAAAGATCTAGACCATGAAAAACCGGTTTTCCAAAAGAAGGACCTAGATACAACCGGTTTTGAGAGTATATCGTAAAACTAGTTATTTCCGGTTTTTGATATCAGGTCTTCCTATAAAAGATAATCTCTTGCTATGTGTTCATACATATTGTGGAAGTTTGTTCAAAACCGTAACTAGGGTTTTTCATATTTTCGCAAGTATGAAAAAGAGGAAAACAAGAGAAGAAATCTCTGGATTAGACAAGTATGTATTGAATCCTTTTATTCCTCCCGGGGAAGTTGAGAAAATCAAGTATCCTCACTTGATCAAATGGAATCATGCCCTTACAAATTTTGTAGATAACACATGTTATGAAAGATATCAAGCCTTGAAGGAAGTAAGCTTCACTGAAGAGAAGAGATTCGATCCAGATGTTTCAGAAACCAATTATGTGAAATTCGTTCAAGACCAAATTTGGGGAAATATGTTCGGATTTGAAAATATTCACCGACATAGCAAGAATTTTTTATGGTAATATTTACAATATTAATCATGAAAAACTTACGTTTAGCACCATGGTTGGAAGTACTTTTCTTCATGTCCACAGAAAGATGATATCAGAAATCATCAACTACAATGAGAAGGGTCATATGATTACTGGTTTTGAAATTGAGTACGATAACATTTCGAAACTCATCACTGGTAAAACTGTTGAATGAAAAAAGGGAAAGATGCTTACCAAAGATGTACCCTTTTATGTTAGGGTTTTCGGTAAACTTGCTGTAACAACCATGTTTGCTTGTACAAGAGATTCTTCTCTATGGAATAGAGAATTTGCTGAATTGGTTTATTACCTTCTTGCAGGCAAGAAACATATTGATATTTGTGGTATTATTATCAATAAAATGATTAAAATCATTGAATCTCTCTATGTGACAAGTTTTCATAGAAATCTTGGATATCCCTGTCTCATCACCAAGTTGTGTGGATGTGCAATAAGAAACAATTTTGGAGATGAGAAAAATACTAAAACTGTTTCTCAGGGAATCATCAATCGGATGAATGGAACTTAAAAAGGATCAAGTATCTTATACGATTAAACCTATAGTAATGGGGATCTCATGTTCCATATTTTACGTCTCGGGAGACAATTGGACTTTATTCAAAAACAGTTGGCATTTGCCTATAAAAATGATCTGGAAACCCTTGAAGGAATCCTAAAAATCAGGAAAGAGTTCCTGAAAGGGGAACAAGAAGAAAACTCTGAGGAAGAATCTGATGAGCAAACAAATGAAGTCTGATTAGTCTTCAAGAAAATAATTATTTGATTTATAATTTTTTTGAGATGGTTTTTGATTTACATAGCTTGTGCTTGAATGCTTTATTATTGCTATGGATGTTTATGGGATGTTTGATTTCGATTTTATTACCTTGATATTCGATCTCATAATATTGTGAACCCTTATGGTTTGGGTGACTTTTTGATTTAGCAGGATTAAGTTCTATCCCATGTTGGTAGGCTTTATCAAAGGATCATGAGGAGTTCTGGTAGAAAAAATATGTGAAAAAGTCACAATATGTTGAATCGGTTTTATTAGAGCATAGCTCGGTCAACCTCGCATGCGTTGCTATCTCAAGCATGTTTGTCAATGTTAGTGATCAAAACTATAAGTCTTGATTTCTAGCCTACATAGCTAAGTCTCATACTAGGATAGAAAAGTGTAGTTGAGCTCAAGGACTTCATGGAGATTCATCATACAACGACGAAGATCTATACAAGGAACCGTGGAACTTCATCAACAAAAAGGTATGTGGAGACTTGAACTTATCTATCACTCAAAAGTCTATCTCTTCTATCTCCTACTTCTTATGAGACAAAATTCGTACGCTATATAGACTAGATCATACACATTTGACATTTCGAGCTGAGCATTCATTGCTTATCTTTTATCTCGAAATCATGTGTTGGTAAAGCGTTTCGCTTTCATCAAGTTTATCTTCACCTAGTGACGTAAGTCATGAAAAGTTTCAATCACTTTGAGAATTGCTCTGACGTGAATCGGTCTGTGAATAACGGCTACATAACGTCCTCTGAGAATGTCTTAATTATTGAAATGAGGATTGTGGAATTGGCTTTCCAAGTCCGCGAACTGTCGGAAGTTCTCGACCGAGAATTTCTGCTGGGATTTTCCAAAACTCGTTTGTGTGCTAAGTCTGCGAACTCAGTCCGTGAACCCAGTCCGTGAACTGGCGGAAGTTCTCATCCCGAGAATTTCTGCTGAGTTTGGAAAACTCAACCGATTAACTTAAATCCGCGAACTTGTTTGTGAACTTAAGAAGTTATGATCTAAAGATGTGCTCTGAACATGAAACATTAAATTACTAAGGAATTCTTTATGCAAACCATGGCTATAATGTTCATGAGCCGATTCAATCGAATCGAATCATCTTTGTTTAAATTGTGTCTTGTGTAGTTACATAAGATCTCGTAGCAATTGAACAACTCTTTAACTAGTTCATTTGAGTCAATTGAACTAGTTATGGTGAAGAAGAACAAGGTCAATATGAAATGGTCATATGGTTAACCTTTTGGGTTACTATGTTGAACCAACATACACGTACACGTTTGGGCATGGTTTTCACAAACCCAGTAAACGTCTACCCAAGTGTGTGTGACAAGCTAAGTTTTCGATCTAACAATTGAGAAATATTAGCTTGAATCTAAATCAGGTTTTTATCTAACGGTGAATATGGATTGCTTTGGAATTAAGGAAAAACCCTGATTTGAAGGCTATATAAAGGAGACATCTAGCATTGTGCAAAACTAATCCCCACACGTCTGTGTGCTATTAGTGCGCCCGCTAGAGTCGATCTCCATTAACCTTTGATTTTCTTCTCTAAAATCAGGTTAACGGCTTAAAGACTTTATTGGGATTGTAAAGCCAGACCGATACTACTTTATCGTAATTGTGTGATCTGATCTTGCATCTTCTATCGTACGAGTACAATAGATTGATTGGCTTTAGATCGTGAGAGTTCTCCTATAATCAAGATAAAGAAGTCACAAACATCTTCGTCTCACTGTTTGTAATTCCTCGACAATCCGCTTGTCTAGTCAGGCAGGATTGTCGAGAGGTGATTGATTAATCTAGGCTGTTCTTCGGGAATATAAGACCGGATAATCAATTGGTTCCTGCTACCTTGATTTTATATCTAAAGACGGAACAAAACCTAGGGTTTATCTGTGGGAGACAGATTTATCCTCTTATAGACTTTTCTGTGTGAGACAGATCTGTTTATTATCAAGTCTGTGATTTTGGGTTACATCAACTCTTGGTTGTGGGTGAGATCAGCTAAGGGAATCAAGTGCGCAGTATTCTGCTGGGATCAGAGGCGTAGGAGTACAACTGTACCTTGGATCGGTGGAAGACGAATTGGGGTTCAACTATAGTCCAGTCCGAAGTTAGTTTGCAGTAGGCTAGTATATGTAGCGGCTTAATACAGTGTGTATTCAATCTGGACTAGGTCCCGGGGTTTTTTTGCATTTGCGGCTTCCTCGTTAACAAAATTTCTGGTGTCTGTGTTATTTTTTTTCCACATTATGTTTTATATAATTGAAATAATACAGGTTGTGCGTTCGTGATCATCAATTAGAAATCCAACCTTTAGTTGTTGATTGATATTGATTGATCATTGGACATTGGTCTTTAGTATCGTCCAAGTATTCCTTGCATTTGATAAAGACTCGCTATTGTTTTTAGCTTGAGTAAAAATCAAATCAAGAGAGAGATATTAACTCTTTGAGATACTTTTATTTAGATTGAGTCTCACTGTCTAGTTGATTCTCTAGTAAAGTATTTCGGAGTTAGTCCATACAGATTGCTAAGCGAAATATTGGGTGGTGTTGTTAGACCCTCGCTTTTTCAATTGGTATCAGAGCAGGCAAACACGTTTAAGACCTAACAAGTCCGTGTTTGTAGCGATCTGACTCTATGGACAGAGGTGCTATCTTTATTAACGTACCACCAGTCTTTGATGGCTCCAATTACTTATGGTGGAAAATTTCTATGCGATCTTTTCTTCAATCGCGTGATTTTTAATCATGGGTAAATGTGGTGAAGAGTTATGATGCACCCGTTGTTGCAGCTGGAGACGGAACTGTTCCCAATAATATTGGTGAATATAATGCTGCCGACATTCTTGCTGCAAAGCCGAATTATGAAGGGTTAAATGCTATCATACATGCCATTGCCCCAAGTCTTCAACACCATGTATAATTGCACTAGGTCTAAAGATGTTTGGGATATCTTAGAAACCGTATTTGAAGGAAACTCCAGTGAAAAGGAAGCTAGGCTTCTAAACCTTAATTCCGATTGGGAGAACCTTCGTATGGCAGATGAAGAAACATTTGATGAGTTTAATCACAAAGTGTCTGAAATTGTTAATGCATATTTTGCATTGGGTAAGACTATTCCTGAAAAGGACATTGTGATGAAAATTCTCAGATCGCTGCCATCTAGATACGAGTCTAAGAAGCATGCCACCGTTGTGGGGAATAACCTCAATAATCTTTCCAGAATCACCTTGGTTGGGAATCTAAAGATATTTGACCATGAGCATACATCCAAAGTCGGTAAGGATATTGCCTTTAAAGCACAGAAGAGCACTAAATTACTTGCCAAAGGTAAAAGTGTTCATGTCTCTGAGGATGATCAGTCTGAGAATGATTTTTCAGATGAAGACCTTGACAAGTCAGTCTCCTTGATCACAAGACAGTTTAGGGATCTTCCGTTGAAGAGAAGTAAACGGTTTTCAAGAGACAAACCTAGGTCATCATACAAACTTCACAGTCGCGTACCTCCTAAAAACAGGGATGCTGACGAGGCTGATGACGAGGACATGCCTCAATGCTTTAAGTGTAAGGGTTTTGGCCATTTTGCTAACGAATGCCCAAATCGTAGAAAATACACTGGGAACAAAGGTCTAGCTGTAACACTTGATGAAATGTCTGAAACCTATGATTCCGATGAAGATAGGAAATCAAGTGTAGGGCTCCTTGGTGAAAACATCGATTTTGATACTTGTAGCAATACATATATCAACCTCAATGGGTTCGGAGAAGAAGGAAACCCAATCAAGATGGAATATTCTCTAACTGGAAACCCTGTCAGTAATGTTTCAGGATCTACTCTATGTCTAGCTGCTTGCACATCTCAGATGCCTGAATACTATCCAAGTTTGACGTGCTCGTTTTTTTCGATGAAGGGACACGAACTATCAAGGTGTTACAAGTACAAGCACCAAATAAGGCACGCCAGCAAACTTCAACGAAGAACAGATCGATTAGCAAGGAAGCTGAAACTTGCTCAGAAGACCGCCGAGGTATGTAGGATCTTATCTTCGTCTAAGAAGTTTGTTTCCAGGGATAGAGTAAGACCATTTGAAAAGAAAGTATGGTCGAATCGTTTTGATAGACAGAAGTCTAAAGATTCCTCCCTTGAGGAAAAAGATGGACAAATCGTTGTTCATCGCCACACAACTTGATTGTGTTGTTGGGAAAATCTTGTCTCATGTGCATGATCGAAAAGAGACAAGATTGAGTGTTGTTTCAGGCTTCAATAAAGTTTTTCCTTCTTTTCTTAGATTTGTTATTTTCTGTCTATCAAATAAAATAAAGGGTTATTATCGACAATTCTACTCTTTATAGGGTTTTAGAGTTGGGCGTATACGGACCTGTCAATAGGTTTCAAACCCTACATTCCTTTTTCCTTTTTGACATCCTATATAAGATTGATTATTGAGTTAAGTGATTCAATCACACAAATCCAGTTGTTTATAACTGTTCTCAAAGCACCATGTCAGATGGAAAGGATGTCAACATGATTGTTAAATCTTCAATCAAGGAAAAAGAAAAATCTTCTGTTTCTAAGTCCCTGAAAAGAAAAAGAAGGAATACAAGAAATCCCAGGGCTGTGCCTTTTAACTCTCAGAAGTTTTCCGATGTTCTTGATGAGTTGAAGGAAGTAAGAAAGGAGATTCGTGAAATAAAGGCTTTTGTGTCAAAGTACTTAGAAATTCAGAGAGCCTTGGTACGACATAATCAGCCAAGACAGTTCGTTGATATAAACTCCTATCTTCGTGAACCGTATGTTCCAATGGCTGTTGACAACAAGGAGTTTGGGAATGATGCTGAATTTCTCAAAGGCATTGTAGCCTAGGATGTCTTCTTTTTGGATTAGTTGGAAGAATAACTAGTGATTTGAATAGCGATGATTGTGACTACACATAGCTATTTTTGTTTTCATCTTTTTATGTTATTTTTTAGGTTTATTGGTTATTAAATTCTAAAAATATTTGGAGGATGATGTTTATTGCAGTATTTTAATGGTTTGTGATATTGCAATATTTTTATGGGATATGTATTGTTTACGTCCGTGAACTTGAAGGTCCCTATTGCAGTCAAAAGTAAAGTCGTTCATGAATTGGTATTCGTATGGATGAAAGGACGAATGGACTTTTGACATATACAAAAGTTATGCCTATGCAGTCATGTATTTGATGGAAAATAGGATGATATCTTTTGTTTGACAAGGATAAAGTATATTATATCGTTATGATGGAAAATAGAATAGATCCTTGTATGTTATCCACGATATTGATCTTCATTGATCCATTTTATTATGTTTTACCGTGAAGGCTCCATTGTGTGTCTTATGTTGAGCACCTTACAACTAAGTCGATTTACCTTGGCTTGGTTGGTTGTTCCATAAGATGCTATATGTCGAGCATTAGGAACTAAATTAACCAACTAGTTTGGTTATTTAGTTTGTACTCCATAAGTTTTCTTTCTTATGTCGAGTACATGTACGGTTAAGGTTGTAATATTCTATGATGAACTTAGTCGGGGTTCCATAAGTTCTCTTATGTTGAACCCAAAATAATTAAATTGATTACTTCGGTGATTAGTTTGGTTGTTTGTATTCCAATTAGATTAATTATAGGTTCTCTTGTAATTAATCTAGTTGAGTTTTCATATATTCCACAAGTTCTTGTGTTGAGTATATGAAAGGATACACTATCATGTTCTTTGGTTAATGTAGTCATATATTCCGTAAGGTTTTCCTTATGTTGAGTATTTGAACGGTTAAGTTAGTCATCTCCGTGTGATTGACTTAGTCGTAGCTCCGTGAGTTTACTTATGTTGAGCACTTTCAATTAAATTGATCACTTTTGTGGTTTGATTTAGTTGCGTATTCCAATTGAATTAATCATGGGTTTACTTGTGGTTAATTTGGTTGAGCTTTGGATATAGAAAATCATTCCTATGGTTTTTGGTGTCCAATAAAAAATCCTTCTTTTCTTTCGAAATTAAGGTCGCTCTTGTTGTTCTTTCGGGAATGACATCAAATGGGGGAGAGTTCTTTTGAACTTGTGCTTAATGGTAATATCTTGCGGGGAGTGCGGCTGTGGAATTTTATAGGGGTTATCTTGTATCTTAAAACTCCTTGATGAATGTGTTAGCTTCGGCTATTAGATTGCATCTAAATTAAGTTGGTATGTATTTTTCTTTTGGTCATGAAATGTCTCTTGTGGAAATTTCATTATGATCCCATTCTTGTACCTTTGCCAATTTTATTGACAAAAGGGGAGAAATATTGTAGTTCACACTACAAATACATATGGTTTTCGGATCATTGTGTAAGGGGAGTGGTTTCCATGATCGAGATGGAGTATTGACTAAGGGGGAGTGATACATATCACCGTAGTATTATTGTTAAAGTCGTGATACAATTGGACTTTGATGTTATATAATAATACTATGACACTGTATAATAATGATCGAGAATCTCGATTTCTCTCATTGTTATAGCTACGGATCTTCAACAACGATGGTGCTAAACTTACAACCTTTGGGATCATTGGAGTACTTGGAAGGACGAAGATTTCAAGGAACGTTGAAGATTAGACTATGGAATAGGAGCCACTAAAGTTTATCTTTTTTGTATTCCATATGTATTAATAGTTTTGTCACTAAAATTGACAAAGGGGAGATTGTTAGAGCATAGCTCGGTCAACCTCGCATGCGTTGCTATCTCAAGCATGTTTGTCAATGTTAGTGATCAAAACTATAAGTCTTGATTTCTAGCCTACATAGCTAAGTCTCGGACTAGGATAGAAAAGTGTAGTTGAGCTCAAGGACTTCATGGATTCATCATACAACGACGAAGATCTATACAAGGAACCGTGGAACTTCATCAACAAAAAGGTATGTGGAGACTTGAACTTATCTATCACTCAAAAGTCTATCTCTTCTATCTCCTACTTCTTATGAGACAAAAGTCGTATGCTTATAGACTAGATCATACACATTTGACATTTCGAGCTGAGCATTCATTGCTTATCTTTTATCTCGAAATCGTGTGTTGGTAAAGCGTTTCGCTTTGATCAAGTTTATCTTCACCTAGTGACGAAAGTCATGAAAAGTTTCAATCACTTTGAGAATTGCTCTGACGTGAATCGGTCTGTGAATAACGGCTACATAGCGTCCTCTGAGAATGTCTCAATGATTGAAATGAGAGTTTAGATTACATAACCATGTATTCCTTGAACCGAAGTTTTCGAACTTTGTTGATCAAGAAAATCGGGAGGATTGTGGAATTGGCTTGCCAAGTCCGCGAACCTAGTCGCAACTCAGTCCGCGAACTGTTGAAGTTCTCGACCGAGAATTTCTGCTGGATTTTCCAAAACTCGTTTGTGTGCTAAGTCCGCGAACCAGTCCGCAACTGGCGGAAGTTCTCTTTCCGAGAATTTCTGCTGAGTTTGGAAAACTCAACCGATTAACTTAAGTCCGCGAACTTGTTTGTGAACTTAAGAGGTTATGATCTAAAGATGTGCTCTGAACATGAAACATTAAATTACTAAGGAATGCTTTATGCAAACCATGGCTATAATGTTCATGAGCCGATTCAATCGAATCGAATCATCTTTGTTTCAACTGTGTCTTGTGTAGTTACATAAGATCTCGTAGCAATTGAACAACTCTTTAACTAGTTCATTTAAGTCAATTGAACTAGTTATGGTGAAGAAGAACAAGGTTAATATGAAATGCTCATATGGTTAACCTTTTGGGTTACTATGTTGAACCAACATACACGTACACGTTTGGGCATGGTTTTCACAAACCCAGTAAACGTCTACCCAAGTGTGTGTGACAAGCTAATTTTTCGATCTAACGGTTGAGAAATATTAGCTTGAATCTAAATCAGGTTTTCATCTAACGGTGAATATGGATTGCTTTGTAACTAAGGCAAAACCCTGATTTGAAGGCTATATAAAGGAGACGTCTAGCATTGTGCAAAACTAAACCCCACACGTCTGTGCGCTACTAGTGCGCCCGCTAGAGTCGATATCCATTAACCTTTGATTTTCTTCTCTAAAATCAGGTTAACGACTTAAAGACTTCATTGGTATTATGAAGCCAGACCGATACTACTTTATCGTAGTTGTGTGATCTGATCTTGCATCTTCTATCGTACGAGTACAATTGATTGATTGGCTTGAGATCGTGAGAGTTCTACGATAGGCAAGATAAAGAAGTCACAAACATCTTCGTCTCACTGTTTGTGATTCCTCGACAATCCGCTTGTGTAGTCAGGAAGGATTGTAGAGAGGTGATTGATTAATGTAGGCTGTTCTTCGGGAATATAAGACCGGATTATCGATTGGTTCATGTTATCTTGATTTTATATCTAAAGATGGAACAAAACCTAGGGTTTATCTGTGGGAAACAGATTTATCCTCTTATAGACTTTTCTATGTGAGACAGATCTGTTTATTCTCAAGTCTGTGATTTTGGGTTACAACAACTCTTGGTTGTGGGTGAGATCAGCTAAGGGAATCAAGTGCGCAGTATCCTGCTGGGATCAGAGGCGTAGGAGTAAAACTGTACCTTGGATCGGTGGGAGATTGATTGTGGTTTAACTATAGTCCACTCCGAAGTTAGTTTGCAGTAGGCTAGTGTCTGTAGCGGCTTAATACAGTGTGTATTCAATCTGGACTAGGTCCTGGGGTTTTTCTGCATTTGCGGTTTCCTCGTTAACAAAATTTCTGGTGTCTGTGTTATTTCTTTTCCGCATTATATTTTATATAATTGAAATAATACAGGTTGTGCGTTCGTGATCATCAATTGGAAATCCGACCTTTGGTTGTTGATTGATATTGATCGATCCTTGGACATTGGTCTTTGGTACCGTCCAAGTATTCCTTGTATTTGATAAAGACTCGCTATTGTTTTTAGCTTGCGTAAAAATAAAATCAAGAGAGAGATATTAACTCCATGAGATACTTTTATCTAGATTGAGTCTGACTGTCTAGTTGATTTTCTAGCAAAGTATTTCGGAGTTAGTCCATACAGATTGCTAAGCGAAATATTGGGTGGTGTTGTTAGACCCCTGCTTTTTCAGGTTTTGGTTTAGCATAAAAGCATATGTGTTTCCACGGTTTTTAACTTTTTCTTGCAATTGTTAAAACCGGTTTTCAACCTTTCTCTGTTAAAGGTTGGTTGTTGTTATTCTTTTCTTTTGCATAAGGATGACAACATAATGATATTTCGATATCAATTCTCCCTGGAAGAAGATGCAAACATATTGGAGAAGTGGATGCGAAATTCGAGGTAACAGTGTTGTTAGTTAATTGTTTTCCTGTATAAGAAAAGTCTGATTTTATTTCATATATATTTTTCTTTTGCTTAATAAAATTTCGGTATAATTGATGTTTTATTCCATGATACGTGTATGGATATGTGTGTGATTCAATTAGTTCCGGTTAATAAAAAATATTTTTATCTTGCTTTATTGTGTGGTATCAATTATTTCGGCTTACAAAATTTCGGTGCAATTGCTGTGTTTTAATGCTTATGTTGATTCAATTGCTTCCGATTGAGGTGAATAATTATGCAAGTTGATTTATTTGGTTTGTATTAATTATTTATGGCTTAACAAAAGAAAAGGTTTACCAGATGGATTGTTTAGTCCAATTCGATTCTGGATAAGAGAAGCTAAGTTTATCTTAGTTAGACTTATCAAAGTGGAGGTTTCGGTTATTCAATTCTAATCGAATGCCTTAACAAGAAATGCTAGTTAACTGACCTAGTACTTGTCTTGTTTAAAATTGAAAGGTCTAAGTTATATGGATAATTAGAACCTGGTGAGAAAGATAGAGTTATCTTTATTTTGGTCTTATCGAATGAAGCGATTGTGTTTGTACAATCGGTTTAGCAAAGGGACTAAGTTGCTTAGTTGATTTTTGGTTTGCTAAACTAAATTGAGAAAATTGCTTCGGGCAATTATTTCCTTGATAACAAATCAAAACGAATTACTTTGTAGTTTCAGTTTTGATATTGGTTATCAAAAATGGTGTGTGGAACCCTCGTGCTTAACTCTATAGGTTTGCAAGTCTATTTTGAGATTTGTAAGATTCTTTTCGTGTTGTCCTTTATTTTTCTGTTTCTTTGTCATTTTTGACAAAAAGCGGGAGAAATATATGGAGTAAACAAGTGATACTGGTATTGATTTTATATTGATTGGTATCACTAATGAAAAGAACAATTGTGCTTAAATGTTTATCTAACGAAAGAGTGAAAGCATAGACTAAGGGGGAGTAGCATATCATATTAATTGGTATAAAAAAGACGTGCGGATTGATGAAATCTACCTATCTCACCTTAGGGGGAGTATTAGCTTTGTTATTATAATGTCAACAACGTCATTTAAAGATTGAATGAATGCAGGTTATTGTGCTGTTGAATTCGGGAATCAAGCGTATGTATAATGAATTCTTGTAATTTGTTTATCCATATGATTGTAAGAGTTTTGTCACTAAAATTGACAAAGGGGGAGATTGTTAGAGCATAGCTCGGTTGAACCCACCAAGCGTTGGTATGTCAAGTTTGGTTGTCATATTTTAGTGAATCAAAAATCATTTTAATAGTCGCTTGATTATGTACTAGAGTCAACTTCGTATAGGTTAGATTGAAAGTATTAGGATATGAGACATTACAAGTATTGCGAAGACTTGAAGAAGTGAAGAAGTAAGAAGCTACAACGACAACATCATCCTTCCTCTTGAGGTTAGTGATATTTCACTTGAATTGTTTTATTCCCTAACGTATCTTTCAAGTCGTGCATATAGAAAACGAAACTGCTAAGCATGAACACTCTAGATAGACATAGTATTAAGGAATACAATATGAAGTTTATTGTTTAACCATTAAACTTTGTAGATAAGGCATCGACATAATCGTTTAAATGCTATTGTGATTATGTATGGGTATGAGGTGAGGATTTCATCCTAGGAAACAATGTTTTTACATGTGTTTTAAGGAAATAAGTTCATAAACTTGTTTATGAATCGAAAAGAAAATCGCCAGGCGTTATTGGGATTGTTATTCATTGCATATCTTGTGAACATCCAATATGTGTGATTTAGTATAACCGCTGAGGACTTGTTTGTATTCTTGGTAAAACTATTTACAAAGGCCTGACTTATGTATTGATATGATTTTTATTAGTGAAACCGATCTTAAGTAATCACCTGAGATGGTATGATCGAGTTTGTGATTTGTTGAACCGAATCTGGGCAAAGGGTAACCGATCCTATGAAGAGGTGTTACACATCACAAAGGGGAATCGATCCTTGTATGAGGTGCAACAAGTTTGTAGCATAAAGGGGAACCGATCCTATGGACATGTGAAACACATATAAGTTAGATACCATATATATGTGGGGAACCGATCCTAGTACCTAGTCAACCGAATTTTGGAAAGCTAGTGTGACTATGCACAGTACTCACATGGAGGTAGAACCGAAACTTGTTTTGGTAGAACCGTTAAACCCATGATTTGTGATTGAGTGTTCTTGATCAATCACATAGTTCTTGAAAGTCAGATGGACCAATTCTAAACTTGTTTGGAAGTGTGGAAAATCGTTTTCAAGGTTGTAAGTATGAAAGAAGACTTACAAAGTAAGGATGTCGACATACTTTGAACACGTACAATAATGTTTATCTTTTATTGTTCAAAGTTATTCCTTAATAGCTACAGGAAGAAAATCCCAGGATCGAAATATAAATAAGTTAAGAATCTTTTAATTAAGGTTGTTAATTTTATTTTAGGAAAATGAGAATTAGTAATGTGCATTTACTAGTTGAGATTTTCCAAAGAGATTTTCGGTCATTATTTTGGACAGAGCATTTTCAGGAATTATGGAAACCGAATTTGGAATATATTGAATATCTTTGAGAATATTTTCGGTTTTGAGAATTCCTTGGTGTCCAAACTTCCTTGTCTATAAATACTTAAAGTTTGCATTTCTATCAAACTAATCCTTCGTGACATCAAACTTCCTCGGTTGTGTTGTTACTGATGTAGCCGCCTATTCGGAGAGGAGAGTAACCTAATTAGGCGAAATCTCTTACGGCCGCTCAGTTTAAAGTCTTCTTTGGGATTGAGAAGCTCTACGAGTATCGTTGGTGGAAAACTAGATAATTGCAGTTTATCTTGTGTTTTCGATTGATTTGATTGACTAACGGTGGTTGAACTTTGATTGCACCTAGTTTGTTTATGCTTGAGAATCTTCTCTTCTGATATAAGGTTTACTCAAACTAGATCGCATTTTTGACAGGGATCTTTAGACTGTTGTTAGTGCTAAAGACGATCTTGTGATAATCGATTGTTAACAGACTCCCATCTGTGCGTGATTGATCACAAGAGATTCAAGTTGTTGTGTGCAGGTGCTTATTGAAGATCTAAGAAGATTTTAAGACAAAGAAGACATTGAAGATTTCTGATTTGGGGTTCATAATCTTTGGTGTGCACAATACTTGTTTCGGTATAAGAGGATCCAACTATAATCAGTTTATCCTTGTGGTAGATTGGATTGATTAGTTATGTAGATCATCATCAATACAATTCTTTGTGACTAAAAGTATTGATTGCAAAATCTTAATAATTACTTCGGTAGTTGAGAATAAGATAGATCTAAGAACCTGACGAAGGAGTTTATGTTAAGATAAACAAAAGAGCCTTTGTCCGACTCATATCACTTGGTTGAAGAGAGTTGATACCAAACAGATTTGTGTTCCTTTACTGTTTGGAATATGAACCAAATGAATTGTTCCAAGTACGTGACTTATTCATAAGTTGGAGGCGGGGGAATATGGACGGAACTAGGTGAACTATAAGTTTAGTTGCTTGGTCTAAACTATACGAAGTTGGTTTAATTTTGTGTAGCGGCTTAATCCTGAGAGTATTCAATTCTGGACAAGGTTTTGGGATTTTTCTGCATTTGCGGTTTCCTCGTTAACAAAATCTTGTTGTGTCATTTACTTTATATTTCCGCAGTATAATTGTTTTATTATAATTAAAGTAAATTACACAAATGTTAAATCCTATTTAACTGATAAGAAATCATATTGTGTTTGGTTAATTCCGAACCTTTTTATCAAGTAAACATACTTCGTTGTTGTATTTTCACGATCTCGTATCCATAGACGATCACATGAAGTGTGAACCGATTAGTTGCATTGTCTCGACTCAATCCATAGATAATCACTTTCAGAGAAAGGAGTTATAGGTAGGAAAAGTTTTAGCTTGAGGTATGGCTAACCTCGATTAACTATTTGTGAACCAACATTGTGTACACGTTTGGGTATGGTTACATAAACCTAAATGAGGGTACATTTCATTTGTGTGTAAAAAGCTAAGTTCGATCTAACGGTTGAAAGATATTAGCTTGGTTGAATCAGGTTTTTCATCTAACGGTGAATATTGAATGCTTTGTTACCAAGGTAACTTGGATTGCAAACCCTGATTTGAAAACTATATAAAGGAGAACTCTAGCAACTGGGAAACCTAATCCCCACACCTCCTGTGTGCTACTAGTTGCATAACTAGAGTCGATTCTCCTTTAACTTAGGTTTCTTATCGAGACCCTGTAGGTTAACGACTTGAAGACTTCATTGGGATTGTGAAGCCAGACCCAACAATTCTCTTTGTAGTTGCGTGATCTGATCTTGCTGTTTCTATCGTGATTGAGTGCATTGTAAAATTAGCTTGAGATTTATATATCCGATAAGCAAGATATAAAAGTAATCACAAACACCTTCGTCTCATCGTTTGTGATTTCACAATAACTTGTTTCGCTAGTCGATTAAGTTTATTGTGAGGTGATTGATAATACTAGGCTGTTCTTCGGAAATAAGTCCGGTTTATCAATTGGTTCCTGATAACCTTGATTTACCAAAAGACGAAACAAAAACTCTTGGGTATTTCTGTGGGAGACAGATTTATTCAATCATATAGACTTTTCTGTGTGAGACAGATTGTTTATCAAGTCTTCGAATTTGGGTCGTAGCAACTCTTAGTTGTGGGTGAGATACGCTAAGGGAATCAAGTGCATAGTATCCTGCTGGGATCAGATATGTAATGAGCACAACTGTACCTTGAATTAGTGTGAGATTGATTAGGGTTCAACTACAATCCAGTCCGAAGTTAATTAGTAGAAGGATAGTGTCTGTAACGTCTTAATACAATGTGGTGTTCAATATGGACTAGGTCCCAGGGTTTTTCGGCATTTGGGGTTTCCTCGTTAACAAAATTCTGGCGTCTGTGTTATTTCTTTTCCGCATTATATTTTGTTATATAATTGAAATGTTACATGTTGTGCGTTAAGATCAATCGATTAGAATATCCAACCTTGGGTTGTTGATTTACATTGATTGACACTTGAACATTGGTCTTTGGTACCGTTGAAGTTACTACTCTTATATTCAATCGGGCTCGCAGATTTATATTTGTTGATTGCGGATTGAATTAAGAGTTAGAGATATTAAACTCTTTGATATACTTTATTCTAGATTGAGTCTTACTGTCTAGTTGAATCTCTAGAAAAGTTTATTGGAGTAAGTCCACTCAGATTGCCAAACAAATTGTTGGGTGTGGTTGTTAGACCCCCATATTTTCAATTGGTATCAGAGCAGGCAAACACGCTAAGTACTTTACAAGTCTGTGTTTGTAGCGATCTGATGATGGAAAATATTATCTCTGAAAACGCTTCACCAGAAATGGATAAACTCAACGTCGAGTGTGTTCTAGAAACCATCGAAAAGGTTGAGAATCCTGATTTAAAAAAATCATCAAGTTCTTGTATCTCAAAAAATTTCGATGGATAAGGGAAATTGATGAATCTCATTGCGAAGGTTATATCAAAAAACCTAAACCTCGAGATTGCTCTGATGAAGTTGTTGATCTTCAGAAAAAGTTAGATAAACAAATCCAGATCAATTCTGATCTTGCTGCAGAAATTTCAAAGCTTAAGGATTTGAAGTCTCTAAAGTCTTTTTCAATGATTTTAAATGACAACTCTAATTCTTCTTTGAAGAATTGCCGTATGTCAGGTGATAAGCAAGGTCTAGACTTTGTGAAATCTGACAGTGCTCAGAACTCTTCGAACAAGGTTTATGATGTTGGTACATGTTTGTTTTGTGGTTCCCAAAATCACTTTCAACATGTGTGTTTGTTCTTCAAGAAAAGAGTAAAGGTCGCTAGTGATTGTCATAAGAAAGCTATTCAACTTTTGTCATCTCTTAAAAGACATTCAATACTAACAAGAAATCCTAAAGTGGTTAGTAGTGCTAGTATGGGAGCTTTTGGTCTGAAGTCAACATCACCCTTTCAAAGGTTCCTTGATAGTGGGTGTAGAAGGTATATGATTGGAGATCTCTCATGGTTTATCAACTCAAGCGATTTTGAAGCTGCTGTTATATAAGCAAGAAAGGGACGATCAAATTTCCGGGCGTTCCTGAAATTCATGATGTCGTATACGTTAAAGATATGACTGCTAATCTTCTTTATATTAGTCAAATCTGTGACAAGGGCCTGTTTGAGGGTAAAAACTGATTCTGCTGTTTTTGGTAAATTTGGGTGTATTGATGAGAAACGAATTCAAACCCTAAACAAATGCACTGCATGGGAGTACTTTATATTCAAGAGATCAATCTGTAATACTCTGAATTAAACCAAGAAATGGCCGTTCCAGATTCAATTCGGTCACAAGATGAAGGAGAAGGGTTGATCTTAGGGAGGGAAGCGAAGAAGGTGTTTGAGATCATAATGTTGAATTATGAAGGTGTGGATGTTTTATGACTTGTATCAGAAAAATGGTTTCTGACTACTTGTGTTGATAACCCTTGTCTTTTGAAATAGGTTGAAAACCTATTTATACAAGTCATTGAGCGCACCCTTATCTCATAGGAAGTGGAGGAAGTTAAGTAATGGGGAAGTGGAGTTGTGCGGAAGGTGGTCATCATCGTGTTTCCGTTATGAGGGAAGACTGATCACGTTTTCACCCATTATTCTCATTACTATTAACCGTCCGTCTTTCCTGACACTTTCTCATAATCGGCGCGTTGCACGCCTCTGGTCGTAAACCGCCAGACTACCCCAGTGAGCATCCCCCAATTTGTGACATGTTCGATGTATCGAGTGAATGGGCCAAGTCGTGAGACTCGCCGCTAAAATCAGCACATAGTGCTTTTAGGTTAAATAATATGTTATTTGTGAAATCAATATTTGCATAACATCGCTTATAATCGATGTATATAAAACATCGCTTTCGAACAAGTAGCTGAAAAATAATCGATGTGCAGGAAGCATCGTTGCTTTAGAGATCGATTGAATCAGTCGCGATTTGAGCGTCTTAAAAAGTAGCACGACCAGCCACTTTTGGGTGATCGTTTTAGGACCCTATGGGAGGGATATCACTTGGTCGATCGCTCCCTCTGGAGGAGGGATGGACGGTGATCACAATGCTGCCCTGTTGGCTTTCTGAAAATAAATCTACACCATCCAACTAGGCTAGCGAAGTTGGATGGACGAGATGATTTACGGCAGTTACATATTGTTGTTGATGTAATTTAGGGTTTAGGGGCTGTGTGGCCAACGCTCTCTATTGGGCGAGCGATTCAAGGCATCGAGCGCTAGTTTGAGCAGGCCGGTCGGTCACGTGTAAAGGTGGGTCGACGGTGATCTCGTTGACATATTCGGGACCGCATGAAATTGAATCCAAATCTCTCAACTAGGACGACGGAGATGTATGGTTGTGATCGATTTGCGACAGTAGTGTGTTGCCGCAAACACAATTTTATGGTTATCAAACAGCGCGTTCACCCTACTTTGGGAAAGTGATTTGATGCGCTTTGGTCTTGCTATGATCAAGTCGATCGACCGAGGATGGAGTTGGGTCGACAGTGAACACGTTAGCACTTCTTTAATCATTCGAAGGAAGATCTAAGCCGTCCAACCAGGCTAGCTAAGTTGGACGGTCATGATGTTTCTGAGACCGTTTTGGCTGGTTTTATCTCGTTTAAGCTCTCTCTTTCAACAACGCGTTCACCCATGTTAGGGTTAGATTTCGATGGCGTTGCGAGTGTGCTAGATGGAATCCGATCGACCGGTTAGTGGGACCGCAGGTGGTCATCGTGATGGTTGCCTAGTTCCGCTAGGAGTAGGCTAATACTATTGAATTGCGTGGCCAAATCGGGTAGCTGTAATCGTTTCTTAAGACTGATACAGACAGTCTAGATTTCCCTTTAAGGAATTTAAACGCGTTCGATCACACTAAATTCTAACTAAAAAGTGTGTAAACATGCTGAGCTCTTTGTCAGAGGGTGGTGTAGCCCATGTGAGTGTTTTCATGAAGGTCTCAATAGTGACACTTCGGGAGATTTATGTTACTCCGCTGCGAGTGATCATTAACCGTCATGTCATGCCAATATTGAGAGTTCAGCTGAGAACATAGCATACGAAAACACTAGGAAGGTCATGCATTAGTGCGTAATACAATAAGTTAAAGTTTACAGAATATCAGGGGTTGTTGCTTCACGCACCATTCTGAATAAACTTCATAAATATGTTGAATTGCTCAATACATATGTAGTAAAGAGGCTCGGGCACTCAGCATTTTTAAATGGCTCAATCCTCTTTGCAGAATGATGGCGCATTAAATACAGGGTTTTACAATTTTGACCATAAACTAAAAACCACCATCAACAGGGTCATAAGGTTGTTTTCAATGATAAATGATGTGACATTGTCGACAACTCTGGAAAAGTGATTTTTCAAGGATCACGTGGAAAAAATAACTGTCATCTTCTAGATACCCAGTTCAGTAACTGTTGCAATATGACTAAGGTTGAATCTACACACCTTTGGCATGGGCATTTTGGTCACATCAATTATAGTCTTCTAACTAAGATCATTAACAAAGAACTTGTTAGAGGCGTTCCCAAAATTAATTCTAAGGTTGAAGGTGTATGTGGTGCCTGTCAAAAGGGTAAACAAACGAAAGTTCCACACAAATCATCCCGAAATATTCTCACCAAAGCTCCACTTGATTTAATTCATATGGATCTTTTCAGACCAATTCAACAATCTACAATGGCTAGGAAGATGTATGCTTTGGTTATGGTGGATGATTATACTAGATTCACCTGGGTGGCATTTTTGACTCACAAGAATGAAACTCCCAATGAGTTCAAGATTATTGTTAATAGAATCCAGAATGAACAAGGTCGCAAACTAAAGAAAATTAGAAGTGATCGTGGCACAGAATTCAAAGACACCAAGGTATTTTAACACTGTGACTCTCTGGGGATTATTCAACAATACTCACCACCTATCACTCCACAAGCAAATGGAATTGCAGAAAGGAAGAATATAATTATTTAGGAAATGGCTAGGGTAATGCTCCATAACAAAAACTTACCGTTAAGGTTTTGGGGTGAGGCTGTTTTTACGACTTGCTATTTGATCAATCATGTTTACTTACGGTCAAAGACCTTAAACACTCCCTATGAGTTGTGGTACGGTAAGAAACCCAACTTACACCATGTCAGAGTGTTCGGCAGTAAGTGCTACATTCTAAAGGATAAAGAACATAAAGGGAAGTTTGTTTCAAAAAGCGATGAGGGTATTTTTCTCGGCTATGCATCTGACAGTCGTGGTTTCCGAGTCTTTAATCTCAGAACCCAAGTCATGATGGAATTAGCTAATGTTATCATTGATGATCTAAGTAATTTTCATCATGATGACTCTCCTGCTGAATTGCCTCCAACCGAGACAATTGAGAAAATCAAAGAAACGTCAGAATCAAAAGAAGTTGTTCCAACGGTTGCTGATCCTGATGTCTCTAGTGATGAGGAAAAAGATCTAGTTAGGCGGTTCCTCTTGAACAAGAACGTGTCACCACACGACATCTTTGGGTTCAAAGGTATCATGATATTAAAAATATTATTGGAGGTAGGGATTCTACTGCTAACACAAGAGGTCAACTTCAAAATATTTGCAATTTTGGTTGTTATCTTTCGCAAGTAGAGCCTAGGAATATTGATGAAGCTCTTAGTGATCCTTTTTGGGTAAATGCAATGCATGAAGAGTTAAATCAGTTTCAAAGACAATATGTATGGAAACTCGTACCTTGTCCCCCCAATATAAATATTGTTGGTACCAATGGATATTTAAGAACAAGTCTGATGAATTTGGCACCATTGTCAGAAACAAAGCTAGACTTGTCGCTCAAGGATATTCACAGATTGAAGGGATCGACTTTGACGAAACCTTTGCTCCTGTATCACGTCTTGAGTCCATTCGATTATCATTATCTCATGCTTGTTTTCTTAAGGTTAAGTTGTTTCAGATGGACATTAAATCGGCCTTCCTAAATGGAACTTAAAGGAAGAAGTCTATGTCGCTCAACATAAGGGTTTTGAAAACCCTGATTTTCCCGATCATATTCTTAAACTTAACAAGGCATTGTACGGGTTAAAACAAGCACCTCGTGCCTGGTTTGAAAAACTAACTACTTATCTTCTTAGGAAAGGTTTTTCAAGAGCTGGAGATGATAAAACATTGTTTACCAAATGGAGTGGGAAAGATGTTGTAATTACTCAAGTTTATGTAGATGATATCATCTATGGATCAACATCGGAGAAACTTGCAAAATATTTTCAAGTTTCTCTTAGTAAGGAGTTTGAAATGAGCAACGTTAGTGAATTAAAATTATTTTTGGGTTCACAAATTCAACAACACAAGGATGGAATTTACTTATCTCAAGAAAAATATGAAAAAAATCTTGTTTCAAGATTCGGTCTTGATAAGTCAACTCCAAAACTTACTCCTATGCCTACCACGGGTAAACTACATAGAGATGAGAAAGGTGTCAATGTGGATCAAAAACTTTATCGATATATTATTGGAAGTATTTTGTATCTCACTGCCACGAGACCTGACATTGATTTTAGTGTTGGTTGTTGTGCTAGGTTTCAGGAAAATCCAAAGGAATCTCATCTTGCCACCATAAAGAGGATCATACGATATATCAATCACACTGCCGGGTATGGTCTTTCTTACACTTTCGATACTAACACTGATCTTACTGCCTATTCAGATGTCGATTGGGCAGGGTGTGTGGAAGACAGAAAGATTACATCATGGGGATTCTACTATGTAGGGATGAATCTTGTAGCTTGGCATAGCAAGAAACAAAATTCACAATCTCTTTCAACATGTGAAGCAGAATATATTGCAGCTAGTTCATGCTGTACTCAACTCCTATGGATGAAAGAAAATGCTTGCTGATTATGGAATTGGTTCTGGAATAATAAAGATCTTTTGTGATAACTCAAATGTGACTCGCATCACCGAGAATCCTGTTGAGCACTCAAGAACTAAGCACATAGACATCAGGTACCATTTTATTCGCGATCTTTATGAAGATGGTATTATCACTATGGAATTTGTGCCTTCCGAACAACAGTTGGCTGATATTCTCACCAAACCATTAGACACCGCCACTTCAGCACCTACGACAGTCTATTGGTGTTGTTCTGGTTCATTAGTTCCTCATAACTCTTGCCCCTGCTTTTATCTCGATATTTTGTTTTTGCGCAATTGAGTTTCAAATTCCAGAATAGTGTTGAGTCTTGTTTGCGTTTGTTTCTAGTAGATGTGTTTCTGTCAAGTATCCTAGTGCTTGTTAGAAATCCTTTTTTTCTTGTGAAAGTAAGGTCTCCTTTGTTGTTCCTTCGGGAATGACATTTTATGGGGGAGAGTTCTTTTTGAACTTGTGCTTAATTTTCAAATCTTTGTGGGGAGTGCGGCTGTGGAATATTTTAGGGGTTATCTTATATCTTTATAAACTCCTTGATGAATGCATTTAACTTAGGCTTTATGATGGCATCTAAATAAGTTGATATGTTATTCTCTTTTGGTCATGAAGTATCTCTATGAAAATTTCATGAGGATCCCACTAGTTTTCGTACCTTTGCCAATTTATATTGACAAAAAGGGGGAGAATTAATGTGTAATGTGATACTACAAATACATATGGTTTATGGATCATTATGTAAGGGGGAGTGGTTTTCATGTCGAGATGAAGTATTGACTAAGGGGGAGTGTTACATATCACCATAGTATTGTTGTCAAAGTTGTGATACAATTGACCTTTGATGCTGTGTAATAATACTATGACACTGTATAACAATGATTGAGAGCATTTGTTTTCTCATTGTTATCGCTACGGATCTTCAACAACTACGATGATGAACTTACAACCTTTAGGATCATGGAGTACTTGGAAGTGACGAAGATTTCAAGTCGCGTTGAAGATGCCAAGGAGATCAAGCATTTGGATGAGAAGCTACAATTTTTATTTACTTTGTAATCCATATGTATCGATAGTTTTGTCGCTAAAATTGACAAAGGGGGGGATTGTTAGAGCACTGCTCGGTCGAACTCGCATGCAAATTGCTATCTCAAGCATGTTTGTCAATGTTAGTGATCAAAATTGTAAGTCTTGATTTCTAGCCTATTTATAGATGTCTCGGACTAGGACATAGTTTGTGTAGTTGAGCTTAGACTTCACGATGCTTATCACTTGAAGACGAAGAACTACTAAGGAGAGCTTGTGGAACTTCATCGACAAAAGGTATGTGGAGACTTAAACTCATCTATCACTTGGAAAGTCTATTTCTACTATATCTCCCATATTGAGACATAAGTCGTGTTACGATATAGTTTTCTCTATACACATTTGAGATTTCGAGCTGAGTATATCTCGCTTACATATTTCTCGAAATATGTGTTGGTAAGATTTCGCTTCAACCAAGTTCATCTTATATCATGAGAAAATTGCCGAGTAACATCTTACATGGTTTGTGTGATACAATCATTTGGTGTAAGACTTGGAATGTTTCGATAATGATTATTTTAATATCTTGAAAATTGCTTTGATGCTAATCGTGTGTGAAAACGACTATTGTCATTATAGAAGAATGTTTCAATGATTGAAACAAAGAGTTTAGAATCTTGTAACCATCTTTGGATATAAGCATAGCGTGCTCGCACATTAGTGTAGAAGTCCAAAACCGGGAGCCTAAAGTATGCATACTTGTGTGTGTACAAAAAGGTTGTAGGAGACTGGGTTTGCGTACCCGTACGCATACTGGCGGAAGTTCACGTCCATGAATTTCTGTTGAGTTTGAAAACCAAAACCAAACTCATCCGATTACCTAAAGTACGCGTTCACGTACGCATACTGGCGGAAAGTTCACGTCCGTGAATTTCTGCTGAGTTTGAAAAATAAAACAAACTCAAATCCGGTTGCTTAAGTACGCATACATGTACACATACTTAAGTAGGTTACTTTCTAAAATCGGTTGTACATGAACCTAAAACATTTATCAATAAGGAATGCAATCTTTACAACCGTGGCTATAATGTTCATGTATTGATTCGAGTAAATCAAACCGATGTTGCTTCAATTGTGTTCTTGTATAAATCCATGAGAATATAGCAATTGAAAAACTCTTTAACTAGTTTCATTTGAGTCATTTGAACTAGTTATGGTTAAGATGAATAAGGTTTATATGAGAGTAATCATATGGATAACCTCGGTTAACTATTTGTGAACCAGCATGATGTACACGTTTGGATACGGTTACATAAACCTAAATGAGGGTACATTTTATTTGTGTGTAACAAGCTAAGTTCGATCTAACGGTTGAAAGATATTAGCTTGGTTGAATCAGGTTTTTCATCTAACGGTGAATATTGAATGCTTTGTTACCAAGGTAACTTGGATTGCAAACCCTGATTTGAAAACTATATAAAGGAGAACTCTAGCAACTGGGAAACCTAATCCCCACACCTCCTGTGTTCTACTAGTTGCATAACTAGAGTCGATTCTCCTTTAACCTTAGGTTTCTTCTCGAGACCCTGTAGGTTAACGACTTGAAGACTTCATTGGGATTGTGAACCCATACCCAAATATTCTCTTTGTAGTTGCGTGATCTGATCTTGCTGTTTCTATCGTGATTGAGTGCAATTGTAAAATTAGCTTGAGATTTATATCTCCGATAGGCAAGATAGAAAAGTGTTGATGGTGGTTTTTAGTTCAGGGTTAAAATTGTAAACCTTGCATTTAATATGCCGTCACTCTGTAAAGAAACGAATCCATATAAAAGTGATGAGTGATTCAACCTCTTCACTGGCGCATTTTATTGATCAATTCAATATTTTCATATGAAATTTATCCAGAATGGTGCATGTAGCAACAATCCCAGAGATTCTGTAAATTTCGGCACCTTGCCTTGCCTTTATTATAAGTTTCTTTGAATGCTTTCTGTGCTATGTTCCCCGGCCAAACCCTTAATATTGACATGGCATGACAATTTGTATTCACTCGCAGTAGAGTAACACGAATTTCCAAGTATCAAGGTTAAAGTCTTTGCATAAAGTACTCAATCAGAAAGCATACTGCTCTCTAGCAATAAACTTAAAGAACTTTGTGTCAACACATAGAATTCAATCAATTTTGTGATATTTCACAAGATTCGAATATTACCCTGACTAATTTTCAAAAATTAGGATTTTGCGCCTTGCGCAATATATTAGACCCCGTTGGTCGAAATTAAGCTTAGGCGAACTAAGCAATTAATCCGCCACGGATTAGTAGGTGCAAAATCCTACCCAAAATCAGAAAGGTGCCGCGGAATAGGTGCATCAGCAAAGGGAAGTGTGGCCATGCTTTAGGAATGCCCCATGTTTCCCAACCGACCCTATTTTCCTTCAACCAATCAGGTCGTCTTAAACCCGCCACACGCTGGCTGGGCCCATACTTACCGACTTTGTTTCCCATCGACCAATCAGGTCGCTTTAAATCCGCCACACACATACCAGAAGTGTGGCCACTCCCATGCTTGGCCGGCCTCTCTTATATTAACCAATCAGGTTGCTCCAAACTTGCCACAGTGTTAAAAAGAGGCAAACTACACCGAATGGTCACAAAGCCATTGGTTTTCCAAAAACCGTGCCAACATGCCAAACGTGCCATGTTGCGCCAATAGGATGAACGGCATGCCAACATGCCGCTCCGCCACGCCAAACGTGCAGTATGCCAAAACATGCCAACGTGCTGTAAATAACGCTCTACGTGCTAACCTACCTCATGTTCGTGGCCAACGCCATGATGTGCTTAAATTAGGGTTTTCTAGTCAGAAGCACGACTCTGCTTCAGGCGCATAAACAAAAACCCTAATTTCCAGTTGTGGCTCAACTTACGCCACTTTGGGCCCCACAACATGCCACGAGCATGCGGGACCCAGGAAACCTTAAGAATGGCCCCATATCATAGTCACTCATAGCAATTCTTGCTCCCGTGGTCGTTTCAACATTATGTCCTTACTACAGTTCCTTTGGCATGACTATGGCACCGTTTACATAAAAAGCGCTACCATGCTGCGACCGCATGCCACGCGCACTAATTAGGGTTTCGACATGTCAAACCCTAATTTAGGCGAAGTTGTTACACAAACCAAGCCAAATCATGCTACCCAGAGCATTGGGATTGATGTGGACACTAGAACTAATGTTGCCAAACCATATTTGGGTCTAACACCAACATGCCAAAATCTAGCGTCCATGGCTACGCCAGGCGCTACTTGCACCACCGTGCCACTGGCACGCACAAACTATTTCAACCACGTCATTGTGTCATTATCAGGCGCCAACAGAATGTGGCCATAATCAATGGCCACCTTTCTTATGGGTCACAATCTTAGCCGTCCAAATTCGCCACAGAATTGACAGGCCTGTGGAAACTCTTAGGCGACCAACCAAGACAAGCCTAATAACATCACATGCTATTCTCCAGCGGCAAGTTTCCTGACTTTGACTTGCCACACATAGCAACATGCTACACGTTTTCCACGAAAACACTCGAGACATCAAACATGTCACAAAATGGGGGATACTCATCAGGGTATTGCTCTGGCGATTTACAGCGTGCGGCGTGCAACACACCCATTATAAGAAAGTGTCAGAAAGCAGGGCAGTTAGTGGCGGTAAGAAGTAGTGGGTGTAAACTAACTCGTCTCCTTCATAATGGGAACGTGGTTTTTTGGCATTTACACACGAGCCCACTTCTCCGTCACTCAATCATTCCCACTTTCTATGAGATCAGGGTGCGTTCAATATGACTTGTATAAATAGGTTCTACCTATTTCAACCAAACGCCAACAGTTTGGTTAACAACAACACAGTATCCAGAAAAATACCAAAGAACTGATAGCTTTCATTCCGCAAGCCAATTCCAAATTCTGATACAAGTCATAAAATATCCACACCTTCAGAATTAACCATTCTGGTCTCAACACCTTCTTCGCTTCCCTCCCTAAGACCAACCCTTCTCCTTCACTTTGTGACCGAAGCAAGACTGGAACGACCATTTCTTGGTTTAGGCCAGGATTGTACAGATTGATCTCTCGAATCTAAAGTACTCCCGTGCAGTGCATTTGTTTTAGGTTTAGATTTGTTTCTCATCCACACAATCAAATTTACCAAAACCAGCAAAAACAGTTTTTACCCATAAACAAAAAGTAATCACAAACATCTTTGTCTCATCGTTTGTGATTCCACAATAACTTGTTTCGCTAGTCGATTAAGTTTATTGTGAGGTGATTGATAATACTAGGCTGTTATTCAGGAATATAAGTTTGGTTTATCAATTGGTTCCTGTTCACCTTGATTTGTCAAAAGACGGAACAAAAACTCTTGGGTATTTCTGTGGGAGAAAGATTTATTCAATCCTATAGACTTTTCTGTGTGAGACAGATTTGTTTACCAATTCTTTGACTTTGGGTCGTAGAAACTCTTAGTTGTGGGTGAGATCAACTAAGGGAATCAAGTGCGTAGTATCCTGCTGGGATCAGAGACGTAAGGAGCGCAACTGTACCTTGAATCAATGTGAGATTGATTAGGGTTCAACTACAGTCCAGACCGAAGTTAATTGGTAGCAGGCTAGTGTTTGTAACAACTTAATACAACATGGTGTTCAATCTGTACTAGGTCCCGGGGTTTTTCTGCATTTGCGGTTTTCTCGTTAACAAAATTTTGGTGTCTGTGTTATTTCTTTTTCGCATTATATTTTGTTATTAATTGAAATATCACAAGTTATGCCCTAAAATCAATCGATTAGAATATCCAACCTTGGGTTGTTGATTTACATTGATTGACACTTGAACATTGGTCTTTGGCACCGTTCAAGTTACTCCTCTTATATTCAATCGGGCTCGCAGATTTCTATTTGCGGATTGCGGATTGAATTAAGAGTTAGAGATATCAAACTCTTTGATATACTTTATTCTAGATTGATTCAGACTGTCTAATTGATTCTCTAGAAAGTGTATTGGAGTAATTCCTCTCTGATTGTCAAACGAATTGTTGGGTGTGGTTGTTAGACCCCCGCATTTTCACAAACCTTTGTGTGGAGGATAATTCATAATGAAGTTGGTGTACTAGCCAATGCTAGTAGGTTTGTACTAAGCTATGATATGAAAAGTCTATGCCATCATGAGCAAGATGAGGCTGTAAATTACCTCTTCTTGCAATGTCCCAACACTCAGACTTTCCTATTTGCTTTCCAATTATCCCTGCGTGTTGAAGACAATGAAAATGCTATTATTAAAGAATTGTTATCTAAGGTTCTTATGATTAAATATGATGGGGCTACACATTTAGGTCTCTTGCGTGTATCTTAGGAGCTGGTGGAAGGCTAGAAATAAACCTGTGTTTGAAGGACATGGCCCATATATTAAAAGAATCCTTAGTGAAGCGGCTTCCATTTTCTCCAACTACTACGTACAATGTTATGAATTACACTTCTACGGAGGAAACTATAACAGAAAATGCTAGTATTCAAGCTAATCCTAAGTGGTGTCTTCCACCTATTAATGTCACTAAACTGAATGTTGATGCCATTACAAAAGACAATGATAGTCTTGTGGGGATTATCGCCAGGAGTTACAGAGGTGGGTTATGGGGGCCAAGCTATTTATATTTCCATGAAAGATCACCGCTCTGTGCTGAAGTTTGTGGATTTGTCCATGTGTTGAAATATGCCAAACAGAAGGGGATGGACAACTGCATTGTGGAAGGGGATGCGCAAGTAATAATTAATCTCGTCAACTCCAATGGCCAAGGCCCTCTACCATCTTGCCGAAATCCACAGTCTGATTAAAGGTTTCAGGTCTATTCGATTTCATTTTATCAACAGTAAAGGGAATTTTGTTGCCCACAACCTAGCGAACTATGCTAGAATCAACCATGTATTGAGAAATGGTTGCTCTCTCCTCGCTCTTGTATCCTATACCTCCTCTTAGTTGTTTTTTATTCTTCTTTCTTTTGCCATGTTTATCGTCGTTCTTAACTGGGAAAATGGTCAAGATGTGTGCATGGATGTTATAAATGTCTTCCCCTTCACAGGTGAAGGTACTCGCTCTTTCGTTCCAGGCAAAGCTATCTCTAAAGTTGTTTCGCGAAAACGTACTAAATACTTGGACAAATGTGTCGCACATGGATATGGTCTGGGTGTTTTAGCTTTCTCTACTTTAAGGGAACTCGGCGAAGATATTTTATGTTTTTTGAAGCATTTGAAGAATTGTTTAGTTAGCCATGATGCTAGTAATGGTTTTGATAGTTTTATTTTTCATAGGCTAGGTATTGCTATTTAAAAAGGAGTTGACGCCCAGCTTGTTGTTAGTTTGCCAAACTAAGCTTTGTAATAGTTCTTCTTCCTTGACTGAAATGATTCGTGACTTTTTTTTCTTAAAAAAATCGTTTTTTTTTTTAATTTTAATACATTCAGCAGGAAAAAAGAAATCGGTTGGAGACGATATGCATAGCACGAGCTAAGTTACACACTTGTGGATATGTATATTGATTTTATTTTATTCTATTTTCTTATTATGATACACACTTGTTGCAATTGTAGTTGCGTCATAAGAAGAGCTACGCGATAACCGCATGAAATCAGGGACGCAACAACTGAAAGTAAATGAAACGGCTACAACTTTTAGCATGGGATGACTGTAACTATATTAAGCTAGCACTGATGAGAGTCCATTGGTTCCAATCAACTTAGTTAATCCATATGTTATAGCCATGGCGATCCATCCACCGATCAGAACCCTAAGAGAAGACTTCAACAAAGGTGCCTTCCCTAAAATAGCCCCTAACCCTCCAAACACCAACAACGCCACACTCGTCGCTCCGGTCACCACTCCCAACCTCACTTTATGATCTTTTATAAATGCCGCTGCTAATAACGGCACCATAGCTCCAAGGGAGAATGCAATTGCTGATGCACCAGCAGCTTGAAATGGGTTTGGCAAATTTTCCTTCTCGTCATCATTTTGTGTTTCCTCATCTTTTCTTGCCATATTTTGCCGCTTTATTTGCGCCAACTCTATATCAAGTTGTGAATATACCGAGACAAATTCTCCTATGGCCATACTACACGCCCCAGCTATTAAACCGGCAAAACCAGTCAGTATCATAAACTTGACATCTTGTTTTACAGCTCCTACTCCCATCATCAATGATGCAGTCGACAATAAGCCATCGTTGGCTCCAAGGACAGCAGCACGAAGCCACTGTGCTCTTTGGGAGTAATCAAAGTAGTCTTTGTTTTCTTTGATTGTTTGTGGTCGTTCAACATCGGATATCATTGGTCTGATGACAGGTGGAGTTGATGGTTGGAAAGTTTGATTAGCTTGATTATGGATAGCCATGGAAGAAACTGAAAAGAAAACGGGCAACTCTGTAGTGGTAGTAGTATTTAGTAAAGAAGAAACGTACTATTGCTGGTGACAATTGCAGAAGAATTAATGAAGAAGTGTGGTTGACACACTCATCCGAAACGGTTTTTATAGAGGGAAATGAGATGGCTTTGTCTTTTCTCAAGTGGTGATAGCGATGGGCACATATAGCTATAGGATTGTTCTATGCATTATCTTATGAAGTAGCTGGTTCGTGATATTGCTACGATTTTGATACTAGCTACTACTCCCTCCGTTCTTTTTTAATAGGCCAGTTTTGTTTTTAGCGAAATTTAAGGAAATTAAGAGAATTAATCATTGAAAGTGGTCCTCATGACACTTGTCAATAAAAGAAGTGACATGAAATGGTCCCCATGACACTTGTTAGCAAAAGAATTAAAGTGAAGTGGTCCACATGACACTTGTCATCAAAAGAAGTTAAGAGAAAAGTGGTCCCAAAAATTAAAATAACATTTGACTTTCCCAATTAGGAAACTGACCTATTTTTTTGAAATTTTTATTTATATAAACTGGCCTATTAAAAGAGAACGGAGGGAGTATTAATCAATAAATTACAGTGAGTGCACACGCATGTGTCGACCTGCAAGAATACGAAATCTGAGATCGCATAAAATGTCTCCCTAGTATGGTATGATAACAATTACCGCCTCAGACTAAAACTCAATAAGACTATTGATTGAAGACCTTAATTAAGAGCAAACTTTATGTGGGAGATCTTCAAGTTCAAAGTCACCTATGCAATTAGATGGTTCCAAAGGACTTGACTCCATATCTTACACCACAAAATCAGTCGTTAAAAGGGGATTTTAACTTAATAGCCTGGTTGAATTCTAAAAGTCGAAAAGTTAGAAATTAGTCGAGGTGTAAAATTTCAGAATGACTTTTTAAAGTGAACAAAATTAATTTTTATGAAACAAAATAATCTTGTTTTTGACTTCTGCTTTTAGAGAAGCAAAAATTTTCTGCTTTTAGTGTTCAAACATGCTACAATTACTCTAAACCTAAATCCATCGAATTGAGCGCCAAAAAAACACGACCCTTTAGGTTTCGTTTCAAATGTGTATCCCACCATAAGATTTTCTCGGATGTCCATAATAAATAATGTGTGCGTATAACTATGATACATGACCTTTTAGAGAAACAAAACATTGATAATGAAAAGCATCAAGATGAGTCGTTGTTTCTAACTCAAAAACTGCGTTAGCTATGTTATGTAAGTTGGAGTTTCTTAACAAAAGAAAACTAGAAATATAAATAAACTCATGAAAGGTTTGCACTAATTTTTTTTTGAGAGTCCGAACCACGATGAACGTGAAGCTAACATTGTGATGATACGTTCATCTTATTAAATTCTAGATTCCTATAAAAAAATGAGCATGATTCGAGATATTAAATCTCACCATTTATAGATTTTAATATCGACTGTTAATTTTTAACGGTTGATTTTTAAAGTGATAGTGTGTTATACGTCTTAGACTGGCTTCAAATTCATTGTCGTTTGAACTCTTAAAAAAATTGGTGCAAATCTTATAAGACAGTGTGCATACAAGATTATTCATTATCCTTCGTTGGTACAGTGACCCTGGGTAATTTAATTAATTGAGATTGTGCGGACACGATTTCAAGGACAAGATTTTTCTTTTTACGTTTTTTTTTGTAATTCCATCAGATCAATGGGATCGTACTAAACGGGTAGCATTAAAAGAACCACCAACAATACGGAAAGACAACTAATAACTCCCACATAGTCATACAGTAAAGTGAACAGACTATTCCGAGGCAAATATTTGAATCTCTGCTCTCTCAGAGCAACTGCAGTCGTACGACGATAACCAAAGATCAAAGATCAAAACGAACGACCAAATTTGAGTTTAGTCTGTAGTGTGACGTTAGGATAGGGAAATATATTTAGTCGAGCGGATGTATAATCTACGTTCGGCTGTGGAGCGTAGGTATAAAGTTCGTCCCATTCAGGCGTTGATATATTTTACGCTGGTTATGGGGCGTTGGTAAAGATTACACGGATTGTGGGGCGTTCATAAAATTTACGCCGGGAGATGGGACATACGTATAATCAACGCCTGATGGGACGAATGGGTAAATAAACGCCTCATTCAAGCGTACTTATAATGTCCGTTCAACTTTTGAATATGTTCGTGACATCTTGGATATGTTCATGAATATGGGCTTTGGGCATGCCACGAATTCAACTGCCCTGTATTACAAAAAAATAAATAAATGCCCTCACATGGAAAACTTAAATAAAAAAGGTAAACTTCTTTTTAATCTCAGTCAACCTGTTGTATTTATGAACTTTAGGTTCATTTTAGGCCACTGCATGTGTTCTTTGACCATTGATTTAATTATTAAGAATTTTTAAGGGTCACGTTCAAAAAAATTCTAACATTTTAAAAATTCGAAAATGGAAACTACAACTGTGGGGCGGAGGTAAAAGTCCCGCTCAACTTCAGGCGTGAACTATATGCACGCCGGGTTGGGGCGTTTACTATATCAACGCATGATTGAGGCGTTCGTATAATGTTTGTCTGACTGGGGCGTTTACTATATCAACGCCTGTCATGGGACGTAAACTTCAGCAACGCCAGGAGGGGCGTACATTTCAGCACCACTCCATTGAGGCGTAGTTTATATACACGCATGTTCGTGGGACGAAGATTATACATGCGCTTCATGTGAAGCGTAGTTTATATACACGCCCGGTGACAAACGAATATTATACGTTCGCTCGACTATATATAATTTTGGTCTTGGTCCCAGACCAAATATAGTCTGGAATTTGGTTTTGGTCCAGATTTTAGTCTTTACTCCGTCTCGCTGTGTCTCGTCTCTGGACCATAGTTATAGGTTTGATCGTCCACTGTAGTTGCTCTCAGTAGACCATCTAACTACCCTTATTTAAGAAAAATGCCATCTCCTATAAGGAAGTCCCTAAATTTTTATTTCCTACCCTAATCTGATAAGAGATTAGGAGAATAAGGGAAGTAGGGTGAAGCATCCATCGATAGGTGAAGGTGAAGCATCCTCCAACAGTGGACATATGATTCAACGATAGAATAGTTTTGAGAGAATGGCTCTCGCCAACCATTAAACGATTGAGAACCTGTTAAGTTACCGTGTAACATTTAAGCGAACCGGCCATTTCTACCAGACGTGGTCTTCCCTGATTATTTTACACGTCGAGTAGATTTGCTGCCACCTTGGATCTTAAGAGAATTTCCTCTTCATTCGTTGGAAATGTTCCAAGGGAAGACCAGATCCCAAGCTAGCCAATGTCGTTTTTTGATCGGTCCCTGACCGACCAATTCTACAAGTCTAAGGCTTAGTTTCATATTGTTGTATTTTTTATTAAAGGACTTTATTGTTATGCGTAGTTTTGCTGCGTAGTGTTAAAGAAGCAGGTGAGCGTTTGGTAAAGTGACCTAGAAGTAAAGCTGATTAAGAAAATAATCAAATAGTGTTGGGCAAAATCTCAGCTTCAACCATTATTATTTTAGAAGATGGCAAAAACAGACATTTCCCAAAATAATTGTGTTCTAGTTTATAGTATTTAAATATATTTAAATATATTTTATATTTAGTTTGTAATATTACATTAACTTTTTTAAGCTGGTCAAATTGGGAATACTCAGATTAATTGGGGTATACCTAATATGACAAAATTTGGGTCATTAAGTAAAACACCACACCTCTTAACCAGTTATTTTCAAAATGCCTAATCTACCTTTGCTTAATTAACACTAATAATGTGTTTAGGTTAATAAATTTAGTTAGTTAATTAGTTGAATTAAAATTCTCAAATTAGGTATTGTTTGGATTGAACTTATGGATTATGTGTTAAGATTTTTGAGGATTTTTTTTTGTAACGAAAATGAAACCACACTAGCCAAACACTTCTACAAAGGGGATTGCAAAGCTGTTGAGTGGTTTCATACTCAAAATTACAGAAGGAATCAACACTTTCAATTCTGAAAGTATGAAAAGTCGGCAAGGTCGACAAAAAAATACCCTGCCGACTATAAGATTTTCGACATACAGAGAAAGGTGTTACAAATGCATGATTAGTCGGCAAGGTATTAATTTCATAACCTGCCGACTAAACTATAGTCGTCAAGGTATAAGGATGAATACCGTGACGACCCTGTAAATGCTAATTTCACAGATGAAAAGTCGTCACGATAGTCAACATAGGAAGATAACGACTAATACTAGTCGGCAAGGTCGACAAAAAAAATACCCTATCGACTAATACTAGTCGACAAGGTCGACAAAAAAATATCCTGCCGACTAATACTAGTCGGCAAGGTCGATAAAAAAAAAATACCCTGCCGACTTTTGATAAAAATGTGGAATCATAAGGGATTCGAGATTAGGTATGATTTTGTACCCAATCTTAAAAACCGTATGTTTTTCTTTTTTTTTTTGTTTCGTTTTGATTCTACCTTTTTTTTCTTTGATTTCATCATGTATGGTTGGAGTTTTAAAGAGATTTTGAAAATTATTTTTAATAGATTTTAGTTTTAAAGTTGAATTCATAAATTAATAGTTTTTTAGACACCCCTTAGCACATCATTTTGGATGGGTTTAAAATTGGTATACCCCATCAATCTGGGTACACCCCAATTTTGCCAGGTTTTTTAAGCATAATTATTAACCAATCTCATTTCACCAACCAACAAATGATGCTCTAAGGCAGTTGTGCAAGCACAAGGAGTTATGCACGTGCATATGAAGGGTGTTATGAGTAACAAGATTGCATAATACTGCTGACCTATTTAGCTAGCTAATAAGACAGCCAATCGAGGTATTATCGAATTTCTGTTATGCTACCTGCCTAAAGTTCCTTGGTGCTATCTTGAATATTGACGATGCATTTGCCTATTTAGCTAGCTAATAAGCTAGTTGTTGCAAGCATCCCATGTGGCTGTGATTCTGATTCCTATAGGAACCCCTCTTACTCTTAGAAGGTTAACTGATATTTACATGTGAAAACTACTATAACCCCCTATTATATGGGTTCAACATATAGAAGCCCCACAAAATGGATCTTATATTGTCAACTCCATACCATAGAAAAATGCTATTAGTATGCCCAAAATATCGATTTTTTATAATGACGACACTATCCTTTTGAATATATACCAGAGGAATATCAGAAGATACTTTCATTTTTCCATTTTCTTTCTCTCTCATCTCTCTCTCTCGGCTGCAGAGAAAAAAAAATTCTAGGGCTTTTTCAGATTCATTTTCATCTTCTCCTATTAGATGTTCTACTGCAACAACGGTGAAGAAGTTTTGGATAAGAAGATTTGTTTGATGCGATTACAACAAAAAAAGATCAACTGCATCTGAAGATCAGATCATTTGATTTTTATCTCTTTTAATTTCAGAGCTCTGACGATTTTTGGTTGTGTTTCTTCTTCTTCTGATTCTATTGTTTTTGTGGATCTGAATCGATTTGATTCAATAGTTTAACAATTAATCAACGAATTAGTCTCATTCAATGGATTGGACTGATTTTTTCGTTTTGAATCTAGGTACTAACTTGTTAGGAAGCTACTGCATGTTAGGTTTTCGCCGTTCTTTGATTTGTTTTATTAGTTTGATTAGGTTTTGATGTTTGTTTTAATTCACCCTATTCAGATTGGAGAAGAACGCAACAACTGTCCGTGAAAGGTTGCTCTAGATCTATTAGAAGATACGAAGAAAATCGTCATTAACACTTGAATCTGAAGATTCGTCATCAGAAACTATTACTTGATTACGTTCGTTAATCATATATTTTGAAATATAATTTTCAAAAAAGAAAACCTAAAATCTACATTTATTGCTCGAGTTTATGATTGTATCCATTAACAGAGTTTAGATCTGCAACAATCTCATCTTAACCTTTGATTTGAGACTAAAATCTCAAAAAAAAAATTGTGAAAATTTTCCAGAGTTTAGATTTGAAACTCAATCTGTTTTAACTTTTTTTAAAAAAAAAATCAATTATCAGATTTGAAATCAGAACACCTAAGTTTCTATTACCCACCAAATCAATATAAATTTTATTTACTTCTAATTTTTTGATTGAATACGACTATGGGTGAAATGTATATCGACGTTTATCAATGATAACATTGTTAGCTTATAAGGTGGATGAAATCATAACAGGTATTGGTGAAAAGCTAATCTGCTACAGGTGCTTATGAATAGTGATCCTAACTTTAATAAATATTATCAAATTTGATTTTAAACTCACTGTAATTTGTATTTGATTAGTTTGATTTTACTTAAATATAAGGATTACAAAACTGCGATTTTTAGTTTTGACTGTAGTAAGTCTTATTTGTTGTTGTGGTTCAATTAATGGAAGTTAGTGAATGGCCTCTTTTTGTAGAGATTTTCTTTAACCAAGACCGTTTGGACTTTGAGAATATCCCCAAACGAAAGTTATTTAATGATACTTAATTAATTTCTTGTATCTTCAACATTTTGATATATATTGATTAAGAGATAATTATGTAATTTGGATACTTAAATGTTTTGTTCATTTCTATAGAAACAAATAGTTAGTTGTATCCAGAAAAATATTTTTCATGTTTATGTTTCTAAATTAATGCCGCTTACCATGATTTTTTGCGAGTAATCTATTCTGGTATACATTGGCGTTTAAGTATGTTAAATCCTGATTATTCTTCTTTGCCGATCTTAGGTGTTCTATCCATTCCGAGAACAAACGAGAACTTCCGTCTCTTGTATGACGCTTTCGGTTATACTCAATCAAGGATAAATATGCTAAGGTTTGTCTGCCAATTGGATAGGTATATCATGTATACAAAAAATGCAACAAATAATCTCATCCATGAACATTTTCTCTTTGCATTTCAAGCTCTGCCTGCAAGGGTAGGAATGTACATTTTGGAACTAAGGGAATCCAATATATTAACACCTTTGATGGTCGCACAATCTCGAGAACAACAAGATTGTTGATTTTATCAAGTTTGATATTAGTAATATGGTTAATTCTTTTATTGTGGTTCTCCCATTCAGATGCATGTGTATCTTATAATTACACTAGTCAGATGCATGTGAAATTGATTATGGATGGTTGGGTAATCTGTTCTTTTAATCTCATTAAAGTTTATTGCTTGTTATTTTTCAGGTTTCCGGTAACTTCACAAAGGTTGATTGCTTACTTTTGGAGAATAAGTTTGTTATGATTCTAGGTTCAAAAGCTTGTCGTTATTTTTTTATTCAAAATAAATATTGCCTCTATAAGATACTGCATAGGAATAGGTTCTTATTTATTAACATACGTTGGATAAGTCTGGCTTTCGTATCTACATTTATAGGAGATTTGAGGGCCAAAAAGTAGTTGCATAGGATAATTGATGCATATCTTTTAGTTACACAAGCCAAATGAATGTGTAACTTCTAGTTACACATGCATTCTAATTAAATGTGTAACTTCTGGTTACACATACAAGTTGGATGTGTAACTTTTGGTTACATAGATTTTACTTATTTCGCTACTCATTTCGTGGCACATCAAATGGCTTTCTTTATCTTATTATGACAAAATAATTGGATGTATAACTTCTAGTTACACATGTTGGGATATAAAGTCTATATATGTTCTATATAGCAGGTTCTTATTAAAAGGTATATCATGCAGATTGGAATGACAATGTAAGTTATGCTATATGTGGTTGGATTGTGATCTTTAAACTAGAAGAAAATAGTGTTTCAGTGGTTGAATTCTCAACATATGTGATGTTTTTCAGGCAGGATTCTGTTATTTGGTTTGAACAATATGGTTCTAGTGTAATTTATAGAGATTGTTTAATGCATGACAGGAGATTGATGTATAGAAGTTCCTGGATCAAGACCTATGTGGTAGTGCACTGGAGCAATTCAGGTGTGAAGTAAGCTCTTTCAGGTATTGATCTCTATATGCATAGTTAGGTGATCACTTACGAATTAGGTGTAAGACATTAGAGTCTTAGACATTTCTTTGCATTATAAAAACATGTGTGCATCCGCACATTAGTTTAGATGTATCCAAACATAAAAACTTTGAATTATAAACACTGAGGTCTTTGAACCATGTTAGTTTGATGCTCAGATGGAATTTTTGTCAGAGATGCACAATTAGACTTAATAATTGCTGAGTACACTGGTCATATGTACGTGTAACTCCTAGTTACACATTCTATATGCATGTGTAACTTCTCCTTACACTAGACAGATGCATGTGTAACTTCTAGTTACACAAGTTAGATGCTTGTGTAACTCCTTGTTACACATGCTAAAATGAAAAAAACCTTATAACCAAAAAATTACACATGCTAGGTATCCAACTCATATGCATGTGTAACTGTCAATTACACATGCTAAGATAAGTTATCATGTGCCTTTTTATGTAATCTTTGTTCTATAATTTTGTCTTGCAATTATTCTATAATTTTTTTTCTTTATTTTTTGTCCATCCAACTTAATTCCATGGATGTTTATTCTTGTTTCCAGATGTGCAAATATATTGGAATCGAGAAAGACAAAAAAAGGAAGGAAATATTTCTATTATAGGATATAGTGGATTATTTCTAGGATTTCTCTTTCCGTATCTCGTGTTTTAATTCATTTATTGTGTTCAAACAACCAATTACTATGATTGTAGTATTTGATGAACGGAAAAATTATTGTAAATGAAGATTAAAGTAATACATGTATTTTATGATGAATAACTTGTAGATAACCTTATGTATAACATGTGCAATAAAAAGTTACACTTGCATACGCATGTGTAACTTGTAGATACACATGCCATACGCATGTGTAACTTCTGCATACACATGTGTAACTACAGAGTACACATCTATGTACAAGTGTAACTTTGCATTACACGTTTTATATGAATGTGTAACTTCTGGATACACATGTCATATGCATGTGTAAGTTCTGTGTGCACATCCATATGTTGGTAGTGGTTGGTAGTGGTGGCGGTTGGTGGTGGTCGGAGGTGGCTGGCGGTGGTGATCGGAGGTGGTTTGACTGGCGGTGGTGGTCGGAAGTGGTTTGACTGGCGGTGGTTGGAGGTGGTCGGAGGTGGTTGGTGGCGGTGGCGGTCGGAGGTGGTTAACGGTGGTTGTGGTGGTCGGAGGTGGTTGGAACATCATCACATAATATTTTAATAATTTTGGGCCTAAATTTAAATTTTATTTAATTATGGGCTTGACAATATGCATAAGGGTATCAAGGTCTTTTAATAATTTGGGGCCTTGATTTGAACTTCTTTTAATTAAGGGCCTGATATTATGGGTTATCCATGAGTGGGGCCTTAGCCTAATTTTCCCACTTTTTACATTTAAAAATTTCTACGCGCTGTTTGCTAGTTCTTGCAAAGTTAATAATAGTAGTCAAGCAAGGCAAACAAGATTAAGGGAAACAATACTTAGCCTTATAATTGAAGTCTTGGCTTTTCTCTAGATCTACATGCATGATGCATTCATTATCAAACTTTCAATTTTTTAAGTTCGTCACATTCTATGGGCGTCCTAAGGAGGAGGATTTGTTAAACCCAAATCTTCCTTCTACTGATCAAGAATAATGCAGCTCACAATAACAAAGAAAATACTTTAAACGTAAACTCAAGAACAAAGTTGAAGTCAAGAATTATATTAAGAAATCGTACTGATGCTTACAAAACTCAATGACTCAAAGACTCTATTTATACTAAACCAAACCGTGTAAAACAGACTTCCAAAAATACTAAACTTCCTAACACAGATATACGTACTAAGAAAGTAAAATAAAGACTTCTTACTCAAGCAAAAACCTTGGAACATTCTAGTTCCTTCTAGAATAAAAACTGCACTTTCCTGTTATAGTTTAAACACCTCAGAGTCTTGATTGAACTCACTTTCTAACAGCCTCCCTCAATCCAAGACTCTGTAATCTTGTCATTCCCAGTATTGTTCTTAGATTGATGAAGGTCTCAGCTTTCAAATCTTTTATGAAAATATCAACAACTTGATCTTCACTTCGACAGAAACTCATAATAATCTCTTCATTTGTTACTAGCTCACGAATATAATGATACTTAATATCAATATGTTTGCTTCTTCCATGAAAAAATGGATTCTTGGTTAATGCAATAGTTGAGTTGTTGTCACACACAATCTTTGTAGGAGCTAGCTGTTTATGACTTAAGAAGTCTAACATCCTTCTTAACCATATTGTATGAGTAGCACAAGAAGCTCCAGCCATATACTCAGCTTCAGCTGTTAAAAGAGCAATCACTTGTTTCTTTTTAGATGACCAACTAAAAAATCTTGATCCAATGTGAAACCCATAGCCTGATGTACTTCTTATGTCCCCAACATCTCCAGCCCAGTCACTATCTGTGTGACCAACTAATTCAGATTCTTCTGATGATGTAAAAAACATTCCTAAATCAATGGTGCCACTGAGATAACGCAGTATCCGTTTTGCTGCTTGCAAATGAGACTGTCTTGGAGCTTCCATGAAACAACTAATTATTCCAACTCCATGCACAATATCTAGCCTTGTAGCTGTGAGATACCTGAGACTACCAACTAACCTTTTATACAAAGTTGGATCAACAAGTTCTCCTCCTCCTTCTTTTACTAATTTGAATCTACCTTCCACTGGAGTTAGAATTGGCTTGCAATTGCTCATGTTAAAACGTTTCAAGATATTCTTTGCATATTTTTGTTGAGAAACAAAAATTCCATCATCAGTCTGTAAGACTTTCAGTCCAAGAAAATAAGACATTTTTCCTAAATCTGTCATTTCAAATTGCTTGATCATGGCCTCCCTGAATTCATCAATCATTTGCATATTGTTCCCTGTGAATATGAGATCATCCACATATAGACAAACAATGAGAAAATCATCTTCACATCCAAATTTCACATATAGAGTGTGCTGCTCATATGGACATTTCTCAAATCCAGTATCCATAAAATATTCATCAATTCTTGTGTACCATGCTCTTGGTGCTTGCTTCAAACCATAAAGAGCTTTCTTAAGTTTGTACACTTTATCTTCTTTTCCTTCTACAACATATCCAGTAGGTTGATCTACATAAACTTCTTCCTCAAGAATTCCATTTAAGAAAGCAGATTTCACATCCATTTGAAAGATTTTCCACTTATACCGTGCTGCCAATGCAATAATAATTCTCACAGTATCATGCCTAGCTACATGAGCAAATACTTCAAAATAATCAATACCTAGTTGTTGTTTATAAACCTTAACTACCAACCTTGCTTTCAGTCTTTCAACTTCTCCATTAGATCTGAATTTAGTCTTAAAAACCCATTTAACTCCTATTGCCTTCTTGCCTTCAGGAAGTATTGTAAGTTCCCATGTGTTGTTCCTTTCTATTGCACTAATATCTTCATTCATAGTATGTATCCACCCTTGATCTTGTGAAGATTTATCATAAGTCACAGGATCACAGTCTCCAAAAAGTGCAAAATTGATTATTTCTTCATCAATACTATCACTATCTCTGTTAAGAACATAGTCTTGTAATCGTGTTGGTAATACACGATTTCTTGTTGGTCTTGTTATTCTTTCTTGAGATTCAGCAGCGGATGTGGTAGATTGTGTTGAAGTTGGAAACACAACTTCAGTTTCTTTTGGTGGGTCAGCTTGTGTATTTTCTTCTTGAATATCAACTGAAATTGTTGTTTCTGTTGGTGATGCAGCTTTCTCATTCCAATTCCATTGGCCTTGTTCATCAAAAATCACATCACGACTCACAATTGTCTTCTTTGTTTCAGGATTATACAACTTATATCCTTATGTTGCACTGCTATACCCAACAAAAATGCATTTTTCACTTTTGTCATCAAGTTTTCTTCTTATCTGATCTGGAATATGTGAATAAGCTATGCATCCAAACACTTTCAAGTGTCTAATACTTGGCTTTCTTCCTGTCCATTTTTCTTCTGGAGTTTTTCCAAGTACACTACTAGTTGGACACCTATTCAATATGTATATAGCACATGAAACTGCTTCTCCCCAAAATTCTTTAGGTAATCCTTTAGCTCTTCTCATAGTTCTAACCATTTCCATGATAGTTCTATTCTTTCTTTCTGCTACACCATTTTGTTGTGGTGTATATCTTGCTGTAACCTGATGTTCAATTCCATTCTCTTCTAGAAAGTTATCAACTGCAATATACTCAGTGCCTCTATCTGTTCTTAGCACTTTAATGTGTTTTCCAGCTTGATTTTCAACAAAAGCTTTAAACTTCTTAAAGTTTTCAAAAGCATCACTTTTGTGTTTCATCAAGTAAACCCATCCTTTTCTACTAAAATCATCAATAAAAGTTGTAAAATACATGTTACCACCTCTAGAGAATTCTTCTATTGGTCCACACAAATCAGAATGAATTAATCCCAAAGGCTCTTCAGATCTTACAGATTTCCCTGTTGGAAAAGGCTCTCTATGCTGTTTTCCAAAAATGCAGTCTTCACACTTGTCTTTAGGAAGAACAATATTTGGTAGACCTGAAACCATCTACTTGTTCTCAAGCAATTACAAACTTTCAAAATTTACATGTCCCATCCTCATATGCCACATCTTAGTATCATCATTCGTAGAAGAACTGTAGCATTGTTCTTCATTATAATTGATATCAATGGAAACAAACGATTTTTAGTCATTTATAATTTTGCAATGAGTTTCTTTCTTCTATCACGTATTGTACAAATACCTCCTTCAATATGCATTGAGTATCCTCTTTCAGAAAGTTGTCCCATACTAAGAAAGTTTTGACGCAATCCTGGCACATAAAATACATCTGTTATGTAAGCTTGAGAATCATTCTTCAAGATGATTGCAATTCTTCCTTTTCCCATTACTGGTACTAAAGCGTTGTTACCAAACTTCACATATGTTCTTATTGATTCATCTAGATCAACAAATAACTCTTTCAAACCACTCATGTTATTACTGCAACTAGTATCTAGAAACCATTTATGATGTGCTTGTTCTTCACTAGGATGACAGGCCATCAATAAAACTTCAGATTCTTCTTCTACCAAATTTACCTTGTTATCAGCTCCATCTTGCTTAGAAAACTGTTTAGTAGAATTACATTCAGTAGAGAAGTGACCTAATTTACCACACTCCCAACAATGAATCTTTGATTTGTCGAGATTTTTCTTGTATTTTCCTTTCCCTTGAGATGGATTTAATTTACCTTGAGATGAATTAAATCTTCCTTGAGTTTTAGTTGAGTTAAAATGTTGTCTATTCCAATTTGTTTGACTCTGAAGTGCTTCTTCAACTGGTCGAATAGATGATTTCTTAAGCATTCTATGCTCATAAGCTTGCAAAGAGCCCAAAACTTCATCAATGCTCATATCAAAAATTGTATTACACTCTTCAATTGCAGTTACTTTTGACTCAAACTTTTCAGGTAAACTGCGCAATATCTTCTCTATAATTGCAGTGTCTTCAATTGTATCTCCATTAGCTTTCATCTCATTAACAAGAATTAATGCTTTAGAGAAAAAATCTGATATTAACTCGGCTGAATCCATCTGCAAAAGCTCATACTTTCTTCTTAAAGTTTGCAAACGTACCTTTTTCACCTTATCAGAACCTTTATAGTAGCTTGTTAAAGAATCCCAATCTTTTTTAACTTCTTTGATATACACAACTCTATCCATGATAGATTCATGGATTCCTTGATGGAGTATATACGTCGCCTTTGAATTCTTTTTCCTATTATCAGCTAGAGCAGTTGTTTCTTCTGCAGTAAGAACAGTTGCTGCAGCTGGTTCTTCATATCCTGTATTCACAACATCCCAAACTTCTTGAAACGTAAAAATATTTTCCATCTGTATTTTCCAATGCTCAAAATTCTTGCCATTAAAGATTGGTACCTTAATCGAACTCATGTTGGATGTCATCTTCTTAACAACCCTAACAACCCACGATCTTGTGGCTCTCGATGCCAATTGTTAAACCCAAATCTTCCTTCTACTGATCAAGAATAATGCAGCTCACAATAACAGAGAAAATACTATAAACGTAAACTCAAGAACAAAGTTGAAGTCAAGAATTCTATTAAGAAATCGTACCGATTCTTACAAAACTCAATGACTCAAAGAATCTATTTATACTAAACCAAACCGTGTAAAACAGACTTCCAAAAATATTAAACTTCCTAACAAAGATATACGTACTAAGCAAGTAAAATAAAGACTTCTTACTCAATCAAAAACCTATGGAACATTCTAGTTCCTTCTAGAATAAAAACTGCACTTTCCTGTTATAGGTTAAACACCTTAGAGTCTTGACTGAACTCACTTTCTAACAGGATTTGAGGCTAATTTGTATTACATGTGTTGCGGCTGTAACAATAAAAAACACTCAAAGAAGATGTGAAGATGTTAGAATTAAAATTTCTGGAAGGTAAATAAACACTCAAATAGACAGCAAACAGAAGACAGAGTCAAGTGTTCAACACGCTGTCCTTAACACAATATTTGACCGGTACGCCTCAAGAATGAGTGATGCTTATACCCTGTGGTCAAGTTGTATCCAGGATAAAACTGCCTGATACAAGTATTGTTAGCACTACAATATTTTCCCACTCATACGACTTAACATCAAAGCACGAAAGAAAAGACCACATAGAGGGAGAGAGACGAAAAAAAGAGGATAATAGCTCTTCTGGACACAAAGAGAAATGAAGAAGAAGAGTTCTTTTTATAGGCGAACAGAGGAGGTGAAATCAATGCACATTAATGTACGAAATAATTCTGCATGCGAAATAATGCTGTCAAGATGTCGACATAATTCAGTCATTAAACAGTCAAAAAACGGTAAGAAATGTCGACATCCATGCAAATAAATTCGTTAGAAAATTTGTTTTTATTAAGAGAATAAATTCGCCCAGGTCACACGCCCCCCACATTTAAGAAATAATTTATTTTGATTTTCAAAACGTTTTAGGAAATAATTCAAATTAATTATGTCCAAAAATGATAAGTCTTGGTTGACCAGTCAGTGACGGAGGCCCGAGCCCGAGCCATACGCCCAGGCCTTAGTGGCGACAAAAATATTTCGCCCCACCCGTTCCACCCACATTGTTTTACTAACTATCCATAATGGAATAACTATATAGTGGACTAACTATCTAGTTATACCCAATGTGAGACTTTCATTCACTCATATGAAAATGAGTAAGTGCCCTTAGAGACCCAGGGTCCTAAGTTCCATTCCCACCAATACTATAAAACAAAACAATAAACTCATTTTCTCCAACAATCCCCCACATGAAAGAAATACCGACAAAATCAGAAAACGGAAAGCGAGAAATACCACTTAGGCAAGAGGTGTCCATGAGGTCTTGAACCTTTGCTTAGTGAGAAATTGTCGGAACTACTTGATGGACAGTGAAAGCGATGTCTTGAACTGCCATCGTTTGGTGTAGTCCGCGATAATAACCACGCGTGATATCTCTCTAGGTGTGGTCAAGTTCGTGTCGTTGTGTCCTTTTTGGCTCTGGACAAATCCCGTTTCTCAGAATGCTCTAGAGAATCATCTCTATTCTCATAGGAAACGACCCACTTCCACATTCATATAGGTGAGTTCCATCAAGAGTGTTTACTTCTACACCCCACTTTAATCTTAAATTGAAACTATAGAACTCATTAAGACTTAGTTTAAAGTCATCCTTCTCATGCAGTCACACTATCACGTCTACACCATAGGGAAGGGGCAGAGAATAAAATTCTCTGATAGTGTTTACCTTGACCCACCACAAATTAGTTTCTCATTCAAAACCTTGATCTTGGGATCTCCAGTCACCAATGTTGAGTATTCTTCATGGCAAGTTTATTTAATGAGCCTAAGTCACATCCCCTTAGATGCATTATTAACTATCTCCTTGGACAAACCTTTCGTAAAAGGGTCTGTGATATTCTCCTTGGACATGACCCAATCAATGGAAATAACTCCTTTTGAGATTAGTTGTTTTAGGGTATCGTGTCTTCTTTTTATATGTATAGACTTCCCATTATAGTAGCTGTTTTTAGCTTTGGCTATGGAAGATTGATTATCACAATGTATAGATATAGCTGGCACAGGCCTATGCCAGATAAGAATGTCTTCCAAAAAGCATCTTAGCCACGCGGCTTCCTCTCCTGCTTTATCTAACGCAATAAACTCAGATTCCATAGTGGATCGAGCTATGCAGGTCTGTTTGGAACTCTTCCAAGAAACATCCCCACCCGCTAGAGTGAAAACATATCCACTCGTAGACTTGGACTCCTCTGAGTCTGATATCCAGTTTGCATCACAAAATCCCTCAAGGACGGAAAGATACCTTTCATAATTCAAACAAAAGGTCAAAGTGTATTTCGAATACCTCAACACTCTAAAAAATGCATCCCAATGTTCCTGCCCTGGATTACAAGTATACCTACTTAACCTACTCACATCATAAGAAATGTCTGGCCTAGTACAGTTCATCAAATACATCAGACTTCATATAACTCGAGAGTATTCAAGTTGTGATACTCCATTACCCCTATTCTTTTTGAGTTTACAACAAGGATCATACGGAGTATAAGCAGGTTTACAATCAAAATGATTGAATTTTCTAAGCAGAGATTCAACATAATGAGATTGACTAAGACTATAACCGTTATAATTTCTTCTAATTTTCATCCCTAAGATTACATCTGCGGGGCCTAAGTCTTTCATGTCAAAGTTCTCATTCAGCATGCTCTTAATGGAATTAATTACATCCATGTTTGTACCAAGTATAAGCATATCGTTAACATACAAGCATACAATCACACAGGCATCATTCACAAGTTTAGTATAGACACACTTGTCAGATTCATTGATTTTAAAACCACTAGAAAACATTACATGATCAAATTTTTCATGCCATTTTTTAGGTGCTTGTTTCAATCCATACAAAGATTTTTTCAGTTTACAAACTTTGTTTTCACAACCTTTCACTACAAAGCCCTCAGGTTGTTACATGTAAATTTCTTCATCTAATTCACCATGTAGAAAAGTTGTTTTTACATCCATTTGATGTATCTCTAGGTTATGAACCGCAGCTATGGCAATTAACATCCTAATGGAAGTAATTCTCGTAACGGGTGAGTAAGTATCAAAGAAGTCTACACCTTCCTTTTGTTTGTAGCCTTTAACTACTAACCTAGCCTTGTATTTTTGAATAGTTCCATATATGTTACGCTTCCTCCTGAAGATCCATTTACATCCTATGGCCTTACACCCTGGAGGTAAATCTACTATCTCCCATGTATCATTCTCTTTGATGGATTCCATTTCACTAATACTGGACTCTTTCCACCATGGAGCTTCCGGTGAAGTCATGGCTTCGCTATAAGTCTGAGGATCATACTCTGCTAGTGTTACGAAGTCAGGTCCAAAGGAGGTTTTGGTTCTAGCCCTTTTACTTCTCCTAGGATCAGTTTCTACTTCATCTTCCTCTAAAGGTAAAGTTTGACTGGTTTAAGGGACATCTAGGGGATCAACACCTCTCTTGCGAGAGTCAGTTTTTAAAGGAAAAACATTTTCAAAAAACACAGCATCCCTAGACTCCATAATAGTATTCACACCAATTTCAGATAATCAGAACTCACAACCATGAACCTATATGAAGGTGTATGATCGGGATACCCTATGAAGACACAGTCAACAGTTTTGGGTCCTATCTTGGTTGCTTTAGGTTTAGGGATCTGAAACTTAGCCAAATACCCCCACACTTTGAAGTATGCTAAAGAAGGTTGTCTACCTTTCCACAATTCATATGGAGTTTTATCTGATCCTTTAAAAGGTACTCTGTTCAGGATGTAGCAGGCTGAGAGGAAAGCTTCCCCCCACAAGTTCGAAGGTAATCCTGAACTAATTAACATGGAATTCATCATCTCCTTAAGGGTACGGTTCTTACGTTCAGCTACACCATTTGACTGAGGTGAATAAGGAGGGGTAACCTCGTGTATTATGCCATGTTCTACACAGAGATCTCCTATAGGAGTTATGTACTCACCACCACGGTCAGACCTAATGGTTTTAATGGTAGTATTCAATTGGTTTTCAACTTCTAATTTATACCTCTTAAAGGCTTCTAAGGCATCATCCTTACCTATAAGCAAATAAATACGACAGTACCTAGTACAATCGTCTATAAAGGTAACAAACCATTTCTTACCACCTCTAGTTTGAACCGATTTCATGTCAAATAGGTCTGAATGAATTAATTCTAAGGGTTTAGAATTTCTGTGAACATTTTTGCTAAAAGGTTTTCTAGCATACTTTGATTCTACGCATATTTCACATTTGTGTTCCTTTTCCAAACTAAATTTGGGTATGCAGCCTGCATGAGCTATTTTAAGCATTGACTTATAATTAACATGTCCAAGTCTACCATGCCAAACATTCAAAGACTCACAAACATAAGCAGGAGAATCATTCTTATTCATAATAGCAGAGTTTACATTAAGCTTATACAGACCCTCAGTCTTATAACCCTTCCCCACATAATCCTTACCCTTAGTTACAACACATTTCCCAGATTCTATTATAATTTTAAAACCCTTATCATCTAAAATAACACAAGAAACAAGATTTTTGCAGATGTCCGGAACATGAAGAACTTCATTCAATGTGAGAGTCTTGCCAGAAGTGAGTTTGAGCCCAACTTTTCCTTTTCCTACAACCGCAGCTGCAGATGAGTTACCCATATAGAGTTTTTCTCCTTCCCCTACCTTATTATAGGAGGTGAACATATCTATGTTTCCACAGACATGTTTGGTAGCACCAGAGTCTACCCACCAGTCTCTCACATTTGTTACCAAATTGACTTCAGACACCGTGCCAGAAAATTCATCTTTGTTGTTTTCAACCAAATTAGCATTATGTTTCTTTTTAAGGTCCTTACGGTTTCTACAGTGAACCGCCATATGTCCAGGATTACCACAAGCATAACAATCACCCTTCATTTTATTAATTCTAGATTTGGGTTTCTGAAACATACCTTTCTTGCCGGGAGGTTTCTTGGAGTTGTTTCTGTTCTTAACAGCATTGGAACCTTTGTGTTCAGTCACATGAGCTTTTTTAGACATGTCCCTTGCAGAAGAAACATTTTTGTCCTTGGCGCACAACAATTCTTCTACTTGAATCTTCTTACCCAAATCAACCATAGTAAACTCAGCAGTTTCATGTCTCAGTTTTTTCTTGTAGTCGGACCAGGAAGAAGGAAATTTCTCGATGACAGTAGACACTTGAAAAGTTTCATCAATCACCATACCTTCCGCAATAATTTCATTCATAATTTGCTGGAGTTCAAGGAATTGATCAACCACAGATTTTTCATTCACCATTTTATACTCATAAAGCCTAGCTACCAAGAATTTCTTACTTCCAGCAGTTTCAGCTTGGTATTTTGCCTCCAAAGCAGCCCATAAATCAAAAGCATTAAAGTTCTCTTTTTCAATGTAGAAGTCATACAGAGCATCTTCCAAACAGTTCAGAATATGATTTTTGGCCATATAGTTCTGCCTAACCCAATCCTCCAACTCAAGTTCACGTCCCATATCCTTCAAACCCTCATCATAAGGAACCAAAACATAATGATCTAGCTCATGAAAACTCAGAAAAAATAACATCTTCGATTTCCATCTTTTGAAATCTTTCCCAGAAAATTTTGCTGGCTTTTCAACATCGTTCTTACCCATTGTTACAGACAGAAATAAACTATTGTGTTAAGATTGTTGCGGCTGTAACAATAAAAAACACTCAAAGAAGATGTGAAGATGTTAGAATTTAAATTTCTGGAAGGTAAATAAACACTCAAATGGACAGCAAAAAGAAGACAGAGTCACGTGTTCAACACGCTGTCCTTAACACAATAATTGACCGGTACGCCTCAAGAATGAGTGATGCTTATACCCTGTGGTCAAGTTGTATCCAGGATAAAACTGTCTGATACAAGTATTGTTAACACTACAATACTTGCCCACTCATACGAACTTAACAGCAAAGCACGGAAGAAAAGAAAAGACCACACAGAGGGAGAGAGACGAAAATAAGAGGATAATAGCTCTTCTGGACACAAAGAGAAATGAAGAAGAGTTCTTTTTATAGGCGAACAGAGGAGGTGAAATCAATGCACATTAATGTGCGAAATAATTCTGCATGCGAAATAATGCTGTCAAGATGTCGACATAATTCTGTCATCAAACAGTCAAAAAACGATAAGAAATGTCGACATCCATGCAAATAAATTCGTTAGAAAATTTGTTTTCGTTAAGAGAATAAATTCGCCCAGGTCACACGCCCCCCACATTTAAGAAATAATTTATTTTGATTTTCAAAACGTTTTAGGAAATAATTCAAATTAATTATGTCCAAAAATGATAAGTCTTGGTTGACCAGTCAGTGACGGAGGCCCGATCCAGAGCCATACGCCCAGGCCTTAGTGGCGAAAAAAATATTTCCCCCCACCCGTTCCACCTACATTGTTTTACTAACTATCCATAATGGAATAGCTATATAGTGGACTAACTATCTAGTTATACCCAATGTGGGACTTTCATTCACTCATATGAAAATGAATAAGTGCCCTTAGAGACCCAAGTTCCTAAGTTCCATTCCCACCAAGACTATAAAACAAAACAATAAACTCATTTTCTCCAAAAATCCCCCACATGAATGAAATACCGACAAAATCAGAAAAAGGAAAGCGAGAAATACCATTTAGGCAAGAGGTGTCCATGAGGTCTTGAACCTTTGCTTAGTGAGAAATTGTCGGAACTACTTGATGGACAGTGTACACAATGTCTTGAACTGCCATCGTTTGGTGTAGTCCGCGATAATAACCACACGTGATATCTCTCTAGGTGTGGATGGTGGATTTTCGACAAGGGATAAAATCGTGAACTCATAATTATACGAAGCTCTGATCCAGCAATCGACGTGAGTGTTTGATGAGTGCTAAAAAGTGCATATTTATATATATTTTTCTTGGCAATTAACTCATCTTTTGTGCTCTAATTCTCCATTTTAACCCATATTCTGTATTTTCATTGTTTTCAAGAATAAATATTTTTATTAATTAATTTTGCATTTTTAGGTACCAAATAAAGTTTGGATGAATTGCGGGGCGGAAAAGAGCAGAAAAGTGGTGGAAGCCAAGAGGAATCACACAAGGAAGCCGCGAAGAATGTTGTGCGCAAGACCAAAAGGCTAGAATTGGGCTTGAAGAGGAAGAATTGTTCTTAAAGAAGATATGGGCTTGGCATACCCAAGGCCCAAACCCCTCACCCAAACCCATTTCCAATATCCATACCCGCCTTCATCTTCAGCCGTCAGATTGGATCATCTCAGCATCCTACGGTCGCCTCATCGTCGTGCATCAAAATCTGAAGATCCTGCTTCACACTACAGCACCTAACTCTAATCTGCGCCGTTAATTTTGATGTATTACACATCCAACGGTCGCTAAAAGCTCCCTTCTATCTCTCCGTTAGATCAATCTATCATTTCCGCATCCCACGGCTCAGCTTCGCGAATCATCGAGACTTGATGCAACCGCTCAACACCCAAGTACCTAATACCTATACCCATCAACCAAACACTCCCCTCCTTCTTCTCCATCGACTTCACCTCCCTCACCTCCGTCTGCAACTCACCTTCACCACCAACTCCGCCAACTCCACTTCCTCAACCACCACAATCAACCACCAAAAGACATCATGGCTATCCCTCACCGAAACCCATCATTCCCCTAAACTTCTAGCCATCTATTCTCTCGATTTCTTCCCTGATTTCTCTCTGAAACCCTAGGTAAGAAATCAATAGAATAGGTCGAGTTAGAAAAGCAATTGGAAGGCATGGAGAGGAGAAGGAGAGTCCGAAGAAGAATGGGTCGACGTACAGAAGCCATTATCAAAGATTAGGTAAACTGAATTTCAATTTTCAGAAACCCTAATTTACTGTTTTGGGGGTTTTGCTTGTAAAGTGTAATTGAGTATAAATAAATGCTTTGGGATGTTGTAATGGGCATGCCTGGACTAGCCAGTGCTTCACCCAAGAGGACTGGAATAGCCAGTGCCTCAAAGGTTAGTTTTTATTTTAAATGATGTTGTGCATTTCAATTGTTTTTATCCTATCCATGCTTTGATCTTGTTGTGCTTGAATTGTCTAGGATTGAATATCCTTATAGGTTGTTAAAACACTAAGCAAGCTTCTCTGCGGGTAGTTGCAGTGTGAGAGACCCAACTATCACAAGGATTAGAATTCATCTTAGTGCCTTTAGCCTCCTTTCTAGACCAACCCTTAGATGAACAGCCGGCTTTGAACCGCAATTGTCATCTAGTTATTCAGAAATCCTAGAAGCTGACTGATAACTAACAAGGGACAAGAACATAGCTGGAGGACCTGCCTTTGTTTCTTTATCACTGCCCTTGGCTCACAGCCTTGGTTTGTTTATCTTTGTTTCAATGTTTCTTATTCACTGCCACTGAATTTCACTTTCTTTGTTCTCTGTCACTGTTACCTCATTGCTTTAGTTACTGCCTTGTTAATTTAGATAACTTGCTTCATTACTTCAATTCACACCCAAGTCTCTGTGGTTCGACCCTGCCTTGCACACTCACTACAACAGACCCTGTGCACTTGCAGGTATCATTTCTGTGACTCTTTTAGAGAGCCACCAAGTTTTTGGCGTCGTTGCCGGGGACTGGCGCTGTGTAGTTGAAAAAAAAAATATATATTTTGCTCTTGCTTTTCTGTTTTCAACCTGTTGTAACTTAGTGTAACTTAGCTGCTGTGTAGTGTAACTTAGTTGTAACTTAGTGTAACTTAGTTGTAATTAGCATCATCACCTGCATCATCTGCATTTTAGCTGTAACTTATTGCATCATTGCATCATTCACTGCATCTGCATAACCTTGCATCTGCATCATTAGCATATCTCATCTTGCATACCTTGCATCATTGCATCATCTGCATCTGCATCATTGCATTATTGCACATCTCCATTTTGTTTCAGCTCCACCTGCATCTCATGCTGTAGCTGTAAAAGTAGCTCATAGTCATTGTCATCTTGAATGCCTGAATCTGCATGCTGTGAATGTGAAGTGGTGTTGTCAGCTTGTCAGCCTGAAATTTGGTGCTGAAATTTGCCTGAGTTGTGTTGGATATGCTGATGTCATCTTGAAATTAGTTCCAAACTGTGAGAACTAACTCTTCTCTTTTGAGCCAACAGGTGCTGCTACAGCCAGCCTCTGGTGCTGCTGCTGGTGCTCTTGTGCTTGCTGCGTCACTCTTTGCTGTTGCATCTTCTTTCCTTCAACTTTCTTGCTTGTGCACTAAGTGCATTGCTTTTGCTCTTCTCTGCACTGTTGAATTCTCCTACTTGCTGTTGCTGCTCTGCTGCGCTTGCTGCTGCTGTGCAATTGTTGCTTTGAACCAGGCTCTTGCACTGAATTGTAGCTGCTGGCTAGCCCTTGCTTGCTAGCTAGCTAGCTGAATCTGCCCCTGGTGCTGCCTTAAATCCCCTGATGCTGGTGCAAAGCCCTGAACTGGTGAAGCTGCTGAGCCTTGATTGATGGTGAAGCTGCTACCTGCTGTTGCAAAGCCCTTGCTTGCTTGCTTTTTCATATTTGGGCTTCACCATTTTGAACCTGAACTGGTGCCCCTGCTGTTGCTGAAGCAGTTGCCCCTCCTGGTGCTGCTGCTGCTTTCACTGCCTCTGCTGTTGCTGGTGAACTGGTGGAACTGAGGCTGTTACTTTCCCCTGTTGCTGCCTGTTGCTGCTAACTGCTGCTGCCTTCTGCACCTGTTGCTGTGCTGCTAAGGCTGAAACTTGCTGAACCAAAGTTGCAGCTAGAACCCAAGCCAAACTGGTCTGTAATACAAGCCAAAGAAGAAAGACCAAAGCCCAACTGGGCTTCAACAAGAGCTTAGGATGATCAAAAGCCCAACTGGGCTTTTGCAACCAAACTGAACAGCTGGGTTGTGCTTCACAGGTAAGCCTAAACCCATTAAAAGAACCCAAACTGTGGGCTTCCATTTTTCTTGTGGGCTTGTAATATTAAACCCAACATTTGGGCTTATATTTTCTGTTGGGTTTGTAATTAATTTCTTGTGGGCTTGTTTGTTTAATTTCTTGTGGGCTTGTGGTTTTAGATTGATTTGGGCCTGTTGTTTTAATTAAAAAAAAACTGAACTTTTGAAGTTGGGCCTCATATTTTAGTTAGTAGCTAGCCAAAGCCCAACTGAATTTCTGGGACTGTGGGCTTAACATCCTTTTGAAAACTAAACATTTGCACTGTGGGCTTGACCCAAAAACATAAAACGTTTTCAAAGCCCAGTTGGGCCTCGACCTTTGGCTATTTAAGAGCCCAAATTTCAAATTGTTACCTGGGCTTGTTTCTGAACTGTGGGCCTGAACCAAACTTCGAGTGGGCCAAAATTCCAAAAACCAACAGTGAGCTTTACTCACCAGCAGTGGGCCTGTTTTTTTTCAAAAACGTAGCTGGGCTTCGCAAAACCCAACAGTGGGCTTGGTCTCCTTATCCCATTAAAAACCAAAAATTTTCTTTTTCCCTATAAAACCAAATTTTAATCCAGCAACCCATTAAAACCAAAAGGCCTTGCTCCCGATTTTAAAACCAAATTTTTCTTTTCAAAACCCATTAAAAACCAAATGTCTCCCGACAAAATCAAATTTTTCCCAAAAAGTCCAATCCCATTAAAAACCAAATTTTCTTGTATATAATCCAGTAGATAAAATTTCTTAAAATCTTATGTTTCTTTTGTACATATTTTACTAATCCAATATGATCTCGGCTGACATATGTTGGATTCTTGCCTTGAATAACGGAGTTCTAATATTGCTTTCGCCGAAATCGGGTATTCTCTTTCCTTTTTCTCTACTCAGCATAATCCTCTTAGTATGTTATAATTCTTTTCATATTTTGAAACATTGAGGAAAATGTTTAGTTTAGGTTTGGGGGTGAAAAGTAGATACTTTGATAACATGCTATAATCGAAAAATAGAACTCCTTCCTTTTTGAAAAAAAAAAAAAATAATAATAATAAAAAAAAAAATCATAAAAATGGAGCTCATTTACCTTGAAATGTTGACTCTTGTGCAAATATGTAAATTTTAGGAGTCTTAGTCTAGATATTTAGGCACCCTGATTCTAGCACAATTCACATGTGATAAGAAACTTGCACGCGCACGATCTACCAATACATGTATAGCCTCGATCTTCAAGGTGTTTGATAGGAAGTTAGATTGCTAATCACTTTAGAATACTGAATGAGACTTGACTAGCTTGTTCTTTGGTTGGCTGGGATAGAAGTTGGAGGATACGTTAAGAAAAGCAACCATAGAATTTGACCGGATGCATTCGATAAAGGCCACCTCTTTCTAAGAGTCATGTAATTATGTTTTTCTTTTTGTTCATGTATCAAAAGTGTCACTATGTTGTAAAGACCAAAGTTATTTATTCAAAAAAAAAAAATCAGAAAAATCAGAAAAATTCAGAAAAATCAAAAAAAAATATCAGAAAAAAAAAACAAAAAATCAAGTATTTATTTATTCCATGTTTTGTCATGTTAAAGACAATAGTTGTCTCTTGTTCCAAAAATAAAAGAGAGTAATCAATGTAAATAAGAGTCATGTAAAGAGTCATCTTTTTGTTGTAAATAGTCTTGTAATAAGCAAGGAGGGTGCAGCCATCGATGTATAACGCGGGTAAACTGAAATATCACCAACTCATTGGGTGAACATTCACAATTCTCGTAAAGCCGGACAGCTAGCTTGGCTTAGAATTCGGTTCTTAGCCTAAAAACTATCTCTTGGTGATTAGTAGTCATAACTTCAGGTCATTCTAGAAACATGTGTAGATACACTTTACACTCTTATCACGTGTCTTTAGTTGTTATCAGTGCTAGGATTGTGCCTTTGATAGCTATATTGACATCTCCATTTTGCTGTGAGCTTCTATTGTCTTGCACATGTCACATTTGATGGAATATGAGCTTATATTTTGTCCTAGAACTTTGTAGGTACGTTCTAAGCAAACCTTCACGAGACTTCACTCGTCCACTAGGGACACTTAGTGGTTTAAAAGGCTTAGTGCATATGCTAAATGCATTCGAGAGACCAGCGACAGTGGTATAGGTAGGATTTCCTTAGTTTTGTTTTACTTGAGGACAAGTAAAATTCAGGTTTGGGGGTATTTGATGAGTGCTAAAAAGTGCATATTTATATATATTTTTCTTGGCAATTAACTCATCTTTTGTGCTCTAATTCTCCATTTTAACCCATATTCTGTATTTTCATTGTTTTCAAGAATAAATATTTTTATTAATTAATTTTGCATTTTTAGGTACCAAATAAAGTTTGGATGAATTGCGGGGCGGAAAAGAGCAGAAAAGTGGTGGAAACCAAGAGGAATCACACAAGGAAGCCGCGAAGAATGTTGTGCGCAAGACCAAAAGGCTAGAATTGGGCTTGAAGAGGAAGAATTGTTCTTAAAGAAGATATGGGCTTGGCATACCCAAGGCCCAAACCCCTCACCCAAACCCATTTCCAATATCCATACCCGCCTTCATCTTCAGCCGTCAGATTGGATCATCTCAGCATCCTACGGTCGCCTCATCGTCGTGCATCAAAATCTGAAGATCCTGCTTCACACTACAGCACCTAACTCTAATCTGCGCCGTTAATTTTGATGTATTACACATCCAACGGTCGCTACAAGCTCCCTTCTATCTCGTCGTTAGATCAATCTATCATTTCCGCATCCCACGGCTCGGCTTCGCGAATCATCGAGACTTGATGCAACCGCTCAACACCCAAGCACCTAATACCTATACCCATCAACCAAACACTCCCCTCCTTCTTCTCCATCGACTTCACCTCCCTCACCTCCGTCTGCAACTCACCTTCACCACCAACTCCGCCAACTGCACTGCCTCAACCACCACAATCAACCACCAAAAGACATCATGGCTATCCCTCACCGAAACCCATCATTCCCCTAAACTTCTAGCCATCTATTCTCTCGATTTCTTCCCTGATTTCTCTCTGAAACCATAGGTAAGAAATCAATAGAATAGGTCGAGTTAGAAAAGCAATTGGAAGGCATGGAGAGGAGCAGGAGAGTCAGAAGAAGAATGGGTCGACGTACAGAAGCCATTATCAAAGATTAGGTAAACTGAATTTCAATTTTCAGAAACCCTAATTTACTGTTTTGGGGGTTTTGCTTGTAAAGTGTAATTGAGTATAAATAAATGCTTTGGGATTTTGTAATGGGCATGCCTGGACTAGCCAGTGCTTCACCCAAGAGGACTGGAATAGCCAGTGCCTCAAGGGTTAGTTTTTATTTTAAATGATGTTGTGCATTTCAATTGTTTTTATCCTATCCATGCTTTGATCTTGTTGTGCTTGAATTTTCTAGGATTGAATATCCTTATAGGTTGTTAAAACACTAAGCAAGCTTCTCTGCGGGTAGTTGCAGTGTGAGAGACCCAACTATCACAAGGTTTAGAATTCATCTTAGTGCCTTTAGCCTCCTTTCTAGACCAACCCTTAGATGAACAGCCGGCTTTGAACCGCAACTGTCATCTAGTTATTCAGAAAGCCTAGAAGCTGACTGATAACTAACAAGGGACAAGAACATAGCTGGAGGACCTGCCTTTGTTTCTTTATCACTGCCCTTGGCTCACAGCCTTGGTTTGTTTATATTTGTTTCAATGTTTCTTATTCACCGCCACTGAATTTCACTTTCTCTGTTCTCTGTCACTGTTACCTCATTGCTTTAGTTACTGCCTTGTTAATTTAGATAACTTGCTTCATTACTTCAATTCACACCCAAGTCTATGTGGTTCTACCCTGCCTTGCACACTCACTACAACAGACCATGTGCACTTGCAGGTATCATTTCTGTGACTCTTTTAGAGAGCCACCAGTGTTGAGACACGGGTCTCTCATCGAATTCTCAACGGAGAGTACTTTCTCTCGGAGTACATGTAGATATGTAGTCTTACGACTGGACAACGACATATTTCATGAACACTGAACACTTTCAGTGATTATTTCTATATAGTATCACGAGATGGATGGCTCCTAGACAGCTTGCTCTGCTAGTATAGAGCGATAATGTCTTCAGGAACAAACAACGAGCTTACCCTGACTATATAAAGGATATGACTTACCGACAAGCTCATATCGGTATAATTAATGCTCCTAGACAGCTTGCTCTGCTAGTATATGGCCACAAAGTTAATTATTACTAATTAAGATTAATTCTGCCGTGACATTCACTACTGAATTCCCAGAATAATCTATTATTGCTCCTATTCCATGGTCGAATCCATTACTGGTCCCATGGAATAGGAATAAAGATTGCTCCTATTCCATGGTGGAATCCACGACTGGTCCCATGGAATGGCAATAAACAATTGTTCTGATTCTATGATCGAATCCACGGCTTGATCTCATAGAATAGCAATAACTATATTATCTCATTACTCCGATTTCATGATCAAATCCACAACTGGTCTCATAAATGGTAACAGATAAAACTTAATTACTCCGATTCTATGGTCAAATCTACGATCCCATGGAATGGTAGTGCTCACTTTATTATTCTGAATTCGTAGTCAAATCCTCAGCTGATCCTATAAATTAATAATAAACATCTTATTACTCAGTTTTGTGAATTATTCTCCATTGAATTCCATAATTAATAATAATTAATCAACAACCGGGCGTCTGAGCTACCTCTAAGTAAGCCCCGATCCAAATGGTGAAAGTGTGTTCAACAATGATGCACTAACAGTCACCGCACGAACGAGTATTTCAAAATACGACGAAACGATTAACCTATTGCAAAATAGGAAGAAAATAATAAATAAGCAAAATATTGACCAAGGCGCCAAGGGATTGGATTCATTGATTGGCGGACCGTGCCATGACCAATCCCACGCCAGTTTTATATTTTATCATGTTTTTATTATTTTTCTTCATCCGATGAAAATCCTTTCATTTGAACAAATCTCCTTCGTCTCGAGGAAACTCCTCGAATTCATGGCGTTTTCATAAACCCATGAAAATAATATAAATTAAGGAAAAATAGTTTGGGGCGTGACCATTGGCCAGCTGGGCATGCGTTGGTCCCAGCCGGCCCAACACCTTATGGTTCCTCATTATTTATTATTATTATTTCCCTGATTTCATGAAAATTCCTTCAAATCATGGTATTTTCAAAATACATAAAAAATAATAATATGAAAATTAGGAAAACACGTGGGATCGGGCCCAGCCGGCCGGCCATGCCTCAGCCGGTCCCACACGCCCATGTATTTTATTATTATTATTTTTAGGATTTCCTTCATCCCATGAAACTCCTTGATTTCATGGTATTTCTCTCAAATTAGGAAAATCCCTTCAAATCATGGAAAAATACATTAAAAATACATAAAAATTAGGGAAACTTGTGGGACCGGGCCCTAGCCGGACGGTCGCGCCTCCACGGTCCCACACGCCCTTGTTTTTATTATCTTAATATTTTTGCTTCCCTGAACTCATGAAAACTCCTTCAATTCATGGAAACTCCCTAAATTCATCAAATTTCTCAAATTCATGAATTTTTCATAAAATCATCAAACTATTATAAAATTAAGGAAAAGGCACCACGGGACCGTGGCCACGGCCGGCCGACCATGCCTTGGCCTCGGCGGTCCCACGCCTCCTTATTCCTTATTTTATAATTATTTTCCATCATCTCATGGTGTTTTCCTCAGTTTTGTCGAAACCCTAATTTTGGCATATTTTCTCGAATAGATGCTCAATTGCACGCCAGAAAATATCAAAATTCTCAGGACTGAGACGCGGACGCCTTGGGGACACGAGCACGCTATCTTAACCGACCAAGATTGACTCTTTGGATTACAGAAACCGGTCTCATCAAGTTTCACAGTTTTGACTTAATTTGCACAATTGGACGTATTAGGTCCAAGACTCTTCCAAACACTTTGGATTTTCATGAAGTGATCATCAGGCGGTCACGTGACTACCCAGGGACGGTTTCATGACCCATGGTCGGTCCCTCACTCCGTCATAATTAATTAGGTTTTCTCACCTAAGGCTCAGACGAGCATTTTCGAATAAATGATTAAACCAACATTTGATCATTCTTTCACCAACAAATCGTCAACTCTTCAAGAGTTCTTTGTATTTGCTCACGTGAGCATATGGACACTACATGGTTGATCCACGGTTCCATGTAGTCGCTCCCTCCTTCGTCCCATGGTTAAACTTCTGACGAACCATGAATTGATCAACAATTGATCAAATTAGGGTTTCTGAATCCAAGGATCATCATTCCAGATTCCAACCTTAATAATTTTACGACGACCTCATGGTCATTAATTTTATTAATTATGCTCGGTTAAACGACCAGTATTCTAATTAGTATTTTTGATATGCTGCCAATAATCCATCAGATGAGCAACACATGCTCAGACAATCAAATATTCAACAATTCATCACATGAGCAACACTTGCTTAAATGATAAATATTTGCTCAAACCAAGGAATATTGGTTCAACAATCAATATTCAACGATCCATCGAATGAGAAATACTTGCTCACTTCATCGTAAGAACTATACCTCTGTCTCATGACATGTTCAATTCATGAGTTTCAGAACATCATGTTCAACTCAGCAACTACATGGAATCATCGTCCCATCAAACCATGAAGTCATCAATTGACTAACATACCACGAGACGTCAATCGTGTAACTTTGGGGGGATATCACTTAGGGTTTTGGTTTGGAGGTCTACGACACGTGTGTTCAAACACGATGGAATGTGAGCAAGTCGTGCAATCATTTGAAGGAATTCACGAGGTAGTGGGTGGAAAATCGACCAAGTATCCACACGTTGAGCAACTGGTTTCAAACACGATCTCCACTTCCCCACTCCTTGATTCCATCAACTGTCACACTTCATGGGGTCAGGGTGTCTAAAATTCCAGCAATATAAATAAGTCTCTGAATCATGATTGAGGGATCAGCATCAACAGTATCATCAATCTCACGTCTCATCGACAACACGAGATCATCAACTCATCAATTGAGCAACTGCTCTCGATTGAGAAATTTCAATCATTCAGAGCTTATCATATTCAGAATTCACACACCCACAATCTTTGATTACCATTGATTCCACACATTTCTCAGATTCCCTCCTACAGATCAACCCATCCTTTCTTGTAACCGAATTTACTCTGGAACGGTCATTGTCTTGATTTAGGCCGGAATACTACAGATTGATCTCTCGAATCTAAAGCACCCCCTTTGCAGCGGTGCATCTGTGTGAGGTTTAACATTTCACTCGGTTCGAGGAGTCTCCTCCGTACGGTCGTCTCCTCAATTCCTTAAAAACCAGCAAATCGTTTTTCCCCATCTACAGATTGGCGACCACAGTGGGAGATCATTCTCTCGGTTGCAATCTCACAACTCCACAAGATGGTTGATCTCAGCTGAGGTCCCGTTACGAATCCTAACACAAACCGTGCTAGCACTAGCAACAACAACAATCAGAATATCCCGGAGACAATTCCGACCTCCAACACTGATGGTGGTGACATTACTCCTCCTCACGTCGAAGGTCATCCACTGTTCGGACGACACCCTGAAGAAGTCAGAGGAGATCCACCACCTACCATTGCTGATCTTATCAAAGCGCAGGAGACTCTTGCAAAGAATCAGACTGACATGGCTGCTGCACAGAAGGATCTGTGTAATTATCTCAAAACTCTTACTGACAAGATGTCAGAGAAAACTCAAGAGAAAGGAAAGGAGAATGAGAAATCCTCAGACGACGATCCTGAAGTAGTTCCAATCCATACAGTAGAAGACGACGAAGTCCGCAAAACTGCTGCAGACAACTCATCAGCGAAGGGATCATCGAACTTCATTACTCGCGAGGATCTGGACCACCTCTTGGAGAACCGTGGAAAAGACAAGACATCGCATGACCATCGTCATCAACCTCCTTATCCTGCCGCTACGCAGAGGATTCCACTCCCCAAAGGTTACGTTTCTCCAACTTTCACCTTGTATGATGGAACTGGCAATGCTCGGGAACATGTCTCTCGTTTTCTCGAAGCCCTGGGAGAACATGAACATAATCATGTCGTTCGTCTCAAGGAATTCTCAAAGTCTCTGAAAGGCAGAGCATACACCTGGTATAACAACATCGCACCAGGGACTATCAACAATTGGGGAGAAATGGTTAACGCATTCTACAGGAAATACTTCTTCGTGTCAGAACAAGTCACCCTCTCCGACCTTGGAAGAATGTTTCAGAGGGTCAGTGAAAATCCCAATGATTATGTGAAAAGGTTCAGAGTCCAAGCCCTGGATTGTCATGACCCAAACGTCACGGAGCAACAACTGGTGGACTTGTGCATCAATGGCATGCTCCCGGTCTACAGGGCCTTGCTGGAGAACCTTCGATTCCAGACTTTCTCAGAGCTTCACGAAGCTGCGAAAAGGTCGGCAACCACTGCACCCGCTCTTTTGGAAAGCAAAGTCTACAAAGACTGAGGATTCAAAAGACACTCGAGGAAGCAGGCGTTTGATCAACAAGCAGTACAACCTGCAACCTTCAACAAATGTTGTCGCAGAAGGGAGTAAGCGAAAAGCAGAACCACACACAAGCAGACTTCCTCCACCCCTTCAAAGGCACACAAGAAGGAGAATTCGAAAGTCCCTCCTCAGCATACGGAAGATCCAGAAGCACCTGATTTTCCCTGTTCAATGGAAGAAGTTAATGAACTACTCGATGCCTGGATCCAAGATGGTGCAATCAAATTGCCTTATGTCAAGAAGGAACCAACTGAAGAAGCCATGGAAAATCCTCGGTATTGCCGCTTCCATAGATACGTCAGCCATCCCACAAGTGATTGCAAAATTTTGAAGCGCATATTCAAAGAAAAGGTCGAATCAGGAGAGCTCAACCTGGGGACTGAGGGAGTACACAAAAAACCCCTCCCAGTCAGAACTTTTACCATCTCTGAACCTCCTGTCAAGGAAGCGGTCCAATCTCTGATCGAACATGTCTGCGAGTTGTTGTATCTTTCGAAAGCTCAAAGGAAAGACATGTTTGCTGCACTGAACCACATCGTGTCCGGAAAATCTGCTGATCCAAGAGACCACCACCGAACCTTCAGCCACCGACAAAGAAATGTATGACTGGGGACTGCTCACCACAGTGCACATTAAAGGAAATGAGTTCAAGAGGGCGTTCGTCGATGTTGGTACCGCTGTCAACATCATCCCTTTGAAAACTCTCAGAGCTGCTGGTATTACTCGACAGGAAGCCACCCACGCTCCCATAGCAATCAGGGACCACGAAGGAATCTCCAGAGACGCATACGGCTTCATCACTCTCAAAGTTACGGAAAGATTGATCTGCACTGAGGCCAAGTTTTTCATAATCCGGGAAGACCCTGGATACGACATGGTCCTTGGAAGAACTTGGATTCATGCTGGAAGGATAACGATGCCTTCAACACATCCTGTCATCGACAAGGATTCCGAGTCAGAAGACGAAGCAGAGGACGCACCACGTTTGAGCATCTGGAAGAAGTAAAAACTCTGATGGGACTTACGCAGGAACTTGGAGAAATCCGCACACCTTTGTCAGAAGGTTTCGAGCTCAGGCAAGTCTTATTCCTCCTCATGCTCCAATATTACCAATGTTCAGATATGCTACTATGGTCCAGGGACTTCTCCCCATGAACAATTTAGCAGTCATCAAAAGCTACGAGTGGGTAACTTCACAGCAATATTACACCAATGGTTGGGTTCAGAACTTCTTCAAATCGGTCACTCCATCGAGAGGTTTATTGTTGAAGACCTGGCTAAGCATGATCAACACTATGCTGGATACTCTCTTCCGCCGAGTGTCCATATGTGCCACAATCGTGGAATTCCGTCAAACAGGGAATTCCGAATCAGCGGAAGATATTCAAGGCACGATCGACCAAGCCTAACAAGTTTCATGAAGGAGACCTGGTTCTCAAAGCAGTTCAGCGCGGTCTTCATTCTACAAGGAACTCCAATTGGGAAGGACCATTCATGGTCGCTAAGTCCGTGGCCGGAGGATACTACAAATTGATCAACACAGATGACAGAACCCTGCCAGTAATTCACGAAAATTGGCTCAAGGCGTTTATCTGAAATTATTGGACATTTGAGGTATTGGGCGTTCGAAGCATTCATGGCGTTTGGATTTAACATTTAGGATTTTCTTTCATTTGTATTTCAATTCCTCCAAAACGTTTGCAATACTTGCAATTAGTATTTGAATTCAGCAATTTATCAAAATTCAGTTCATATTTCGTAAAAGAAAATCTCTATCAAATCTACAAGAAAATCCTTAACCATCAGTCAATCCAAAACCATCTAAATATCAAAACCCAAGTATAAACCTCACATCTCTCAGAAGTTCAGAAGTTCAAGAGATAATCAAAGGAAATCAGCAAGAAAAGGCTTTCGCTTCATCACATCCTTCAAGATTTGCAAAGCCGCCCTCTCCTTGTTCAACGGTCAGCTTGGAAATCTTGTCCTCCTTCTCCTTCACATCATTGGGAAAGGGTATGTTCTTCTCACATGAATCCTTGATAACGTTTATTTGCTTGCGAAGCCATTTCACGTTGAGGCCAAGTCTCTCTGAATTCTCCAAGTTAAACTCCCAATCAAAGAGTATATCTGGAGTCACAGTATTCCTAGGTCTGGCACGCATATCACTCACGACACGCAAGATAACGCCTACTTGCATGGTTAAAGCATAAGCACGCCCAGGATTCCTGTCAACGATCATGTGGCCAAACTTCTTCCATATTGTCTCGTACAAGCGTGCATATCCAATGGGAACGTTGAATCCACCTATCAGTTCATGATATGGGAGTGAAGTGTCAAATGGAGGATCGAAAGCAACTCCTGCAGTTGGATATTCATACACTATTATACGGTTCTCAGTCACTGGAGCGGCTTCCACAACCAAAGCAATAATTCCTTCGGTATTCTCCGCTGCTGTCTCGGTTTTTCTATCACTGAGGCAACAACCATCTGGGTTTCCATAACATCAGTAGCGACCTTCTCATGGCCTTGAAGTGCAGGGATGGTTGTCTCTTCATCAATAACTCCAGAATGGTTAGAGTTATCATCGTTGGCTCCAGTATCCTCAACTTCGGTATTTAGCACCTAATACGAAGATTACATGAGGTTAGAGTCACGAATCCAAAGGAGATTATGAAACACAGTATACCAGCAAGGAAACATCATCAAGGTTCATCATAATACATTCAAGGCACGAGCAATAACATAAAAGTCATGAAAACACGTTTTACGATGAGTCCGTCTGAAGAAACTGAACTCTGCTCTGTACTAAGAGACGAACTGGGAGCAATCTACAAGGAATTTGAGGATGGGACATATACCATTCTCTTCGTATGGATGTCCTCTACGACATGTCAAAATTTCATGACAATCCGATGAACGAGCAAGTAGATGTGGCCAAAATATCAAGTGATGCGCAATCTGAAAAAGTCCTGGAAGTCTCCTGGAAGTTTACTATTTCGCCTTTTTCAGGCTTGAACGTGCTCAAAACTTAAAAATTCTTTTAAAGCTTGGAAATTTTCCGGGCTTGAATTTGCACATGCAGATCATCAAAATCCGATTCCGGACGAAGATTCTACGGCATTTTACTAAAAAGCTGGGTTCCGAATTTTCTGACGACGAAATTTGACTAAGTTTTCATATACGCACATGGATTCACATTCATTCATTCAAAAATCAGCACTTTTATACTTCTATGAAGAAGGTACAGGTATATGCTTACTTGAGAGGTATCCAAAGCGTTCAAGGAGTTGGGATTGTCCGTGTCAACGATGGGAGGATCATTACTTTCATTCGGCTCCAAATCCTTGGCACCGCCTGTGTCTCTATTCTCAAGAGACGGTCGAGTAGCAGCACTCCATTCCATAACGACATCCTCCTGGACATATTCTCAAACAATTAGTTTCATCAATAAAGCATCATAATCGAACATGTGAAGAGATACTTACAGCTTCTTCTTCATCGCTCAAGTCAGGAATTGCTTGCTCAAAGGCGGAGAACCGAAGACCATCAATACTTGATGGAGCAAAACTCTGCAACGGAATAACAATATCGGTTTCAGATCCTAATAATATGGGCGAGAAAGAGTCACAAGAAAATATTGGAAACTCACCAAAGCACCAACTGGGGACTTTACGGTATTAGGTAACACTTATAACCTTTATGCCTGCCTTCTCCGCCATGAATAACCGCCTCAGTCTCTGAGAAATCTACACCGATTCGAGGTCGTATATTACGACCGTCCTGTGGTGAAATCCAGTAATATAATCAGAATACAGTTCTTATAATTTCGTGAAGATTATATGAAGAAACATACCTGAGAGCATCCTGGAGACGACTTTCGTTTATCACCAGAAAGATACTTCAATCTTGGTCGACTGGAAATCATCTCAGCCGAAGGAAGATCCTTGAATGGAGGTCTGGGAAATCTTACAAAGCCACGCAAACGCCCAAGTTGCTGATCCCAGAATTCTACATAACCTGGGGTTACATAGGCGAATCTATCAGAACCAGGAAACCAGTAGTACTCCCTTCCACGTGAGTATGATCCAAATGAGTCCTGAGTTGCTCAACTGATGGCTTCCTTCTCCGTATGGTTGGAACACACTGATCCATACCCATTTGTCGAGCTGCTCTATCAATATTATACTCCTCCACTGAAAGCTCTCCAAACGTGGCTGATAGCAAATGACCAGGGGTGCAACTCAACATGAAAGATCTTTCGCCATCACTCAGATGCGCACCAGACGTCAAACTCGTGCTTTCTCCAGTATTGAAAGTCATCGGCTGAGAAACATAATCAGGGACTGACACCCACGGGCGAAAATTGAACTCAGATTCTTCATCTAACACATCAATGAAGCGTATTTTAGAACGAGGCTGCTTTGTGGACCAACGCATGATCCTAGCATTATCTTTCTCAGGGAAAGTATGGCGCGCATCAGTATTCGGTCCTTGCAGAACATTACGTGGAGTAGGTGCATAATTCTTAAAGTGCTCCCACATCAAAGCTTGAAGAAACATCGTGTTGGCATAACACTCAATCTTCATAGAGCCGTTCGACACACTGGAGTCTATAATCAAGGAGTCCAGGTTGTAATACAAGGAGCCTAAGAATAAACTACCTATCGGAAGTTGCTCACCTTGAGCCATCTTAATAGCAAAGGGAATCACAAAAGGCTTCAACAAGTTTCCACTGTCTTCAAAAACGTCTCTGGACAACCATAAACATAAGAAAGCAGCAATGGGTAACATACCGTCGATGGGTTTATCAGAAACCTCGTCTTTGGGCCACCAGTGTGTCAACCAGGAAGCATAGCATCCTTTACTACCAGCCTTATTCGCTTTCTCCATTGCAGCTGTCAAGACATGAGAAAGGCGGTCTCCTCATCTGAAAGATCCCCAGGAAGATTGCCCGTGATTGGGAGATGCATCAGAGCCGCCACGTCTTCCAAGGTAATGGTAAACTCTCCCCATCTACATATGAAAGTGTGAGTGGGAATGCACCAGCGAGCAAACAGAGCCACAATACCACTTGCGTCATGATAAATGAACAACTCTCCAGAAGCTTGAATAGCTCTCGTCACCTGCGCCTGGTCGAGCATAGTCCTCACATGAGGAAAACCCAACATATGCCTCGCCCAGCCGGCAAATTTCTCCAAAGGTCGTCGAGAAAGCTTAAACTCTATGATTGAGGTGAAGATCCCTCGTTCAAGACAAAATCGAATCACTGTCTTAGGAGTCACCAATTTCTTCTGAGTAACAGTTCTGGGATTTATCAAAAGACGATACACTGGGGATTTCAAATGTTGCTCAGCTCCTGGAATATCTTTTTCAAAGAATGCATCATCTATGTTCGGGACATTCTTAATCCCAGGGATTTCGTCTTCGTCTCCCCCAACGGAAGTTTCATCCATGCATGTCTCATCTCTGGAGATACCATCATCAACGCACATCTCTTCCCTCGAGGCGTCGTCAGCTTGGGAATTGGTCATCTTTGCTGAGTAGCTGAAAAGGTTCACACTACATTCTACTTCAGTATGCCGTCCAGATATAAATCAAGGAAATACAAGCAAAAATGGTAACTCTGAACTCTTACCTTTTACAATTCTACTAATGGTAGTAGTATGCTAGAGTTAACACCTCAAAATCGTTCGTCTCTTCGAAAACTGCAAAAACGAACGAAACTTTATTTAATTTCCGAAACTGATTTTTCATGAAATCACGACACAATTTTCATAATGTGAACATTCACACAACTGACCTATGAAGTTTATAACAATAAAATATTTCATCATAAATATATTGTCTATCTTCGAAGGTTCCTCAAAACACACGTTTTGATTTTTTCAAAACAACAATTAATGCAACTTGCATACATAAATTCTCAAGGATTTTATCTAATGAAAACAAACTCATGCAAATAAAATATACCATCATATTTTGCACAATATATGTCACGGCTGCATATATAAAAAAAAACTTTTTTCCTTCGTATCGTCGTTATTGTCTTTAAAACGAAGGTTTATTTCAAAATACTGTGAAAGCTCACATCTATACATATGATAAAGTTTTGTATTTACATGAAAGCATAACAAAATTTTATCACTGGACACAGTTCATATATATTTTCCTTCGTGTCGTCGTTATTTGTCTTTAAAACGAAGGTTTATGTCGATTTCGTGAAAATTCACTTCTTTTATGATAAAACCTTGGTACACATGAAAGCTCATAAACTAAGTTTTATCACTGGACTTAGGTTCATACAAAAAAAAAATCTCTTCTAAATCAGAGATTATCGTTAATTTTCAAAACTAACGATCGAACGAACATACGTTTTCGAAACGAGGGTTTTTCATAAAAAACTCACACCAAAATTCACACAAATAATGATTTTAACATGATCACTCCATGAAATTCATGCAAGCATCAGCAAACATCAAAAAAAAAAACATTTACCTGGTCGGTCGGCCGGAAAATGGTCGGACTTCAGCTGATCGGACGGCGATCGGCGGTGGCTCCGGCGTCAGGAAATTTCCTCCTCCCCTGTGAACGAGCATGAAGATGATGAAGGTATCAAAGCACTGGTCGTGAAAAAAAAGGGATTAATCCCTTTTATGTCAATTTTATTTCCAAAACCTAATTTTCTAAGGATTTTCTTATTGGGCCCGTCCCGCGAATCCTGACCAACCACTGACTCGTCGTCCAAATCAGCGGTTCAATACCAATTTATGCTCACCAAACGACGCTCCAACATGACATTGAAGCCTTCATCAAGTCATGGTCTTCTCATGCTCTCTAAATCCGGTAACGTCTCAACTTACGACTAAGTTCAATTACCGGTATTGTTATTTATGGCCGGAAATCACCATTTAATGCTGACTGAGGAACACCGCTTTCCTCAGTAAGCAGGGGACTTAATGTAGATGGTGGATTTTCGACAAGGGATAAAATCGTGAACTCATAATTATACTGATTAATATTTTTGATTGTCGTTGTTTTTTTAGTAAATATGATTCGAACTCTAAGACTTGTTAAGATTAATTTTAAAGGAATAAAATAGAGAGTTATTGGGTCTATGATTCGGCCAAACTCATATCAATAGGTTCAATTATTCATTCTCAAACAATTATCGCTCGACAAATAAAACAACATCGACTCTTATTCTTTCCAAGGTATATTCTCCAAACATTAGTTATAAATCGTAAGCATGGGACATCAAACATCTAAGCAAGCATGACCCATCTAATAAAATAATAAATAATTTTTTCAAATCTTAATTCTATTTTCATTAAGTGCAAAAGTCAAATAGAAAATAAAACAAATTCACCCATGTATGAAGTCTGGGTTCCTCCGTCGACCCAGTGTTGGGGTCTAGCTTCTCATGATAAAAACACACTCAAAAAAAATATGATTTATAGCTCAAATGGTGTTTTTATTTATAAAACAATGAATCTGCAACGCTGTATAGGCGTTACAGAACAATATTTGTTGCAAATTGAAGCTACTTGTTACAATGGATTGTTACAAAATTTAAGACGCTAGGATGTTGGAAAAATAAGACACTAGAAATAAACACTGCAATTTGCAGTCTTATTTTCTTCGTGGCATATTCTTCCCGCATGTGATGATTCACTCTGCAACCTCCTCTTTTACCCTCAGTCTCTGCCCCAAACTCTCGATATCTTCTATGAAACACCAACACTCTTTATATATCCAGCAGAACCTAGAAATATTGCTCAATCACTCCAAAAATTCTTCCATTACTCGGCAGTAAAATAATATATCTTTGAGATATTTTCTTCCCTTTTTTGCATCCTTCACGCGTCTTTTGTTGGTTGTTAAACTTTCCAAACTTCCTGTGAGAATAAAACCAAGTCTGACAGAATATCTTCTCCCATTAATGCGCAAAATCTTCCAAAGATAAATAACAGAAACCCGTGAATATCTTCCTTGCCATGTTTTGTTCCAAACGATAAAATATCCTTCCCTTTTTTATTTCAACGAAATTACCACCCTTTTTTAGTGGAAACAGGTCAATCCTAACCAAATCTTGTGAAAAAATCTTATAGAATATCTTCCAAATCTTTTCCAGAGATCTCTCAGCCTTGTGAAGAACTCGGTGAGTATTTTCTTTCATGTTTATCTTCTCACGCGTAGGATGGAAACCTGCACACTCCCTTCACGTTTAATATTTTTTTCAGCAGTAGTAGAACTCACGTAAGTACCAAAAATATTTCCAACAGAATCCCTAATGTAGACTTCCTTGTATTAATCCAAATCCACGTGAATTTCTTTTTTTCTTTGACAGTGAAACTCTTACCGGCCTTGTTTACCCGTAATAGGCCCATAACAATCAAAATAATCAAGAAAGGTCCAATCATCACTCTCCGATTTTAATCCAGTGAATAACTCCGAGTTCGCTGCTCATCAAATAATTTTCCCCCCAAAAACAAATTCAAATGGGGAAGAAATGGCTGCTTCTAACCAAAACGCGGGTGCCTTTAGTAGATGGGGGTGCCCCTTAGTAATTAAGGTACCCCTTAGCCAACAATGAAATTCTGAATAGCAATTGTCCTCCAAAGGTGCCTTTAACAGTTTTTCGAGTTGATTCTTCTAAAAACGTTTATTTGCCCAAAAACACCTACAAACAAGTTTATTAGTGATAAAATGAGTCCCGGCTAATGTATTTATGGGTGAAAATATGTCACACTTGCGTGTTCATCATATACGAAGCTCTGATCCAGCGATCGACGTGAGTATTGAGACTCGGGTCTCTCATCGAATTCTCAACGGAGAGTACTTTCTCTCGGGGTACATGTAGATATGTAATCTCACGACTGAACAACGACATATCTCATGAACACTGAACACTTTCAGTGATTATTTCTATATAGTATCACGAGATGGACGGCTCCTAGACAGCTTGCTCTGCTAGTATAGAGCGTTAACGTCTTCAGGAACAAACAACGAGTTTACACTGACTATATAAAGGATATGACTTACCGACAAGCTCATATCGGGATAATTAATGCTCCTAGACAGCTTGCTCTGCTAGTATAGAGCCACAAAGTTAATTATTCCGAATTAAGATTAATTCTGTCGTGACATTCACTACTGAATTCCCAGAATAATCTATTATTGCTCCTATTCCATGGTCGAATCCACGACTGGTCCCATGGAATGGCAATAAAGATTGCTCCTATTCCATGGTCGAATCCATGACTGGTCCCATGGAATGGCAATAAATAATTTTTCTGATTCTATGATCGAATCCACGGCTTGATCTCATAGAATAACAATAACTATATTATCTCATTACTCCCATTTCATGATCGAATCCACAATTGGTCTCATAAATGGTAATAGATAAAACTTAATTACTCCGATTCTATGGTCGAATCTACGATCCCATGGAATGGTAATGCTCACTTTATTATTCTGAATTCGTAGTCAAATCCTCAGCTGATCCTATGAATTAATAAGAAACATCTTATTACTCAGTTTTGTGAATTATTCTCCACTGAATTCCACAATTAATAATAATTAATCAACAACCGGGCGTCTGAGCTACCTCTAAGTAAGACCCGATCCAAATAGTGAAAGTGTGTTCAACAATGATGCACTAACAGTCACCGCACGAACGAGTATTTCAAAATACGACGAAACGATTAACCTATTGCAAAATAGGAAGAAAATAATAAATAATCAAAATATTGACCAAGGCGCCAAGGGATTGGATTCATTGACTGGCCGACCGTGCCATGACCAATCCCACGCCAGTTTTATATTTTATCATGTTTTTATTATTTTCCTTCATCCGATGAAAATCCTTTCATTTGAACAAATCTCCTTCGTCTCGAGGAAACTCCTCGACTTCATGGCGTTTTCATAAACCCATGAAAATAATATAAAATTAAGGAAAAATAATGTGGGGCGTGACCATTGGCCAACCCGCCATGCCTTGGTCCCAGCCGGCCCCATACCTTATGGTTCCTCATTATTTTATTATTATTATTATTTCCCTGATTTCATGAAAATTCCTTCAAATCATGGTATTTTCAAAATACATAAAAAATAGAAATATAAAAATTAGGGAAACACGTGGGACCGGGCCCAGCCGGCCGGCCATGCCTTAGCCGGTCCCACACTCCCATGTATTTCATTATTATTATTTTTAGGATTTCCTTCATCCCATGAAACTCCTTGATTTCATGGTATTTCTCTCAAATTAGGAAAATCCCTTCAAATCATGGAAAAATACATTAAAAATACATAAAAATTAGGGAAACTCGTGGGACCGGGCCCTAGCCGGTCGGTCGGTCGCTCCTCCACGGTCCCACACGCCCTTGTTTTTATTATTTTAATATTTTAGCTTCCCTGAACTCATGAAAACTCCTTCAATTCATGGAAACTCCCTAAATTCATCAAATTTCTCAAAATTCATAAATTTTTCATAAAATCATCAAAATATTATAAAATTAAGGTAAAGGCACCACGGGACCGTGGCCACGACCGTCCGACCATTCCTTGGCCTAGGCGGTCCCACGCCTCCTTATTCCTTATTTTATAATTATTTTCCATCATCTCATGGTGTTTTCCTCAGTTTTGTCGAAACCCTAATTTTGGCATATTTTCTCGAATAGATGCTCAATTGCACGCCAGAAAATATCAAAATTCTCAGGACTGAGCTGCGGACGCCTTGGGGACACGAGCACGCTATCTTGACCGTCCAAGATTGTCTCTTTGGCTTACAGAATCCGGTCCCATCAAGTTTCACAGTTTTGACCTAATTTGCACAATTGCACGTATTAGGTCCAAGACTCTTCCAACCACTTTGGATTTTTATGAAGTGATCATCAGGAGGTTACGTGACTACCCAGGGCCGGTTTCATGTCCCATGGTTGGTCCCTCACTCCGTCATAATTAATTAGGTTTTCTCACCTAAGGCTCAGACGAGCATTTTCGAATAAATGATTAAACCAGCATTTGATCATTCTTTCACCAACAAATCGTCAACTCTTCAAGAGTTCTTTGTATTTGCTCAGTGATCATATGGACATTATATGGTTGATCCACGGTTCCATGTAGTCGCTCCCTCCTTCATCCCATGGTTAAACTTCTGACGAACCATGAATTGATCATCAATTGATCAAATTAGGGTTTCTGAATCCAAGGATCATCATTCCAGATTCCAACCTTAATAATTTTACGACGACCTCATGGTAATTAATTTTATTAATTATGCTCGGTTCAACGACCAGTATTCTAATTAATATTTTTGATACGCTGCCAATAATCCATCAGATGAGCAACACATGCTCAGACAATCAAATATTCAACAATTCATCACATGAGCAACACTTGCTTAGATGATAAATATTTGCTCAAACCAAGGAATATTGATTCAACAATCAATATTCAACGATCCATCGAATGAGAAATACTTGCTCACTTCATCGTAAGAACTATACCTCTGTCTCATGACATGTTCAATTCATGAGTTTCAGAACATCATGTTCAACTCAGCAACTACATGGAATCATCGTCCCATCAAACCATGAAGTCATCAATTGAATAACATACCACGAGACGTCAATCGTGTAACTTTGGGGGGATATCACTTAGGGTTTTGGTCTAGCGGTCTACGGCACGTGTGTTCAAACACACGATGGAATGTGAGCAAGTCGTGCAATCAGTTGAAGGAATTCACGAGGTAGTGGGTGGAAAATCGACCAAGTCTCCACACGTTGAGCAACTGGTTTCAAACACGATCTCCACTTCCCCACTCCTTGATTCCATCAACTGTCACACTTCATGGGGTGATGGTGTCTAAAATTCTAGCAATATAAATAAGTCTCTGAATCATGATTGAGGGATCAACATCAACAATATCATCAATCTCACGACTCATCGACAAGACGAGATCATCAACTCATCAATTGAGCAACTACTCTCGATTGAGCAATTTCAATCATTCAGAGCTTATCATATTCAGAAATCACACACCCGAAATTTTTTATAACCATTGATTCCACACATTTCCCAGCTTGCCTCCTACAGATCAACCCATCCTCTCTTGTGACCGAATTTAGGTCATTGTCTTGATTTAGGCCGGATTACTACTGATTGATCTCTCGAATCTAAAACACCCCCTTTGAAGCGGTGCATCTGTGTGAGGTTTAACATTTCGCTCGGTTCGAGGAGTATCCTCCGTACGGTCGTCTCCTCAATTCCTTAAAAACCAGCAAATCGTTTTTCCTCATCTACACTAGGTGCTGTCAAGTTCGTGCCGCTGTGTCCTTTTTGGCCCTGGACAAATCTCGTTTCTCAGAATGCTCTAGAGAATCAACTTTATTCTCATATGAAGCGACCCACTTCCACATTCAGATAAGTGAGTTTCATCAAGAGTGTTTACTGCTACACCCCACTTCAATCTTAAATTGAAACTATAGAACTCATTAAGACTTAGTTTAAAGTCATCCTTCTCATGCAGTCACACTATCACGTCTAAACCATAGGGAAGAGGCAGAGAATGAAATTCTCTGATAGTGTTTACCTTGACCAACCACAAATTAGTTTCTCATTCAAAACCTTGATCTTGGGATTTCCAGTCAGCAAGATTGAGTATCCTTCATGGCAAGTTTATTTAATGAGCCTAAGCCCCATCCCCTTAGATGCATTATTAACTATCTCCTTGGACAAACCTTTCGTCTAAGAGTCCGCGATATTCTCCTTGGACTTGACCCAATTAATGGAAATAACGCCTTTTGAGATTAGTTGTTTTAGGGTATCGTGTCTTCTCTTTATATGTATGGACTCACCATTATAGTAGTTGTTTTTAGCTTTGGCTATGGCAGGTTGATTATCACAATGTACAAATATAGCTGGCACAGGCCTATGCCAGAGAGGAATGTCTTCTAAAAAGCATCTTAGCCATGCGGATTCCTCTCCTGTTTTATCTAACGCAATAAACTCAGATTCCATAGTGGATCGAGCTATGCAGGACTGTTTGGAACTCTTCCAAGAAACAACCCCACCTGCTAGAGTGAAAACATATCCACTCGTAGACTTGGACTCCTCTGAGTCTGATATCCAGTTTGCATCACAAAATCCCTCAAGGACGGCAGGATACCTTTCATAATTCAAACAAAAGGTCAAAGTGTATTTAAAATACCTCAACACTCTAAAAAGTGCATCCCAATGTTCCTTCCCTGGATTACAAGTATACCTACTTAACCTACTCACAGCATAAGCAATGTCTGGCCTAGTACAGTTCATCAAATACATCAGACTTCCTATAACTCGAGAGTATTCAAGTTGTGATACTCCATTACCCCTATTTTTTTTGAGTTTACAACAAGGATCATACAGAGTATAAGCAGGTTTACAATCAAAATGATTGAATTTTCTAAGCACAGATTCAACATAATGAGATTGACTAAGACTATAACCGTTAGAATTTCTTCTAATTTTCATCCCTAAGATTACATCTGCGGGGCCTAAATATTTCATGTCAAAGTTCTCATTCAGCATGCTCTTAGTGGAATTAATTACATCCATGTTTATACCAAGTATAAGCATATCGTCAACATACAAGCATACAATCACACAGGCATCATTCACAAGTTTAGTATAGACATACTTGTCAGATTCATTGATTTTAAAACCACTAGAAAACATTACATGATCAAATTTTTCATGCCATTGTTTAGGTGCTTGTTTCAATCCATACAAAGATTTTTTCAGTTTACAAACTTTGTTTTCACAACCTTTCACTACAAAGCCCTCAGGTTGTTCCATGTAAATTTCTTCATCTAATTCACCATGTAGAAAAGCTGTTTTTATATCCATTGATGTATCTCTAGGTTATGAACCGCAGCTATAGCAATTAATATCCTAATGGAAGTAATTCTCGTAATGGGTGAGTAAGTATCAAAGAAATCTACACCTTCCTTTTGTTTGTAGCCTTTAACTACTAACCTAGCCTTGTATTTTTGAATAGTTTCATCTATGTTACGCTTCCTCCTGAAGATCCATTTACATCCTATGGCCTTACACCCTGGAGGTAAATCTACTATCTCCCATGTATCATTCTCTTTAATGGATTCCATTTCACTAATACTGGACTCTTTCCACCATGGAGCTTCCGGTGAAGTCATGGCTTCTCTATAAGTCTGAGGATCAGACTCTGCTAGTGTTACGAAGTCAGGTCCAAAGGAGGTTTTGGTTCTATCCCTTTTACTTCTCCTAGGATCAGTTTCTACTTCATCTTCCTCTAAAGGTAAAGTCTGACTGGTTGAAGGGACATCTAGGGGATCAACACCTCTCTTGCGAGAGTCAGTTTTTAAAGGAAAAACATTTTCAAAAAACACAGCATCCCTAGACTCTATAATAGTATTCACACCAATTTCAGAAATATCAGAACTCACAACCATGAACCTATATGAAGGTGTATGCTCAGGATACCCTATGAAGACACAGTCAACAGTTTTGGGTCCTATCTTGGTTGCTTTAGGTTTAGGGATCTGAACCTTAGCCAAACACCCCCACACTTTGAAGTATGCTAAAGAAGGTTTTCTACCTTTCCACAATTCATATGGAGTTTTATCTGATCCTTTAAAAGGTACTCTGTTCAGGATGTAGCAGGCTGAGAGGATAGCTTCCCCCCACAAGTTCGAAGGTAATCCTGAACTAATTAACATGGCATTCATCATCTCCTTAAGGGTACGGTTCTTACGTTCAGCTACACCATTTGACTGAGGTGAATAAGGAGGGGTAACCTCGTGTATTATGCCATGTTATACACAGAAATCTACTATAGGAGTTATGTACTCACCACCACGGTCAGACCTAATGGTTTTAATGGTAGTATTCAATTGGTTTTCAACTTCTAATGTATACCTGTTAAAGGCTTCTAAGGCATCATCCTTACCTCTAAGCAAATAAATATGACAGTACCTAGTACAGTCGTCTATAAAGGTAACAAACCATTTCTTACCACCTGTAGTTTGAACCGATATCATGTCAACTAGGTTTGAGTGAATTAATTCTAAGGGTTTAGAATTTCTGTGAACATTTTTGCTAAAAGGTTTTCTAGCATACTTTGATTCTACGCATATTTCACATTTGTGTTCCTTTTCCAAACTAAATTTGGGTATGCAGCCTGCATGAGCTAGTTTAAGCATTGACTTATAATTAACACGTCCAAGTCTACCATGCCAAACATTCAAAGACTCACAAACATAAGCAGAAGAATCATTCTTATTCATAGCAACAGAGTTTACATTAAGCTTATACAGACCCTCAGTCTTATAACCCTGCCCCACATAATCCTTACCCTTAGTTACAACACATTTCCCAGATCCTATTACAATTTTAAAACCCTTATCATCTAAAACAACACAAGAAACAAGATTTTTGCAGATGTCCGGAACATGGAGAACTTCATTCAATGCGAGAGTCTTTCCAGAAGTGAATTTGAGCCCAACTTTTCCTTTTCCTACATCCGCAGCTGCAGATGAGTTACCCATACAGAGTTTTTCTCCTTCCCCTACCTTATTATAGGAGGTGAACATATCTCTGTTTCCACAGACATGTTTGGTAGCACCAGAGTCTACCCACCAGTCTCTCACATTTGTTACCAAATTTACTTCAGACACCGTGCCAGAAAATTCATCTTTGTTGTTTTCAACCAAATTAGCATTATTTTTCTTTTTAAGGTCCTTACGGTTTCTAAAGTGAACCACCATATGGCCAGGATTACCACAAGCATAACAATCACCCTTAATTTTATGCTAGATTTGGGTTTCTGAAACATACCTTTCTTGACGGGAGGTTTCTTGGAGTTGTTTCGGTTCTTATCAGCATTGGAACCTTTGTGTTCAGTCACATGAGATTTGTTAGACATGTCCCTTGCATAAGAAACATTTTTTTCCTTGGCGCACAACAATTCTTCTACTTGAATCTTCTTACCAAATCAACCATAGTAAACTCAGCAGTTTCATGTCTCAGTTTCTTTTTGTAGTCGGACCAGGAAGAAGGCAATTTCTCGATGACAGTAGACACTTGAAAAGTTTCATCAATCACCATACCTTCCGCAATAATTTCATTCATAATTTGCTAGAGTTCAAGGAATTGATCAACCACAGATTTGTCATTCACCATTTTATACTCATAAAGCCTAGCTACCTAGAATTTCTTACTTCCAGCAGTTTCAGCTTGGTATTTTGCCTCCAAAGCAGCCCATAAATCAAAAGCATGAAAGTTCTCTTTTGCAATATAGAAGTCATACAGAGCATCTTCCAAACAGTTCAGAATATGATTTTTGGCCATATAGTTCTGCCTAACCCAATCCTCCAACTCAAGTTCACGTCCCATATCCTTCAAACCCTCATCATAAGGAACCAAAACATAATGATCTATCTCATGATAACTCAGAAAAAATAACATCTTCGATTGCCATCTTTTGAAATCTTTCCCAGAAAATTTTGCTGGCCTTTCAACATCGTTCTTACCCTTTGTTACAGACAGAAATAAACTATTAGGTTAAGATTGTTGCGGCTGTAACAACAAAAAACACTCAAAGAAGATGTGAAGATGTTAGAATTAAAATTTCTGGAAGGTAAATAAACACTCAAATGGACAGCAAACAGAAGACAGAGTCACGTGTTCAACACGCTGTCCTTAACACAATAGTTGACCGGTACGCCTCAAGAATGAGTGATGCTTATACCCTGTGGTCAAGTTGTATCCAGGATAAAACTGCCTGATACAAGTATTGTTAGCACTACAATACTTTCCCACTCATACGAACTTAACAGCAAAGCACAGAAGAAAAGAAAAGACCACACAGAGGGAGAGAGACGAAAAGAAGAGGATAATAGCTCTTCTGGACACAAAGAGAAATGAAGAAGAGTTCTTTTTATAGGCGAACAGAGGAGGTGAAATCAATGCACATAAATGTGCGAAATAATTCTGCATGCGAAATAATGTTGTCAAGATGTCGACATAATTCTGTCATCAAACAGTCAAAAAATGGTAAGAAATGTCGACATCCATGCAAATAAATTTGTTAGAAAATTTGTTTTCATTAAGAGAATAAATTCGCCTAGGTCACAGGCCCCCACATTTAAGAAATAATTTATTTTGATTTTCAAAACGTTTTAGGAAATAATTCAAATTAATTATGTCCAAAAATGATAAGTCTTGGTTGACCAGTCAGTGACGGAGGCCCGAGCCCGAGCCATACGCCCAGGCCTTAGTGGCGACAAAAATATTTCGCCCCACCCGTTCCACCCATATTGTTTTACTAACTATCCATAATGGAATAGCTATATAGTGGACTAACTATCTAGTTATACCCAATGTGGGACTTTCATTCATTCATATGAAAATGAGTCAGTGCCCTTACAGATCCAAGGTCCTAAGTTCCATTCCCATCAAAACTATAAAACAAAAAAATAAACTCATTTTCTCCAACAACATGAACTTCAAATAGACACGATAGAAGTATCGAATCAGACAGTACACCTTGACACGGGACGTAATTGATCATCTGCACCGCCTTTAGTAATGCATTTTTTTTTTGTTGTTGTACAGTTTCCAATAGTCACCGACACTGACACACATTGCATTCGAACTGTAAGAATTTGGTATATTTCTCTCAACGAAAAACAAAAAACAAAAAGAAAAAAATCCTCAAGTATATCATCTAGCCTTTGCTTGTGAAATTCGGGACGGATATAGAGGTGTCAGTTTCGTTGGCATAGTAAATGCATTATTTTCTATGCTCACTGCAGATGACAACAGCAAGCAGTGACTTAACCCCCGTCAATTTGTTTTTATTTTATAGTATTTCATAAACTTAACAATAAGAATAGAAAAGTTAAGGATAGTAAGTGGATTTTCTTTTTCTTCTAGCTACTATCCAACTGGTTAGTGAAAGTAAATTGATGTGAACAAGCAAATGGATTGCTGAATTGTATACGCACTAGTTACGATTATAGAGAAAGGCGTTGTGCACTTTTGGAGTAGATAATATCAATAAAAGCCAAGGAGTGTGCATTCCACACGCGATAGCCACCACATTTTAATTTTGTTTTGATGCCTATCGCATTTGTAGGCATCAATGTGTACGCGTGCATGTTTCATGTACCCTGTCTTGACCATTCCAAAAAAAACAAAAAATGTCCTCTGTCTTGGCCGTTCAAGTTTTCTCTATTTCCGTTTTTCAAAATTTTATTATTGGTACCTTCTCTGCTCTCTAGTTTATATCTCAAACTATATGTAGATGGCGAAATACGACATCTACCCAAAAACTGGCAGCTGAAGAGTAATACTGCTGAGATATGAAATAGGACTCAACGTCAGATGTAAAAGACCTGAAGGCAGATACGGAGTTAGGCGCAGAAGACCTGAGTCCAGATACGAAGCTAAGAAGATTCTTGATGTTGTCAGCTGAGGGGAGACCTGGAAACCTATCCCAGGTCGGTACAAGCACGAGGCAGGAAACTATTAAAGTCCAGGTTGTCACGTCTTAGTCATCTATATGTAATCATCGTATTCATATCATGTATAAAAATCCAAAAAGGCTGACGATGTAAACAAGTACATTCTGATAATAAAAAATAGACTTCAGATAATTCTCTGCCCTCTCTCTCTGATTCTCTTCAAAACCGTCTGTAACTATAACCAACTTAGAAGATAATCAGGAAACCCATACCTAGCATCCGGAATCCTGATCGGAAATCAGAGAACAGAGAAATAATCAAGATTGTATTCCATAATCAAATACCGCGATCGGAATTTGTGAAGGTACGAGTTTGAAGTACTTTCATTGGCGCCGACTAACTTTTTAGAACTTCATATTTCTTGCACATAATATAGATCACAATCATAATTTTGATGCATGATTCGATATAATTACTTGACAAACTGCATGATTAAGCATGATGTGCTCAAATATTGATTATATGTGTGTTTATTAGCTCATAATATGATGATTCTGAATGAGATTGAATTTTAACCTGCTGATTTTTATGATTTTAATCTCTTAAATATATCAACCATGATCAGATCCATCGATCAATGGTAAAATCTTTGGAAGAAAAGATTTTTTCAACTCTAGATCTAGAATCTTCTAGATTCCTAATGTTTTCTTGTCGAAACCTTACTTGATTCATGATCTTGTATGAATAAAAGTATCAGATCTAGAGAGAACAAATATTTTAATGAGATCGAAATATAATTATATTGTTGATTAAGCATCTTTAATCGCATAAATTCAAATATGGCTTTAAAATTATGGTATGATGATTGATTTTCTCAAGTCTATATTCTTGATCTAGAATCGCATGTTCATTAATCATTTAAATCTCAAAACTCAATTATTGTTAGGTTTTCACCAACATATCTTTGATAACAAACTCTACTGAGATAGAATAAGCATGAAAAGCATGATAACTGTTAATTTCAGTCAATATAAGTACTAGATTGATGAAATGCTGATATACTTCTACTTAGAGAATGAATCGCTGATGATTAGATCGCTTAATCACAACTTTTGATGGTTGATTTCTGATCATGACTATATTGCGTAACAACTAAGCAATGCTTAATCAACGGTTACCAAGTCATGAGACAAAACGACTCAAAAAAGTTTTACCGCTAAAATGAAAGGCGATGATATTTCAAAAGTCAGATCTAGTCAATGATTTTCATCTTAACTAAAAAGCTCAATTCACAGATACTTCTCTTATTCTATCTGTGATTGTGAAGCTATACAATGGAACACCAACAAATAAGGTTACCACCTATAACTGGAGTAGCCTCACGGTTACGAAAATTACCAGTAGCACCATCCGTGGAAAACTTAAGTGTTAGTACAATAGAAGTTCCAACAGTGATCTTAACACCCCTAACCACGGTGGTTCCAACTAGAAACACCGCAACAACGGTTGTACCATCAACAATCACAAACTCAACAGTGATGGCCAGTGCTCAACCACAAGTTGTTTTAATAGGTCCAACTATGACACCTGAACAACACGGAGGCCACCAAGACCACCAACCTCTATTACAACTCATGTAATACGAATCTCAGGAGACATGATCCAACACCTACTGAGGTCAATAAACACCCTAACTGAGAAGGTCAATCAAATGACACCACCTCCGACTCCGAAAGCTACCACGCCAATTGTATGACATTAAAGCACATAGCTGGAACAATCAGCTCTGCATCTAAACATACCACCTCTACCAGCTCAGTCATCTATATTGAACCTGACACCGGGTCAACAACAGAGGGACCTGAGGAAAGAACTCAAAAATTACAGCTTGTTAGCTAATCAATGGCAAAATTCGAGACACATTTCTGAATTTTCACCAGCTGCCATCGTTGACTTGGTTCATGAGTCTGTATACTCAAAAGCTGATAGGATGGTGAAAACTCAAGAGGAAAGAATAAAGTCGATGGTTAGCAAATCAAAAGCTGGCCCAATATATATGTTCAAGAAAAGTCCATTATCATAAGTGATCCGTGATTGTCGATTGCTAGAAAAGTTTTATTTGCCGAATTTCAAAAGTTTTAAAAGGGATTCAGACCCAATTGAACACATATTTCATTATGAACAAATGATGGCTTTGTACCTCGACAACACGTGGCAAGATTTTTTCCAAGCAACTCACAATAAGACGTTTTGACATGGTTCAGATGTCTCCCATCAAATTCGATTAGAACATTCAAGAAATTGAAAAAATTGTTTATTTAGGACTACTGCTACAACATTAAACAAGGAGACGTTCTAGATGATATTTGCAAAATTAGTCAAGGAAGTGACGAGAGTTTCAACGACTTTCTAAGACAGTTCAAGGAAACAACTATCCCAGTTAATAAAGCACATGAGAAAGTCCTTTGCAAACTATTCATAAATGCTCTTGTTTAGGGAGAAATTTGAGATTCCTTCACATGTCAGATTCTCGAGTCTCTGGATGAAGTCTACACTAGAGCTGACAAGTTCGTCAAAAGGGAACAAGACAATTTGAACTTTCCTAGCTTGGACCATAAAATATACTCAGCTGGACAGGCCTTAGGAGAAAAAAGAGCTCTCTCCCTCAGGTCCCCAAACCAACAATCAAAGAGCAAAAACTTCAGAGAAGAGTACGAGATGAAATATAAGAAGAGTCAACGAACTTTATAAATATTAATACCACACATAAGGTAATGTTTCAATACATGAAAGATAAACCGTTCTTCCTACCACCCAGGAAGCTAGGAGAAGATGGGAAAGGAAAATCATACTGCTCTTATCATGAAACAACACAGACATCTCACCAACAACTGCAAAAACCTAATAAGGTTCATTGAAAGCACGACACGAGAAGAATGTCTGACATAATTCATACTCCAAGAGCAAGAGAATACCTGAAATTCTCCAGCGATGCAAGTCAAATGATGTGTTAATATGATACACTCAGCACCAAGGGATGAAACTGACGTGCCGAAATACCCCACTGATATAAAAAAGAAGTACCTCTAGGTAAACATTACAGGTCTTCATCCCAGCTATGAAGGATTGTACCACCAGATGACATATGGTTCACAAAAAAGGACCTAGCTGGGGTCACTTTTTCACATTCTGACTCATGGTTGGTCTAGTTCATCATAGACAACTGGTAATGTCGTAAGATATTAATCGATCAAGGTTCCACCTGTGACGTCATTTATTTTCAAGCAGAAGAACAGATGAAGCTGACACGAGATGGTGTCCTAAAGAGTAACAACTCTGCTACTATGGGTTTCAACAGCTCGAAGACATATCCTATGAGAGAAATTACTCCTACAGTTGAAGTTGGCCCAATAAAAACAAATGTGGCTTTCCTGGTTCTCAATAACAAGTCGCGATACAATATGATTCTAGGAAGATATTGGATTCATGCAATGCAAGTTGTACTTTCTACATACCGTCAGAAGTTAAAATGTATGACCAACAAAGGTGGGTATGTCATTAAAGGTAACCAAGTTTTGTCTAAATAGCTAGTTGTTCTCTTCCTCACTCAGCAGGAAGGTCCACACAGAGGTTCAAGAGGATGGAAATTAAAGTGCAGTAAGTGCAGTACTACTCAGAGTGGAAGACAAGAACTCAATTACTCGCATCCAAAGAGCATACGACCAGCAAACCTTTACTGCAAAGCCCGAAGTACGGAAAGTTCTGGTTAGTTTACCATATAGAGAATTTAAAGAAAAAGTAGTTAAACTACTGAAAGAAGTTAACCTGGGTTCAGAAAATAAACCAAAAATAACCTATATGGGAAAAGATCTCACAGATGAAGAAAAGAGGGACTTACAACGATTTCTCAAGGAAAATGTAGACCTCTTCGCATGGAGAATGTCAGACATGGTGGGAATCGATCAAAGTATCGCCTGCCACTCTCTGAAGATTAGTCCAGACTTCAATCCAGTGAAACAAAAGAATAAGAAAATAAAAGATAAGTTGTATAATGCAGTCCAAGCAGACGTCCATAGAATGTTGGAGGCAAAAGTCATAGAAGAATGCAAATATCCGGACTAAATATCCAATATTGTGCCCGTAATGAAGAAAAACAGCAAGGTAAAAGTCTGCATAGACTTTACAAACTTATATAAAGTGTGACCCAAAGATAGTTACCCTTTGCCAAACATAGACGGAACGGTAGAAGCTATTTTAGGGTATGACAGGCTATCCTTCATGGATTGATACTCCGGGTACAATCAGATACCAATGGATCCAAAGGATAAGGAACATATTGCATTCATCACAGATAATGGACCATATTGTTTCAAAGAAATTCCCTTTGGCCTAAAATATACAGGGTCAACTTATCAGAGACTGGTCAACAAGATGTTCAAAGACCTCATTGGAAGCCAAATAGAATGCTACAAAGATGACATGGTCGTGAAGAGAAAAACACCAGAAGATCACACAAATGATCCACTTAAGACCTCCACTATCCTCATGCCGTACAACATGAAGATCAACCCTTCAAAATGTGATTGTGGAGTCCAAAGTGGAAAATTCCTAGGCTTCATGGTTACAAGAAAGGGAATTGCAATTGACCCACTAAAAATCAGAGCAATTTTGGAGATGAAACCTCTAACTTGCAAGAAGGAGATACAACAGTTGCAAGGAAAACTTGCAGCACTGAACAGATTCATTTCAAGACTGTCAGACAAGTGCAGACCATTGTTCAACCTACTCCTCAAGCATCAAGACTTTAATTGGAGTGAAGAATTCCAGGTAGCTCTTGACAACATTAAGGCTTACTGTCCTCTCCTCTTATCCTATCAACACCTATCATAGGTGAAGAGATCTATGTCTACGTTGCAACTACTCAAAGTACAGTAAGTGCAGTACTACTCAGAGTGGAAGACAAGAATCCAATCTACTTCATCAGCAAGTCACTTACACCACCAGAGTGGATAATCACAGTTGGAAAAGGTGATCTTTGCTATCTACTTCTCATCTATAAATATAAGATCATATTATTGAGTTGAAAGATAATTGTGGTCACAAAGTACCCAGTTGAAAATATTATGTCCAAGGAAATAAAAACATGAAGGATTGCAAAGTGGGGAGTCCACGTAAATCAATTTAGTAAGGGATATAAAAACATGAAGGCTGAAAATGAGGGGGTCTAACAACCACACCCAACAATTCGTTTGGCAATCTAAGAGGACTTACTCCAATACACTTTCTAGAGAATCAACTAGACAGTCAGACTCAATTTAGAGTAAAGTATATCAAGAGCTTAATATCTCTAACTCTTAATTCAATCCGCAATCAGCAAATAAAAATCTGCGAGCCCGATTGAATATAAGAGGAGTTACTTGAACGGTACCAAAGACCAATGTTCAAGTGTCAATCAATGTAAATCAACAACCAAAGGTTGGATATTATAATTGATTGATCTTAACGCACAATCTGTGATATTTCAATTATATAACAAAATATAATGCGGAAAAGAAATAACACAGACACCAGAATTTTGTTAACGAGGAAACCGCAAATGCAGAAAAACCCCGGAACCTAGTCCAGATTGAACACCACACTGTATTAAGCAGCTACAAACTCCAACCTACTACCAATTAACTTCGGACTGGACTGTAGTTGAACCCTAATCAATCTCACACTGATTCAAGGTACAGTTGCGTTCCTTATGTCTCTGATCCCAGCAAAATACTACGCACTTGATTCCTTTAGCTGGTCTCACCCACAACTAAGAGTTGCTACGACCCAAAGTCGAAGACTTGATAAACAAATCTATCTCACATAGAAAAGTCTATAGATTGAATAAATCTTTCTCCCACAGAAATACCCAAGAGTTTTTGTTCTGTCTTTTGATAAATCAAGGTGAACATGAACCAATTGATAAACCGGACTTATATTCCCGAAGAACAACCTAGTATTGTCAATCACCTCACAATAATCTTAATCGACTAGCGAAACAAGATATTGTGGAATCACAAACGATGAGAAGAAGATGTTTGTGATTACTTTTATCTTGCCTATCGGAGAAATTAATCTCGAGCCAATTATTTCAATTGTACTCAATATGATAGAATCGGGCAAGATAAAAACACGTAACTACAAAGAAAATAGTTGGGTCTGGCTTCACAATCCCAATGAAGTCTTTGAAGTCGTTAACCTATAAGGTCTCGATATAAACCTAAGGTTAAAGGAGAATCGACTCTAGTTATGCAACTAGTAACACACATGAGGTGTGGGGATTAGGTTTCCCAGTTGCTAGAGTTCTCCTTTATATAGTTTTTGTGAGACCCGTGTTTTTGGATAGTAGTTTTCGAACCTAATACCGGTAAAATCCAACCCATGTAGTGTTGGGTGCGTATTTTTGAATTTGGGTGTTCATAACTAAATTTAAGTATTAGATAAAAAAAAGGCTAGATGTTATCTCTGTGGTGGTAGGGAATAAAGATTCTCTTTTTAATTTGCCTCTTATGAATTTTGTGGGATGTTCTCTAGTAGTTGAAAATCCATTCTCATAAATCTCACGTGTGATATAGAAAGACCTAGTAAATTTTCTCTCATTTGCATTTATAATTAGGGTTATTAAAATATATATTTTGTCATTTTTCAAAACCCTAAAAGAAAAAGTTTCTCTCTCTGATTCCTCTACTCCATCTTCATTCTTTTACAAAACAAAAAGAAATACTACTCCATTAATCTCTTGGGAAGCGTGTTGGTGCATCAAATTTATGGATTGCTATTTTGAGGTAGGAGTTTCTACATAATATCAACTAAAACCTATTTTAGCATTAATATGTGTTTACCGTTTATTTTATTTAAACATATGTGATGTGATTATTGTTAATCTAATTTTAACGTATTCGATTTATATATTTGATTTGGTGAAAGAAATCTCGATGCGATTATTGTTGGATTGGTTCGTGATGGTCCGTTCTACATGTTAAAAGATTTGATGCAGTAATTCTCTTTAAACAAAGAAATAAAATCATCTTTGTCCTGTGGTTTATTAGTTCTCGGAGTAAGAATATCTGTACGCCTGAACGGTTACAGATGCTTAGTTTGAACTTTCTTCTTTCCTTTTATACTTGGCGAACTCATTTTTCTTCGAAGGAGCTACACGCTTTCCTATTTGGCTAATATATTGTGCCCGCTGTATTTCTTAGAAATATTGCTGTGAACACTCAAATCACGAAGGCATCCGAATGCTCACAACCAATCATCGTAATCTAGAGTGATTTGTGATGATGATATCTTAGTGTTGATTCCTTGGCTCAAAACCTTCGGGTTTATCACAGCCTCATCTAACAACTCCATGCGGGGCGTTTGCGCACGGGATATAGGTAAAAACAAAGAAAACAATACATACAAGTAAAGATCCATGGGGTTAGGCAAATATAAAGTGCTGAAATATAAACAAGACCGAGGTTTACGTGGTTCAGCACTAAGGCCTACGTCCACGGGGTTTGTTGTTTCACTATGTTCTTCACGGTTACAAGAGTAGTCGAATGACTTTTGGGTTTACATGTATTTTCTCTTCTAAAGGATTAACTTACACTCGAAATCTCTCTCTCCTTCCCTTCCTGATTTTTCCGATCCCCCTTCCTCTTGGTGGAGAGGGGGTATTTATAGGGTTAGAGTGTGGGACCCATCTCTGAAGGCCGTTGGAACCTTATCTTCTAGTGTCTTGTGTCCATCACGCAGAGGTCTGCGTTTGCCACTTGATCACGCAGAGACATCCTCGCTCGTCCCACGGGTTGATCGACACGTATACTTCTCAGAGTGTTTAATGAGGGTAGTTGAGATGCCTGCTCGTTTCAGACAAGTGTCTTCTGCCCCTGTCACGTCCGTGTCAGCTAACTTTCTCTCCACCGTTGATCTTAGCTTCTTTTGGGAATGAGATAAAGTAACTCCTTGGGGTTTATTTGGTGTTCCGTAGTGCATCGTATTTTGATGTCTTGGCCTGCATGCTTTCCACGTATCTTTCTATATACACGTGTCTGATGGTGAGATATATGTATACACAATTTGGTATACGTGTCGATCAACCCGTGGGACGAGCGAGGATGTCTCTGCGTGATCAAGTGGCAAACGCAGACCTCTGCGTGATGGACACAGGACACTAGAAGATAAGGTTCCAACGGCCTTCAGAGATGGGTCCCACACTCTAACCCTATAAATACCCCCTCTCCACCAAGAGGAAGGGGGATCGGAAAAATCAGGAAGGGAAGGAGAGAGAGATTTCGAGTGTAAGTTAATCCTTTAGAAGAGAAAATACATGTAAACCCAAAAGTCATTCGACTACTCTTGTAACCGTGAAGAACATAGTGAAACAACAAACCCCGTGGACGTAGGCCTTAGTGCTGAACCATGTAAACCTCGGTCTTGTTTATATTTCAGCACTTTATATTTGCCTAACCCCATGGATTTTTACTTGTATGTATTGTTTTCTTTGTTTTACCTATATCCCGTGCGCAAACGCCCCGCATGGAGTTGTTAGATGAGGCTGTGATAAACCCGAAGGTTTTGAGCCAAGGAATCAACACTAAGATATCATCATCACAAATCACTCTAGATTACGATGATTGGTTGTGAGCATTCGGATGCCTTCGTGATTTGAGTGTTTACAATTCCAAGGTAGACTATTTTATTAATGTATTTGACAAGTCCTACTTTTCAATGGCAATGAGAAAATCGGTCTCTGATCTGCTTTTAACTCACAAAACGATTTCTTTTCTTCCATTTCCATTCACAATAGTAAATAGTGATCATTAACATTGTTTAGATGTGACAACTCAGTGCCACCAAATTTAACACTTGAACCTACCTTTTTACTACAAAACTGAGTTCATTTAAGCCATAGGCCTTGTCTCTCCATAACTGAATTTATTGTGCATTCACACTAAGATCTGGTAGTGTATGGTATAGCCTAATAAAACAAAATAGGAGAAGCTCAATAGTCCTAGTGATTATTACCTAGAACTTTTACAACTGATTTTGATCCGACCGGTCTATATTCTTCAAACTACTGGACTTGTGCAATTGCAATTAAATGATTGTTTTTTCTCTTTTCCTCTTAAGTCAGTGATTTGACACGCGTTTTCTATTGATCTAAATTACCAGAGTCTGTCTAGTTTGTAAACTAGGTGTAAGTAAATACCTTTCGCCCGTCACTACAAATATTATACATAATAAATGCATTGATTAGTTTTATTGGATTATGGATGTGTTTGGGTTTTGTACGTAACTGAATGTAGTAGTAGGGAATGAATTTTAAGTACACACATCAATCTGTTGCTGCTGAAATGTCAGGTCTTTATGGCATCCCAGCATCGGTGGCTAATCTGAGAAGACTGTTCCGGGAACAGTAATGGTTCTGTAAGGCCTTTATGGCATCCCACCACTGGTGGCTACCCTAGGAAGACTGTTCGGGGAACAGTAGGTTTGTTTATCGGAATAATTCTGACAATTAGATTGAAGATTTTGAATAAGGAAATGTTGATTTTGAATAATTAAAATTAAGAATCTGGAATTTTACATTGAAGATTTTGAATAAGGAAATGTTGATTATTTGTGGCTGAGAATAGCCTAAGGATTAGTGCTAGTAAGAAAATATTGATTATTTGTGGCTGAGAATAGCGCAAGTATTACTGCAAATTTTTATGCATAATTTTAATTATCGCATCTGCTGCATTTGTTTCATTTCGTTGCACTCTATTATTTTTTGAAACTTCCTACTGGGTTGTGGTTTGCTCACCCCTTTTCCTCCCTTTCCACAGAGAATGAAGAAAGACTAGCCGTAAAAAAAATTACTGTTTATCATGGGGATTTGGGCTTTGCGCATTTTGAATTAAACCAGAGTGTTGGTTTGTTTTAATATACTTTGATTTTGTGATTATTATTTTACAGTTTTGTAATTTTAAAAGTAATATTAAATTTCATTTTATAAATTTCATTTGAGTTGAGTTTTGTATTTTATTAAAATCTTTTGGAACGAAAAATCTAGTACTATAGAGTGGCGGTCCGGAAATTTGGATTTGCTAGCTGGGTCGGACCGACCCACAAGGTCAAATCCGTGTCCGCTAGAAATCCGAAAATCGGGGCTGTCACAGTTGGTATCAGAGCATGGTTCCGATTTACTTGGACTGTGAGTGTGGACTTACCAATTTTCGAAAAGTTTTATTTCCTAAAAAAAAAAAAAACTATTACGTAGGGTGATTTTATTTTTGAAGTTTTAAGCAATCAAAATAATTTTCAGAGTTTTAATCGTCGTGCTTTCATACGTTTTATTCTTGTTTTATTTATTTTGGGGAATGGGCTAATAAATAAAAATATACTTAACTTAAAATTTTGTGCTAATGAATTTACATTTCGACCTACTTTAACTTTATTGATTTTTGGAATTTGGGACAAATTCCTTTTTCACGGGTTAATAGTGTGAGACCCGTGTTTTTGGATAGTAGTTTTCGAACCTAAATTAACTTTATTGATTTTTGGAATTTGGGACAAATTCCTTTTTAACGGGTTAATAGTGTGAGACCCGTGTTTTTGGTTTTTGGATAGTAGTTTTCGAACCTAAAACCGGTAAAATCCAACCCGTGTAGTGTTGGGTGCGTATTTTTGAATTTGAGTGTTCATAACTAAATTTAAGTATAGATAAAAAAAAGACTAGCTCTTATCTCTGTGGTTGTTGGGAATAAAGATTCTCTTTTTAATTTGTCCCTTATGAATTTTTGTGGGATGTTCTCTAGTAGTTGAAAATCCATTCTCGTAAATCTCACGTGTGGTATAAAAAGACCTAGTCAATTCTCTCTCATTTGCATTTATTAAGGTTATTAAAATATATATTTTGTCATTTTCCAAAATTCTAAAAGAAAAAGTTTCTCTCTCTACTTCATCTTCATTCTTTTACAAAATAAAAAGAAATACTACTTTTATGGAAAGCGTGTTGGTGCATCAAATTTATGGATTGGTATTTTGATGTAGGGGTTTCTACATAATATCAACTAAAACCTATTTTAGCATTAATATGTGTTTACCGTTAATTTTATTTAAGTATATGTGATGTGATTATTGTTAATCTAATTTTAACGTATTCGATTTATATATTTATTTGGTGAAAGAAATCTCGATGAGATTATTGTTGGATTGGTTCGTGATGGTCCGTTCTACATGTTAAAAGATTTGATGCAGTAATTCTCTTTAAACAAAGAAATAAAATCGTCTTTGTCCCGTAGTTTATTAGTTATCGGAGTAAGAATATTTGTACGCCTGAACGGTTACAGATGCTTAGTTTGATCTTTCTCCTTTCCTTTCATACTTGACGAACTCATTTTTCTTCGAAGGAGCTACACGTTTTCCTATTTGGCTAATATACTGTACCCGTTGTATTTCTTAGAAATATTGCAAGGTAGACTATTTTATTAATGTATTTGACAAGTCCTACTTTTCAATGGCAATGAGAAAATCGGTCTCTGATCTGCTTTTAACTCACAAAACGATTCCTTTTCTTCCATTTCCATTTCCATTTCCATTCGCAATAGTAAACAGTGATCATTACCATTGTTTAGATGTGACAACTCAGTGCCACCAAATTTAACACTTGAACCTACCTTTTTACTACAAAACTGAGTTCATTTAAGCCATATGCCTTGTCTCTCCATAACTGAATTCATTGTGCATTCACACTTAGATCTGGTAGTGTATGGTATAGCCTAATAAAACAAAATAGGAGAAGCTCAATAGTCCTAGTGATCATTATCTAGAACCTTTACAACTGATTTTGATCCAACCGGCCTATATTCTTCAAACTACTGGACTTGTGCAATTGCAATTAAATGATTTTTTTTCTCTTTTCCTTTTAAGCCAGTGATTTGGCACGCGTTTTCTATTGATCTAAATGACCAGAGTCTGTCTAGTTTGTAAACTAGGTGTAAGTAAATACCTTTCGCCGGTTATTATAAATAGTATACATAATAAATGCATTGATTAATTTTATTGGATTATGGATGTGTTTGGGTTTTGTACGTAACTGAATGTAGTAGTAGGGAATGAATTTTAAGTACACGCATCTATCTGCTGCTGCTGAAATGTCAGGTTTTTATGGCATCCCACCACTGGTGGCTACTCTGGGAAGACTGTTCGGGGAACATTAATGGTTTTGTCAGGTCTTTATGGCATCCCACCACTGGTGGCTATCCTGGGAAGACTGTTCGGGGAACAGTAGGTTTGTTTACCGGAATAACTCTGACAATTAGATTAAGAATCTAGAATTTTAGATTGAAGATTTTGAGTAAGGAAATGTTGATTATTTGTGGCTGAGAATAGCGTAAGGATCATTGCTAGTAAGAAAATATTGATTATTTGTGGCTGAGAATAGCGTAAGTATTATTGCAAATTTTTATGCATGATTTTACTTATCGCATCTGCTGCATTTGTTTGATTTCGTTGCACTCTATTATTTTTTGAAACTTCCTACTGGGATGTGGTTTGCTCACCCCTTTTCCTCCCTTTCCACAGAGAATGAAGAAAGACTAGCCGTAAAAGAAATTACTGTTTATCATGGGGATTTGGGCTTTGCGCATTTTGAATTAAACCAGAGTGTTGGTTTGTTTTAATATACTTTGATTTTGTGATTATTATTTTACAGTTTTGTAATTTTAAAAATAATATTATATTTCATTTTATAAATTACATTTGAGTTGAGTTTTGTATTTTATTAAAATCTTTTGGAACGAAAAATCTAGTACTATAGAGTGGCGGTTCGGAAATTTGGACTTGCTAGCTGGATCGGACCCGACCCATAAGGTCAAATTCGTGTCCGCTGGAAATCCGAAAATCCGGGCTGTCACAGTTTTCAAATCAGGGTTTGCAATCCAAGTTACCTTGGTAACAAAGCATTTAATATTCACCGTTAGATGAAAAACTTGATTCAACCAAGCTAATATCTTTCAACCGTTAGATCAAACTTAGCTTGTTACACACAAATGAAATGTACCCTCATTTAGGTTTATGTAATGGTACCTAAACGTGTACACCATGTTGGTTCAAAAATAGTTAATCGAGGTTAGCCATATGATTACTTTCATATCAACCTTATTCATCTTAACCATAACTAGTTCAAATGACTCAAATGAAACTAGTTAAAGAGTTGTTCAATTGTTATATTCTCATATAATTATACAAGAACACAATTGAAGCAAAATCGTTTTATTCACTCGAATCAATCATGAACATTATATCCACGTTTTGCAAAGATTGCATTCCTTATTATATAAATGTTTATGTTCATAACCGATTTTAGAACTTTAACCTTCAAGTATGCAAACGGGTACGCATACTTGAAATACCCGTACTAAGATTGAGTTCCGCCAGTTCGCAAACGGGTACGTAAACTTCAAATCCCAGATGAAATTCTCGGACATGAACTTGTACGCCAGTAAGCAAACGGGTACACATACTTAGGTTCCCGGATTTCTCAAACCAACAGGTACACAAACGGGTGCGCATACTATGGTTCCCGGATATGGATTACATATGTGCAAGAGTGCACAACATGACATATCCAATAATGGTTAAGTGTTCTAAACTCTTATTTCAATCATTTAAACTTTCTTAGAGGATGACAATATCCGTTTTCACACACTATTATCATCAAAGCAATTTTCAAGTTATTGAAATAATCATTACGAAACATTCCAAGGCAACACCAAATGATTGTATCACACAAACCATGTAAGATGTTACTCGGAAATTTTCACATGATATAAGATGAACTTGGTCGAAGCGAAAGCTTTCCAACACATATTTCGAGAAATATCTAAGCGATATAAACTCAACTCGAAATCTCAAATGTGTATATAGAAAACTATATCGTAATACGACTTATGTCTCAATATAAGATATAGAGTAGAAATAGACTTTCCAAGTGATAGATGAGTTTAAGTCTCCACATACCTTTTGTCGATGAAGTTCCACAAGCTCCCCTTAGTAGTTCTTCGTCTTCAATTGATGAACACCGTGAAAACTAAGCTCAACTACACAATATATGTCCTAGTTCGAGACATCTATAAATAGACTAGAAATCAAGACTTATAGTTTTGATCACTAACATTGACAAACATGCTTGAGATAGCAATTGTTAGAGCACTGCTCGGTGAAACTCGCATGCATTGCTATCTCAAGCATGTTTGTCAATGTTAGTGATCAAAACTATAAGTATTGATTTCTAATCTCTTATAGCTAAGTCTCGGACTAGGATAGTAAGTGTAGTTGAGCTCAAGGACTTCATGGCGATTCATCATACAAGTAAAAGATCTACTCAAGGAACCGGTGGAACTTCTCGACAAAAAGGTATGTGGAGACTTGAACTTATCTATCACTCAAAAGTCTATCTATTCTATCTCCTACTCTTTGAGACAAAAGTCGTATGCTATATATATAGACTAGATCATACACATTTGGTATTTCGAGCCGAGTATATCTCGCCTATCTATATCTCGAAATATGTGTTGGTAAGCTTTTCGCTTCGACCAAGTTTATCTTTACCTAGTAACGAAAGTCATGAATGTTTCAATCACTTTGAAAATTTCTTTGACGAGAAATAGTGTAACAACTATATAACGCCCTCTAAGAATGTTTCAATGATTGGAATGAGAGTTTAGATTACATAACCAATGGATTCCTTGAACCTAAGTTTTCGAACCTTGTTGATCAAGAGAACCGGAAGTATGGCAAGTCCCAAGTCCGCGAACTCAGTCCACGAACTGCCGAAGTTCTCAGACCCGAGAATTTCTGATGGAGTTGACAAACTACTTGCGTGAGACAAGTCCGCGAACCGGCGTAGTTCTTGAACTCGAGAATTTCTTCTGGAGTTTGTAAACTCTATCCGGTGTCTTAAGTCCGCGAACCTAGTCTGCGAACATGATAAGGTTATATATCTAAAGATGATTTCTGAACTTAATCTTAAAAGACTAAGGAATGCATTTGCAAACCGTGGCTATTAAAGTTCATGAACCGATTCGAGTGAATCAAATCATCTTTGCTTCAAGTGTGTCTTGTGTAGTTACATAAGATTTCCTTGCAATTGAACAACTCTCTTAACTAGTTCATTTGAGTCAATTGAACTAGTTATGGTGAAGAAGAACATGGTTGGTATGAAACACTCATTTGGTTAACCTCTTTGGGTAGACTATTGTTGAACCAACAATGTACACGTTTGGGTACGGTTAATAAACCTAGAAGAGTACAGTCATTTGTGTATGACAAGCTAAGTTTTCGATCTAACGGTTGAGAAATATTAGCTTGAATCTAAATCAGGTTTTCATCTAACGGTGAATATTGATTGCTTTGTAACTAAGGCAAAACCCTGATTTGAAGACTATATAAAGGAGACATTTAGCATTGAGAAAACTAATCCCCACACGTCCGTGTGATACTAGTTTCTCTGCTAGAGTCGATTCTCCTTTAACTTTTGGTTTTCTTCTTCTAAAACCAGGTTAACGACTTAAAGACTTCATTGGGATTGTGAAGCCAGATCGATACTACTTTTATCGTAGTTGTGTGATCTGATCTTGCATCTTCTATCGTAATAGTACAATCATATTGATTGGCTAAAGATCGTGAGAGTTCTCTGATAGTCAAGATATAAAAAGTAATCACAAACACCTTCGTATCATTGTTTGTGATTCCATGACATCTTGTTTCGCTACCATACGATTAAGATTGTTGTGAGGTGATTGATTAATCTAGGATGTTCTTCGGGAATATAAGACCGGATTATCAATTGGTTCATGTTCACCTTGATTATTATCAAAAGACCGAATAAAAACTTTTAGGGTTTTTATGTGGGAGACATATTGATCCTTTGATAGACTTGTCTGTGTGAGACAGATTTGTTTATTGTTAAAGCCTGCGATTTTGGGTCGTAGCAACTCTTAGTTGTGGGTGAGATCAGCTAAGGGAATCAAGTGCGCAACATCCTGCTGGGATCAGAGGCGTAGGGAGTACAACTGTACCTTGGATCAGTGGGAGACTGATTGGGGTTCAACTATAGTCCAGTCCGAAGTTAGCTTGGAATAGGCTAGTGTCTGTAGCGGCTTAATACAGTGTGTATTCAATCTGGACTAGGTCCCGGGGTTTTTCTGAATTTGCGGTTTCCTCGTTAACAAAATTCTGGTGTCTGTGTTATTTTTATTTCCGCATTATATTTGTTTATATAATTGAAACAATAGAGGTTGTGCGTTTGAATCAATCAATTAGAAATCCGACCTTTGGTTGTTGATTGATATTGATAGATCCTTGGACATTGGTCTTTGGCACCGTCCAAGTTATTCCTTGTGTTTGATTATAAACTTGCTGATTTCTATTAGCTTGAGTGAATCAAAACAGAGAGAGATATTAACTCCTTGAGATACTTTTACCTAGATTGAGTCTGACTGCCTAGTTGATTCTCTAGAAAGTATTTCGGAGTTAGTCCATACAGATTGCTAAGCGAAATATTGGTTGGTGTTGTTAGACCCCCGATTTTTCAATTGGTATCAGAGCACGCAAACACGTTCAAGACCTTACAAGTCTGTGTTTGTAGCGATCTGATTATGGACGAGTCTATCTCTAATAACGTACCAGTTCAGAAATTACCAGATGATTCTAAAAACTTGGATTCACCTAAGAGAACTGCCACATCTAAGTCAATATCTAAACATTCTCTTGATGTAAAAACTGTTGATTGGGAAACTCTCCTTGAAGAACAGTTGGATGAACTTTCTGATGAAGGTGATTCAAATATTGATAGAGATGTTGATGAGGAAGTCTCAGAGTATGTTAAGTTTTTGGATTCGTGGAATATGAAGAAGATTACAACTTCTTATGTCACACCTCTTCTGACTCCTCTCTGTCGAGAAAACAAGAAATTGAGAACATGTTACGCAGGTGTTTATTTTTCGAATCGTTCTACCGAATCAATCCTCAAGGATTCTGAGGAAGACCTACGTATGAAGTCACTTGAATGTGATAATCTTTATCAAAAGTACTTTTTTTTGGAAGAGAAACTTGCAGAATCTGAAGCAAGGTTTAACTCTCAACAAATTAGTTTTGATGAGAGAGAAAGTGTTTGGCTCGCTCGAGAAAAACACATTGAGGCTGATTTAGCCGTTGCTCTTGATAAAGTCAAGATGTTGGAAGATGACTTGAAAAAGTTCAATACTAGTTCAAGCAAATTAACCACTATGCTAGGAGCAAGTAAAAATCATCGTGATACACGAGGATTGAGCTATAAGGGAATAGATGCTCCAAGTATTAGCAAAGAGGTAAAATTTGTCAAGGCTAGTGATTCTTCTTAACAAAAGGTTTCCACTGATGGCAAAAGTGAAATACCTTCACCGGCAGTTAAGGTTCGAAAGAGCTAAGTATATCAACCTCCAAAGTCAGCACATACAGATCGAGGTAAGAACATTCTCATGTTTGCCACTATTGTGGAAATAAAGGTCACCTGGAAAGGAGATGTCGTTTCCGTATAAGGAATGAGAAACTTCATGATGTTCTTGTTTGGGAATCACAAGAAGTTGTGAAACCAAGATCATACGTTAAGACTAATCATCTTAACGTTACGGGTTGTAACTGTCCAGCCCTTAGGCAAAGGAATCAGTGTTGTGATAAGCCTAGATTTGCCTATAAACGTCATACGGATGATTTTCACAATCGTAATGGTTATCAAAAGGATAATTTTGTAAAGACGAAGACAAGATCTGATGCTCCCAATTGGAGAAAGACTAACTTGCAAAAGAATAGTCAATCCAATTCTCTTCCGAAAAATCTTGAAGAGAGTAATGGGAAGAAGGTTTCGGTCGTTCCTAAACGCACTCAAAAGTGGATATCAAAGAAATTCAATGATGTTTTTAGTGTGAAAAGGAATGATCTCCCAGAAAGTTCCATGACTATGGAGAAAGCAGTATCCATGATGCTGGAACTTAAAGAGTTCTTTGGGAAGATGGATTTGAATGTGAAAGGTTCTAAATGCGATCTCTTTCATGATAATCCAAAAGTCACTTGTGGTGAGCAAGACATTGTTCACCTCAACACAACTTGAGTGTGTTGAATGTGCATCCTCACCAAGAATGCCCTGCTATGTATACAGTGAGGGAAGCACAACAACTGGGGCGCACAGATTATGTTTGGTAAGGTTGTAGAATTCAACTGGATTCATCTAGAAAGGTATATATATAAACTTGAGCAAGATTTGTACTTTTATTTACTTAGAGAACTTATATTTATTCACATACCTTTCTTATCGTTCTTTTCTACCTAACTTGATCTGTGTTTAAGGTTCTTAAATGTTCAGGTTTGAAAATAATAATTCGGGATGTTTGGACTTCATGGTACACATACCAAGTATGAATACCATTATTTAAAATCAAAATCCAGGGGTTTAAGTTCGCATACCCAGTTTGCAAACTGCTCCAAGTCATGAAAATTCGTTTGCAAACCCGTATGCATACTTGCCTGCAGACGTCGATATTCGGCAAACTTGTTTTGGCCGTAATTTCTTCGTCCGAACTCGGAAGGAACTCATTCTTTTTGCATTATCTTCCTCTTTGATTTCTCTTCAAAATGAAGATGAAAATTTCTGAATTTGGATGAGTTAAGATTGGTATTTGTCCTGACTCTTGTTTTTGAGTATTTTGCTCCGTTTCGTTGTACTTGTTCCACTTCTCTTGAACTTGGGAACTTGGATTCTTGGAGTAATACTCTTTTAAGCTAATTTATAGCTTTTACAAGAATGTTGTTGATGAATCACAAAGAAGGAAGTTCAAGAATGGAAAGTAGTACGCAGTGTTATGGAATTCTTGAATGTTCACAATCATCCTATGTGAACTATGGTGCATGGTCGTTATTGGCTTTGCATGTTCTTCTTTGTTAAGAAAATATTTTTATACGCCTTTGGTAGCTATTCTTGGTATAAATCCGAGCGAAAAAGATTGATTCTACCCTCTAAGGACAAATCATCTTATATGTGCATTACGAGTTTGTCTTGATGCCTAGGAAACTTCTTATGAGAATTTATTCTTATTTTTGAGAAGGATTACTAGAGTTTGGAATAGCAATTATTGTGCTACACATAGCTATGTCCAACATTTTCATCTTCATGTTTTTAGATTTATTGGTTTAAATTCTAAATTTGTTTGGAGGATGATGTTTTGCAGTATTAATCTTGTGATGTTGCAACTTGTTATGGGATATGTATGGTTGCGTCCGTGAACTTGAAGGTCCCATACTTTGTCAAAAGTAAAGTCGTTCGTGTTCGGTATTCACGTACTGGTAAAAGGATGAATGTACTTTTGACAAATACAGAAGTAAGCCTATATTTTCAATTATGTTGATGGAAGATAGGTTAAAATCTTTTGTTTTCAAGGATTATGTTTATTATTGTTGTTATGCAAATAATGATTGAAGATAGAATGAATCCTTGTGTATTCCGCAGTATTGATCATCCCTGATCCATATTTTCGTATGTATTACTGTGAGGCTCTGTAATGTGTCTTATGTTGAGCACGATACAACCAAGTTGATTATTTTTTATTAGCTTTGTTGGTTGTTCCGTAAGGTACTTTATGTTGAGCATTTTGAACTAGATTAATCATCTTGTTTGGTTATTTAGTTATTGCTCTGTAAGTTTTCTTATGTCGAGCAAAACAATTGACAATTAAATTGATTACTTTCGTAATTAGTTTGGTTGTGTATTCCAATTAGATTAATTACGGGTTCTCTTGTAATTAATCTAGTTGAGTATTTTTGTGTCTCCATGAGTTTTCTTATGTTGAGCACAAACAATTGAATTGATCACTTTTTGTGTTTGATTTGATTGCGTATACCGATTAAATTAGTCACGGGTTTTACTTTTGATTAATTTGATTGAGTTTTTGGATATAAAAAAATAATTCTTATGGTTTTTGGTGTCCAATAAAATCCTTTTTTTCTTTTGAAATTAAGGTCGCTCATTGTTGTTCTTTCGGGAATGACATCAAATGGGGGAGAGTTCTTTTGAACTTGTGCTTAATGGTCATATCTTGAGGGGTGTGCGGATGTGGAATTTTAGAGGGGTTATCTTGTATCTTTAAACTCCTTGATGAATGTTGTTAGCTTCGTCTATATGATTGCATCTAAATAAGATGATGTGTGTTTCTTTCTCTCAGTCATGAAATATCTCTTACGGAAATTTCATTATGATCTCGTTTTTGTACCTTTGCCAATTTTATTGACGAAAAGGGGGAGAATTAATATGTAGTTCACACTACAAATACATATGCTTTTCGGATCATTGTGTAAGGGGGAGTGGTTTTCATGTGAGATGGAGTATTGACTAAGGGGGAGTGATACATATCACCATAGTATTATTGTTGAATTTGTGATATAATTGAACTTTGACACTGTATAATAATACTATGACACTGTATAACAATGATCGAGACCGATGCTTTCTCATTGTTATAGCTACGGATCTTCAACAACGGTGATGCTAAACTTACAACCTTTGGGATCATTGGAGTACTTGGAAGTGACGAAGATTTCGAGGAATGTTGAAGATTAGACATGTGGAATATGAGATACTAAAGTTTCATTATCTTTTTTGTATTCCATATGTATTGATAGTTTTGTCACTAAAATTGACAAAGGGGGAGATTGTTAGAGCACTGCTCGGTCAAACTCGCATGCGTTGCTATCTCAAGCATGTTTGTCAATGTTGGTGATCAAAACTATAAGTCATGATTTCTAGTCTCTTATAGCTAAGTCTCGGACTAGGATAGTAAGTGTAGTTGAGCTCAAGGACTTCATGGCGATTCATCATACAAGTGGAAGATCTACTCAAGGAACCGGTGGAACTTCTCGACAAAAAGGTATGTGGAGACTTGAACTTATCTATCACTCAAAAGTCTATCTATTTTATCTCCTACTCTTTGAGACAAAAGTCGTATGCTATATATATATATAGACTAGATCATACACATTTGGTATTTAGAGCCGAGTATATCTCGCATATCTATATCTCGAAATATGTGTTGGTAAGCTTTTCGCTTCGACCAAGTTTATCTTTACCTAGTGATGAAAGTCATGAATGTTTCAATCACTTTTAAAATTGCTTTGACGAGAAATAGTGTAAAAACTATATAACGTCCTCTAAGAATGTTTCAATGATTGGAATGAGAGTTTAGATTACATAACCAATGGATTCCTTGAACCGAAGTTTTCGAACCTTGTTGATCAAGAGAACCGGAAGTATGGAAAGTGCTAAGTCCGCGAACTTCCGAAGTTCTCAAACCCGATAATTTCGCTGGAGCTGACAAACTACTTGCGTGAGCCAAGTCCGCGAACCCAGTACGCTAACCGGCGTAGTTCTCGAACCCGAGAATTTTTCCTGGAGTTTGTAAACTCTATCCGGTGTCTTAAGTCCGCGAACCTAGTCTGCGAACTTGAGAAGGTTATATATCTAAAGATGATTTCTGAACTTAATCTTAGAAGACTAAGGAATGCATTTACAAACCGTGGATATTAAAGTTCATGAACCGATTCGAGTGAATCAAATCATCTTTGCTTCAATTGTGTCTTGTGTAGTTACATAAGATTTCCTTGCAATTGAACAACTCTCTTAACTAGTTCATTTGAGTCAATTGAACTAGTTATGGTGAAGAAGAACATGGTTGGTATGAAACGCTCATATGGTTAACCTCTTTGGGTAGACTATTGTTGAACCAACAATATACACGTTTGGGTGATGTTAACAAACCTAGAAGCGTACAGTCATTTGTGTATGGCAAGCTAAGTTTTCGATCTAACGGTTGAGAAATATTATCTTGAATCTAAATCAGGTTTTCATCTAACGGTGAATATTGATTGATTTGTAACTAAGACAAAACCCTGATTTGAAGACTATATAAAGGAGACATTTAGCGTTGAGAAAACTAATCCCCACACGTTCGTGTGATACTAGTTTCTCTGCTAGAGTCGATTCTCCTTTAACCTTTCGTTTTCTTCTTCTAAAACCAGGTTAACGACTTAAAGACTTCATTGGGATTGTGAAGCCAGACCGATAATACTTTTATCGTAGTTGTGTGATCTGATCTTGCATCTTCTATCGTAATAGTACAATCATATTGATTGGCTAGAAATCGTGAGAGTTCTCCGATAGGCAAGATATAAAAAGTAATCACAAACACCTTCGTCTCATTGTTTGTGATTCCACGACATCTTGTTTCTCTACCATACGATCAAGATTGTTGTGAGGTGATTGATTAATCTAGGATATTCTTAGGGAATATAAGACCGGATTATCAATTGGTTCCTGTTCACCTTGATTATTGTCAAAAGACGGAATAAAAACTTTTAGGGTTTTTCTGTGGGAGACAGATTGATCCTTTGATAGACTTGTCTGTGTGAGACAGATTTGTTTATTGTTAAAGCCTGCGATTTTGGGTCGTAGAAACTCTTAGTTGTGGGTGAGATCAGCTAAGGGAATCAAGTGCGCATCATCCTGCTGGGATCAGAGGCGTAGGGAGTACAACTGTACCTTGGATCAGTGGGAGACTGATTGGGGTTCAACTATGGTCAAGTCCGAAGTTAGCTTGGAGTAGGCTAGTGTCTGTAGCGGCTTAATACAGTGTGTATTCAATCTGGACTAGGTCCCGGGGGTTTTCTGCATTTGCGGTTTCCTCGTTAACAAAATTCTGGTGCCTGTGTTATTTCTATTTTCGCATTATATTTGTTTATATAATTGAAATAATAGAGGTTGTGCGTTTGAATCAATCAATTGGAAATCCGACCTTTCGTTGTTGATTGATATTGATTGATCCTTGGAAATTGGTCTTTGGTACCGTCTAACTTATTCCTTGTGTTTGAGTATAAACTCGATGATTTCTATTAGCTTGAGTGAATCAAAACAAGAAAGAGATATTAACTCATTGAGATACTTTTACCTAGATTGAGTCTGAAGGTCTGGTTGATTCTCTAGAAAGTTTTTCGGAGTTAGTCCATACAAATTGTTAAGCGAAATATTGGGTGGTGTTGTTAGACCCCCGCTTTTTCAGCAACGCATGCGAGTTCGACCGAGCAGTGCTCCAACAAAGGCCATAAAAGAACAAGTTGTAGATGACTTCCTAGTTGAAGATCCAGACTTTGATCTCATTTTCAGCAAAAATCAGATGGAAGTGCACCCAAAATCTGAAAGCATACCAGATTGTGAAGACTCATCACTTGACACACCTTGAGTGTAAAAAATTTTCGTTAATGGTGGATCAAATATAAAAGGAGGTAGAACTGGAGTAGTCATAGTGACACCGAAGAAATTCTTTATCGAATTCTCATATGCACTAGCTTTTAGTCCAACGAATAATCAAGCTGAATATGAAGCGTTATTACTGATGGATGTAAAATGTCTACAACTAAAATATTTTATACTATTCAGTGACTCTCAGCTGACGACAAAGCAGGTAGATGGTTAATTTGAAACAAGATATGTTTCGATGGCAAAATACAAAAGGAAAGTCAGCGCTCTCATATCCAGCTTCGAAAAAGTGAGTATTAGAAAGATACCAAGGAACACTATGAGACATGCAAATGCATTAACTTTCCTGGGATCAGTAATACATGGAGCATGCCAAAGAACGATAAAGATTGGAATCTTGGAAAAGTCAGCTATACACGAGCCAGACACAAATGGTGCAGTAACTCAGATCTCAAACGTGACCCTAACCGAATTAGAAGGAACCCGGATGTAAGATATCTTCAGCTACCTCGAGTCAAAGTTATTACCAGATGACCCAAAAGAGGCGAGGAATATAAAAACTAAAGCTACCAGATACCAACTTCTAGATGACGACATGTACATAAAGACATACTTGGGACTTCTACTCAAATGTGCCATAGAAAAGCAGGGAGAGCCAATCCTAACTGAAATACGCTCAGGAGACTGCGATAACCACGCAGGAAAAAGATCCCTAGCTTAGAAGACAAGATTCCAAAGTTATTTCTGGCCGCACATGGAAGAAGATGAGGAAATAAAAAAGAAGTGCGATTAATGCCAAAGGAATGACTAATTAATACCAAACTCATAAGATTTTTTTCTCTATTCTAATTTAATTCCTGCAAGCATTAAAAAATATAGAATAGTTGTAGAAAATATAATATGACTATTCAAGTCAGAAAATTTCAGAGAAAAATGTCCCTTTAGCGCCACGAGAAATTAGTATCTAGAAAAGAATATGAGTACGAAACAGTGATAATTAACACTGTGAAAACTTGAAAATTGCAAGTACGATAACAAAATACACATACCGGCAGAAAAACTGCACAGTGTGTTAACTCCTAGGTCATTCATGAAGTGGGCATTGGACATCATGGGTCCATTCACTACGGTAACAGTTTCAAACTCACATCTTACTTTAAAAGCAGATGAGAAAATATCATAAAGGTTCAAGCTTTAAAGTTAAAATTGAACTAACACATATTGATTGAAATACAGGCGGATGGAGCCAGAAACATCCATTGGTCGCCACAGACTATTTCTCACAATGGGTCAAAGCAAAATCGTTGGTAATAGTCACAGAAACTGATGTCAGTAAATTCATCTAGGAACACATTATATGTATATTTGGATTACCAATGATGATGATGGCTAGTAATGGAACAAAATTTAGATAAAAATCTAATATAGTTTTGCAGAAACAAGAATATAAATCAAAAGTATGTTTCCTAAACCATATATAGCTTTGAATTATAAAATGTTGAAAACATAAGAAAATAACATGAAAAGTAATGGAATAGAAGGAATGGAAAGTAGCTAATCACTTAATGAAACAGGTTTAGCACGCCATATTTCCCACAAGGAAATGATCAAGCGGAAATTTGAAACAAGACTTTAGTGTCAAATATAAAGAAAAAACTTGATGCATCCAAAGGAAAGTGAGAAGAAATACTACATGAAGTGTTACTGGCCTACAGATAAACCAAAAGATCTTCAACACAGGATTCCCTATTCTCATTTCAGGAAGAAATGACGAAGTCATCCTACAAGCGATCGAAGAAGTCGATCTGAAGAGAGAATGGGCCCTAATACAACTAAAAAAAACACCAGAAGTGCATGAGAAAGATTGAAAAGCATGTCATACCAAGAGATATGACCGTTGGAGACCTGGTGCTAAGAGAAGTTTTACCCAGTAGCACAGAGTACAAGATGGGAAATCTCGGGGCACCATGGAAGGACCCTACATTATATCCGGAAAAAATGAGTAAAAGGTCTTACAGGGTGAAAACCCAGCTGGGTGAAGAGTTGAGTTATCCATATAACATTAGCCACCTGGAAAAAAAATACTGAAAAAACTGTAATTTTAAAAAGAAAAAAGTTGTGTAAAATTTATATTTCTGTTATGGAAATTTGAAACATTTAAATTCGTGTAAGTTGAAATATGAAACATGGGAAGAGCTGAAGCATTCAATATACCTAAGAAGGGCAGAAATAGAATGCTCAGACAAAATAGAGTTGAAACACCCAAAATGGTGAAAAACTGAGAAGCCTGAGTTATCTAAATAAAGAAAAACTGGAAAACTTGAGTTATCAAAATAAAGGAAAAGTTGAAATGCTTAAGTTATCAAAATAAATGAGAGTTGAAGCACTCAGAATATTAAATTGAAGCAGAGATGGGATGCTCAGAATATTAAAATAAAGAAAATAATGCTAGAATGTTCAGAATAAAGAAAAAGACAGAGTTGAATCACTCAGAACAAAAATAAGACAAAGTTGAAACGCTCAAATTGAATAGTAAATTGAAAACACTCATTGAAAACGTGCTAAAAAAACATCTCAGTGAGATAGCTGGAAATCCCATAAGAATGATCTCAAATCACTTCGACTAAATAAAGTCTAAAATTTCTCTATAAATTCTATGATTATTTCTCTTGAAGAGTTGGTCAGTAAAAGTAAGACGAGGTAAAACCTCTAATTAGTCGACCAGGTCATAATTAAGACCATGCCAGGAATAGCTTAAGACAAATACCTATCCTAGTGGAGAGCTATACCGTCATTAACACCAACACAATGAAAGCTCTGGACCAGTATTTAGACGACACAGAATAGTATCCTGGCCATGTAACCACTAAACTAAGAACTGTCACCAGAACCCACTGAAGGTGATGAAGCTAACATCCTCAACGGGTAAAGAGAAATAAAGCGATAATATAGAAAACAAAACTTCAATTTTTTTGCTTCTTTTGTTTATGGTTCTAATGACTTGGTTACTAGAAGAAGTTTTCAGAGATTTTTGTGCCTTTTCTTAAGTTAATTCTAATCCATGGGTGTATTTGGGGGACTTTAATTATATTTTGGCTCTTAATGAAAAGATTGGTGGTACTGAGATGAGGCCTTTTCATTATCAAAATTTTAGTTCTTGTGTTCAAGAAACTCAGTTGGTTGATTTGCAATATTCAGACTGCTTCTTCTATACTTGGTTCTAAGATTGGTAGAGTTGTTGTCAACTTAATATGGCTTGATTAATTCCTGCATTCTAAAGCTGACTATTTGCCTCCTGAAATTTCTGATCACTCCTTCGGTGTTCCTAGTATCTTTGAAAAAGGACGTCATGGTCCCCCTCCTTTTAGGTCCTTTAATTTTTTACTAATGAGACAGATTTTCTCGATTTTGTTGGGGAAGTTTGGATGAAGAAATTAAGAGGCAATCCAATATTTGTTCTTGTAACGAAGCTGAGAAGCGTCAAGGATAAGATCATTTGCTACAAGAAAACTATTAGAGCGTAGCTCGGTTGAACCCACCAAGCGTTGGTATGTCTAGTTTGGTTGTCATATTTTAGTGAACCAAAACTCATTTAAGAGTCGCTTGATCGAATGTACTAGAGTCAACTTCGTATAGGTTAGCTTGAAAGTATTAGTATATGAGACATTACAAGTATTGCGAAGACTTGAAGAAGTGAAGAAGTAAGGGGCTACAACCACAACATCATCCTTCCACTTGAGGTTAGTGATATTTTACTTGAATTATTTCATTCCCTAACGTATCTTTCAAGTCGTGCATATTGAAAACAAAACTGCGAAGCATGAACACTCTAGATAGACATAGTATTAAGGAATACAATACAAGGTTTATTGCTTAACCATTAAACTTTGTACATAAGACATCGACATAATCGTTTGAATGCTATTGTGATTATGTATGGGTATGAGGTGAGGATTTCATCCTAGGAAACAATGTTTTTACATGTATTTAAGGAAGTAAGTTCATGAACTTTGTTTGTGAATCGAAAAGGAAATCGCCAGGCGTAATTTGGATTGTTCTTCATTGCATATCTTATGAACGACCAATATGTGTGATTAGTATAAGCGCTCATGACTTGTTTGTGTTCTTGGTAAAACTATTCACATGAGGCCTGACTTTTGTATTGGTATGACTTTTAGTGAAACCGATCTTAAGTAATCACCTGATGGTATGATCGAGTTTGTGTAGTTTGTAAGACCTAACACTGGGTAAAGGGGAACCGATCCTAGTAAGAGGTGCAACACATCACAAAGGGGAATCGATCCTTGTATGGGGTGCAACAAGGTTTATAGCAGAAAGGGGAATCGATCCTATGGACATGTGCAACACGTTTTTAGGCAAAGGGGAACCCATCCTATGGACATGTGCAACACATATGAGTTAGATACCATATATATGTGGGGAACCGATCCTAATACCTAGTCAACCGAATTTGGGAAGCTAGTGTGACTATGCACAGTACTCACATAGAGGTAGAACCGAAACTTGTTTTGGTAGAACCGTTAAACCCATGATTTGTGATTGAGAGTTCTTAATCAATCGCATAGCTCTTGAAATTCAGATGAACCAATTATAAACTTGTTGGAAGCGTGGTAAATCAGTTTCAAGTGTGGAAGTATGAAAGAGGACTTACAAAGTAAGTATGTCGACACACTTTGAACACATTCAGTAATGCGTATCTTTTATTTTTCAAAGATATTCCTTAACAACTAAGAGGAAGTAAATCCCAAGATCGAAATTAAATAAGTTAAGAATCTTTTAATTAAGGTTTTTAATTATATATGGAAAATAAAAATTAGTAATTTGCATTTGCTAGTTATAGATTTTCCAAGGAGATTTTCGATCATATTTTTGGACAGAGCATTCTCAGGAATTATGAAAACCGAATATGGAAATTATTATTGAATATCTTGAGAATATTTTCGGTTTTGGAAATTCCTTGGTGTCCAAACTTCCTTATCTATAAATACTTGAAGTTTATATTTCGGGCAAACTAATCCTTCGTGACAGTAAACTTCCTTTGTTGTATTGTTACTGGTGAAGCCGCCTATTCGGAGAGAAGAGTAACCTAATTAGGAGAAATCTCTTAGGTCGCTCAATTTAAAGACTTCTTTGGGATTGAGAAGCTTCTACGAGTACCGTTGGTGAGAAACTAGATAATTGCGGTTTATCTTTTGTTTTTCGATTGATTTGATTGACTAACGGTGGTTGAACTTTGATTGCACCTGGTTTGTTTATACTTGAGAATCTTCTCTTCTGATATAAGATTCACTCAAACTAGTTCGAAGTTTCGACAGGGATCTTTAGACTGTTGTTAGTTCTAAAGACGATCTTGTGATAATCCATTGTTAACAGACTTCGTTCTGTGTGTGATTGATCACAAGAGATTCAAGTAGTTGTGTGCAGGTGTTTATTGAAGATCTAAGAAGATTTGAATACAAAGAAGAGATAGAAGATTTCTGACTTGGTTATATAAATCTTTGGTGTGCACAGTACTTTTTTTGGTAAAAAGAGGATCTCACTATAATCGGTTTATCCTTGTGGTAGATTGGATAAAATAGTTGAGTAGATCGGCATCAATACGGTTCCTTGGGATTAAAGGTATTGATTGCAAAATCTTATGATTACTTTGGGTAATTGAACATAAGATAGATCTAAGAACCTGACGAAGGAGGTTATGTTAAGATAAACAAAAGAGCCTTTGTCCGACTCATATCACTTGGTTGAAGAGAGTTGATACCAAACAGATTTGTTGTTCCTTTTGTTTGGAATACGAACCAAAGGAATTGTTCCAAGTACTGACTTATTTATAAGTCGTAGGCGTGGGAATAAAGACGGAACTAGGTGAACTATATGTTTAGTTGCTTGGTCTCAACTATACGAAGTTGGTTTATTTTGTATAGCGGTTTAATCCTGAGAGTATTCAATTCTCGACAAGGTCCAGGGGTTTTCCTGCATTTGCGGTTTTCCTCGTTAACAAAATCTTGTTGTGTCATTTACTTTATATTTCCACATTATAATTGTTTTATTATAATTAAAGTAAATTACACAAACTTTAATTCCTATTTACTTGATAAGCAATCCTATTGTGTTTGGTTAAGTATGAACCTCTGTATCAAGTAAACATACTTCGTTGTTGTATTGTCTCGATCTCGTATCCATAGACGATCACACGAAATGTGAACCGATTAGTTGTATTGTCTCGACTCACTCCATAGACAATCACTTTCGGAGAAAGGACTTATATGAAGGAAAAGTTTTAGCTTGAGGTATATTTGGGTACCCTCGCCTTTTCAAAAACGAAGTTTAAGGATCTGTATGATCATATTCAACTTACTTATTTTTGTCATGTTCTTGCTAGGAAGAAGAGATATATTGTGCCACATTATGTTGTTGTGGCTGAGTGTGAGGAATCTGTGAAGCAGCAATAGTCTAGAGTTCAATGACTTAGCTTGGGGGATTCTAATACCTGTTTCTTTCATAACTCCTTAAGGATTATAAGATCTAGGTGTAATTTGTTGAGCTTAATTTCTTAGGAGAATATTAGTTTAGTTGAGGATAAGAAGATATGGGAAGAGTGCATTGCTTATTCTTCTGGTCTTTACAAATAAAGGAATGTGGCTAAGAATAACGAAGATATAATCAGGAAGCTTTAAGTAATTACTTAGTGAATTCAACAATACTTTCATTACCCTTGAGGCTAAGTAGGAAAATCTTTGCAATTTTGTTGAGCATAGGCCCATTGCTTGTTGCATTGTAGTTTATAAGTGTATTACAATAATTTTATCCCTTAGAATGAATATTGTCTTAAAGAATTCTATCCACTATAGTCAATCTGCTTTCATATCAGGTAGATTTGTTGAGGACAACATCATGGTGGCTCATGAGATTGTCAAATATTATCATAGGTCTTCTGGCTCTTGGTAGCTTAGGAATTAAACCTAAAACTATGATTATATTTACACCTGCAAGTATACAGGGTCAGATAGTAGATAATGAAAAGCAGGGGAAGTCCACAGGGACAAGGAGGGAGCTGGTGTTGTTTCTACTTTTCTAGTGACAGAAAGTAAAGCAATGCAATATATTATAATGGGAGGAAAATCAGCTTGCTCACTGATATGCCCCTAGTATTGACTGTCTTTTGACAGCACAGTCAATCACAGGCATACCAGAGCACTGATTACTTCTCATTGCTCAAACAAAACAGGCATCAAGATAAACATGAACAGGAGCTTGATATAAAATGTAACAATCACACACTCAAATTAAATACATGTTGGAGTTCAGAACAGCTAAAATTAACAATGCATTTGAATTGAGAATCATGGAATTGAAAAGATTGAAACCCTCAAAGCTACAGTTCATGGAAATAACAAAACTAAACTATTCTACTGATGCTCTGGTTAATCCAGGCATGCCCTCTCATACACACCCACACTTCCTATTTATACCCACAAACCCAATTTCCCAAAACTACAAAATTAGGGTTCTTTCCCAAAAATCCCCAAAATCAAACAGTACATAATTAGGGTTTCTCACCTAATTCACTTAATTCAACCATACCCCTATCATCTCTGTTCTTCTTCATGCTTTTTTCAATTGAAAATTGGGGACAATTTCCCAAATACCTAATTTGGCAGAGAAATTAGGGTTTCGGATTTTACCTTCTTTGATGCGATTTCTCTTCAATCCACACTGACCCATCCTTCCTCTTGTTCTCCTACTCCATTCCCATGTGTCAGTTTGTCTCTAGCTTCACCTAATTTCTCTTCCATGTCCATCAATTCTTTTTCCCTAATTTTCAAAACCCTAGACTAGGGGAAATCAGTGAATAGGAAATGATGGGCACGTTAGAGGGATTTGTGAGTGATGATGATTATGTTTGTTGGCAGTTGGTGGAAGTGGTGGTTGTGGAAGTGGAGTTGGTGGTGATGATGGCGGACATGGTGGTGGTACGGGTTCTGCAGACGGGGGAAGGAAGAAGAGATGGAGAAGAAAGAAGAAGTCGATAGAGTTAGGGTTAGGGGGCGTTTGGCTAGGGGTATAGGGTGTTCGATACTTGGGTGTTAGGCGGGTGCAGCGAGGTTTGATGATATGCGACAAGGAGCGATGGATGGGAAGATGGTAGGTGGATCCAACGGCGATACGGAGGTAAGCGTGGAGCGACCGTCGGATGAAGGGATGTAGCAAAACGGATGACCCAAGATGGAGATGGGCGTTGCGATGTAAAGCGGGGGCTTCGGAGTTTGATGTGCGATGATGGAGCGACCGTAGGATGCTGAAATGCTTCGATCTGACGGATGAAATCCGAGACGGGCTTGGATAGTGGAAATGTGTTTGAGTAAGGGTTTTGGGCCTTGGGTATGCCAAGCCCATATCTTCTTTAAGGACAATTCTTCTTCTTCAAGACCATTCCTAGCTTCTTGGTTTTGTGCACAACGTTCTTCGCGGCTTCCTTGCGTAACTCCTCCCGGCTTTTCACTACTTTTCTGCTCTATTCCGCTCCGCAATTCATCCAAACTTTATTTATTACCTAAAAATATAAAATTAAGTAAGAAAAATATTTATTCTTGAAAACAATGAAAATATAGAATATGGGATAAAATGTAGAATTAATGCACAAAGGATGAGTTAAATGCCAACAAAAAGGGATAAATATATGCACTTTTTAGCACTCATCAAATACCCCCAAACCTGAATTTTACTTGTCCTCAAGTAAAACAAAACTAAGGAAATCCTACCTATACCACTGTCGCTGGTCTCTCGAATGCATTTAGCGTATGCACTAAGCCTTTTAAACCACTAAGTGTCCCTAGTGGACGAGTGAAGTCTCGTGAAGGTTTTCTTAGAACGTACCTACAAAGTTCTAGGTCAAAATATAAGCTCAGATTCCATCAAATGTGACATGTGCAAGACAGTTTAAGCTCACAGCAAAATGGAGATGTCAATCTAGCTATCTAAGGCACAATCCTAGCATTGATAACAAAAAAAGACATGTGATAAGAGTGTAAAGTGTATCTACACATGTGTCTAGAATGACCTGAAGTTATGACTACTAACCACCAAGAGATAGTTTTTAGGCTAAGAACTGAATTCTAAGCCAAGCTAGCTGTCCGGCTTTACGAGAATTGTGAATGTTCACCCAATGAGTTGGTGATATTTCAGTTTACCCGCGTTATACATCGATGGCTGCACCCTCCTTGCTTATTACAAGACTATTTACAACAAAAAGATGACTCTTTACATGACTCTTATTTACATTGATTACTCTCTTTTATTTTTGGAACAAGAGAGAATATTGTCTTTAACATGACAAAACATGGAATAAATACTTGATTGAATTTTTTTTTTTTTTTTTTTTGATATAATTTTTTTTTTCTGATTTTTTTTTTGAAGAAATAACTTTGATCTTTACAACAAAATGACACTTTTGATACATGAACAAAAAGAAAAACATAATTACATGACTCTTAGCAAGAGGTGGCCCTTATCGAATGCATCCGGTCAAATTCTATGGTTGCTTTTCTTAACGTATTCTCCAACTTCTATCCCAGCCAACCAAAGAACAAGCTAGTCAAGTCTCATTCAGTATTCTAAAGTGATTGGCAATCTAACTTCCTATCAAACACCTTGAAGATCGAGGCTATACATGTATTGGTAGATCGTGCGCGTGCAAGTTTCTTATCACTATGTGAATTGTGCTAGAATCAGGGTGCCTAAATATCTAGACTAAGACTCCTAATAATTACATATTTGCACAAGAGTCAACATTTCAAGGTAAATGAGCTCCATTTTTATGTTTTTTTTTTTTTTCAATTTTTTATTTTTTATTTTGATTTTTCGTTCTTTTTTTTCAAAAAGAAGGAGTTCTTGTTTTCAATTATGGCATATTATCGTGGTATCTACTCTATACCCCCAAACCTAAACTAAACATTGCCCTCAATGTTTAAAAATATGGAAAGAATTAAAATGCAACATATGGAAAGGGACATGCTGAGTAGAGTAAAAGGAGAGAGAATACCCGATTTCGGCGAAAGCAATATTAGAACTCCGTTATTCAAGGCAAGAATCCAACATATGTCAGCCGAGATCATATTGGATTAGCAAAATATATACAAAAGGAACAAAAGGATTTTTAAAATTTTTATCTACTGGATTATATACAAAAAATTCACCATACACTAACAATCTAAAGAGTTGAGGATCAATCCAAAAGACAAAGTGTTGAAACATAGACAGTTTCAAAACACTAAAATTGGACTGAAATGAGAGCGAGAGTGAAAAACCGGATGAATCACCCCTAAACCTAAATTTTTCAACAGGTTTACTTTTAAGCACAAAATCTAACAATTTTAGGGGTGCAGGATTCACAAGGTCTAACTGAAAATGGACTTTGTTTGGGATGGACAAACATGCATATTCCAACTGTGGCTCCTTAAAAGTATTGTATTTAGATGCAAAATAGTCCAAGAGGACTTGAGAGGCACACAGTTCCAATCCTAGGTTGGGAATCTTCAGAAAAGTTGGTTTAAAATTTTTGTTACAAACGAAATCTAGGTTGGGTGGAATGATCTCAATCTGTGACTTAGGCAAGAAGGTGACATCTAAGTTTCTCACATGCATGAGATCAAAAGTACCAATATTATCAGTCACATCAGCATTTTCTAAATCATAATCAAGTTGTGTAGCATGCTCATCATCACAACACAATTTCACAAGTCCAAATTCAGAATCATGGTTATCCGAAATATCCAAATTAACATCAAAAGAAGCAATATATTGTGGCTTAAGTATGGAATCAGACACATCAACTATATTTTCATGCATAGGATCATTAGTGTCAACAGAAGATTCAACATTACCTAAGTCATGCTCTTCACAGGATAACTGCACAATATCTAAATCAGTAGCCTCATCACATGTATATGGAATACTAGAAGAAACATCATTCATGAAGGTCGGGGCAGAAAAGCCTATTGTATTTGAAACCAAAGGTTCCACAACATTTTCAGCATAGACATGTTCTTCTAACATAACATTATCATTATCATCATCATAGTAATATGCATACTTGTCCCTATTAGCAGTTGTGGTGTCATTAGTCAACTCATGTTCCTCTAGATTAGGTTCATATTCAATATCATACACATGAGAAGGACTAGACATGCTATTTTCAAAGTTCAATTCATTACCACCTATATCATGTGATAGTGTCTCAGTTTCCCTAATGGATTCCCATTGACGGGTTTTCTCCGCAATCTCAGCTAAAAATTTCCATGCATCATCCACAGTTTTATCAAGAAATTCACCATTACACATACACTCAACCATGGCTCGAGATTTAAAGTCTAGTCCCTCATAGAGGATAGCGACAAGTCTCCACTTCTCAAATCCATGGTGTGGACATTCGCTCAACAAATCATTAAAACGTTCAAAATAGTCAAAAACAGTTTCCTCATCCAATTGGACAAAACAATTGATACTTTGACGAATAGCGATGGTCCTATGATGTGGAAAGAATTTTTTAAAAATAGATCTGTGAGTTGGTCCCAAGTGTTGATTGATTGTGGTCTCAAACCGTAAAACCATGTTTTGGCCCTTTCCTTTAGAGAAAATGTAAACAAACGCAATTTCAGAGAGTCTTCGGACATATGATCAGGTTGCATATTCCGACAAATTTGTTCAAACTCTCTTACATGAGTATAGGGGTTCTCAGAATCGAACCCTCGAAATAAAGGAAGTATTTGTATCATGCTTGCATTTATTTTAAAAGGGTTATTGGTTTGAGGTAAGACAATACATGATAATGGAATTTTTATTGTGGGATACATGTATTCATGGAGAGTATTAGGTTGGCCCATATTGAAAAGACACAAAGCCCACTATTTGGTTTTAAAGGGTTTTCAAAATTTGGTTTTTTATGGGAAAATTTTGGTTTTGATGGGAATGAAAAACATTTGGTTTTTGATGGGAAACATTTGGTTTTTATGGGTTTTGAAAACTTTGGTTTTTATGGGATTAAAAATTTGGTTTTCGAAATAGGAGCAATTTTTTTTTTTTTTTTTTTTTTTTTGCCCAAAATTTAGTTAAGTTTGGTTCACAAAAGAGGCAAGCCCAAAATCCAAAAAGTTAAGTTTAGAGCAAGCCCACTATTAAGAAACTACAAGCCTAACAAACAACTAAATTACAAGCCCAAATAAAGAAAGAAATAAAAATAAAACTAATTATTACAAACCCACAAAAAAAGAAAATAAAAATAAAAATAAAATTATTACAATCCCAAATAAAGAAAGAAATAAAATTAAAATTAAAATAATTATTACATGCCCACAGATTAAAAATGGAAGCCCACAGGTTGGGTTCTCTTAATGGGTTTAGGCTTACCTTTGAAGCACAGCCCAGCTGTTCAGTTTGGTTGCAAAAGCCCAGTTGGGCTTTGGATCATCCTAAGCTTTGGCTTCAACACTCAAGGCCCAGTTGGGCTTGGTTCAATTTCCTCTCCTTCTGCAGCTTACATCCCAACAGCAAGGTTCTTCTAGCCCAGCAGCTAGGTAAGCAAAGTGTACCTACAGCCCACCAGCAGCTCTGGCAAGCAAGGCAACAACCAACAGCAGCACCAGTTACCTGCACACTTAAATGTGTGTGATCAATACACAAAGAACATGGGCAAAGTAAGCAAAGTTGAAGAACTGCAATGCAGTTGTGCAATTGCAGATGGAGAAAATGCTTACAGAATGCAGAATATAAAGTTGCTGAGAACATGCAGTTTAAGAAGTTGCTGAAAATGACAATGCATAGCTATCATTACAAGAGCTAAGTTACAGGAAGAGATGAAGGCTAAGGCTACAGAGCAAGATGCTAAAGTGAATGAAATGCAGAATTAGTTTAAGATGACGATGGTATGCAGCTGGACTAAAAATTCAAGTTTAAGATATAGTGGTATGCAGTTATGAATTATGCTACAGGAATGGAATGCAATGCAAAAGAATGGCAACAGTGAAGATTGAGCTAAAAATGCATATGTACAGGAGAGACTACACAGCAAGCTAGAAGAGCAAGTGAGCAGCAAATGAGCAAAGGGAAATAACTTGTAAGAGTGACAGCAAGAGTGACAGATGAAGATGCAAGAGTGAGGTTATGTGCAAGATATGCAATGAAAGTGCAAATATGCAGTGACAATGAAAAGTATGCAGTAAAATGCAGAAAATAAGAGCAAAGATAAAGAGCAAACAGCAACAGCACCGCTACCGAGTCCCCGGCAGCGGCGCCAAAAACTTGGTAGGTAAGGAATTAAACCTAAAACTATGGTTATATTTACACCTGCAAGTATACAGGGTCAGATAGTAGATAATGAAAAGCATGGGAAGTCCACAGGGATAAGGAGGGAGCTGGTGTTGTTTCTACTTTTCTAGTGACAGAAAGTAAAGCAATGCAATATATTAGAATGGGAGGAAAATCAGCTTGCTCACTGATATGCCCCTAGTATTGACTGTCTTTTGACAGCACAGTCAATCACAGGCATACCAGAGCACTGATTACTTCCCATTGCTCAAACAAAACAGGCATCAAGATAAACATGAACAGGAGCTTGATATAAAATGTAACAATCACACACTCAAATTAAATACATGTTGGAGTTCAGAACAGCTAAAATTAACAATGCATTTGAATTGAGAATCATGGAATTGAAAAGATTGAAACCCTCAAAGCTACAGTTCATGGAAATAACAAAACTAAACTATTCTACTGATGCTCTGGTTAATCCAGGCATGCCCTCTCATACACACCCACACTTCCTATTTATACCCACAGACCCAATTTCCCAAAACTACAAAATTAGGGTTCTTTCCCAAAAATCCCCAAAATCAAACAGTACATAATTAGGGTTTCTCACCTAATTCACTTAATTCAACCATACCCCTATCATCTCTGTTCTTCTTCATGCTTTTTTCAATTGAAAATTGGGGGCAATTTCCCAAATACCTAATTTGGCAGAGAAATTAGGGTTTCGGATTTTACCTTCTTTGATGCGATTTCTCTTCAATCCACACTGACCCATCCTTCTTCTTGTTCTCCTACTCCATTCTCATGTGTCAGTTTGTCTCTAGCTTCACCTAATTTCTCTTCCATGTCCATCAATTCTTTTTCCCTAATTTTCAAAACCCTAGACTAGGGGAAATCAGTGAATAGGAAATGATGGGCACGTTAGAGGGATTTGTGAGTGATGATGATGATGTTTGTTGGAAGTTGGTGGAAGTGGTGGTTGTGGAAGTGGAGTTGGTGGTGATGATGGCGGACATGGTGGTGGTACGGGTTCTGCAGACGGGGGAAGGAAGAAGAAATGGAGAAGAAAGAAGAAGTCGATAGAGTTAGGGTTAGGGGGCGTTTGGCTAGGGGTATAGGGTGTTCGATACTTGGGTGTTAGGCGGGTGCAGCGAGGTTTGATGATCTGCGACAAGGAGCGATGGATGGGAAGATGGTAGGTGGATCCAACGGCGATACGGAGGTAAGCGTGGAGCGACCTTCGGATGAAGGGATGTAGCAAAACGGACGACCCAAGATGGAGATGGGCGTTGCGATGTAAAGCGGGGGCTTCGGAGTTTGATGTGCGATGATGGAGCGACCGTAGGATGCTGAAATGCTTCGATCTGACGGATGAAATCCGAGACGGGCTTGGATAGTGGAAATGTGTTTGAGTAAGGGTTTTGGGCCTTGGGTATGCCAAGCCCATATCTTCTTTAAGGACAATTCTTCTTCTTCAAGACCATTCCTAGCCTCTTGGTTTTGTGCACAACGTTCTTCGCGGCTTCCTTGCGTAACTCCTCCCGGCTTTTCACTACTTTTCTGCTCTATTCCGCTCCGCAATTCATCCAAACTTTATTTATTACCTAAAAATATAAAATTAAGTAAGAAAAATATTTATTCTTGAAAACAATGAAAATACAGAATATGGGATAAAATGTAGAATTAATGCACAAAGGATGAGTTAAATGCCAACAAAAAGGGATAAATATATGCACTTTTTAGCACTCATCAGCTCTTCTTGATGAACTCTTAAGATTGATCATCGGAAAACTTATGAAACTTTTAGCTGGAAATCTATTATTTGCAATATATTGAAGATGCAATTTACTCAAGAGTTCATTGGATGGATAAGATATGTATTTCCACACCTGAATACTCTATTTTAGTGAATGGCTCTCCCTATGGGTATTTTGGTGCTTCTAGGAGATTAAGGAAGGTGTTCCCTTTATCTCATTATCCTTTGATGTTGGTTATGTAATTATTTAGTATCATTATCCAAGAACAAGTTTCAAATGGGAAGTTTAGTCTCCATACAAGATGCAAGTTATCTAGATTCACCCATCTATGCTTTGCAGATGATATGTTGGTTTTCTTCAAAGGCTCAATTACTGTCGCTTCCACTGTAAAAGGTTGCATCTATGATTTCAGTGCTTGATATGGATTGATTATGAATAAACAAAAGACCTTTTTGTTTTCTTCAGCTGTGGATGCTGAGACTTTGAGGACTATCTTGGTTACTCTCAACTGTAGGAAATTTTATATGCCTATGAGGTGTCTTGGCTTATCCCTTCTCTCTTCTAGACTTTTTTTTTTACTTCCAACTTTTGATTGTTATAATTAGGTCTAAAGTTCATTCTCGGAAAGCTAAATTTCTTACTTATTTTCGTAGACTTGTTCTTGTCAAGTATGTTCTCTCTAGTGTGGTCCACTACTGAATTTCTTGGTTTGTTTTACCTAGAAGGGTTAATAAAGAGATCACAAGTATTTATAAGAGATTTCTGTGGAGTGATACGTAGTGATATGAGGAAAAATTATTTTCCCATCAATTGGAATAATATTTTTTGTAATTTCAATGAAGGAGGTTTGGGAGTTAAGGACATTTCTGCCATGCTTCATAACCTTACAGGAAGATGGTGGGATGTTGTGAGGTTGTATTGGTCTTAGTTTTGATCAGTAAAGAGAATTGGAGGTGATGTTGCAGAAAATGGTGGTTGACAATACCTAGGGCTCGAGTTGTTGGCAAAGATGGTCGTGTCTGTGTTATAGCAAAACAGAGTTGCAGTTTGATGGTTATTTGAGAAACGTTATGTTACAAGATTGTTTTGAAGATACAGTTAGGAGCTGTAGATAAAACTGATACCAAGGATTGCAACAGCTGAGTTGAAGCAAGAGATGGTAGTGCGGATGAAAAATAAGAATTGGCCTGAGATAGTTGAACTAGAAGAATTAGATACATGTATATGAAATGTGAACCGGAGGTATTTAAGCATCAGGAAGACACGATGGGATTGCATATCAAAAGCAATTTGTTTGAGTTGCTGAGATAATGGAATTGAAGGCAGATTGGTTGGTGGTAATGAAGCTGCAAAATGGTGGTTGTATGCGTTGGTTTGGTACTGTTATGTACTGATAATTTGAGATGAAATTGCAGGATATTGTGAAAGTAATGCAGTTGAAACTTTGAGCCTGAGAAGGAATGAAACGTCATCACGGCACAAGATTGAGAAATGCATGTAAATGTCTTAGGCCTTAGCCACTCAGACCTTGACTAGAATTGACTCAGATCCTGACTAGAACTGACTCAGACTCTGGCGCATAACCTCACTGATTTAACTCAATTGACTCGTTTGATCGGTAGTCAACTGTTAGATTTTACGGTTGGCCATTAGGTTTGACCGGCGATATTTTACGGTTATCTAAGATACTTTTTCCGGCTGTTTCCAGCCAATCTCAGACGATATTTTTTTGGCAGAGTTTCTACATCGTTTTTTCTCATGTATGGGCTTGGTGAACTTCCATCTTATGGAATTTTGAGGACATGACCTAGTTTTGGAAACAAGGAGAGTATAAAAGGGAAAGACTTCTACATGTTTTGGAATCTTGCATAACTAATAGTTGGAGACTTTTGGTGAGAGACGCCTTTGTTTATGCTTCTAGGGTTTGATTTATTTTTTATCTCCTTTATTTTAATAATTATTATGATGAATCCATAGCTATAAGTATCTAATTTCATAATATTGGTTAAGGATGTAGTTCTATTTCTAAAACTTGTACAGTTGTTCTTGAGTTACGGATTAGTTATCTCTTTTTATCATCGTTCAAATTTCCATTGTGGTTAGTAATTACGTGATTGGGGTACTATAATATTAATATATGTTTTTTTAGATGAGTGGCCAATCAATTGAACTCGCATCCATATCCATAGCTAATTCATGATTTTTCATACGTAAAAGTGATAGTAGCATGATATGATTACGGATTGTACTGATACTTTCTTGTGATTATATGTAAAATTTGACCTTTGTCTGAATTGCCTGCGGAATGTATGGAAATTGCATTGGTTAACCTATTTGTAAAAACTTAATGCTCTTAGGGAATTGAACCAAATTGTGCTTTTACACTTAGTTTTTTTTAGGTAGAATTCACATCGCAGCTTTAATGTGTTTGTTGATGAATAAAGGAAATTAGCGGAGTATTCTTGCGTTCAAGGTACTCTAGGGATTTTGATGATTAGAGATTAATTTGCAATTCTAAGCACTTATTGAAGTACATCTTTAAAATTGAAAGTGAAGTCCTTGACCACTATTCTCAACTTTTAATTATTTTTTACTATTTACTTTGTTTTTGATTTTTACTTTGCTTTTTATTTAGTTTTTATTGCTTGCGTAAAAATCAGAAACTCCTCTTGGTTACTTAAGAAATTGAAAATAGAATTACAATAATATCCTCTCGTGGAACGAACTCTTTCTTGCCATTTACTTAATTAATATTTTGTTGAAGTGAGAAAGTGAATATATTGATGCCTTGCGACAAGCGATCACTCGACCAAACCGAACATTACTCTGTATATCCCAGGATATAGGTTCAGCTATCTGTTATGGAAAATTGATAGCCAAAGAAAGCAAAAACTCCATTAAAGCTAAGTTCGGCTACCTTTTACTTCAGAAACACCAGCTGAATTACATTTGCAGTTAAGTTCGGCTACATGTTATTCAAATCTGGTAGCCGAACGTGTTTGACCTAGCTGAAATCCAACGATAAAGTTTTTATTTTCAGGAAATCTTGGCTCAATTAACGAATACAGATTTTACTCTACGGGTTGATTCAGATTCGGAGGAAGTGTCACTCGAATAACTTATTTCGTATTCTACCGTCTCAAAAAAAAATTAAAAAAAATCAAAGTTTTTACAAAACTTTTCTTCTTCTCTCTCTTAAATAATTCTAGCTCTAAAACAAACACAAACTCATTAATTTGATCTGACACTAATCAATAATTAGCTTAACTTAATCACTGAACCAATCATTATATTAGGTAAATTAGAAATGACTTTTTTCCATTAGGAAAAATATATGGATAAAGGGTGTTTCAAATATGACCTACAGCCTTCAAACAATATCTCTTTTATCAAATAGGGAATAGAGTAAACACCCCGATCCAAAACAACTGGATCCCACAATTCTGTAATAGCATTAACCCATCGCTCTGTTATCATATAAATCAATCGTCGACATTATCGACCCATCAATCAGGAATTGGGATCATGATAAATTGAACCTACTCCCCCTCCACCCATAATGCAGCGAATCATTAACATTCACATTACCTGAGACAACCAACCAGATAAGATCATATGACCTTTTACCAAAACAGGAAAATATGCTACAGTCTCAGGATACAACTGCCTCATCAGCACACCAGAGCAAGCTCAACAAAACCCCCTTCCCCTATCCAACTTCCTTTGGAGACTTCCATGTCCCCCAAAAGTACAAATTTTCTTGTGGAAAGCACTTAATGAGGGTTTACCAACCCTCAACATCCTCAACCGCATCCAACTCACCAACTCCAACCTATGCCCACAATGCAGTTCTAATCCTGAAACGTCTGCTCACATTCTGCTTCACTGTCAAACAGTTGTAGATTCTTGGAACCTCCTGCTATCTCACCTCACAAGCCATCAAATTACTGCTAATAGCATACCCACCTCTTTAACCCCTCAAATGACCGTTTCCCAACTCCTAACAACAAAATCTCCAGCTTTAGTCACCACAACTTTGTGCTTCCTTTTTTGGTCCTTATGGATAACCAGGAACGAGATGGTATACGGCAGCAACAACCAAATCCGACCAGCGTAATGCAAATGGCCATCAAACTCCAACAAGAATATTCATGGGCACGGGACAACCTTCCTCCGGTGCAACCTGGAACACATCCATATACAAACCTCATCCAAAGAACTACAACAACATTAACCATCTTCTTAGGGTGGATTAAACCTCACTCCGATTGGATCAAAATCAACGCGGATGGAGCAGCAAGAGGTTATCCCGGAATAGCGGGGATGGTATCATATGCCCAAACGGGGAGGCCAATACCATATTAGCAATTGCGCAACCGCTGGACATTACCACCGCACTTGTAGCAGAAACTTGGGCCATGCTAATCGCTTCCAAAGCGGCAACGGAACGAGGATGGCCAAAAGTTCAATTTGAAATGGACTCGGAGAATCTAATGAGATTTCTAACCTCAGAGAACGAAGCCCCATGGTATATATCTAATTTGATTACAGAAATCAAACAAAGATTAGCGCAAATCCAACAATACACGATTCATCACATCTACAGGGAAGGAAATCAAGCGGTGGATGGTCTGGCGAACATAGCAGCAGATGACTCCTCTGTAGGAAAGCTCTCAACAACAATATGGGATCATGTAACCCCACCTTCTATAAGTATCTTTTGAAGAGCAGACTCTATGGGGATAACATATCCCCGTGCAATCTCAGTTTAATCCAATAAATTTCATGCTTCAAAAAAAAAAATGACCAAGTTAAATTTTGAGAATGGTCCCAAGAAAAGGAGTAATGCCAAATGAGTAATCCGTTCGTGTAGGTATCCTTTTTATATACGGAGAACATTATATTCACTAGCCAACCCCGATCAACCAAAACACAAAATAATAACAGGAAAGGATTGATATTCAGAGTTAAAACGTCCAATGATGAGCATATTGCGAGCTGTTTACCTTCTTTATTCTAGTCTTTGTCTGCATTCTGTTTTTGGCGGAACCTGTGTTACCTCAGAGGTCCCTCTCAATCCCTGAGCGAAACCGGAAAAAAGCCTTTATGTTCTACTTCATGTTATGGGGAACAGCAATACTCGGACGGACACATTTTTTGTTGGATGGGAAACTTTAAGTTGGTTTTCAAGTGAAGATCATGGTTTTCCCAAGAACGAAAAGTATCAGTGAGAACTCGATTAGGAAAACTGTGTTGATGAGTTCTCGATCTACCGTCCATCCATAGATTGTGACTCCAGCCGGATTGGACTGCAGATACATTACTGCATAACAAAAGTTTAAAAAAGGTCATCTTTTTCTACATGCAGAAAGAACGAATTAGGGAATTACTCGAAAACAATAGAGTAACTGTAACGAACAATCTTATAGAAGCTCATACAAAGACACTAATAAGAACATTCAATAGATTAATAATCAGAGCTAATTCACATACCAAATGCTTGTCTCTTATTGTATGAAGACACATGAGAAGCCAGCTGTGTATAATTTGGTGGTCCAATGCTATCCAATGACTCCAAATCACTTTCAGAGAAGACTGTAGGTATTGATCTTATTGGATTAGCAAGTGCCTCGAAGTTGCCCACACTATTTGAGCCTCTCATACGAGATGGATCAGGTGAGTTACTTGTTACCAAGGCATGCCATCTACTAGCAACAGATGCAACACGTTGTGCTCTATGAGAAATCTTTGCGGTTGCATGTAAGCAAATGACTATGCCAACGACTTGGACGATGGAGCTGACCTGGCAACATACACACACATGATAAAAGCCCATTCAAACGCTGAGCTACCACAAAAGGATGCTATTGGTAATTTATATATATTAGTGTGTCCAGGCATGGATAAAGAATTCTGGATAAGGGATTTATTAAGGAACTAGTCCTGTGATCCCCCCTATAACTAATGAGTCCAAGCACGCCTTTATAACATTTATGAAAGAGATGTTGCTAAAATAGAACTTACTGCAAAATCCCCTCCATTGATGAGAGTGATGATTCCATGATACCCTGTAGTTTGGAACAGAGTAACCACTTGACTACATGTCACAACCAGGAATTCCAAAAGAAGAAAAATACGGAATCTGTGGCTTATCTTAGAGAGATGGTGCCTTAAACGAACATGTTCATCAATAAGTGCAGTAACATCAGAATCACTTTCCAAGAGTTTCGTGTAATCAGTGAAGTGGATAACTTGAAGATTGCACACTAAATTGAGCAAAACACTGGCCGACAGAGAGATTATAGTAGAATACGCCCATGAGGAAAGCAAAGCAAACAGTATAGCAACTGAGATCCACCACGACTCATGATCAACATATATAACTCGGATAACTTCACGAACAGTCTTCAAAACAAAGCATGGTATTATCCACAGAACAAGCAAGCTGAAGAATCCCTAACAAAATGAACTTTCCTCAGTTAATATTGTACAAGCTACATTTTTCATATATGTTCTAGTTAATTACAACATAAATGATGTACACCAATTCGCAGTATAGAATCAATTATCAGCAACTAAATCAAACGTGTAATGCCCAATTAAGATATCCCATCACAAGATACACAGCCCATGTACTAGTTTAAGATGCAAAAATGTTAAACTGCTCACAGCATTTGGAGCACACGGTCTCCGATTCACCACAAATGCCAGGTATTTACCCAAACGGGTTCCCATCCAACGATGGATCGTGGGATGAGGGCACCAAATTGGCATGCACCCTAGCAGTACTAAGCACGGATGCGTCAACTAGGCAATGACATGGTCATGACTTACTCATCCGTTTGAAAAACATCAACGAATACAGTTTCACTCTATGTAAGCACGTTAGCCTGAATGAAGCATGTTTGTACATTAAAGGGAAATGCTACTTCATTTTCTACAAGTTCTACAGCTGTACTACAAGCATGCAACATTACTTTCAGAACCCACAATTAAGGAAGAAAGAATCAAATCCAATCTCATAAAATTCGTCACTTTGCCTAATATCCCTCTACATTCAAATAATTTCCACGAACCCTAATCCAAAATCAAACAACAAAACAAATTTAGGATGTAGAAAGAGACTTTTACCTGGATCATCTTGACATACTCTTCCCGGAACTTCCCCGTATGACCATGATACCGATCAACAAAAAGAAATTTTCGAATCCCATGTTTCCTCAAATTATGCGAAACACAAAGTAAAGAAATGGCAGCAAGAAGAGATTGAGAAGCTAAAATATCAAGTTCAAATTTATTGATTTGATATTTTTCACAACCTGAACAACTAGGAAGCAATAGTATTAAAACTGGCACTGAAACACCAATAATTGCAAATGCAACCCAAGATACTATAGTCCCTAATAATGAACATTGATGAAAACCAAGCAATAATAAGAAATTGTTTAGTTTTTGTAGGTTTTCCTCTAATTCTGTATCAGTTAATTCTTCTTCTTCAACTTCTTCATCTTTTATTCGGATTATGTTATGGTTTGGATCAATCAGTGGAACTACTAGGGCTGCTGTTGATGGCTCTTCAGCAACTGGGTTAGGGTTATGTGGATCAGCCATGAATTCGAGAGAGAGAAAGGTGCGACATGAAAGTATGAAACCAACAGTGGGATTGGGATAATGGGGAACATTAGCCTGAAGAAAGGTATCATCGCGTTTGAATTTTATAATAGAGTTGACTGAATTAGTCCGAGGAGAGGATGCATTATGTGGAAACTAGGGCCGAACATGGTGTCGGTTAACCGTTGGAAACCGACCGAACCAGACCAATAAACAAGAAACCGAACCAAACCATTTAGATTTGGATTGGTTTGGTAAAAAAAGTTGAAAAACCGATATTACTGGTTTGGTTTTGGTTTGACCTGAAAACCGAACCAAAAACCATTGGGGAACCGATTAATTTTTAAACTTAGTTTCTACCGTCGATTTAAAAATATTAGATTCTACCCATTGATTTAGAGGATAAATAGAAACCCTAAATCTAATATTTCATTATGATACTCTCCCTCTTTCTCTTTCTCCTTCTCTCAGCCGCCTCCCTTCTCCACCCCCAACAACAGCTGCTGCTACTCGACTTTTTTCTTCCCGTCTTCCTTCTTTTTTATTTGTCAATAACTAAATTAAGATATATTATATATCTTCTTTTGATCTCTAGAATTAGAGTAAGCTTTAACTATTCTTGATTTTTTTTTTGTCTGTATATTTGTGTAAACCAATATTATCGGCAACTACGATTTTTTTATCTGTAAATTTGTGTATTTTTTTTTGGTTTGACATAATTATTGGTTAACCAAAAACCACTGGGACAAACCGAAACCAACTGGAGCCATTTGAAAACCGAACCAATGGTTAATGGATTGGTTTGGTTTAGATTTTTAGAAACCAATAATATTGGTTTCGGTTTTGGTTTGGCTAGAAACCGAACCAAAACCGACCATGAACAGCCCTAGTGGAAACTGCCGTTTTATATCATTAGGAAGCGCACTTGTCCATCTCTTAGGTCTTGCAAGTGGAGCACGTTTGCTCATTGTTCTTCTTTTTCTAATTTATTACTTGGTCCGTCGGTAAATGGTTAACTAGATCTCTTTATCAAAACAAAAATAAAAATGGTTAACTAGATTTTTTTTATTTTTGTTGGAAAGAGGAGCTTGAAAAATCCATAAATTTATTTATTTGATTATCTCATTTCGTTGGAGGATTTGGAAGGGTAATTTTGAAACAGCCTGAGAGCACTAACAAGAGGAGTAAAATGCTCTGCGAATCGGCGAAACCGAGTTAACCCAAAAATTTTCAAATTTTTTTCCTCTTCCTGGAAAATCAGAGATCTCTCTCAAATCTTTTGCTCTAATCCTTCATGGTCTTTGTAATGATAGTTTTAAAATATTGATTAAGCATCTCTGTCTTTGATTTGTACTTCATTTATTAAGAAAATCGTTTAATTTTTATTTTTTTTGGATTATGCTTAACTAAATCCCTTATTTTCTTTCCTTGTGTTTACAGAGTGTTGTCTATAAATGGCATTGCCGAGTTAAATGTGTTGATTATAGCGTTTGCTGCTATTGTTTTTTTGCTTGCGGAAGCTGATGCTATCTATACAATCTCCATTATTGCTAGTATCACCATGTCAAAGATGCTCACCATTTACGATCCAAACAATCTTCATGGTACTCGTACCAATAACACGTGCAGAAGGCGGATAGTCAGATTCAAATTCAAATTCAAATTCTTACTACTCTTACTGAATTTAGAATCAAATCTACCTAATTATGTTGCCTTTTCGGTTTCAATCTCACCCAAAAATATATCCATGCTAAATATTCAGGAATTCAATCTTTATATTATTTTCAGAAACCCTAATGGAAGAACAAAAAACATAAACCCTTATACTTTAAAACCATCTCATAGTTGGAGTCTTGTGATGAGTGCCAAATATTGTATAATTTTATCCCTTTTTGTTGGCATTTAACTCATCTTTTGCGCAGTAATTCTACATTTTATCCCATATTCTGTATTTTCATTGTTTTCAAGAATGAATATTTTTCTTACTTAATTTTGCATTTTTAGGTAATAAATAAAGTTTGGATGAATTGCGGAGCGAAAAGAGAAGAAAAGTAGTGAAAAGACGGGAGGAATTACACAAGGAAGCCGCGAAGAATGTCGTGCACAAGACCAAAAGGCTAGAAGTGGGCTTGAAGAGGAAGAATTGTTCTTAAAGAAGACATGGGCCTGGCATACCCAAGGCCCAAAACCCTCACCCAAACCCATTTTCTATATCCAAGCCCGTCTCGGATTTCAGCCGTCAGATCGAAGCATTTCAGCATCCTACGGTCGCTCCTATGCCTGTGCATCAAATCCCGATGATTCCGCTAAACACTACAACACCTAACCTAATCTCGCACCGTAGACTTCGTTGTATTTTACATCCTACGGTCGCTACAAGCTGCTTCTTTCTTAGCCGTCCGATCCACCTACCATCTCCATATCCAGCGGCTTCAGCTCGTGGTACACACATCTTGATACACCCGCCTAACACACTAATACTCGAACCCTATGACCTAGCCAAACAGCTCCCTACCCTAACCCATATCGACCTCCACCTTCTTCTTCCTCTCCCCCTCTCTGCAACAGAACCACCATACCCTGCCGTACCACCACCTATTCCACTACCTACACCAACTACCACCAACTCCACCATCTCCATCATTACCCGACACGACCCATCCCCCTAATTCGAAGCGCTTTAACCTCTCTCACCAACTGACCTAGGTGAGGGTTGATAAAACACCTCAAATTAGGGAGCAATTGTAGCGATTGGGAGCAGGAGAAGAACCGAGAGAGGCAGAGAAGACATGGGGCGACGTCAATTCAAAGTTTTGGTGAGTAAATTTCGGAGATTGAAAACCCTAATTTCAATTCTAGGGTTTCGGAAAAATTGGGTATTTGGTGATATAAATAGGGGGTGATGTAGAGGGGTAATGGGGGATGATCTCTGGACTAGCCAGAAAAACATTTTGTTCTGTTTTATTTCACAATTTCAATTTCAGTTATTGCATGACAGTTGATAGTGAATGTTATATGATGTTTTGATTTTTATCTTCAATGTTGAGAATGTTGTTTCAATTAGCATATGTGATGAATGTTGATGCTGTTAACATGTTTTTCATGAACTAAGTTACTGCAGCTAAGGCTCAGATGAAGCCTTAGTGCATTGTTGGATGATGAATTGCTAGGTTAGAGCCTTAATGCTTGTTTTTCTTGAGCAATGGGAGAGATTAGTGCTCATCTGTGTGCTTGTGATTGATTGTACTGTCAAAAGACAGTCAATGCTAGGAGCACATTAGTTGAGCAAGCTGATTTTCTTTCCATTCCAATTGTATGCTTAGGGTCTTAATTTCAACCTAGAACTACATTGTTTGGCTAGGACACCAAGGTGGATTCTAAGCCATTAGCTTAGCCACAATTCCTTTCTTCAGTCACTTACAATTCCAGCTCTGCTTTTATTCACTGCTTAGTTACTTTCCTTTACTGTTTTGCTTAGTTCTTGCATTTTGAAGCTGTGTGCACTGAATTCAGTGCACAATCTCACCCCTGCCCTTGGCTTACAGCCTTGGTTCCTTGTTGTTGTTATTTTATATCATCTGCCATCTAATCCTTGTTGTGCTGCCATCTTGTGTTAACTGTTTTAGTTCTTTGTATCTGCCTTCATCCATCACTGCTCACTGCCATAGTGCTTTGCACCCATTGATAGCTTAGGAAAATTCTTGTATGCTCCCGCTCCCTGTGGACTAACTATTTCTTATCCCTATATTATAAAGCTTGACCTTGTATACTTGCAAGTTTTGTGTGTTTTTCCATTTCCACACCATCTTGATATTGAAAATCTAAAAATGTCAAATACAAAAACTAGTGAATCAAGTTCAGAAGTCTCGGAGCTAGCCTTGAAGTTTAGAAAGGCAACATTAGAACTGGAGAAGGCGGAAGACTTTATTGTTCTTAATCAGTCTGAGTCTGAAATTGAGGACCCAGAAGAAGAGGAATGGGATTTTTGCTTAATCGGTAAAATCATCATTGAAGGAAGAACGTTTAATAGAATTGTGGAGAAAAATCTACAATTTACCTAGAACTTCATCCCTCCTGAAGAAGTTAAGATCATAGAAGTGGATACGAATGTGATGATTTTCAAACTCGAAGACAAAAAAGTAGTCGATAAGGTCATTGAAGAGGGTCCGTGGAATATTGATGGATATATGTGCATGCTATATGACTATTTTCAAGGTCTAATCCACCAAAATTTAGATTGGAGCAATCAGGTATATTGGATACAACTCAAGTATCTCCAACCTGAACATATGAATGTCAAAGTTGTGACAGAAATGGGTAAGATGTTAGGTGAAGTCATTGCAATTGAACCTCCAAATGCAATCCCAATTGAAGGAGTGTCAGTTAAAGTTTGTGTCAAAATTGAGCTAACCACTCCCTTGAGAAGAGGTGTCTTAGCAATAACTGCAGCAGGAGTTACAAAATGGGTGAGATTCTTCTATGAGAAGCAACCAAACAAGCTATGTAAAGATTGCTTCATCATAAACCACTGTAAAGGAGCCTGTCCAGATGCAGCAATCTATGTCAAGGTTGTTCATGCAAAACCTTATCCTTTTGGGGGAGTAGGAAAACTAAATAAGAGTGTCACAATGCGTACCACTTCAAGTACAATTCCTAAACAAGTTTCTAGGAGGACTGTCAAACCTGCACCTTTCATACCACCTCAAGATGGTGCATGTGTGAAGATTCAAGGAATACCTGAAGCTGAGAATGATCTAGGAGGTCAGGTAAAAGACAAAGGTGCATTGACACAAGCAGAGCCTTAGAAATCAACCCAGATAAGGAAGGTAATGCTAGCAACAATGAAGATCAAAAAGAGAAACAAACAACAACTAGAATCACACATAAAGACAATCACTCTGGAAAACATGTGGGGGAGAATGAGGTAATTTTTATCCAAAAAAACAAAACTTGCTTCAATTCTGCATTGTTTTATTTTTGTAATTTTAAGCTAAATCTCTACCTTTGGTCAAACATGAAGGTTTTATCCTGGAATGTATGTGGTTTTGGCAATAGTGACACCAGAAAACATCTTAGGGAACTGATTAGATTAAACAAACCTGATATTATTTTCCTCATTGAAACAAAAAATCACTCCAAGAAGATGAAACAATATATATCCAACTTACACTACCCAAATAGCTCTTTAGATGATCCAATTGGTACCTCGGGGGGCTTATGCCTTCTATGGAAGGATGGAATAAATCTTGAAATATAAGGCATACAACATAATTTGATACAATGCACTGTAGAGTTTGATGCTAGAACTAAAAAATCCTTGGTATCTTTTATTTATGGTGCTCTTGACCCAAATATTAGAAATGCACAATGGAACTACATGCAGGATAGTGTAAATCAGCTCAACTTGCCTTGGATTGTTGCAGGAGACTTAAATTTTGTTCTTTCTCAAGATGAAAAAGATGGTGGGAATTTAACCAGTCAATCTGTTCTTGATGAATCTAATAACTTGGTATCTAATAATGGCTTGCACTCCATAAACTACATCGGAAACCCTTTTACTTGGACAAATAGAAGATCTGGTCATGCCTTGATACTTGAAAGACTAGATAGATTCCTTCCTTGTGATAACTGGTTGAATTTCTACCCTAATTGTGTTGTGTATCACCTAATTCCCTTAGCTAGTGATCATTGTCCCATATTGTTAACTACTTCAAGAACCTCAAATGATACCTATAAACCATTTAGACTAAACAACGGCTGGTTTAGAGATAACATTTGCAAAACTGTTATCGAAAACATTTGGAAGGTTAATAGCAAAGGATCACATGCTTTTAGAGTCACAAAATCTTTGTATAATACTAAGCATGATCTGAGTAAATGGAATTATGTTAGCTTTGGCAACATTAGTACACAGATTAAAAAGATAAAGGCTCAAATAGAGGATCTTTCTAGAATACATAGCAGGGATAATGATCACTTGTTAGAGGAACTCAAATGCAAAATCAACCAATGGTATGATATGGAAGAGGACTTCTGGAAACAAAGAAATAAGGATGAAGACCTTAGGAATGGAGAAAGAAACACTGCTTATTACCATCAAAAGGTGAATTTTAGAAGAAAAAGAACTAACACCATTCAGGATGCTAATGGGACTTGGCTTACTGATAGGGCTGATATTGTAAATAATCTAAAAGATCATTTTTATAATGTGAGCAGGTCTACTTCTCCCCCTGATGCTTCTATCTATTTTAGTAATGTCATTCCTTGTATTTCTAATGATGATAATGTTATGCTAATGGTTGTCCCTACTCATGAAGAAATTAGAAATGTGATTTTTGGCATGCATTCTTGGAATACACCAGGACCTAATGGCCTTCCCCCTGGTTTCTACCAAAAAATGTGGCCAACTGTTGGTAATGATATAGCTAGTATGCTTCAAGCTTTCTTCCACTCAAAGCATCTTTTGAAGCAGCTTAATCATAATTTTACTGTCCTAATTCCTAAAAAAATTGTCCTGTCTCTGCTACAGATTTCAGACCTATTAGCTTATGTAATGTAATCTATAAAATAATTTCAAAATTACTTGTTACCAGACTTAAACGACTCCTAAATTTATATCTCCATTCCAATCTGCTTTTGTCCCTGGTAGAATGATACAAGATAATATTGTTATGGCGGATGAGTTGATTGATACCATGAAAAATACTAAGAGTATGAAGGGTTGGATGGCCATTAAATTAGATATGAGTGGGGCCTTTGATAGAATTGAATGGAACTTTGTTATCCACGGCCTAAAAAGTTTAGGATTCTCTTCTGATTGGTGTGATCTCATTTATCAATGTATTTCAACTATGTCCACTTCTATTCTGCTAAATGGCTCTTCAGGTGAAGTCTATTTTCCACAAAGAGGTTTAAGGCAGGGAGACCCTTTATCTCCCTACCTATTTATCCTCTGTATGGAGTGCTTTTCTAGATCCTTATTTACTGCTGAAACTAATAATCTTATTCATGGTTGTACTGTAACTAAAAATAGTCCTTCTGTGAGTCGCTTGTTTTTTGCAGATGACTGCTTGCTATTCTCTAGAGCCAACATAAATGAAGCTAAACATATAGCTCACATCATTGATCAATTCAGAATATTCTCAGGTCAATCAGTTAACTTTGATAAATCTGGACTTGCTTTTAGTCCAAAGGTTCCTAATCCTACAAAAAGTGAAATTTCTAACATCTTTTAGATTAAAAGAACGGCTTTGCAGGATAAGTATCTAGGAGTTCCACTTCTCTTACAGAAGAATAAGGTTGAGTCTTTCTCTCCTCTAATGGATAGGTTTAGTGACAGGCTTGCTCCTTGGCAATCTAAATTCATAGCTCAACCAGGTAAGACCACTTTAACCCAATCTGTTCTAGGTACAATTGCTAGTCACCACATGGATGTTTTCCCCATGCCTAGAAAAATTGCAGATAAAATGGATGCAATCCAAAGGAACTTTTGGTGGAACAAAAAGAATGGTGAAAAAGGCATTTATGGTAAAAAAAATGGACCCATGTTCCCTATCCAAAGTACCTAGGAGGTGTAAATATAAGACAATCAACTATATTAAACTAAGCCCTCTTAGCTAAACTTGCTTGGAGGATGTTAGAAGATACAGATGCTCCTTGGGATGTTCTCCTGAGATATAAATATTTTAATGGTTATAATCCTCTTAATTGTGCTTTGTCCAGAGATCTTGGGTGTGGAAAGGAATCTGTGATGATCGATATAGACATAACAAAAAAAGTTTTGTTGCTGGCAACTAGGTGATGGCAGTAACATATCAATTTACAAGGATAATTGGATCTCATCAATTCTTGGTCCTCCTAAATCAAATTTTATGTCTGCAAATATCAGTAAAGTTTCTGATTTGATAGATGTTAGAACCCATACTTGGAAAACTAACACTCTGGATGCTTTGTTTGATAGAAATAATTACAGCTATTCAAGAAATCAGAATTCTTATCTCTCATAAGGATGTTATTAGGTGGAAGCCAGCCATTAATGGCCTATTTTCTGTTAAATCTGCCAATAGGCTATTTTGGATGATTCCCAGGTTAGACCTCCTAATAGTGATGAAATAGAATGGAAAGCTCTCTGTAAAACCAACCTTCTTATCAAGATTAAGCATTTTCTATGGAAATTCCTCCATAAGTGCCTATCTACTAGAGATAGATTATCCAGATTCACTAAGCATAAGCAGGTTCTTTGCCCTCTTTGTAACCATCATAATGAGTCTTCTCAGCGTCTGTTTGTTGAATGCAACATCTTTATATTTGTTCTTAACAACATTGATTTTAATTGTGTGAAGTTGCTGCAAGGTAAGGATATTCATTCCTGGATTAAACTTTGGTTTGATAAAGATGTCAATCTTAGGCCAAATAACACCAACCAGTTTAACAATATATGTTTTACAATGTGGCAAATATGGAAAACTAGGTGCAGTGTTGTGTTTGAGAATGTGCAGGTCAATGCAGATGTTATTACTATGAGCATAAAAAATCACATGTCTGATTGGTTAAGAATCCATGGTAGCTCAGCCATAAACAGAATAGTAAACATAGTTGTTTTAGCTCCAAAACACTGGAAAAGTCCAAATGCTAGTGATATCAAAGTAAATTTTGATGTAGCATTCTGCAAATTTACTAAGATCACAGGCATATGACTAATCTGTCGTAATGTTGCAGGTAAAAGCAATGGATCTAGGGACTTTCAGCAAAAGTTTTAGATCCAGAGCAGGCGGAAGCATTGACGGCATTTGAAGCAATAAAATGGGTTAAATACAAAGGAATAACACAAGATTACATTCAGAAAGGGATATCCAAAGGGTGGTGAATGCTTTGAATGGAAATCTTGGAGCAGTCAAATGGACCAATGCAGGCATAATTATAGATTCAATATTTCTTCTTAATAAGTTTAGTAATTGGAAATGTTATTTTGTTTATCGTCAGGGCAACAATGTTGCAGACATCATAGCTAAGAAGTCTTTAACTTTTTCTAGTGTACAAGAATGGCAATATGAAATTCCCTCTTGGTTAAGCTCAGTAATTACAGAGGATCAAAACTATCTGGATCTTAATGCCTAATCTTAATAAAATTTCTCTTTTCATAGTAAAAAAAAAAAAGATTACCTCATTCAAATTGAGGTTTGGATTGTTACATCATAGAAGTGGTAGACAGACATACTCTCTTGTTTCATCAATATAAATTGCAGATTGATACAAATAATTTACAATGTGAATATTTTGATCTACATGAAACAAAATAAAATGGAAAAGACTAATCTGAATAATGGTATATTGATTGATCTTCAACCATTTAGAGACTTCTTCCTCTTTAAGATAAAATACTTTGCGGAAGAAGTAGTTTATCCTAATCTTCGTAATCACGATCCATTCCAATAAACATTGATCTTCTTTGCATGAATATTGATCATTGTCACATCGGAATTCATCTTCTTCAAAGATATGCTTCAATCTCTCATCGTATTTCAATACAAGAGCCCAAGGGCCGTAAATAAACGCACTAATGGCGATTAGAATTGGAATTATTTTTATTTAAGGTTAAACCAAGATAGCATGCTACAGTTGACACGGTGTGTCATATATGGAAGGTTCCAGTTTTAGGAAACTGGACAATATATGGAAGGTGCCACTTTTAGGAAACTGGTTTATATTTGGAAGGTGAAAGTATTAGGAAACTTTGTTATCGAGGAGTTTGTTTGACTTAGGAATTTGTTTTAAGTTTCTAGCAGAATTCTATGTTTAGAGTTTTAGTTATATTAGGAAAGTGTTTTCTTAGTCGTCAAGTCTGTTAAACAATATATATAGGCCGTTGAGCCATGAGTTTGAATTACATCGAATAGAGAAGTATTGTTTGAGTATCTTGTCTTGTTTTCTTTATTAAGTCTTTGATATCAGATTTTCTACATCTGATGTGTTCTTTCTTAAGTCTTTGATATCAGATTTCTACATCTGGTATCAGAGCACTGGTATCATATTCTAGGGTTGTGGTTATGAGTTTTTGAGTTGAAGAAGATGACAAGTTTAAGTTCAATTAAGGTACCAGTGTTTAAAGGTAAAAACTTTGAACACTGGAGGTTACAGATGGAGGATATTTTCATATACCAAGAGGTGTGCGATATTGTGAAAGATGGTTATGTAGAACCAGCAAAAGGAACTGTTTTAACAGCACAACAACAAAATGCTTTAACAGTAAACATGAAGAGTAATTATAAAACAACTTATATTCTTCATCAGGGTATTCATGAATCTCTCATGGATAAAGTTATTTATATTAAAGAAGCTAAGAGAGCATGGTATGGTTTGATAAACTATTACAAAGGATTTGACAAGGTCAAGAAGGTGAGATTACAAACCTTGAAGAGGAAATATGAACAGTTACAGATGGAAACTACTGAAACAATATCAGAGTTTTTCTCAAAGACATTGAATATTGTCAATGAGATGAAGGTTAATAATTATACAATAGAAGACTCTGCAATTGTAGAGAAGATTTTAAGAAGCTTACCTGAGAAGTTTGAATCAAAAGTAACCGCTAGTGAAGAATGTAACACTGCTGCAACTATGACTCTTAATGAGTTATTGAGTTCTTTACAGGCTTATGAACAAAGACTATCTGAAAAAACAGTTGCTGCAAAACAAGTTGAAGAAGCTCTTCAAAGTCAAATAAACTAGAGTAACAATCAGAAAGAACTAATGCTGGAGGGTTTCAAGGAAGATACACCACAAGAGGAAGAAATTATACTGGTGGTTATCAAGGAAGGCCAGTTGATGGAGCAAAACTTCAATGTTAAAATTGTGGAGATTTTGGACACTTTGAAAAAGAGTGTACAAAACCTAGAAAGACCACAAATAACAATCACAAAGAAAACTTTAAGGCTAATATAGTAGAGATTCAAGAAGAATAAGAAGAAAAGAAAGTTGAAAATATGTTGTTGGATTGTCATACACCTGAAGAACAGCCTCAATATAAGTGGTATTTAGATACAAGTAATCATATGTATGGAAGAAAAGATTTGTTTGATAATCTTGATGAATCAGTACGTTCAACTGTTCTTGATCTTCTTCAGCGGGAGGGATTTGGTTATACCCTTTGTACCCATCTAAAGACGATACTCTATCATTTCCCGCTGCGGATTCCACCATTTGAGGAATATCTGGTAACAGAAAACTATCTTTGGGGAAAGCTTTCTTTAAATCAGTGAAATCTATGCAAATCCTGATTCCTTTGTTTTTGTTTGGGACAATGACCATATTTGCTATCCATTCTGGGTATTTAGCTTCTCTTATGATTCCCGCATCAAGCATTTTCTGTAGTTCTTCCTCTATTTGGGAATGGTAAGTTGTTGCAATTTTTCTTATTCTCTGTTTAAATGGTCTCACATTTTTGTTAATCTCCAACTTGTGGCATGCAATTGATGTATCTATTCCCGGTATCTCGTCCATGCTTCCTGCGAAAACATCTTTATATTCTCGCAACAGGTTAACAGTTCTTTCTTCTTCTTCCACATCCATTTTGGTTCCAATTCTCAATATTAGAGGTTATTTTATAGTCCCAACGTTTATTTCTTTTGTTGGTTCTGCGGCAGTGTAACTGGGTTTAGGTTCTCCCATCGGTGTTGGTTCTTTTATTGTTTTCACAGGTCCTTCTCCTTCCTCCGAAATTTCGCTGGGTATTCCTTTGCCTTTTTTTGCCCTTCTCATATATACTTTAAATTCTTCTTCTTTCTTTGCTTCCTTTGCCAACTTTCTACGAAATTGTTTCTTTTTTCCTTTCCTTCATAATGCTTTACTTCGATTTGATGACATAATTTCGCATTATCAACATCTCCTCTGATTTCTCCTATTCCATTTGGTGTGGGGAATTTAATACATTGATGTAATGTTGATACTACAGCTTTTATCGCATGTATCCATGGTCTTCCTAACAACATATTATACGGTGATTCCATATCCACCAAGCATAGTGTTACGTATGTCTCGATCTCTCCAAGTGGAATTCGTACCACTATTTCTCCTTTAGGTTTTGTTGTGGATTTTCCAAAGCCGTGAACAAAATATGTTGAACTGGACATTTCTTCATCTATAAATCCCATTCCCCGGAATGCATGATAAAATATTATATCCACCGAACTTCCTGTATCGATTAAAGTTTCGTTCAATATCCATTTTCCCTTGGATTTTGTTGTCGTCTCCTTCTCTTTTCGCGTAATAGGCACTGTAACAACCAATGGAGATGTGTGGTTCAAATTTTCTTTTGGTATTTCTGCCGCCATGAATGTAATTTTCTGCTTTTCCCAATCTTTCAAGGGTGATGTCTTTTCTACCGTCATAACCTTCCTTCCTTCAAAATTTCGTTTATGTATTCTTCCATTGATGTTTTCATGGAATTCATTAACCATCGTTTTTGTTATCATATTACACTCCAATCTTTTGTCATCTTCATTAATTCTAATCATTTTTCTTTTAACTGGTTCACTGATTTACTTAATCACTTTCTTGATTTGAACAATCTCAACATTAATCTTCAACTTTCGATCTTCAATCTCCCTGTTTCTAGCGCCATTATATAGTTGCAGGAAATCCTACACTACACCCCTCATATGATTTCATTATTACTCAACTCATTTTTATATTTACACTCTTAATTTTATTGATCAATCTTTGAATATTCTTACAAGAGAAGATAAAGGAATCAAGAATGACCTCTGCTCTAGACTTTCGCTCTCCTATTTACTTGTTTCTTACTCAAAAAAGATCTCTCTCTTCTTTACAACTTGAATGACTATTTATAGGGAAATACATAGTGGATGACAGCTAATCTGTCCTTTATTTTCGGGTATGGTCTGCGACATTCTCGCAACCTTACAAATGTTAATTTCGCAAGCTCTCTACTTTTCGCAGGACTATCACATCTTTGTCGTGATCCTAGCTGACGTCGTTTATCGTATCATTTCTGAAATTGTTCTGCGACACTATTGTGTTGTGTTGTTGATAGTTTCTCTAAGATATTATTGTTGCAAGATTCTGATCCTACAATCCAATGAATGAATTTTGATGCATCTAGATCTGCATTGTTTAGAACATCTTTCAAGTCATCAGTATCTTTGTGGTATACTAGTTGTTTCTCTCCAGATGTAATGGTAACCTCTCTATGCTAGGAAGACGATAATGAATTTCGAAACCAAGTGTTCTCTACATACATTCACAGCCTGATAGATATCGACCCTCGATATATGTACTTACTTCGTCATTATTTGTTTTCTATATTGGATCAATGACATCATAGTTGCTTGATGGAATTACTGCAATAATAACAATTATCATGTCTTTTCCTTTGTGGATGTACTTGAACAAATATTTAATAGTCATACCCTTGAGTTGCATATGTCCACATTGATATGTGCATCATACCTGGTTATCAAGTCCAGGTTACATGGCACAACCCAGTTATTATCTAATATGGTTTCATCCTTTTCAACTCCGCAATCGATTTGACGTCTCTAAGAAATTATGAATCCAGTCTCATCCACTGTTGTTTTGTTGCTATATTGTTTTAGGAATTTCTTCGTACACTTTTTTCCGCACATAGATGGAGAGTGAGGTTTGGAATTTCCGCATAGACCATGGAGCATATATTGGCAGATTGTATCGTATGCAACTTTGTCTTTCTCTGGGACTGGGATCTCTACCGATGTTATTGAATCAATATGCAATGTGGATCTTGGCTTGTCTTTAGGTTCAAGTCAGAGAAATATGTGAGCATGTGGCAAACCTCGTTTTTGAAATTAAACAGTGTAAAGTGCTGCAATTTAAAAAAAGAATTAATATGTTGCAAATATTTGTAGCTAATATCATGTATTTGTTTTTTTGGGTTACCAAACGCTTAGGTTTGAAATATACCTCCTTGCACTTGTCTGAAATGCCTGATTCCCACCAGAACATACATTAACTGTTTGAGTTTGATGTGAAATACGCGACTGATTATGTCTGGTCTTTCACTTGGTTTTTGTCCAGGGAAAATTTTGAGAGCTTCTGCAATTTCAGAGCAATTTGGATTACATGCGAATGTAATAAATAAGTCCGGGGACCTAACTATCTGCACATGGCTATTGCATCCTAGTAATGTTGAACCATGTGTCTTGGTCCACCGATGAAAGATGATGGAAAGATTACTCGACCTGCGGTACCGGGGTTGGTGTCTCCATCTCCCACTGCTTCTTTTATGCCTTTGTATAAGTCACAACGTATTTCTTTCTGATGGACCAACTTTTTCGTAGGCAATCTGTATGTACAAACTCAACACAACTCTGAGAATCAAAACTCAATCAAGGAAAGTGTCTAGAGTTATATCTCAAACTCTCTTATGATTAGAACGTTTACAGAATTGAATCCGTGAACCTAATCTCAAAGAGAGTTTTGGGACGGTACCAAAGACAAATATCCAATGATCAATCAAGTCTTATCCAACAAACAAGGTCGGACCTATCTACTGTGATTGATCAACGCAAAACCTGTGATATTTCAATTATAAAGATAAATAATATAATGCGGAAGACGCCAAAAAATTTGTTAACGAGGAAACCGCAAATGCAGAAAAACCTAGGGACCTTGTCCATATTGAACACCAAACTGTATTAAGCCCGAACCAATTAGCCTACAACCAATTAACTTCGGTCTGGAATGTAGTTGAGCCCGAACTCAGTCTCCCACTGATTCAGGTACAAATGCGCTCCTTACGTCTCTTGAATCTCAGCAGGACTCTGCACAATTGATTCCCTTAGATGATCTCACACCAACTAAGAGTTGCTTCAACTCAATTGAAGACCTTAAACCAAATCTTCCACCTACATATTAAGCCTATATAACTGATTTTCTGATTTACGATCGAAACAGATGATCAGATCAAACGTAAGATCCAGATGATGGAAACCGATGGCAACTTGACAAAAGTCTGGCTATCCTCAAAATCCGTACTTATGCAACCCGAAGTGCAACATAGATTATTATTCACCTCACAATTATAAAACTTGTGGAATCACAAAATTTGAGACGAAGAAAACTTTGTGATTTCTATCTATCTTGTTCGAGTGATAAATCAACAATCGGACAAGATCAGGATACTCAAGTTATCAAGATAAAAGATAACTAGTCATGGATTCACGAATCCCAATGGAGTCTTTTATAGTCGCTAAACCCTAAAAGGGTTTCTGGATAGGATGACTCTAGATACAACTAGGACACACCAAAAAGTAGTGTCAGGATTCAAAGATCCCAGTTGCCAAGTGTTCCCCTTATATAGACTTCAAAGCCTAGGTTGCTTTAAGTTTAAGCTAAGATAGCTTTGGAACCAAGCAAACAATGTTCACTGTTAGATGAAAGCTTTGAATCTTATAAACAAGATATACACTTTGGTTAGGTAAACCATAAACGAAATGTGTATAAAGACTATGTCTAACATGGTTAGACGAAACTAGTCGGTTTGAACTTAAAAGCTTAACAATCATTTCCATGAACACAAAGATGTTGATCTTGAGTCACAATCATGTGAGTCAAATGAGTCTAGTGTTAATTAGAGAATTAATCAAATGCAAATTATCTCAGAGAAATAATTTAATCGCAATTGAATCATAATTGACATAGTTGGTAAATGCACAAAGTACAAATACTTGAATGGTTCGTGAATCGGCTGAGTCAAGGTACGCGGACTGATTTGCAAACTTACAAGCAAAACCGAGAGTTGACAGAACTTTTTCAGTTCACGTACAGGTTTGCAAACTTAGGTGCACTAAGTCCGGAGTTGACAGAACTTTTTTAATTCACGTACCGGTTTGCAAACTTAAGACCTTTACCGGTTCCAGAGTTCACAAAACCTTACCACAGTTCCACAATGGTTTGTATACAAAAATACATACCTATCCGGATCACGAAACAAACATATTTTCTCATGGGTACATTATTTATATGTCCCTACTTTTGACACTCAATAAATATATCCTTATACAACATAACCTTATCCATTTAAAATTAGATTACTTTAATATCCTCACCCATATAATATTTTTCTTTATTTCAAAATGGAACAAATTTCTTCCTCTCCCACTTGACCAACACCATTAGCACCACCACCACCAACATTCAACTACCATTCCACCACCACCGTTCAACAACCACCGCCTATCAACCGCCACCACCACTAATATTCCACCACCACTCCTTCACCACCACCATTACACCACCACTAGTCCGTCGCCGCCACCACTACTAGTCCGCCGCCGCCACCACCACCGCCGTCGTCGTCGCCACCACTGGTTCAGATATTTTTGTATCAATAACAGTAGTTGATCCAAATAAAAATAAACCCAACAGTAGAAGTTGATCTAATTTAGGGGATCAACAACCGTAGTTGATCCAAAAAAAAAGGATCAATAGTAGAAGTTGATCCAATTTAATGGATCAACTACCATTATTGATCCCCTAAATTGGATCAACAATGAAAGTTGATCCATGTAAATGGAGTGAACTTGGCGTGAGTCGAACACGCATCATCTGACATGGAGTCAGTCATGCTACCATTGCACCACAAGTTCAATATTGGAAGAAAATTACATGATTTAAACTTTAAAATACAAGCATGATTATACTTATCCAAGGAAATATTGTCAATAATAGGAGTTCAAAGGATCAATAACAGTAGTTAATCCCACAAAAAATTGGGTCAACAACAGGAGTTGATACCATAAATGGATCAACAACCGTAGTTGATCCCATAAAAAATTGGGTCAACAATAAGAGTTGATCACATAAATGGTATCAATAACAGTAGTTGATCCCATAAAAACATATAAACAACAACAATTGATCATCACCTGTAGCTTCATAAACAACAACAGCTTCAAGACCAAGCTCTCCATCTGAAGTTAAACACAAAACAACAGTAACAACTCCATTTCTACTTCTATAATGCACATTTCAATTTCTTTTTCTACACTTCATTTCCTTGTAATACATTCTACAAACACCATTAACTCGAGTCATTCATTATCAACACCATTCAAAGCAACATTTATCACTGCCCTAACATCCACCATCACTGCCGCAAAACACAAACAACCACCACTACAACTATACCTTCCACCACCATCAAAAACATCCAACGCAAATACAATTATAATAGTGTCATTACCAACAACCTAAAAAATGGCGTCAACAACAGTAGTTGATCCAATAAAAAATTTGGTCAACAATAAGAGTTGATCCCATAAAAGGGATCAACAACAGTAGTTGATCCCATAAAAACTGAAGTAAGTAGGTTACTAAAAGGAAAATTTCTATATCTGGAACACCATCAACAAATGCAACCAAAATCACAACCAATCTCCACCACAATCACACTCAAACTCCATCATCAACATCACCACAAAACAGAGAAGATAAGCAATTGAGCACATACAGAGAAAGTGGAGTTGCAAAACCTAAACCTAAAAATAAAGCCGAACCTTACCAGTCTCATAATCAACAAAATCTGGAGCTCAAATCACTGAGTTCAAATCTCTAACTCAAAATCCACTCGCAATTGGATCCAGACTCGAAATTACCAAAAATTGAAAACCAAAAACTCAAATCGATTTTTGAATCTGTATGCAATCAGTTGAAATCAAAAGCAAAACGTGACAGATCTGTTGATACTAGTGGTGGACGTAACGTATGTGGTGGTGCTAGTTGTGGTGGCGTTGATAGAGATTTGGTGGTGGTGAGGGACGATGGAGAAGATGGTGGTGGGGCGATGCGAGTGACGAAAAACGAAGAGATTTGTTCTCTGTTATGAGAAGTGAAGAAGAACGAAGAGGGGGCTAAATAAGGAATTATAATAATTAGGTTTTTTAGAAAAAAAATCGATTTTACCATCAGGGATATTTGTAAAGAGGCTTAGGGATATTTATGAAGGCCCATCAGAAGGAGGGACAATAATTTAATTTCCACTTTTCCCATGATGTGTATACGAATATGTGTATCACACGAATCTGAAAGTCGATATATAGCTTCTCAGTTTGTACATGTAATACGGCTTCAGACATATAACAGTTTTCTCAGTCTGTAAGACTAATAACACTTTCTTGTATTCTGAGTATAGTAGTTATATATTTCTCCAAATCAATTCGAAACATTCCTGAATAACATCAATGACAGTACATATCACCGTTCAGGCTATTTTCGAATGATAAACTTGAATCAATAATTGGTTCCGAACAATAAAATGTTCTCCAACGAATTTAATAAAGTATGAACGAATGTTCATTAAGCTTAGTCATTATATTCCGAGAAATTCGTAAACTAAATAATTAGTTCTCGACTCAAAATTATTGTCTATGCAAGCTAGTCTAATTAGTTATGTGACAATCGTCTTAAGGATAGAAAGGTGAATATAACTTGAGAAATAGGTGGTTCGGTCTTCACTTACCTTTTGTTGATGAAGTTCTCCAAAAGCTTTGTTTGATCTTCGCCTTCAGACGGTAGAATGCAAATGATGACTGGTTCATTTCTCAACTACCTCTATCCTAGACCGAGACTTAACTAATTATAAACTAGAAATCAAGATATAGTTTTGACAACTAAATTTGACAACAAGCTTGATATAGCAACACTTGTGAGTTAGACCGAGCAATGCTCTAACACATAGTTACGGTTTTTATCTTCTTTCAACACCTATTTCATTGTCACACACAATATTAGTTTCCTTATCATATGGAATATCAATATGAAAACCATCTTCACCATAAGGAAACAACAGTGGATATTGCAATGCCATGTAACTTGGATTCAACCCGGATATATCTTTCAGTAAACCACTTTTCTTCTGAATAATTTTATCTCTTTTTCCATTGACTCTGGGTTATCAACTACAATTCCAGGAAATTTAGATTAAGTTGTCAAATTGTATTGCTTTGCATCCCTTTTTCGGGTACCAATAATACGTAGTCAACCTTACTTAGCTCATTTTGCTTATACTTGTCCCTCCACATCCTGAATTTTTGGCAAAGCCAATTGTGGTTTTCCAAGATTCTAAGTAAGCCAGCAACAACGGTTTCATCTGATGAGCCGGTGGTTTTCTCTCTGTATTCATCTATGGCTGTCATTGAAGATTCAGCTGCTGGATTTTCAACTTGTTCTCCTCCTTTTTTTTCATGGTAAAAGCATTCATCCTATTTTTCACCTCATTTTCAGTGTATATAATGTACAACTATCAAAATGTAGGTAGTCTACCATAAACCGGCAACAAAGATCCCACGAAGTGATGATTAAGGTCGTACATTGTAAATAGACATGGCGCCAAACCATCGTTCTGACCTTTTTTCAATTTGGCACCTTGTCAGGTAAACACAAACATTGAATTATATGCCTTGATGTTTATTCTGAAATTTGCTGCTTACGGACCACCACCCGTATATTGCAATAGATGTTTTAGAAATTCTGGTGCCTCTTTAAGCAGAGGCAATTTGACAGCTCCTCTCCCACAACAAATGGCAAATTTTGGTGGTTTTTTCTTTTAGCTTTTGTTGACCCTCTCCTCATCCCACATCATTGCTTGATAATGAGGGCATACTGCAGTTGGTCATCCAATATCATGCTTTGTCAACTCCATCACTGATGAACATAGATAATTTTCTAGAATGATAAGAATCTATTAGACGTTAATTCAACATATGTGTTAGATTCAATAGAAAACACTACATGTATATGGGAATTTTTTTTCTGTTCATAATCTTCAGGATTGTCTTCACTATTGTTACTTTCTTTTTCACCTAATGATGAAAACACTATCAATTCAAATTAATATGAGATATTATACAGAAAACAATATGTTGAGTGCACCAATCATTATTCTATACATGTTACCATTCATGTAACCGGCAACGAATGTTTTTACTCGCTTATTTGCACCTTGAGATATGTCTCCTGGTGACACTGGAAAGAATTTGGATTCCTTAGCATTAAATACTCCAAAACAAACATAACATAGTTATTGGGTAAAACTATGCAATATTATTTCTTAATGTATGATCCAGGTTAGGTAATTAATATTAATTTATGTTTTGTAATTTTTTTTAATTTTGTGATCGTCTAAGTAATTCTTTTCCTGCGTGTTCGACATCGTTGGATCATATGTGCTTTATGTATGGTTTTCCTTCATGCAACATGCATTGTTATTTTCCTGGCAGTATCTGGTTCAGGTTAAGAAAAACAATATTCGGAATCAAGAATACTATCAGTACAATAATCATTCAATAAGCCCAATACATACTATCAGTTGATGTATTTGCTTCATTGATAATACATTTTCTTAATTTCTGATAAAATGTTTTTTGTCGTAAAATAGCAAGCCTATCCTTCCTGGCATCCCTTTTCACACCTATTGTAATACAATGAACACATTAATGATGGATGAATACAATTTATCTGTTAGGGTAAAAAAAAATCCAAACCACGGTCGCAACATTTGCTTTATTGATGGCAACATCAATTGCAACTTGGTATGTGTTCTTTTATGAGTTTAAGAATTGATGCATAACCCTCATTCACTTCAGATTTTCTCTTGTCAATTTCAGCACCATGACGTAGTCTTTCAGAACGCAACTTATGGAGCAAAAGAGAAAGGCGTAGCATCCTAACAAGCATGGTGACTTCCTTATTCAAGTATGGTATTTCATGGTGAAGAACCGTATGGTTGTTGGAGAAGAAAAGTACGACGAGAGGAAAGTATGTGAATAAGGATATCAATATAGCATTAGGTATGATACTTATTGTCTACTTAACTGGCGTTAGTAACGTCAAGTTAAGTATTTGGTGTAATCCAAAGTGAAATTAATGAATTAGTTGTAGATCTATCGTACATGTTGCACACCTTCTTTTTTGCTAACAGGGTTACAAACAGCCGATTAAATACCTGGTGTAAATAGAGGTGATTGTATTTTTTAGTGTTTTGACTAATAGAATCATGTCAAGTGTCCTCCCAAGGTTTATTAATGCCAAAATCTCTTTTCTTAGGGCGGGCTCACCGTGTGAGTGGGGGATCTCATATGACTTAGGATTTTAGAAGGTTCGATAAGTTCCTCGTGACGAAACTAGCATGGCGGTTCATTAAGGAAAAACACTTCGTCTGGGTAAGGTTATCAACTAATCCGCCATCGACCATCAACCAGAACATGGAAAAGCATATTCGAGTCAGGGTGCTTGTTGGAGTGTGGATGATGGTGAATGCATTAATCCGTTCTCTGGATGCCAAATCTACCTCGGTTTAGGTTAGGGATCTTACGAGTGAGGAAAGGGTGAATGCAATACTTTTTGTTTATCCAGATATTTAATATGTGAGTTCATAATGCAAAAAAGTAATTGGTATAATAGTTTTCAGTTTGTGGCGAAGAATACTGGTAGTTATGATTTTTGAAATATAATAATCTCTGGAGACGAACTTAAAGAGGTGTGGAGTAGGGACGGTAAGGATCTTTCTAATGGCGTGTTTGGTTGAGAGGAAGGGAATGCGATACCTGGAAATATGATTCCAAGACTATAGTTCCCTTGGAATATGATTCCTTTAATCTTGTTTGGTTTAGTCAGGTTAAAAAGTAAGGGAATAGCTACCAAAATAAAAAAAATACTGAAAGAAAATCGATTATTAACCGACGGTAATTCCAAATCCACCTTCTAGGTGGGTTTTCTATTCCCACATATTTGGGAAACCAAAAAGTAAAGCAATATAATTCCTGCAGTTATTACACATCCCAAACAAGGATATGGAATCATATTTCCGGGAATACGACTACATACCTATGAAACAAACACGCTATAATGGTTACAGGACAGTTATGAAGATTTCAAACAGACAACCCGGAAAGTCGGGTACATCACAACAAAGTTCCATAACCAAGAAAGATTTCCTACCATTCTCGTGACAGCACTAGTTTAAGTGGTCTCAAATGGGGTACATAACAACAAAGTTACATAACCAAGAGAGACTTCCTACCATTCCCGTGACAGCACTAGTTTTTTTTTTATAGAAAAAACTTAGGCCTAGACAGGCACTAAGAGCAGTACAAAGGAGTTGTATTGGCGTTGGCAGTGGATGTACCACTCATCCTGCCAGCATTGTTCTTACAAGAAAGATCTAAGTTAAAAGCATCCATATTTCGACTACAATGGATGATGCTAAGGTTTAGTAAAACAAAAGATATGAGATTTATGACCATATTTCTAATATTGTCTTCTTGGGTGTTTTTTCTTTTATAGAAATTAAGATGAAATCTTCCTTGAGCAGCTTCATGGTAGAGCAACTTAAATCGAACTAGAATGTCCATTGATTCAGCAGATATTGCAATGTTTGTATGCTGCATTTCTTTGGCCCACTGGAAAGCTAGGTCTGCCCCTCCTGTGACTCCCCCTTCTCCATAGTGTCCTGGATGTCCTCTAGCGTCAATGATGTTTCCTGCAAAATCTATCATAGTTAGTGCAGTGTAATATAGATAATTCTAAGGATCTTGTAGAGTGCATATATTGATATGCTTCCCAAATCCTACTTCTGTATTCCAAGTGTAAGGAGTATTGACTTGTTGTAAGTCAGTGTTAGCTTCCTCAGGTAAAAGAGGGAAGTCGTTCATGATGTGATCTGGCATTGCATGTATTCTATTGTGGTTACACAAATGCTGCTTAATCTTGAGATTGATAACTCCCACATTAGGCTGAATGTGTTTGAAAGTGAAATCACATCTAGCTTTCCATAGATACCAACAAGTCATGGCATAAATGCTGCAGGCAGAGCTAGTGTATCCAACATGGAACCAGGAATTTAACCATTCAATAAAGATGGTATTGTTATCAAAGAGAGTATGAGAGGTGCCAAGTATTTCCTGCCACACTGAAGTAGCAGTAGGACAATTTAGGAACAAGTGAGACATGGTTTCTTCTTGCCCACTATTGCAAATAGTGCATAAAGGATTGATGTAACGAAGAATGCTAGCTGTTTTGGCATTAGTGGGAAGAATTCCATGTGAACATTTCCAGATAAAGATTTTGATGACTGGAGCCACATCCATGTTCCAAATGGCTTCCCAATTGCCAGTTAGAGTATCATTTCTGTAAAGATGGTCAATCTTTGCCTTGTACAGCTCCTTGACTGAGAACACTCCTGTGTCATTGAGGTTTCATATGATTCTATCTTCTTCATTTGGGTGGGTTTGCAATGTAACAATCACAGCAGCCTCCTCTATGCTGAAGTAGGTAGATACTTGATCTTCATCCCAATTACTATCTGGAAGAATCAGGGATTCTAGCTTTTCAATGTACTGTGGGCAGTTTTGGGGTTTTTGAATTCTTGAGTTGGTATTTGGAATCCATAAATCTTCCCAGATCTTGATCTTTCTACCATTACCAATCGTCCAAGAGCAGTGTTGTTGAATGTTGCTTATGCCTTCCAGAATCCCTTTCCATATCCATGAATCTCCATCCTTTGACTTTGTGTCCATGCTAAGAATATTTCTGCCTAAGAGATATTTGGCATCCATGAGCTTGTACCATAGAGAATCCTTATCCTGCTCAAGTCTCCATCCAATTTTTGTTATCATTGAGCTGTTGAAAAGTTCCATATTCATGAATCCTAGACCTCCCATTTCTTTTGGCTTGCATACTGCTGTCCAGGATTTAGGATAATAGCCAGAAGGATTTTCTATATTCTTTCCTCAGAAGAAATCTCTTTGTAGATTGTTGGTATCTTTGCAGGTTTTCTTAGGTACCTTAAAAGAGTTCATCTGGTAAATACAAGCTGAGGATGTCACAGATTTGATGATTACCTCTCTGCCAGCGGGATTTAAAGGTGTATGTTTCCATCCAGTAAGTCTCAGCTTCAATTTTTCTACTCCAGGCTTGAGAGAATTGATTTTGCTTCTATGTGTGAATAGAGGTGATCCTAGGCATTTATCATCTAACTGAAGCACCTGAACACCCATAGAATTACTGATTTGAGGAATGAGGTCTGGATTAGTATTTTTGCTGAAGAATACTCCAGATTTATGAAAGTTGATTAGTTGCCCAGATGTGCTGCCAAATATCTGCAGGAGCTGCATTATATTTTGAGCTTCAGTAGTGTTTGATTTGCAGGATATCATGCAATCATCAACAAATAGAAGGTGGTTGATAGGTGGTGCAGCTTTGCAGATCTTTATTCCATTGATGATACCCATCTCCTCAGCATGCAGAAGAGTCCTTGAAAGAGATTCCATGAAGAATAAGAAAATATAGGGTGATAAGGGATCGCCTTGCCTTAGACCTCTAAAGGGTTCGAAGAATTTGTCAGGTGAGCCATTGATGAGAACAACAGAGGTGGAGGTTGAGAGGCATTGATAAATCTTGTTGCACCACTTTTCATCAAAACCAATTTTCTTCATAATAGTCATTAAGAAATCCCAGTCCACTCTATTAAAAGCTTTTGCCATATCAATTTTTATTCCCATAGTACCAGAGTTGCATTTTTTTCCTCTTTTAGATCTCATGGTATGTATAATTTCATGAGCAATAGCTATGTTGTCAGATATTTGCCTTCCAGGAATGAAAGCAGATTGGTAAGGTGAAATGATTTTGCTTAGGAAGGGCTTCATTCTCTGAGCTAGGAGTTTAGAGATGATTTTGTAGGTGGTGTTACATAGACTGATTGGTCTGAAATGGCTAGGGGAAGTTGGATTATCCACTTTGGAGATGAGTGCTATAAAAGTGGCATTCATCTCCTTTAGCAGCCGGAGAGGAAATTTTTTTGAACCATTGAGACTATATCATTACCAATGATATCCCAGTTGAGTTTGAAGAAATATGGTGGGAATTCATCTGATCCTGGAGCTTTGTCATTAACCATACTAAATAAGATGGTTTTAATTTCTTCAGGTTCAGGTTTTCTGCTGAGAGTTGTGTTGTCTTCGAGGGTTATGGCTAGAGGGATAAGATTGATGATTTCATATGAGAGGTTGTGACAACACTAGTTTAAGTGGTCTTAGTTGGATCAAAATAACACATCCGACCCAATTACCCAAATAACAAATCTATAGACAATAGAAGTGTTTGGATCCGTAAATCCAACCATTTCTCGAAGGTTTTTTCGAAATCACAGTGATGACCAGAGATCAAGCAATAAACAGTGACAGAAAAAATCACAGTGCTTACATCATAGTTGCAACTCGCAACTCTAATTGTTAAGGACAGAGTTTGGAATTAATACTCAAAGATACACCAAGATGCATTCAATTTCAAATGTTTAATGCAGAATATACTGAATTTCATGAACAATCTTTAAACTACTTTGCATGTTCCATGGCAGAAGAACAGCAAAGCAACCAATAACTGAACACTAAAACAACCAACAAATACGATATCTTCCAAATTGAGCTGCTATCAACAAAATACTTGTGAACCAAATATAACTGCAACGTGATCTTTCCATTAACTACGATTTTTACATGCAAGAGACCACCAAAATTATCACCTATTGCAGGATTATCTGTCCTTCACCTGCTACTGTCAGAACTCTAGATAATTCTGAACTTAAAAGGTTGTAATTCTAAACCACTAATGTTAGATATGGTCTAATATTTATAATAATATCATATTTACTTAGATTCAACGGGAGAAGTTTCCTACATGCAAAAAAAACTGAAGCCTACAGGACGGACACTGAAAAGCTAGACGTTCTACCCCATCAACAACGTTAGTCTATAGAAAAAAGCTAAGAGATCTTCCCCGTCGAAAGTATTAAACTATAGACAACTCCACCCTCCCCGCATGTGTGCTCCCAGTTCCCCGAATTGATCATCAGCTTCTACGGTGTCTTCGGAGAGACGAACAGCGTCAAGCTTCTGCTTAAGGACCTCAATTGCATTGATTACAATTTGAGAAGCTTTCACAGCACCTGTAGATTCAACCGTAAAAATAAAGCTATCTTCTCTCGCTGTAATTTCCACAAGCCCGGGCTTTCCCATAGCTTCTGCCTTTTTGATCACCTCATCATCATATGTGTACGCTTCAGCGTCATACACTTTGACCTATAAAACAGTCGAACAGCGACCACAATCCACGTTACTAAAAATTGAAAAATAATGCAGGAAAAGTATAATTGCGTAAAGAACCAACTACACCACAAATCAAAATGCACTATTTTTGAGATAGCTTACACCAAAGTTGAATTGATGGGAACAAAGTTCTGTCCACCACTGCCAATCATACCTAACACAAGGAACCGACTATAACTCAAGTTTCAGTGTTACGCTATCTATGGCAGTAATGTGTGTCTCTACATATGGATCCAATAATTATTTCATTTAACATTAAAAATGTGAAAAAGATGCTTAACGTCCAAGTACGTTAATGACGATAATGTTTAAATTCACCATACATTCTATTTATTCTTTTGGATTCAATCTGTGAGTTATAGAAAACTAATTTATGTCTGACTTCGAGATTGGGTCTCCCCTTTGTAGGCAGACATGCACATGTCCAATTAATGACAATTATCCATTCAAAGCAGCACTTTTACACATGCAGTGATCTTGAAGTACTGCTAAACTATAGGGGTGGCGGATTAAGATGAATGTAAATGGACAAGCACACAACTTACTTATTAATTCTCTACCAAATGTTTCCTTACTAGCTTAACTATATAGTAGAGATTTTCAAACCTATATAGTAAAGCTAATATCTGAACAAAAACAACGGAAACTAAAACATAAAAGGATTGATAGTCACCAAACTCATGCGCAACTTCCGTCATCAAGGTATCATCCAAACTAAAAAAATTAAACTTAAACATACCTGTTGGGTATGGTACCATCAAAATTGCAAAAATTAAACTTAAACATACCTGTTGGGTATTAGGATCGATATCAAAAACTTTAGTAGGGCTACTTTCAATCCAGTCTTGTTTCTCTTCAAGAGTTAAGCTCTCCATCATATCCTCATTGATATGAATATCTGGTTCATACATGTAAGTGACAGTAGCAGCAGGTGACCATTTAGCATGGTCTTTCCCAATCCCTTTTCGAGCTATGGCTCTCAATCTCAACTCTTGCCCTCGTCGTAGCTTCACAATTATAATTCCCCTGGAAAAGAGCATCAAAACCACAAACTCCAAAATATCAGGGTACACAAAATAACCATTTTGGGCACCTTAAACCCCAAATTTTGAACATTTCTAAAACCCTAAACTATGAAGTTTCTAAGAGGTTAAAACATGCAACTGAAGAGGCAAATAGAATAAATCTAGGGTTCCAAATCAAAACACATAAAAACCACAAATTTAAGGTAACCCTGAAGAATTCTGAATGAACGCCTTACATTTTCAACATTTCTGAACCTAAACTATGTCAACCCAACATTTTCAACATTTCTAAAACCCCAAAATTTGAAATTTCCTGAAAACCAAAATTATGAACATTTCTAAAACCCTAAAAAAGGCAACGAAAGATTCAGTAAGTCTGCTTACTTATTCTCAGCCGAATCAAACCCCTCCGACCTTGCAGCGGCGAGCGCAACATCAACAGGAACGACCATAAGATCAGAACTAATTAAATCAGCACTGGTAACATCTACTGTCTGATCTTCATCACACCTCACAGATAACTGAAACTCGACAGAACAATACGTACATTGACCATCACCATCACATGCATCACAATCACGAGAGAATCTCATTTCCATGGCACGGTCGCTGACGAGTGGAATAAGACCCAGTCGATGAGCTATAAACTCGTCGTTCAAAACAGTTGAGTTAACTTCGATTTCAACTAGGTCGATTGCTATTGTTGGGACTTCGGAGATCATGATACGGCGGAGAGCGTTCGCCATGCTTGGATCGGTGTCCCGTAGCTCAAATTTCATGTAGTCATCTCTCATGCTTCGGATTTTGATTTTTGGAAATCTTTGGTATGAGATTCCAGAATCCATCTTTGAAACCCTAGGCTTTTCGTTTCCCCCTTTTTCTTTCTCTCGTCTGTAAAAGAGAGTGACAGATCTGAATAAAGTATAAACCCTTTTAAACGGGAATTGACATGGGAAATGTCGAAATTGTCCTTGAATTTAAGGACTTGTTCTGGTTGACCCGATTGCTAATAGGGGTGCACCAAAATGCATATGGGACAAAATATATATTCATAAGAGATTGGTACACCCCCAAACAATATGGCACCCTCCATTAGCGGCCTTGAAGTTTTCGGCTTTTCTGTCTTATATCCATTGTCCAGGACCAGGTCCAATACTCGATATTAACTATTTTCATTGTCAGGAATCTGAAATTGAATTCCATCGGTTAACAATCTTCACCCACCTATGCTTCAAAAAAAAATAAAAAAAAATCACCCGCCTCAAGCTCAAGTATCTTCATATTATAAGATTGGACCAATTTGAGTTTATCAGCTCCTAAAAAATCAGCAATCTATTTTTTTTTACAAACTAGTCTATATAAGTGCTGCTGGAGAGAGAAGCTCAATTAACCGGTACTTAAAAGTTACAACCTGTCTCTGTTGCCACAACAGTGAACACCAAATTTCCTTCACAAAAGGAACCCAAATATCCTTTAGTTATTGTTGCACTAGAATAGATGGGACAACAAAAATGCCCCATACGAAAGAGAGAACATAATTCAAGGACAAGAACAATTCGGCAAAGCTGAGTCCTATGTTTAGACTTTACTGAGCCACTTGAGAATCCCGCTAAAAACTATTGCACTTTTAAAGAACTACATGTGGAATAGCATGACCTTGACGAATTCTATTGGGATTTGACACAACTAGAGATTGTATCTGTTCCATTTTCAATGGAATTTAACTGAGCACTTTCGAGAAGGACATCTACTCAACCAACTGTTTTGCAGCAACTGAGAGATCGATAGCTTGGTAGCCACCACTTCTTTGGTCGAGTATCCCCTTAAATATTTGAATGTCAACCCAGTGAACCCACACCCTTTCACTGCAGATGTCCAAAAAAAAGAGAAAAATCAAGATTCATTGGATAAAGAAAAAATGACAACTCAAGCACTTTCACCGATTATTTAAACTATCCTCTTCACCTTATCAAATCAACGTCGGGGGACATCAGTAACTTACGTTGATGAAGCAGTTCAGTTACTGCAATACTCTTTCTGGCTGATGGCAACAAGCCAACAAATATCATCATGCAGAGCCTCAGACGCAATACTGTTAGCTAACGATCGAGACCTCGCCAGTATCACATTTGTTCGGACCAGAACAAGTGCATAGACCTGAAAACGTTCAGCATTATCTTAGATTGTTAGTATTTCTTCAGATGCATATGCCAAACTTGATCTGTAACTCTGTGGCTAAATCCTGCATATCTTTGACATACATATATGTATAGAACAGCATAAGATAAAAAACGATTCCTGGTGGAACAATTAACAGCAGCACTCCAAGCAAACAAGTACTCCGTCAAGAAAATTGGTCCTTGGACTTGGTAAAATGCCACAGGCGCTTATTGAAGAATGGCCGATGAAGAATGCTTACTTGAGCGGGGACAAGAGATGCATCAAGGAATATGTAACATTACCTACAATGTGATCGCATTAATAGAATGTCAAAAGGGTCACCCAAGAATAACATAACAAAATCAGAGATTTGTGCAATTAGAAGTTGTCACCAACCCGTAGCACCACATGAAGTCGGTGTCACCAACCCGTAGCACCACAGTAACGTGATTATATCAGAACATATTATTCAGGGGTGTTCAGAGAGATTGAATAATGATTTCACAGCTTTGTTGGGAACAAGATTTCTTGTATACATCTCTCCAAGAAATTGTTTCGCCTTATCGACCACTCCTTCGTGAAAAAACCCTAGAATGATTGTGTTATATGTGATAGCATCAGGTAAGCAACCATTCTTTTCCATGTCAATAATAATTTTTTCAGCCTCAAACGACATCCCTTTCTGGCATAGCCCATAGATCATTGCAGTATATGCTCTAACGCCGAGAACTAATCTTTGGTTACGGAGTTCACAAAATAATTTCCTTGCCTCCACAAGTTTCTCAGCCTTGCACAACCCATCGATGACTATAGTGTATATATAATCATTAACTTCGAACCCTTTCTCCTTCAGGGAATGAAAAAGTTTGTTTGCTTCGTCACACTCATGACTCTTGAAGAGTCCATCCAACATTGCCCCATATATGGTTAGGTCTAAACATTGTCCACTAGATTTTATCTCATTGAATAAGCGTTTTGCTTCTCTGACATTTTTAATCCGGAAAAATTCAGATATTAGCGTGCTATAAGTAAATTGGTTTGGTTCAAAACCCTTCTGTTGCATTATATTGAAGAGTTGAATAGCTTCTTTCAATCTGTGATTCTCGCAGTATCCATTTATCATTGAAGTATATGTAACTACATCAGGTTCCAAGCCTAACTTACTCATTCTCTCAAAGACCCGACAAGCGTCTTCCATTCTCCTTTCTTTGCACAAAGAATCTAATAGCACAGTGACCGTTACTACATTTGGTGAAATTCCTCGACTACACATCTCATCATAAAGTGTCACTGCTTCATTTAACCTGCAAACATAGCAAAATCCATGGATCAAAGAAGTATAAGTAATCACATCAGACCTGCAGTTCCATTTCACCATCGTCCTCTGCAACTCTAGAGCAAGTTCGACTTCCCCATTTCTACAAAGCCGACGAATAAGGGTATTACATTAACAACATTAGGTCGAATACCTTGTTCAGTCATTCTCTCAAACACTCTAAAGGCAGAACCTACCAGTCCCTGCGTACAGAGTCCCTTAGACAGAGTGTTGTAAGTAATTGTATCAGGATCATAACAATTTCATCAAACAAACAAAACCCATATTCAACTCGACTTAATTGACAACAACAATTGATCAGAATATTATATGTATAGATACTAGGTTGCACTCCACCTAAACTCATCAGTTTATACAATTGAATAACGGTGGAATAACATGTAAGCTTGGATACTGAAGTTAATAGATGATTAAAAGTATCAGTAGATGGTAACGGGTTCACAGAAATCATTCTTTCAAAATAAATCCTTGCTATAGCGAGATTTTTGATCTGCCCAGACTTGCATTGGTTCTTTATAAAATTCTCAAAATGGGTTATTTCTGAACCCCGATAACAGTTTCTCACCAATTTCGGTGATGTTAGAAGAGGAAGCTGGTGAAAATTTGTTAGTAATCTACGGGTGATCAATTTCATTTACATCAGGATTTGGAGCTGGAGCTGCAGTTGCAGTCGAAGGGGGCATAAACAAGATGCTGCCATAGGGGGCAGCAGGCAGCTTCTGCTAACCGGAAGACCCCGAAATAGTAAAAGAAGTTAAAACGTGATGGTTTTGTGGAAAAGTACGAGAAGCTAGGTTGGTAACTAGGTTTTAGGCCGAAAGAAAACAAAGACTTTTTTTTTTCTTTTTTTTTTTCTTTTTTCTTACACTTATTCGCCGGTTACTACTGTTGTTGTTACGGTTGGTAGAATAACTCTCGTTCGTTTATGGATTGTTGTTGTTGCTCAGCATAAGAAGTCACCTCCTATCAAGAGAAAAATTCTAATTGTTCGGTTCAAACATCCCATGGTTCATATATCGTCATTAAGAAAAGGCTACTATTTCTTTAGGTTCGACTTAGCTGAGGCAGTTACCTTGATTCGAACAATAGACACCATGTCTTGAGGCCTTGTTTGTTCCATCTACTACGATAAACTTTGGACTTTAGCCCTGATTATCAATGTCAATAATTACTTGCTCAAGTCTAGACTCGCGTACATGAAATAAGTTCTGAATATTGGTGCAAAAGATTCTGTTTGAAATTACAAGTGCAGTGGGAACACCATTTAAGGTAGATGATAACAGTAACACTAGACACTAGTAATCAAACTTATTGCTTCGGGAAAGAAAAAAAGTAATCAAACTTATTGTCATTTTTCAAGAGTACTTGAAATTAAATTTTCTGATAATATTCATGGAAATTTTAGTCCAGGGAGATGGATTTACTTTAATGGCCTACATAAGAAGCATTGTTGGTCAAAGCTGCTTCTTAGTTTCTTTGATTTTTTGAACAAGACGTTTTGCAGCTGCTTGAAATTGATTCTTGCGGTCTGTCAAGAAGAGACATCAGCAAAACCGGCATCTTTCTTGGCATATCTGAAGACTTCTTCCTGCAAACTATCTTACGGAGTAGTAATTCCAGCACTGTAAACAGAAAACTTCAAGTATATGAAGAAATTCGAGAGAATTCAAATTGGACTTCAGTTATGAAGAATTACAATGTTCCAAAGAAATGATTCACTTCACTTTGGTTTGCTCACATCTACTTTTTCACTGTAAGTTCGGCATGACCCATGACATCTCTACTCGACAAACATTGTGCACTGAAGGTAAGTAGCATTCTCAAAATAAGTAGCATTCTCAAAATTATTAAAACCTACTGTTCTAGAACTACTGTGGTGAATCTTTGCAGATTAACAATTCTCTAGGATTTCAAGTCAACATTCTAATCCAGAGGGTCATAAACTATAGCCAGAGAAGTAACCTACAAACTGAAGACGACGAGATTATTGAATCCTAACCTGTTGCTTGGATTCAATATCCTAGCAATGCCACTTTGTCACATTTGGTTGTGATCTTTAAACATGAAGTAGGCATGTTCACATTTGCTAGCTAGGGTTGATAACAAGGGAGGCATATCACAACCAAATGTGATAAAGAGGCATGATCAAATTTGCTAGAATCAACAACGTAACTAGGTAAATTTATTCATTAGGTAAGAACATATCCACAGAGTCGATGTAAACGAAAATCCATCTCTTGACAAACCCGTACATAGGATAATGGGACGACAGATAATGAGAAGTGTATAAACAAATTTACATAGAACAGGAGGAGAGGGAAGAAATTTTATGTAATGGAATAACAACCCTATTGCAGAAGCAACTTATCCTGATCGGCAATTTTCTAATTTAATATTGTACAAAGCCAAAGAGGGAGTAGCCCCCTCCAGATGAAGCTGTTCCATGCAAGAAGGCAACTTTTCTTACACGACACTACCTACTGTTCAGAAGTTTCAGCACAGTTTGTCGCAACAATAATTTCACCTACAGTTTGGTGGGAAGTTAGTGGACTGAACACAAGTAAGAAGAAGCCCAGGCAAATTGCAAGAAAAGATTCATGAACCTAGGAGACTTTTGTCTCAGAAAGACCCTGACAACATTAGAGACAAACAAATAAAATGATATGACCTCAGACTTACTTCAATTTCAGGTGGCAGAGAACCATGAACGAGAAGGATTTTAGCATCTATACAGCTTCCTTCTTCAAGACTTTGAATCGCATTTGTGTTTATAATCCTGAGACACAAATCAATCTCTCTTATCAAGGTGTTTATCATCCTTTATGCCCATTGTTTCTTTAGTAGATAGAATACTGAATATAAGGCCGCATGAATTTGAAATAAACAAGAAGTACAAAAGTAGTTTACCTGCCTTTACATGAATGTTGAAGCATGTCCTTCTTGTTGTCGAGTGTGCATGGATTTCCTAAAATCTCTGTAACAACTGTTGTTCTCATTGAACACCTTCGTTTGCACTCCACAAACATTCACTTCGCTGGAGCAGACTTGCCCATCAAATCCCTACACAAATCCTCAAGTTCCAATGGAAGCTCGAGAAATCTCTCATTGAACTTGGAAACTACTGTAGAACATATAGTACAATAATGCAGAAAAAAAAGTATCAGCAGCATTAAAGGAGCCAGATATGTCAAAATAGATTTTTATTCTTATTAGTGCAGAAGACTCAGCAAACTCATTGTTCAAAGCCTTCCAAACAATACACCTAAAATCAATTATTCATTGATCCCTACAAAAGACCACGTGATCTCTCTAAAAAAGATACAAAATGCTCAAAATGAGGGTAAACAAATTCATTAACCCCATCGACTAAAACAACAACAAAATTTTCACACATTCTCTTCACACCCATCAAAATTTTAGAAGGTAAAAGATATGTGTCACTCTTCTTTCTCGTCCACCGAACAGTTACCGCTCAATTGCTGCAGAGCAGGCCTCTTCTCCACCTGTTGCCCCTGATTGTAAAAGAAGGACCAAGGTTGGTAATCTTATAACATACTACTGAAGTATCACTTTAAGAACCCTAATAAGAAGCTAATATTCCTCATTTACCTTAACACTAGTGTCTTTATTGTCTACGAGGGTAAGCTGTTTGATCATCTTCTTCAACTGCCTTACACTTGTACTTTTTAGTTTCCTCTGGGCTGTGTTGTCACCTTTGTTCTCTTTCTCTTCAGTTGCTACTTCAGATACCACCTTAGAATTACTTCTTAGACCAACCTTGTTGTCGTCCAATACCTTAATAAGACTTTTTGGAGTTGTAATTGCTTTCTTCTTAGTAGATGATCTTAGGGGGGTTCCTTGATCTTGATTCCCCAAAGAAGTTGTTTTGGAAGGAGTCTGGTTCACAATGTCTTCGTCAACATCAGAAGCATCCCCATTCTCCTCACCGGCATCTGAAATCTCCTCTTCAACATCTGAATCGTCCTCCTCCTCAACAGCATCTGATTCCTCATTATCTGACTCCTCTTCATTCTCATCAGATGCTTCATCATCGGACGTCCAATTAACCTCGGTATCAAGAATAGCTGCTACATCAACATATTCACTTTCTATTATGTGATCCTCTTGCTGAGTATCTAAGTCGCACCCTTCAGCTTCCAGATTACTCATGACTTCCTTCATTGAGTCTTTCATAGTTTCAAAATCAAAATTATCAGTGACCTTCAAATCATAGAGGTCAACTTCGCTTGTGTGCGAACTCTTCCCTTCATCAACATTTGCGTCTACCAAATTTTCGGTTTTCACCAGTGGAAAAGATACATCAGGAGTGGCAGATACCTTAGGAGCAGAAGTAACTTCAGAAGTGGAATCCCCACCTACGAGCACTGTAGTAACGGAATCTTCGGAAATAGCATCTGGTTCTTCTTTCACAGCCTTGACATTTCCTGAAAATTACAGCAGTATTATATAAGGGTTTAAAACAAAAGTTGAATATCCAAAACAAAAGCACAAATTGAATGATAAAAAGAGGAAATAGTGTAGTTATACCCCCATTCTTCTGTTGAACATCATCAGCAATTTCAGATATTGATTTCATTTCCTCCTCGTATTCCTCTTTAGACAACATTTCCATCTTAATAGCTCCATTTCTTCCTCCTACCTTCTGGAGAGACTCAGAAACTTTGATTTCAGATTTCTGCTGCAATCTTGTCGATCGCCTTGTACTATATTCGTGATCATCAATTGGAACCTCCTTCATAGATTCACGACTAGGTCTGGCAAAACCCATAGAAGTTTTGGGCTCGACCACATCAGATTGAGCTTTGATTGGTTTTCTGGCAGTCCTACTGGTGAGTGGAGTCTCTGGCATAGTCTTTCCAATATCTTCAACCCCATCAACCTGATGAAAGTAGAAACCACGGATTAGGGGAAACAAATAGAACATGTACAAACCCTTAAATTAAAGCATTATTTATTAAACAAGTTACAAAAGCAAATATGAAATGTTTTTTATTGATTTGAAGAAACCAAATGAGAAGCCCAACAGAAAACCTAAACCCTATCCCCTCTGAAGATTTAAATCATTAACTTTAGGAATCCAGTAAATATAAATGTCTATTGATTCAGTAAATAAAAAGAAGATAATAATTTACTGGATTTCTGGACAAAATCGACAATACAGAAGGAAACAGGGATCGACGAAATCGAACCAAACATGAATCCAGAAATTAATGACTTCCAATGAAGTAAAGGATTAGGTCAAGAAATTTCAAATCAAACAAATGAGAGGACTGTATCCAATATCTGAAATGAACCAAATCTGAATCCAATGTCAATCTGATTCAGAATTAGGGTAAGATTTCTCGTAAACCAATCAAGGACAAACTTTATGTTTAATCTATCTATAAACCCATTAGGGCAAGCTAATGGAAACTAAACTTAAAAATAAATAATCGAGAATGAATCAATACCAACCAATTAAGGCAAACACAATTAGTATAATTGAAAAATTAGGGTAAATCTATGAGATAAAGCAGACTCGGGAATCAAAAATAAATTTCAATCAAATCAAAATGAGTTTATGTTAAGGTTACCATAGTTAGAGCAGAAAGGGCATCAGCCATGGTGACATTAGTCATGTTAGCTGGGATCTTATTCTTCTTACATAGAGCTTGAAGTTCTCTTCTAGCTAAAGTATGAAAATCCATTTCTCAATAGATTAGGGTTTTTTTCTTCTTCTCTTTTTCTTACGGACACAAAAGAGACTTGAGTGAAGGATTCAAGACAAGAGTAGTTGAGACTTGAGAGAAGGCTGAATATTAGGGTTTGGAGAATGAGATGTAATATAGAGATACGGAAGAAAAAAAAATTGACCGTTGAAGAGCAGCGTGGACAAAAAATTTGAATTTTGAATGTGAGATTCTTTTCTTTTTCTATTTCAGATCTGATGAGTCATCTGAACCATCGGTTAAGATGTTCAAGGGTCAAGATTTCAGTTTGTACCAAGGCAAAGGACTTGCAGTATGAAACGGGGTTTTGCAGTTAGGGTTGTGAAACGAGTTGGAAATGATACTCTCTTTTAACAGACCTACGTGCATTATTTTTTTATTTTTATTATTTTTTTTGTTAAGGAAGATTTTATTTTTATTTATTTTTAAAGGTAAGAGGAGGAAATACCTTGTTAGATTATATTAACCGGAAGCCATTAACAAATTAATTCAAGTACATCAGATAGATACAACATAAAAATACAAAAAGCAAAATATTATAACATCATAAAAATGAAATAGCCTTATGAGGCATTTATTGAAAATAAACATAAGTTCTATTACACCGAGTTGGTTGGTAGCCGAGCTTGTAGCTCGGTTACCAACACCTTTCTGGATTGTCATGCCTATTCTATGAAATAAAAATCTACTACTGCCACAATCTGCGTTTTTGTTTGCAAGACAATTCTTGAGTCGCTTCAAGAAACTCACTGTGTCGTCTCCTAATTCACCTAAGGTGGTGAAAGTGAGGACGCTGAAGTCATACTCATGGGACTCACAAGTAGTTAGGTACTTGTTGCATTTGCGAAGAACCGCTTTGGCAATAGCCTGACCTGGAACGAAAGAGTGTATGTCACCTGTGAAGGGAGAGACTCCGGTAACATCAACGCATGTATCCTTCCCGTTTTCCCAATTATAAACCAACAAGTCAGCAGGAAGTAAGGTATTGTTCTCAGCAAAACTAAGGCCAAGTGATACTTCCTTTCTGGCTGCTACCCCAGCACGAAAGCAAATATCCGCGTAGACATCTCGCACCAAATCATGCCTGAATTAAAGGCCAACTTCGCTTGCGCAATGTAATGCATGGTCTCCGTATATGTCCATGTCTCTATTGCAAACTTCATTTTAGATACATGCAACCTTCACATAAGAAGCAATATTATTATAACCATCACTTATGGGGGTAATCAAACACATGTTAAAAATTGTTCCGCCTAATATATGCGCACAAATAAAAAACTAAAAATGCTGAAATTATTTATAGATTAATGATGGAAATGATGTTGAAACGGTGATGGTTGTATCCTAGAGAGAACAATGGCAAACAAAATGGGCGTATGAGTTGAGGACGTTCACCAAGATCAGCTAGTTATTATCGTTCACCAAATAAAAAAACCAAATCAGAAAATCTCAATTTTTTTATTAACAAAAATCTTGCACATAAGATTTTGTAATCGCCACTTATCATATAGATATATGATGGTGCTCCGGTGAGAATGGTGGTGACGGTTTCATCCCCTTTTCCTTTCTAAAATAAAATCTTCTCCCTCTGTATTTACTATATCTTTTAACTATTCAAAGTTTTGTGATTGATTAATTTGACCATCTACTTGAAATGAGTTTTTACATGTAAGGCAAACAATCGATGTTAATTTAAAATTCCAGACTTCATTGTTTGATTGTATGTTAAGATATTAATAATGGTGAATTGGGGACATGGTAAATAAAACAATGGGTTTTGATTACCCAAATCATATTGGGTTGATAAGATTTTGTTTTTAGGAATAAAGGTTGTATTTAAACTAGGTAGGGGTTGTATTTAGTTACTGCCATTGTAATATAACAAAAGTACATAATTGTTGACCATAGAAGTAATCGATGTAACTGGAGGGATGGTGTTTTGATTCTGCATCCACCATTTGGAAACTTCTTCTTCATTAAGAGAAAATCCTTTATAAAAAGGAAACATCTTGATCATCCTCACAACGAAATTGATTGTCTTTGAAGATATACTTGAATATATCATCGGTATCCAATTGAAACGGCCGAATGCTATAGGAAATCACACTAATGGCGCATATAAATATAACTACATGATATGAAATAGCCATGAGATATCAGCAGAGAAATAAATAAAAAATAACTAGAAAAAAAGAAACAAACCCTAAAACCTAAAATCACAAATAATGTTGTTTTTTCTTTATTGAAAACATGAAAAACCAATTACAAACCCCAAATCTACTCGGAAAATCTGATATCTCATATTATAGTAGATTTAGATTTGGAGATGAAGAAATATTGAATAGTAGAGTTTTTGGATAATTTTTTAGAAAAAATGGTTATGCAGAATGGAAGAAGAGAGGATGACTTTAATGTCACCATGAAAAACATCAGTTTCATAAAGATTAAGGGGAGATCAAATACAAAATTAAGAGAAAACATCAGTTTCATAAAAAATTTATAGTGAAAAAGTTTGTATCATTTAATCTAACTTCCTTAGCAAGTATATTTTCTTTCTTTATTTTTGACGGGAAAAGGGTTCATAGAACCCCTGAGAATTTATTCAACGACCTCATTTAACTTGAGGTTAGAAGAGATACAATAAGGAAAATTAGTGGCATTCCACCATCCTTCAGTGTCATTGTGCATGGTAAATTAGCGTAAGTCATGAGCTATTGCATTTACAGATTTAGGTACAAACTGAAAGCTTAAATTGTCAAAACAGTCAACAACATCCTTGATTTTCCTAACTAATGAGTAGATGGTCTAAGGAATATCACTACCATCCCCTGTGATTGCTTTGGCATCACCTTCTATAATAACTGTGCTGAAGTTTTCCCTCTTTGCAAACTTAATGCCTAGAAGAATTGCTTTTGTTTTATCTACTAGAGGAGATATAGCATCAAATAGACTAGTACCACAGCCCTGGAAAACAGATGATCCTGAGCTATAATTTCGCACCTTTATTAGGGACGAAGGCAGTATCTAGATTTATTTTGATTACATTCCTATAAGGAGATTCCCACTGATTCAACCTAGTATGCAGATAAGAGAAATTTTCTTCAACTGGTTCCTCCGAAACACAATTATGGTAACCATTGATTGCTAGTTTCAGAACTCTACGTGGTGAGAAAGAATTCCTCGAGAATACAATATCATTTCTCATTTTCCAAATGTTCCAAAGATTACATAACCCTCTCAAATTTGTAGCTCTCAAGATTATTCATCCATTGGACAAACCGAATTTTAGGACCTTCCACATAAATATCCAAGTTAAAACCCCCAGATATGTTTAGAAAAATTGTCTTCGTCCATTGGCAGTTGAAGAGGAAGTGCACAATAGTTTCATCTTCATGATTGCAGAAGGAGCATCTTTTATTGTTGTTGAATATGGGGAAATTACTTTTAACTGTTAATCCATTATGCAGAATTTTCCAGCCAAATTGCACAATCTTGGGAGTAATATTGGTGTAAGACCATAAAAAGATTTCAAGGAAATTGTATGATATCCGAGGACAAAGGAGCAGCATCTACGAAGATCTTGTAACAATATTTGGATGAGAATTTACCATTTTTTGACGGAGTCCGAATTAACTTGTCTTCTGTGTCTTCAGGATTAACATAAATGTTCTTGATCAACTCGCATATATTAGATGAGAATAACTCTTCGAAGATATGAGTATTTCATTAAATAGTACCTGTAATAAATAGATCTGCGACAACTTGAACATTTTCCGGGAAATCATCAGGCATAGGAAGAATATGTTGTGGAAGGTTGGGGATCCACGTCTCTTCAAAGATTTTGATGTTAGAGTTCTTTGAAATTCTCTAAAAAACCTTGTTCACCAAAACTTCACGTACCTGAAGCATGATGTTCCAAATCGAATAAGTATATGCCCAAACCACCATTTTCCTTCTGCGCTTGATATTTTTCCCAACCGATAAAGTGAAGTTTTCTGGTATCAACAGGATGACCCCACCAAAACGTCTTAGGGTTTTTTCAACGTGATATGTGACCCCTTTTGGCAGGGATTGCCGATAAAACTGACTTGATTAGAACAGTCTTTCGCGTAGTGTTCAAAAAGAACTATCGCCAACCAGCAAGCTTAACTATGTATTTTTTCCTCCAGGTGCGTGAACCTAGCTAAAATTCTGTAGTCATATTTTAAGGGTTAAATACCCAAGTAATGTCCTCCTCTTTCATTTATTTAACACCAATCTCTTGTATGATTGTATTCTTTCTCAAAAGAGAGCTTCCTTTACTAAAATGTATAGATGGTTTATTTTAATTAATCATCTGTCAGATAGAACTTCATACTTCTGTAGAATTTCTTTTAATTAGGTACTTCATATTTATTCCAAAAAAGAATAAATCATCCGATAACATCAGATGGATGATCATTGGAACTATTCTATTGAGTTTGTATCCTTGGTAGAGACCCTATTCTTCATACTTGAAAACGCAGGGGTACCAAAATATACCACCAACTTTTCTTAGGCAACCTGTATGGACAAACTCAAATACAATTCCGAGAGTTCAACTTAATGAATCTCAATCAAGGAATAATATTTAGAGTTATATCTCTTTCCCCCATAATCAGAAAGTTTACAGAGACAAGCCTGTGAACCTGATTTACGTGTGAGAGTACTTGGACGATTGCAAAGATATCAATATCCAAGAATCAATCAAGTCGTATCCAACAAACAAGGATGGTTGTATCTACTTTAATTGATTTACGTACAACCTGTGACATTTTAATTATAAAGATAAACAATATAATGTGGAAAAGAAATAACACAGACACCAGAAGTTTGTTAACGAGGAAACCGCAAATGCAGAAAAACCCGGGACCTAGTCAATATTGAACACCAAACTGTATTAAGCCGCTACAGACACTAGCCTACTAACAATTAACTTCGGACTGGAATATAGTTGTGACCGAATTAAACCCTCGCAGCAATTAAGCTACATTCTCGTTCCTTATACCTCTTAAATCTCAGGAGGACTCCTTGCAATTGATTCCCTTAGTTGACGTCCTATAGAGCCTAAGAGTTGTTTCAACTCAATTGAACACTTTAAACCAATCTACCTCCCACGGATAAGCCTATATGTGTGATTTCCTTTTTGATCGTAGATCAAGGTGAAACTGAAAATAGATAGCAATAGACGAAGTCTAGCTAACCTAAAAATCTGGACTTATGCTTCCCAAATAGCATTTTAGATTATTATTCACCTCACAAGTATTAAACTTGTGGAATCACAAAGTCTAAGACAAAGAGAACTTTGCGATTTATATCTATCTTGTTTGAGTGAGTAACTCAACAATCAAACAAGATCAGGATATACGAACTATCAAGATAAAAGATAGTTGGACCTGGCTTCATGGATTCCTATGAAGTCTTTGTAGTCCTTAAACCCTAAATGGTTTTAGGAAGAGGACGAATCTAGTTTACAACTAGGACACACAAGAATAGTGTCAGGATTCAAAGATCCCAGTTGCTTAAGGTTCCCCTTATATGGACTTTCAAAGTATAGGTTGTTTTAGGTTTAAGATAAGATAGCTTTGGAACCAAGCAAACAATATCTACCGTTAGATGAACATTTGAAATGTGAATGGCATATCAAGATATACACTCTGGTTAAGATTAACCGTAACCAAATCGTGTACAAAGATATTGTCCATAAATAATTAGTCGAAGCTAGCCGATTGAACTATAAGCTTAATCATTTTCATATAACACTTAAGACTTTAAGTTCGAGTCACAACCATAGGTTATAATGTGATCAATCATGTCTTATAGTTTTCTTAGAGATTTATTCATATGCTAATTATATGTCTCAAAGAAATAATTTCATGTGAATTTGAAAATATTCGACAAGGCAAGTACGTGTACCAGTTACGTGTACTCAACCTTGTTCGTGACTATATTTGTCATGGTACATGTACCGTGTATGTGTACCCTTATGAAAAATATAAGTTCCAGAACCTGTCGATCTTTTCCGGTTTGCGTATCGGGTATGTTTCAAAACCAACAGTTTTTTTCCAGTTGGCATACTAGGTACGCGTACCATTCCAGGTTCACAGACTTTTTGCGGTATGGATACCGGGTATGCGTACCATTAAGTCATTGTCGACATATAGCTACTCTGGTACGTGTACTGGGTACATGTAATTCGGCTCCGGACCTATAATAGTTTTCCCAGTTTGTGATACTGGTATGCATGCTGTCATGTATCCATATTTACAATAGTTTTATATTTCTCTCTAAATCAATTTGAAACATTCCCAAATAACATCAATGACACATATCGCTATTCAAGGATATTTTCGAATGATAATCTTGAATCACAATTTACATTATGAATAATAAATTGTTCTTAACCGAAATTCATCAAGTACGAACAAATGTTTATTAAGCTTAGTCATACATATTTCGAGAACTAATTACCAAGATAAACTTGACTCAAAATTATTGATATGCTTATGATAGTCCAATTAGTCATGCGACAATGTCTCATAGATAGAAGGATGTATATAACTTGAGAAATAGGTGGTTCAATCTTCACTTACCTTTTGTTGAAGAAGTTATCCAAAAGCTTCGGTTGATCTTCGACTTCAAATGGTAGAACGCAGTGATGTCCGATTCTCAACTACACTTCTATCCTAATTCGAGACTTAACTAATTGTACACTATAAATCAAGATATGTTTTTCACAACCAAATTTGACAACAAGCTTGAGATATCAACACTTGTGAGTTCTATCGAGCAATACTCTAACAATACTGGTGCATTAAAATGGATAAACCTTGAGAGCAAATAATGATAAAACTTGGAGATAGTGGACAACCTTGTTGAATACCTCTTTCGCATCGAAAAATCCTTAAGAAACACCATTCAAGTTGATAGAAAACGTTGTTGTAGTAACGCACTTCATGATCAAAGAATGAGCATCACATGATATTCGCATCAATCTTAACATATCTCCTAGGTAATTACAGTTGACACGGTCGTAGGCCTTATACATATCCATTTTTAGATCAAAGTAACAATTACATGCAGTTGAAGTATTCATAAAGTGAATTAGTTCCTTATCAATAACTATGTTGTCCAAAATTTGACGACCAGGGACAAAGGCATTTTGAGACCATGAGATGAATCTGTCTAGGAAAGGTTTGATTCCGTTGGAGAGAATTTTCGCTACTACTTTATATTAAAGATTGCAAAGTGCAAATGGTATATACATAGTAAGAGAAGTTGGGTTCTTTATTCTTGGAATCAAGGTGATATTAGTGTGGTTTAGAAGGTCTGGAAACTTAACATATTTAAAGATTGATTTTATTGCATTCACAACATCAGTACATATAATTGACCAAAAAATTTTATAAAAAAAGAGAGCACTCATCAGGTCCCGGAGAAGTATAGGATCCCATTTGTTTGATAACATTCCATTTTCGTCTTTAATATGACTCTTGGAGATGCTTTTGTTATCTTCAGGAGAGATCGATGAATGCATTATTGTGGGTAAAAAAGTTGAGGAAGAACCGGGAGGTTGCTGAAATAACACTTCAAGATGGTGAGCCAATTCCCTGGCAATTCCGTGTAGGTCAGTTATCCATTGACAATTAGCATTTTGGATATGAGTGATTGTGTTCTTTCTTCTCTGTTGTTGAACTGAGAAGTGAAAATGCCTAGTATTACGAACACCTAATTTTGTCCAGTTTTGTTTCGTACGCTGGTCACAGTAAGTTGCCTTCATAACCAGGTACTTATTCAATTGAGAAGTAACAAGCTTTTCTTGATGCATTGAATGCGCGGAAAGGTCTCCATGAATGGATACGAAGAAGAAATTTTTTGACAAGCGCAATTTTGTGTTTCACACACCAAATTTCTAGTTATACTCCAATGAAAAAGGAATGAACCTAATTTGAGTAGTTTTGTTTAAATATCATCTTCAATATTTAAAGACCAACATTCTTCAACTTTAGCTCTAAATTCCGGATGAGAAATCCAAAACGCTGCAAATTTATAGTTGGGAGGAGATCTTGCTATGTTTCTCATATTGTTAAGAAGAGTAAGCCTGTGATCACCAGCAATTCTAGGAAGATGTAGAACCCCAGCATCATGGTAATATATACACCAATCCGGCGTGGTCATAACTCTATCCATTCTCCATATGATTAAAATGTTATAAATTCTCCCATTAGTCCATGTGTAAGCAGGACCACTAAAGCCTAAATCAATTAGATGATTTTGTTGGATAAAATTGTTGAAATAAGATCCAACACTGGTAGTCCGCCAAATTTTTCCTAAGATGAAGAAATTGCATTGATATCTCCAATGAAGTATTTACTACCTTTAACATATTGAATCTGATTCGAGAGGGACTGCCAGATTGATGATTTATCTGCAAAGTTAGGAGGGCCATACAAAAAAAAAGATTCAATGGCTGCCTTGAACCATCATTGTTAACTATAGCATGGATCATGTTTGGAGAAAGGGTGATAATATCCAAGTTCACAGAATCCTTCCATAAAATCCAATGACCCTCACTTCCCCCAGTTGAAGGAACAACGTGGTGATTATCATAGCCAAATCGATTTACTCTTTGCAAAGAAGATTCCATGGACAGTTTAGTTTCAGAAAGAAAAACAACATCTGTATTACAACCTCCGGGGAAAGAATTAAGTGCTTGAATTATTGGGTTATTCCCAATCCCCAACAATTCCAAGAGAAGATTAACATCTATCACGCGAAATTTTAGGAATATTTACTTTTTCATCTTCTGAGCATTGTTGAGAAAAAAAATTCTTGGGACTTTTGGTTGGGAGAATTCTTTTTGACATAATCTTCATCTTGTCTTATTTTGGGAAGTTTTGGGTCATTTTGAGTTTCCATAATAGATGGATTTCCCTGACTTTGATTTCTTGCCATAGCTTTGCATTCTTTATTAAATTCTCCTCCAAAAGAATTTGGTTTAGAAACCACTTTCTCCGGACTAAAAGTATTCTGACTGAGCATGTTATTATTAGGGGGACTTTGAGATTCAGCATATAGGTTAATTTTGGGTGTTGTCTCAGTATTTTCTAAAGCTGCAACTTCCCTTTGTTCATAACCTCCATTTTCAGGGTGCATCTTCTGTTTACCCTTATGGTTTTCAGCCATCTATGCATTCATATTTCGAGAAGTGTGTAAACCTGATGAGTTTCCCAAGTCAGGGATGTTAACAATCACTTAGCTTGCAGACGAAGAAAATTTTGTAGCCGTAATATTTTCCATGTTGTTGTTATGACGAGGTTTATCTCCATTAATGCCAGGATGTAAGACCATTTCTTCAACTCATTCTGAAGCCGAGATGATGGATGAGATAGATTTCGATGATGCTTTAGAATTTTACGAGATATGATTTGTACTCATAGACCGTGGGTACTCATTTACCACAAAAATATCCTTAAAGACTGGGTCTCCATTCATGTGAGATCTAGCAATAGATGGTTTGCACTTTGGTTTCAATATTTGTAAATCCTTTTCATGGTATTCCTCTGAGACACTGCTAAATGTATGATCTTTGTAGGCGTTCAGTTTAAGGCAGATTTTCATCAAATATCATATAAGCCCACAGAAGACACAAAATTTTGGTTGACGATCATATTGGAGACTTATAACATATTTTGGGTTATTGGGCAGCGGAAAGGCGATTTCTTGTGGTAAGGGTTGAGTAATGTTGATATGGGTTTTGGTTCTTGCGAATTTACCCCATGTTGTCGCTTTATATGTTGTAATAGGACGTGTTTATCCAATCTGTGATATGAATTCAAAGACAAAAGTTGAACTCAAGTTTTCCACTGGAAGTCCATGTATTTGCAGGCCAAATTCCACATATTCAAACTTATACTCTGATCGTATTTTTCTTAATAGGCATCTTTATAGAGCATACAAGTCATCCTTGATGATCCATGGGACACCATCCATGGTCATATTACAATCCGAGAGAGACTCAAATTTAATAATGAATGTATCTTCAGTGAAAGAAGATACATAGAAAACATGATTTGTTTTCCATGATTTTTGCACAGTATCTCTAACCGCCAAGATTTGTGGAGTTTTTGGTGTAATTATTTTCAAAACTAAACAATTGTTATGGTTTAGTTCTTAACCGGGGATATTTGTATTGACATGAAGAGTTGAAGCAGATTTTTCTTGTGATAGGAGATTGAAGAATTGTTCGAAGAATTCAGCAGGCGAGTTTGAAGAGGAATGTTGCTTAGAAGATGAAGCCACTTTTATAGAGAAGAGATGAAGAGAGATTGGAACTGCCTGAATAGGCTATTTAAGAGGTTCGAAGAAAACCTAAAAAAAATTAGTAATTTAGGCGGTTACTAGCAGTTAGTGATGCTGGTAGTGGGTTGAATTGGTGAGGAGAAAAGTTATCGTGGTAGTTTGTGGGAATAAGAAACTTAATGAACAAGGAAGAAGATGGAACAAAAGATTATGGCCTTAAAAATAAAAAAATAAAATATATCTTTAAATCTAGGAACTTCCTATTTTTAAACTTAAAACACATCGTACTATAAGAGATACAAGAAAATTTGCATCTTTTGATGTTAACATGACTGGTTTTCTTGAATTGAGTCTTCATCCACAATATTCACCAAGATGTGGCAGTGTTAATGATATGTCATTTAGTAAGATTCATCTCCTTCATCCATCTCAGAGCTTCAACCCCTGCTTTAGATTCTATTGGATAATATGCCCAATTATTTCTTGCTCTGCGGTTTCTTCTAATCCGTGTTTTGTCCTTAATATATATTCCAAAACTCATAGTGTAATCAATGTCCAAAAACGAGGCAGCAAAGTAAATGAACAAATCAAAGTTTTGTCTTCTTTTCTTGTAATCATAGTATTCTCAGTTTCTTTATGATTGGCCTAACAGTGGCATTAAGATTTATAATTGGAGTTAATTATATCAATGAACTTGAGAGGGTATGACATAAATTTTTAAAGACGACTTTATTCCTGAATTTCCAAATAGACCAAATGATAAAAGAAGTTTCATCACACTTTTTCTTAAGAGCATCATTATTCATCCAATTATTAAACCAAAAACTTATATCACTGAGACTGTTAGTATTCATATTATAAATCAGTCGCAAGGAAAAAGAGTCTCGGATGATTTTTGTAAAAGGGTCGTTTAGATACATTTCATCCCCATGAATATCACATTTGCAAAGAGAACAAAAAGGATTAGCATTCTTGACTTATTTAGCTAATATATGACCTAAGGAAGAACTCTTTAAACCATTTTCTAGCAAAAGATATTCACCATAGGCATGGAATTGATATTCCAGATTTGTTCGCAAAACTTAATTTGGTCTTTATCTTCAGTGTAGTTAGATAAAAACACGTATGCAGAATTACTTGTTACTTCTCCAGAAAGAGTAGAGAGCCATTTGATCATGTGGTAACCATTAATATTAGGAGTAATAGATTTAATTGCATCAGGAAAATAAATATCAATATATTTTTAATAATATTCATGTCCAAGTTTCCATTGATGTCAAGAAAATTTATGAACAATTTGAGTATTGTTATCATCAACACAAATAAGGGAAACAAGATCATCTTGGTTAGGAAGCCAAAAACCAGTCCAGATATTTATATCTAAACCATTATTGACCATCCAAGTACAATTAAAAGTACTAAAATTTAAGACTTTTCTAACGCTGGACCAAATCCAGGAGATGTTATACTTTCTAGCCTTTTCTACAATTTGGTCATCATCAACCCTTTACACCATCATCTATCACTTTAAATGGACCATTGAAAATTAACCGTGGAATTAAAATTAGGAGATGGAGAAATTTGGTATTTCGGAATGTGCTCGTTTTGAGGAGGAATATAAAGTTTTTCAAAAGGAACGTGTTTGTAGTAGGGTAAAAAACTGACTCCGGTGAAAATGGTAAAATGGGGTAGGTTGATGAGAAACGAGTCTAAACCGTAAACAAATGTACTGCACATGACTATTTTAGATTCGAGATATCAATCTGTACAGTTCTGGCCTAAATCAAGAAATGGTCGTTCCAGTCTTGCTTCGGTCACAAAGGAAAGAGAAGGGTTGATCTTAGGGAGGGAAGCAGAGAATGTGTTGATATCAGAATGATGAACTCCGTAAGGTGTGGTTGTTTATGACTGTGTATCAAAAGGTAGAAATTGCTTGTAAAAATGTTAGTTGCATGTTCTCTGTATTTTCTGGATACTTATGTTGATTGTCGATTGAATAAATTAAGAATCCATTTATATCAAGTCATAGTCGAACACTCCGATCTCATAGAAAGTGGAACTTGTGGAGTATTAAAGAAGTGGAGATTGTGTGAAAGTGATGGAAATTGTCTCCATATTATCAAGGAAAGACTGGACGGTTGTGCACCCACTACCTCTCTACTCATCAATTATCCGCTCATCCTGTCACTTTCTCATAATGGGTGTGTTGCACACCACATGTTGTAGGCCGCCAGACCAATACCTTGACGAAAATCACCCATTCGTGACATTGTTGATGCCTCGAGTAAAAAATATAAAACAAGTCGACTTGCATGACTAGCTTGACCTGCATGACTAGGTTGGAAAGTTGTGTCGTGCGCAACATGGTTATACAACACCTCTCCTTGACATCATGACACATGACGAGTGGTTATGAGAAGTGAAGAATAAAATGTGTGGCCATCCAATCACCTAAGTATGTGTTGTTGATCGTGTATGTAAAACTTATAGGTTTCGATCAATCACATGCGAGCTATGTTGCAGGTGGGTAGTGATAGGCCAGGTCTCATATGACTTTCCAGGAGAAATACTCAAAAGACCAGTACGTGTTACTCTTGATTAAATAACTTACACCATTAAGTTATTTAAATGAACTCGATACATGTAAAGTATCATATTTGGTGAAACACCTTTTATTAAATAAGTCATTTAAAGGTACTCGATACATGTAAGGTATCATTGATTAACCATGTATAATGGACGGCTTGGATCAGTTGTAGATCCTTTAATAATTAACTTTTAATGTTTTAAAACATTTGGCACATGCGATTCACACGGACAGTCGCATGTGTAGTTTACATGCTTCGACATGCCCTCTTTGATCGGCCATTGGGAGTTGTACGAGTAAGATATGGACGACTTGGTTGGACTGTTGATAAGAGGGGCGACATGTAGCAATCACAATACCTGATTGGTCGATCAAAATTCAAGCTAGGCCAGCAAGCCAAGTCGAGTGGTTGGGATCAATCTGCGACTGTCTTGGACGGTAGTACTTAACCTAATAAGGTTTTTAGCCCTCTTTGGCCAACCATTGAGAGAGAAGCAGGCAGGATATGAGCAATCTGATTGGTTGGGAAAGTAGATGGGCAACAGATAGTCACCATGACATCTTATTGGTCAGAGCATGGTAAGAGCTAGGTTAGCTAGATTGACCAGCCAAGTTGGGTATTCGTGATCACTCCGCGACTGACCTGCGCTGTCAATATCTAATTTTTAAATAAAATTAGGCAACTCGGCTAGCCTACTTTGGCCTACCACTGGGAGCGGAGCAGGTAGGATAGAAGCGATCAGATTGGTCGGGAAAGTAGATGGGCGACAGGTAGTACCATGACACCTGATTGGTCGATTGCGGGAGGCATAGAGCCATGTCAAATTGGCAGACCAAGTGGCGCGGTCAACCTCCTTCCATGACTGACCTAGTCAGTCATGGTTTTAGCCCTAATTCAATTTTCTCCAATTCTGACCTTGATTAAGGTTTTGTGCCCACTGACCACAAGATCGATTAACTCCTAGCTTGGCTAGACCTAGTCCGACCAATAGGGATTGAGATATCGTGCTGTATGGTGGATTTTCGAAAAAGATTAAAATTGTAAAATCATAATTTTGCATATTTCTGACCTAGTTTCAGACGAGTATGTGAAATCCATATTTTAGAATTTAGACTTGAAAGCTCATGTCATGATAATCTTTGAATGAGTGTATAACCTCTCAGAGCATGCATATGCAATCGTTAAAGCCTCTTAGCTAAGCTTTCAATATTACGCATATTTCATCATTTATACTGAGCAATTCCAATATTCACTTCTCTATAGAATCGAGAATGATTGGACGACTCCTAGATGGATTCACCACTAGTATATATAGAGCAATAACGTCTTCATGATTCCGCAAATGTTCCCTGATTATGCAGAATAAACATCCAGAATGAGTATGATGCTTCTACTATCTCATACCTCGACTCTCGAATAAATATAATGTTTCTAGACAGATTGCCTGCTGGTACAGAGCCGCCAATTAATTAATTCTAGTGCAACATTCATCAATTAAATTCCTAGAAAATATTATATTTTCATCATAATATCCCACTACTCCAACTCACGGCTTTACTCAGCTGATTCCATGGATTAGTAATAGATATTCAGTTTTTGGGCATATGGGACCCACCGAGTAAGCCCCAAGAAGATGGTGCGAGTGTATAGCACCCAAAATATGGACGAACGAAGAAATATTAATATTTAAGGAAGGTTGATAAAATAATAATAAAAAATAGGGAAGAGGCATCACGGGACCGAGCCCACTGGGCGGCCGGTCATGCCACGGGGTTCGCAAACCATGAAGGCCTAAATTCCCGAACTATTTTTAGGGTCTTTCTTTACTACTTTTTAGGTCAGTTTCCGGAACCGACTAGGATAATTGAAGGCCAAGCAATGTAAACCTATATAAATAGGTATTAGGCCTTTCATCAATATCACATCTCATATTATAAGCTAGGGTTTATTCTACGTAAAAAAACCTAGGGTTTACCCCTTTAGGGGGAAACCACCATTCTTCATCTTCTTTGTAATATGATTAGTTAAATCCTTTGTTGATTAAGGATGAATTCAATGTTCTAAGCGTGAAGGTTTATTATTAATACAAATCTATTGAGAGTTTTATCGTCATCGTTTGTCTTTACCATATCTAGGGTTTATGAGTGATTCTTAGATTGATTTGGGATGCATACTAGACTAGTCTATTGATTGTTCTATCGCTAGTAGAATTTATGAGATAAGTAATTATCGATTAACTCTCTACACAAGTAGAAATTGCGAGACCTTGCAGAGGGATTCTGTGGAGCTATTGTGAGTGAAGACAACATCAGCAAGTGGACTTTGATATAAAAGTTCAACTATTGGGATCCACCTAAATTCACAAAGCTTAAAGCGTTCGATCGGTTACACCTTAAGTGATCTACTACTTGGTGGTTCGTTGGATAGAATCTGGTAGTCGAGTATCCAGTGATAGAAGGAGTTTTGGGAATAACATTGATCTAGCTGTTATTTTACGGTTGGTGATGAATGGTTCTAGAGAAAAATAGATAAGTATTTTGATCTTGTTAACGCTTGTTAACGGCGAATGATTCCTTGATCATCTCTTTCTTTTATTAGTATTTTTTTATTTACAACCCCCTTTATCTTTTACTTTATTTTGATGATTCAAATAACCAATCAATTACACAGCTCTTTGTGGGAACGATCTCTTACTACCGCTATATTACTAGTTAATTAGTGAGAAATATCTTGATTAATTTTGATCCTACGACAGCCATACAACGACCAATTATAATGGAAATGCTGACTTAAACAAACATTCAAGTTAGCTCAATGTATTTACCATCCCTCTTGAAAGAGATAGGTTACTTTTTGAAATCAAACTGCACTAGACTTATAGTCTTTCATCCAATCAACTTAATGATTGAGCACCCAACCTTATATTGGAGTTCATGTATTGCCTACTGCGTCAACTTAATGTTGTTATATCTTGGTAAACGACTAACACCAATAACAAAATTTGTCACTCTATGTAAGAGAGTTGTTACATATATTTATGCTCATTTTAAAGTATTAAATTTGGTGAGAGAAATGACAGGAAAGAAATAGTTGCATCGGTATGCAAAGACTAGATTTGAAACCAAATATTATACACTTGCCAATATTTTTGAGCACAAAACTGCATTGAAAATGATGTTTGTCAATGATAAACAGACACAGTCTAATTTAGCTAAGGAAGTTGTATGGAAAAAGATTGTTAATATTGATGTCAGTAGTGCATTTTGGGTGCATTGTAATCTCTTGCAAAGTGTTGAAACCTTTAGTAGATATCATAAAAATGATGAGTATCGATACGAAGCCAACCATGGGTTACATATATGAAACAATGTGATTGGAAAGGGAAACAATGCATATACGATTTAGAGAAGATAATGGAACTTTGGACAAGACCATAGATATCATTAACGAAAGATGGTATGACCACTTGGATCAACATTTCCATGCAGCAGCTTCTTACTTGAACCCATCTATAGTTTACAAAATCCCTCAAGAGCAGATGGATGGTAGCTCAAAGTATTTGTAGTGCAAAACAAAGCTTGGCTAACTTAGGCAAGATAAAGAGATCTCCAGATTTATTCTTGTAACTAATAAATATAAGGTTGTGGTTGTCCACAAAAGTGATGTCTTTAATTGAAAGTTGCAAACACATCTAATGGTCTTAATTTGCTTATTGTAGTGTCCCACTAATTTTTTCATAATATATTTTTTAAAATTTCTCATAATGTCATTAGTTATCCAAATAAATATTTCATAATAAATTTTCTATTAATTTCTCATATTGTTATTAATTATATATATATATATATATATACATCAATGAAAATATATCAATATATTGTTAATGGATGCTAAAATTTGCTCATATATAAATGAAAATTGGTGGTAGTTGTGGTCGTGGAGCCGATGGCGGTAGTAGTAGTAGTGGATGTTGGTGGTTGGTGGAGGAGGGGATAATGTTAATTAGTTATGGTAGAAGATAGGATTGAGCCATCCCATGGAAAGGGTATGTCGTTTCCTACTATCACAGGTATGTCTAGTAAAGAGCAAAGATTGCGCGTTACAACATAGTCGGCCTAGTCAATGAACAACCATTATGGCGTTACGCTGCATGGAGTGTAAAGCGCTAGGATAATGCTCACCTGCAGGGCCAATGAAGCGCAAAGATGACGCTACACTGTAAAGTCAGTAGTCAAGTGATGAAGCTTATTGTCTGAAACAATGAAGCTTCATTGAGGAAGACAAGACAAGGCCAAATGACAAATGTAATATGTGATGTTGTCATTGATGCATATCCATGGAACTGAGTTGGGCCAAACTCAAAGATTATGCAAGAGTGAAGAATAGACCAAGATTTGGCCATGCACTAGTCCAAGGACAAGAAAAGATTAAACAACGCAAACAAGCTAGTGATGCAAGAGTATGCATCACATGTCGAACAATTGGCTAAGTAAAGCATGAATAACACATATGAGCATATGACGCATATTGGTATCATTTGGAAGCATGTTGCTTGGCATGAAACTTGCTTAGATAAAGTGCCCTAGCAAGTTCAGATCAAGGTCATAGCGTAGTGATGCACAAAAGTGGCGTATTATGGGTCAAGTGGCGGTTACAAGTTGGTTATGGGTTTACAAGCATGTCAAAGGTGCGAGACAAGGATGAACAGTTATGGAAGAAGTTTATAACCATGTGGTAGTGTTCATACCTACTTTGGAACAGGTGTTTAAGGTTGGATTGATTTAGGAAAGAAAATGGCCAAGTATGCACAATTATTGGCAGTTATGGGATTACCTTATGGAACAAATGGTTGTTTCATGCGCGTAAAGTGTTGTGCATGGTTTTTCGCAATGTAACTACTGTATAAATAGTGTGAGAGGCATTTTATATCAGTAAGAGATGAAATTCTAGCAAAGGTTGGGCCTTGAGAGAGTTAAGTCATCAATGGTGAGGCAATTGTAGTTCGGGTATGGACAATTTTTGTTTATCTTCTTTTGATGCACTATAATGGGTTTATTGTGTTATATTTGTGTGCTCATTGTGTTTCTGATTTAGTGAGATTGTGAAACGGATTGATGCATGGCAAACCTCTTATGCTTATGTGGGTGAAAAAAGTTAAAGAGAAAGAAGAAAGACTTATGTTGCGTAAATCCTTAAGAATGAAGGCAGATGCATACTTTGATGCTAGTGTGCAAGGCTGAGTACTTGTGGGGTGAAGTTGATTCACTGAACCATAGAGTATTGCTGGTCATGTCCCATGAAAAATTTTAGGCTGTAAAATGGGCATGTGACACTTACCCTGATGCGACTCCCACATCCGTGTGATGGTTGCAGCGAAACTCTCCTGTAACTTGGAATGAGAAAGATGATGATGCATTGGGTGGAAACTGTCGGTGACTTCATCCTTGTGGATGAATCCTCCATACCTATATGGATCACATTATCAGTTTTCATTTTTAACAACCGTTCTCTACTTTTTGCTTCAAATCCTCTTGGGTCACTTCTCACATGTAGCTAACTGCTTTCCTTGCACATTCAAGTGGCAATTCATTTTTTTTTTTTTTTATAATTCACTTAACCAAAGACAAACAAAAGAAAACAAGAGTAACATACAATAATTCATAAGAAAATTAGCAAATATAGCATAGATTTGACATTATAGATAATACACACTTATCGAATTCCCATATACTTGGCTTTTGCTAGTTCACGAGCGAACTATTATAAACTAACTTAACACACTTCCGCAGAAATCACTGTTACACTTAGCATGTGCAACAAGCCTTTAAACCCCTATGTGACTCTAGTGGACGAATTATAATCTCGTGAGGATTTACAGAAAATATACCCACAAAATTTACTCTAATTATTATATACTTCAAAGTCACAAGCATCAAAAAAACTTATGAGGACATAAAGGTTCTTCAACCCAATATTAAGAAGTTAGAGGTATAAAATAACTTTATTCTTTGATCATAAGTGCGCTCGATTATCGAAAAAGAGTGATGTGTTAAATCAATGGCGTACGGTGGAATGCAGCCTCGAGAGCAACCGATAAGCATTTTGCGTCGACTTTACCTCACATGTTAGTTACTCAAAATAAATGATAAAAATGGATGGCACATATGTGTAAGAAAAAATAAAGAAGTGAATACTTACACACAGATAGATGCTGCTTATTTCAATTTCGGATGATCTCAAAAAAAGAAAATCAACCATATGCGAGGATGAGAACACTCACCCACCTCTCATCTGATCTACATCCAACACTACTCTCCAGCGTCCAACAGAAATAACTTCGTCATCGACTTCCACTCTTGATGATAAACTCCCTTACTTGTAAATCTTTTGACAATATATATATATTTTTTCTCCAATTACTTGTTGTTTTGAAAGTTCTTTATGGATTTCTTCTTCTCTACGACCTTGACTATTGTATATCTTTTTTTTCTATTCTTTTTGTTTTCTGATATTTTTTTTTTTAATTCATAGCCATAAGAAAGAGACGTTAGCACTTGATTTTTTACAACTTTCGTGTTGTCTTGGTAATACTAGTCTTTAAAAATCCATATTTTCTTCACTTTTCTATAGTTTTCTTCACTATAAATATATATTTTCTTTGCTTTCTTGTTGCTGCTTGTAAACCTTAAATGAATTCAACTTCTTAATAAATTGGTATTACTCCCATTGTTGACAACGATAGTATGTTTTCATGGTCGTTGTTTCGAGAGAGTGGTGCAATTTCAAACTAAAAGATGAGATTAATTTGCAACACTGACTATAAGATGAGGTTAGTTTGCAATTATGATGTCATCCTCGTGATTGATAGAATTAGCACTCAAGGGATCAGAAAGTGAGATAAAATAGGATAAAGTGAGATAAAAATAGTAAAATAATATTTGGGAAACAAAATTTGAAGTGAGCGGTTTTGGTAGACACGCCGGCGGGGGAAGAAAATCCTCCCACGGATTTTCTTGGTCCACGCGGATTTTGTAGGACCACGCAGTTTTACATTAAACGTGTGGTTAATCATCGACCACACTCAACAAACCATAATATTTATTGATTTGCTTATCCATTTTTCAAGTTTGTTGAGTTCATAGTGGGAGCAAAATGGACAAGGATTTGTTCATTTCATAGGAATTGCTCTGAGGTGGTTTTCACTTATAATCAATTAACTCTATAATAGTATATTCCTTCTGCACCTAATTTGCCACCGGCGTTGTTAACTTCATTACGAATATGTTAATTTCACAAAGGATGAATATATATTAATAGTCTCACACCTATTTTACACTCAAATTAGAGTAGAGTTTCAAATTCCCTTTTAAGTGCAATGACGATTAAACATCCTGGCTAAATTGGGGCCTATGCCACTTAATTGGGGCATATGGATTTCTTCATCCACCCAATAGAGAATGATAAGTGGTGTATAAAATATTGTAAAAATACTAAACTAACCCTTAAAGAAACCTTAATTATTCTAACACAAATACAAATACAAAATCATAACTTAATTAACAAACACAACCATCATTAATCAAAACTCAATTTATTTTTAAATTTCCATCAAAACCACAACTAAATCTTAATCAATCACATAAAATCTTCTTTTGTTGTTTGTAAACAGAAAACCCAAAAACAGACAATTCAAGTGATTGAGTTAAATCCCTTTAAACCATTCCTTGTAAGAGATACTCTACAATGATTTACCTATAAATCTTAAAAATTCACTCATCAAGTTTTCTGAAAATCCACCCAGAATCGGTTTATATGTTCAGCACAATAATCCGATTGTAATCTTAATCGGATTTTAATGTGCACCTACATAAACCGATTCTGGGTTGATGTGATGAACATCAACTATAATCGGATTACATTAATACACATATAAACCGATTTAGGATTCCTGTTCGGATCATTTTGGACCATATGTAATCCGATTGTTTAGTTAAAAATATTTGTACCCTTTTCTTCCAATAATCGGATTACATTATCCTCCATATAAACCGATTCTGAAAAAGCTGCAACAAACTAACTCCAGATTTGGACTCTATAAATGAATAAGAAGTCTGATTTTGTTACAAATTTCTATAAATGAGCCCAAGTTACCCAAAAAAAAGAAACCACTTTCATTCATTAAGGTTGGTTCAAGTTTGCAAAATACAATATAAGAAAGCGACAAAATATAAGCATCCGATAGATCAAGTTTTTAACATAAGGAAAATACTCATTCCAACAAATGGAGACCATCGAATTGGTCCGGCACGATCAATTCCTCCCATCGCCTCATGTTGGGATCGTATTTTTTTAGCCACTCCTTGGTGAACTCCGAGACCTCAAGAAACCCATCTACCAGTGGTAATGGACAATCATCACGTACTCTAAGACCGATATAATGTATGTTGTTATGGTTGAATAAAACAATTCTCCGATCCTTAAGCGATTCATCCCAAATGGTGTATTTTGGTGCGTATGTATAACATGATCCCTTACCAAATAGATGAACAATGCAACTCCACGTTTCCGCCAAGAGATGACCACATAGAGGCATACACATCCAATGATCTCGGGTAGTTGGTCCATTCCCCCTTGGCATTTGTACTCTAGCAACCAATTTTTCAAAAATCCCTTCTTTGTCTTGTCTTGTCTTGTTTTTCCTTCCTTCATCATCGATATGTAAAATTCCTTGTCTTCTTGTAGGCGCAAGGCCATCATCTTTCTAAAATATTGACACTGGGTTAGGTTCTCATCGTCCGCCAAACTTATATAGCCTATTTGTTCCAATGCAACGCGATAACCACAATTCTCATCCGCATCCACGTCGTCGGTGGATAACACATAGGGCTTAATGATTTCAGGAAGTTGCGAGTAATACTCCTCGAATATGGTGTAACAAGTTCGATGGGGTCTACCTCGTTCATCCCTAGGAGTGCTTCCATCACCAAGAGCGGCCCTTAGAGTCACCATAGAACCCTTTTGTCTTGCTTCTCCCTTCCATGCACGTAACCTTGATACTCGTGTTGTACTCGCTTGACTCTCTTGAGAAGGAATGAATAGATTGTTTGGCGCTTGACTCTCTTGAGAAGGATCGATTAGATCCACATGTTGCGAAGGAGCGCTACTTGTCCCATGATAAGTGCATATTTTACATATATTTAGTGTCAGTTCCATGGTAGTATTTGTTGGTTTTCTTGCAAATTATTGTATATTACGCTTGTTTTCTCTTATTTGTGTTTTATTAGATGAATCATCCAAAAGAAGTGAAATATCACTTAATTGTGCAATAAAAGAAGCTAGCTACAAGTGGAGAAGGGTCAAAGACCAATTGGAACTCGTTCAAGTACAAGATTTCTACTTTTCATTGTAGAGGAAGAGAAGACGAAGGCAGTGGCGAAAGAACGGAGTCATTATAAGTTTGTATGAAGAAGTTATGAGCAAAACAAGAATTTAGAAGACAAAAAGGGCAAAAAGTGCTATTTGTACCCTCACTGTTCGTTAAAGGGCACCTCATGTTAAGGGGCTGACATTTCCAAAGGAACTGCTAAAGGGAGTCGAGTTTTGTTCACTGGGGGGGGGGGGGCTGCCAGATTCAAATACTGTTAAGGGCACTCACTTATTATCTCAGGGCACTTCGTCTTCCCTCTTCCTAAACAGAACACATGTAATGGCAAACGGAACTCGATGATCATGATGATCACGATGATGATGGACCTTGATTAACAGTTATATTCAAATTTGAATACATCATTTGGTTCCTGGGGACGACAGAAAGCATGGGTACTAGCCTGATTTCCATAAATCAATCATACTCGAGTTTGGCAATGGATTATTGGTTGCTGCTATTGAACCCGAGCTTGGAGATTATGATGCAGTTCAAGATGAAGAACGAGTGGGTGTTGAATAGGCTTCAATCGATGATGGAAGAACATTGTTGTGATGAGAAAACAGAGATGGGAAGAGAAAGTGAAGAGATTGTGATGATGGATTGATGGTTGCTGTTACTGCCATTGTCGAGAGATGAAGATGGAGCTTGCCGCCATCGATATTTGCTGTGGTGATAGAGAAGCTCGAACGAAACAGAGAAGAATGGGTTGTTCGAGATTGAAAAGGGAATGAATGCCGAGTTGGTTGCTGCTGTTCATGATTGCAGTGATGAAGCTATCCTCGGTGATCGATGGTGATGATGTTGTTTGGTCGTTCAACGGTGTTGGGGATTCATTTGAGGTTCTGTGATGAAGATGACGAAAGAAATGGAGGTGATAAACATAGCAGTGTTCAGGTTGAGGTAGAGATGATGACGTTACTAGTGGGACCCACTGGCTTCTACTTTCACGTACAAATCAGAAGAAAGAGTTGGGCGAGCACGTGGTGAAGAACTTTTGACGAGTTTTGGAAAATAGTGATGATTGTATGTACTGCGGAGCATCGAAGCTTGATAGACAGATGGTGTAGACTAAGACATAAGGGCTCCTCAGAGGATCAAACGGATCAGAAGCCTTACGCACGCTACTAAGAGACACCGCGCTGCACCTAATTATCAGTATCTATTGTGGGATAAAGTAGACCGACTTTGTATCTTTATCTTTGCGACTTTAATGGATTGGCTAGGTTATGTGTAGGCTGGGGGCCACTCAAAAGGATTTAGGGGCCAATAATAAAACAAAAAGGTCATCCAAAGGGAAAATGTAGCCAGCCCTTATCTCGCGTAATTCGTAATGGCGAAATTACCCTTATATATTCGGAGGATATGATAACATTGTTACCCTCCGAATGCAATCGGAGGCCAAAATATTTGCCAGACGTCCGATTATACGAGGTGCAATATTTCTTGGTTCGTGTTTTGGATTCAGCGTTAATCGGGAGTTAAATATATTACAAAACCTACCGATTATAAGTTGCCGCAAATTCAAATTTTGAAAGCTACCATAATCGGTAGATATGCTAAATCCAATACCTACCGATTATTGGTTTCTCCACATTCAACTTTCGTCAAATTAGCCGTTGGAGTTTTTGGGAAAAACAAAAAGAGTCGTTGGACCCTAAACCTGTATAAAGAAACTCATATCTATCACCCCAGTTGCACCAAACTCTTTCCTCTCTTCAGTTTTTATTTTCATAACAAAAAACATGGATATTGCTTTTGCCGAAGAAGAAGATTGTGCTATTTATAGAGCGTGGGTTGTGGTAACTACTCATGATCGTGTTCACAAGCTCCACAAATCGGAATCCGAAGAGCAGATGTGGAACAATATCTTAATGGTATTTGAGGCCTTAGATGGTAATCGAATTCGAAGATCATCCAATGACATTAAGATGAGAAAGAATGCGCTAGATAAGGAGATTGACAAACTTGAAGATGAGGAACGGTTTGTTAGGAACGCTTTTCCTCGGTGGACGTATGAAAAACGAGTAAGTATCTCTGTAACTCCAATTCACATTAACAAAAGTTAGTACTAACTTGTTACTCATTCGTAATTTCAGAGAAATCTTGCGGATCGCCGGTATGTGGACCTCTACGGGAAACGATTTGAACATGAAGGATGCTACAAAATCAAGAGGGACAATTTCTATGGTCACTGGAAGTTATGATCTGTTTTAATACTTTTATGGTCAATTAGGAGTATGGATTTAGGTGCTTTTGACGAAATTGTAAGGTTAAGGCCGTTTGAACTTTATGTAATGGATGTAATCGGAGTATTATTAATATATAAACTAGCCGATTATACGAAATCGGTAGATTATTTTGTCAAACAACCTACCGATTGTAATATTCGGTTATTTTATGAGTCAACTTTCTTTCCGATTATGGTGTTGTTTGGTTCCAGGAAACAGTTTTTTTTGAACTTGTAATATTCGGAGGATAAAGTTTTTGTAAAGTTCCGAATGTACGATGACCCAAAAATCAGAATTTGGAAAAACTTATACTTTTCAAATTTTGTCTTTGAAATAATCGGACGTTAAATTAGTTACCAAAACTTCCGAATATGGGATGTCTAACCTTCAATATGGGCCCTTGGAACCACCTGGAGCCATGGCGTGGTTTGTTTTGAACTTGTGATATTCGGAGGATAGGTTTTTTATAAAGTTCTGAATGTACGATGGCCCAAAAATCAGAATTTGGAAAAACTTATACTTTTCAAATTTTGTCTTTGAAATAATCGGACGTTAAATTAGTTACCAAAACTTCCGAATATGGGATGTCTAACCTTCAATATTGGCCCTTGGAACCACCTGGAGCCATGGCGTGGTTTGTTTTGAACTTGTGATATTCGGAGGATAGGTTTTTTATAAAGTTCCGAATGTACGATGGCCCAAAAATCAGAATTGGAAAAACTTATACTTTTCAAATTTTGTCTTTGAAATAATCGGAGTTAAATTAGTTACCAAAACTTCCGAATATGGGATGTCTAACCTTCAATATTGGCCCTTGGAACCACCTGGAGCCATGGCGTGGTTTGTTTTGAACTTGTGATATTCGGAGGATAGGTTTTTTATAAAGTTCGAATGTACGATGGCCCAAAAATCAGAATTTGGAAAAACTTATACTTTTCAAATTTTGTCTTTGAAATAATCGGAAGTTAAATTAGTTACCAAAACTTCCGAATTGGGATGTCTAACCTTCAATATGGCCCTTGGAACCACCTGGAGCCATGGCGTGGTTTGTTTTGAACTTGTGATATTCGGAGGATAGGTTTTTTATAAAGTTCCGAATGTACGATGGCCCAAAAATCAGAATTTGGAAAAACTTATACTTTTCAAATTTTGTCTTTGAAATAATCGGACGTTAAATTAGTTACCAAAACTTCCGAATATGGGATGTCTAACCTTCAATATTGGCCCTTGGAACCACCTGGAGCCATGGCGTGGTTTGTTTTGAACTTGTGATATTCGGAGGATAGGTTTTTTATAAAGTTCCGAATGTACGATGGCCCAAAAATCAGAATTTGGAAAAACTTATACTTTTCAAATTTTGTCTTTGAAATAATCGGAAGTTAAATTAGTTACCAAAACTTCCGAATATACCACACAAATCATTGTCATTTGAACTTGTCTAACTTAGTTACCCAAACAAATTTCCGAATGTACAACAAAAATCATTGTCATTTATCTGCTCTTCTTTACTTTACGACCGTGACTACCTCCCAGTCCTGCACGACCACGGGTTTGAGCACCTTCAGTTTGAGCACCTTCAGTTGGAGCAGCTTCAGCGCTCGATGAAGCTCGAGTTCTTTTACCCGTCTTTGATACTGCCACCTTGGGCTGATGCCTCTTCGTGACTTTCTCCCCAAACTGGGCAGCATAATCTTCGTTATCCATATTATCAACTAGATCTCTAGCCTCTTTGATTCTCAGCTGGCATGGGATCTCCGCTCTTCAAGCATGCAGTTAACATTTTGGAAACACGCTTGAACCTATTCACCTGTTTTTTATACGTAATGACATAACATCAAACGGTAATTACCTAAGATTTATAGGAATAATATAAAATGAACAAAAATATAAGAACACGCACCAGTCTATCATAACCAGCTGGTTTGTCTTTGATGATACAATTATAACTTGAACCCGCCGCAGTAGTGTTGGATTTGATTTCACGGATAACCAAAGGATGTGATACCTTGTTATACCAACTCATTGTCTGGAGAATTTTCATCACCTCGGATGGTTCGTCTACCAGTGTCGATAATGAATTCATCCTCTTATCCCAGTTATCAAGAACAGTAGGTGGGCCTGTGTGAACAATCGTGAGATTGTCACCACTAGAAGAACACAACTCCAACTCCAATTTGTAGTAATCCCCCATTTTCTCCAGAGGTTGATGTTGTATATACCCGTGTTGTCGCATCACCCTAGAGGGGTTATACATCACATATCCTGTGGGGTGCCACAATGGTCCAAAATAAAGGGACAAGTCCGACCGAACATTTATATGCCCACTGACTCGATCTTCCTTGTATGGATCAAAGCATACGTCTGAGGCCTTCAATTGGTCCAAAATCTCCCTCATGCGAATCAACTGCTGCTCCTTTGTCCTAGAACGGTTGTCTTCAAATATATACTTTGTTCCTCTAGGAGTACCTTTGCACCACCCCGGGTTCTCTCCGGCCAACTTCAGGATAGGGAAGTGGTCATAGATCCATGCCTATATACATAAGAAACCAAGTTTTAGTAAATAGATTGTGTATATTCGGTAGTAATTTCCAAACATAATTTCCGATTATATAATCGGAAACAAAACTGAGAGTATCCACCCACCGAATACACAACATTCGAAAATATATATGGATCATTTCCTACCGAATATGCGTCATTTGGAGTTCAGTAACCTATAGCTTTTCTGGCCTGTATATTCGGTTCTAATATCAAAAGAATATTTCCGATTGTATATAATCGGAAAACAATTAAGTACCTAGCCACCGAATAACCAACATTCGGAAAATAAGATGGATCAATTCCTACCGAATATGCGTCATTTGGAGTTCAGTAACCTATAGCTTTTCTGGCCTGTATATTCGGTTCTAATATCAAAAGAATATTTCCGATTGTATATAATCGGGAAAACAATTAAGTACCTAGCCACCGAATAACCAACATTCGGAAAATAAGATGGATCAATTCCTACCGAATATGCGTCATTTGGAGTTCAGTAACCTATAGCTTTTCTGGCCTGTATATTCGGTTCTAATATCAAAAGAATATTTCCGATTGTATATAATCGGAAAACAAAGTACTTAACCACCGAATAACCAACATTCGGGAAACGAGATGGATAATCTCCTACCGAATATGCGTCATTTGGAGTTATGGATATGCATCATATGTATTGTCTACTGAATAACTATAGAGTGAGTTATAGAGTTAAATAAAAAACCTGGAATAGAGCCACATTCCCGGCAACTTGGCAGGTTCCTAGCCTCGAAGCCTTTCTCAACTCTTCCATCAAGAATGCTAGGCATGTCGTGCCCCAAGAATAGTCACCGACTTCATGGAGAGGATCCAAAAGTTGTATAAGGTTGGCGTCGATCCGGTTGCCAGAAGTATTGGGGAATATGACACATCCCAATACACAAAGGAGATATGCCGTGGCAGCGTGGTTCACTTGCTCATCAGTTAACGTTCCATTCTTTTCCTTCTCCAAGGTGCCTCGAAACATATTCATCAAAGCTGTAATGTTGATATGTCTTGTTCTGTAACTTGCATGCCTCCTAAACTCTTCTGTTGTTGTCTCTTCATCCCAACCTAAGCACTTGTTAGTTAGAGAATAAAGTTGTGCCCAACTTAACTGCTTTGTGTAGTTAAACTTCACAGCTGTGCCTTGGTCGGGAAGGTTAAGAATCTGCACAACATCATCCGGGGTGATCGTCATCTCCCCAAACGGCATATGGAAAGTATCGGTCTCAGGATACATTCTCTCCACGAACGCCGATATGGCCACACGATCATGTTCCAACAATGAATTCTCGGCGGCATTAGCTAACCCCAAGTTGGAAACAATTGTCTTTAACCTTTCACATTCACCGGATAAAGGCCACGCAAGCATTTTTGTTGGTGCGGCGGTAGGTTTGAGTAGACGGACCGCATCTTGATGATCCTATTAATACAAGTATTACGATATAACACATAGACAATACATTAATAAAAAATAGTAATTTTATTACCTCGGTTTCATATATTTCTCTGGCCCATGAGTCTTTGTATCCAAATAGCAATTTTCCTCCATCCGCTGGTAGTCCAAGGATTGTGCCTGCTGGAATACCCTTCTTCTTCAAGTGCTGAGGGACAAGATGTGATGCTTTCTTAGCAATATCCTTCCTTACAACATCTTTTCCTTTTTTGGATTTTTGGGTACCACTTGGTTGTCCTTCATCTTCTACTCTTTCCACTGGATCAACTGGTTCAACACTTGGTCCTGCACTTTGTTGAGCGGCTTGTTCGACACTTGGTCGCACCCCTTGTTCACTGCCTTGTTGTTCAACAGTTGGTTGCACTCCTTGTTAACTGCTTTGTTCTTGTTCGCTTTGTTGAGCACCTGAATTATCTTTGGCACTCCTTTCCCTCCTAGCACTAGCTGTCACTTTCTTCCTCCCTTCTCGACTTTGTCTAAACAACAAAGAAAGGAACAATATTTACAAACTATACAATCGGAAGACAAAGTATGGAAATATAACCCGAATGTACACATTCTGACGTAAGAAGACACATATTGTTCCCGAATACAAAACAATCGGAAGCTAACTAAACATATTTGCAACCGAATATACATCAATTGGAGTTCAGAAGCTGTAAATTTTTCATCCTACACAATCGGAAGAAAAAGTGCACCTCTATAATCCGAATGTACAAATTCGGAAGTAAGAAGACACATATTTTTTCCGAATGAAAAACAATCGGAATATAACTAAACACGTTTACAACCGAATATTCATCAACTGGAGTTCAGAAACTCTAAAATTTTATCCTACACAATCGGAGGTATAAAACATTATATTGTCTTCCGAATAAATACTGGCCCCAAAATGGGATTTTTCCTATATCATAAATTTTGAGATTTTTTCAATATATACATTCGGTAGTGAGTGTTCTTCCGAATACTTTGTGTCTACTTAAATATATTCGGTAGCCGAAAAATTCATTAAACTACCGATTATTAGCAGTTTGTATCCAGGAAGATATGGCCACCAATATTCGGCATATAATCATCAAATCTTTCTCCCGAATACTGTCGATGTTCTTGAAAAATGAATAACACGACTACATTCGGAAATAAATGAGCATGCATATCGTCCGAATCTGGATAAATAACCGAAAACCCTAGAAATTTTTTTTCTCGATTCGACGAATTAAAGCGAAATAAACCCCAAAAATGATAGATTCTTACCTAATTGGGGCCATTTGAAGTTGACGAAGTGTTTGAGTCTCGGAATCGCCACCACCGACTACATTGCCGGGTACTTGTTCTTCGCGTTCTTCGCGTTCTTCTTCATTTGCAGCAAGAATTTCTTTATTTCTTGCTAAAATTCCAATGTTTGGATCGATACCCCGAGCAACATTTTTGGTTCTAGGTCTGTGGGTTTCATTTCTCTTATCCATTGTTTTATAATCGAATCGACGATGTTTTGATTTTACGATTCGCGGCGATGTTTCGGTTGAACGAGGAAATTTTTTTTTTCTTCCACAATCGGAAGATAATATGAAACTGGAAGAAGAAGAGTTGAAATGAGTATAATTGTTTTTGATTTGGTTTTTATACAGTTTTACCAGAAGGGCATTTATGTAACTTCAATATCATATAGGGTACCCCTTAACTAGAGTCTTTGGCTGGGTATAAATTGATGGCCCCTAAATCCTTTTGAGTGGCCCCTAAATCCTTGCTTATAAATAGGAGTCAAAACCCAAAGGAAAAAGAATTTCTTATTTTAATTTATTCCCTGGTAGCTAGAAGACAGAAACAAAGAGAGGAAAGGTTTTATTTCATATTTAGGGTTTACCCCTTCAGGGGGAAACCAAGTTATTTTCTTTTTCTTATTTCATATATTTTTCATGAGTTTTAGTAAATCCATGTGTAGTTAAATTTTTATTGATTAAGGATGATTTCAAAGTCCTGATTTATGGAATTTTAATTCTTTTCACAAGTTTATTTTGAGTTTAATTTCTCGTCGATAGTCTCTATTATTTTTATTGTCTAAGATTATTACTGGGTTGTTCAACATGCCATTTGAATTAACCTAATGATAATACTTCTACTAGTATTGGGATTGGTGATACGTGTAATAGTCACTCAATTTCATACACAAGTAGTACATCGCAAAAGCTGACAGAGGGATTCTGTTAAGAAATTGTGTATAGAGATGACACTAGTAAGTAGACCGAGCTTATGCGTCTGATGCTAGGATCAACCTAATTCACAAAACATAATGAATTCGTTTGGGTTACACCTTGAGAGCTTATTCATGGTGTCTCAGATGGATAGAATCTGGTAGTCGAGCGCTTCCGTATCCAGTGGCAACAGGAATTCCGGGGATAGCAGAACTTATTGTTATTCTACGGTTGGTGATAATAGAAATTCTACAACAAATAAACAAGTACTTTTATTAAGTTTATGTTCAGTGGCGGCGAATGATTCCCTAATCATCTTTGCTTTCTTATTATATTATTATTTTGATTTCATCAAACCAATCCCCCCTTTTACTTTGTTTTGCTATCTAAATATCCTATCAATTACACATCTCTTTGTGGGAACGATCTCTTACTACCGCTATATTACCAGTTAATTAGTGGGAAATCTATCGAGTAATTTGTTGCACTTACGACATGCATCATCCCACTTTCTCCCTTCTTCCTTCCAATCCATGTTGGTAGGTGGTCTACCCGTCGGCGGTAGCACCGATGGTTCTACGACCAGTACCATATGGGGGTTCGCGGCTAGTTTTAAGTCGTACATCAAAAAATTTCTTCCCAAGCCATCCTTTTTTGCGAATTTCTCGATGATTTCCCTTCCAATATCCGTGTCCACAAAGGATTCGAGTGGTTCTTCGGTTGGGGGTGGTTTGAAAGTAAGTTGCTTCCAAAACGGATCAATGATTTCAAAAGGAATTCCTTATTGGTACTTCGCGATCATGTGATGACACGAAAATCCGAAGGCCTTCATCGTCATACATGAGCATTCAATTCTTCTTCTCCCCATCTCCTTATCCACATAATATTTGTAATCCTTCATCATAGAAATGATTGCCCAGTGAGACACCCTATAATTTAAATTTCTAATCAACCGATGGTGTTCCTTGTAGCTTGTGATGATTTTCATCCTACTCTCTTCTATTTGAGTGGTTATCTTGATGATATCGGCCTTGGTGTATTCATGGATGGCTTCTTGTAATGCAACCACAGTGTTTTGGCTCCCTCAGAGCAAGCTTTTCAAACGTCCATGAGATCCTTCCACGATACTTATCGCCTCATTTTTGTAATGCAAGTGTTGGTACGTGTAAGCATACACAAATTTTTCCTTGTACGGATCCAACAATTCCTTCAAGCAATAAACCACACACTTCTCGTAATCTTTCTTTCATAGCCCAATAAAACTCTCCAAGTAGGATTCGAACTCGGCCACAGACATTGAGTGTACCATTAAATCCCAATGATGTTGAAAAGTCTTCCATAGTAACCCATTCGCTTCATACTCCGATTGCCTTTTCTTCTTGTCCTCCTCTCTTTGTTCCGGAGTTAGTTTTTGAAGACGCTCATCTTCGGCCTTTTCACGAGCTCTTTGGCTTTTGGATATGACCCCTAAAATTACTTCTAATATTGCATTGTATGTGCCATGTGCAAAGAAAATGCTTAGAGTCCGGAAAAACCACTCCAATGGCAGTGCTTGGTCCTTATCTATTACTATGATCCTTGGAGTTTGATCGCCACGGTATATCTCCTTCAATGTCTTTAGCATCCAAATAAAAATCACATCATTCTTCCGATCCATAAACCCCCATGCTACCGTGAAAGTTTGCTTGTCGGAAGTATGGCAAGCAATGATTAACAACGGCATATTGTACTTGTTGGTCTTGTATGTACAAACTATTAACAAAACTTGATAGAAGCATTGTGCCAACTTGATCATCTCCGGATGCGCCAAGAAAATACGAGTCACTTTGCCTTCCAATACTTGCTTCCTCATTATGTATCCGTGTTGATCGGCTAACCATTGAGATTGTTCCATAACCGCTCTACCATCCCATGACCTCCTCCTAAAGGCTGCTCTTGCCGTGTAAATTTGCCTCAAAGTGGACAAGTTATCCTTATCATCCTCCTTAATATTCCTAAGGATTTCACTTGGTTTACACGTTTTCATCGACCTCACCGTTTCCAATTGATGTGGTTTCAACCCACAAACGGCCGCTTGTCCAACAAGAGATTCCTGATCATCATGATTGTGACAACCATTCATCACTTTAGAGAACTTGTATACCTTACTACCATCGGGTCTCTTGGGTCTATTAACTATAATCTTAAACGGGAAACCATACTTCTTTGATTTAGTAATGTATTCCCTTGTTTTCTTCTTCACATACAGTCTTTCCTTTGCCCAGTGACTTTCTTGCTTTCCACCTCTCTCACAAACAATTTCCAAATGGTCTTCACTTGAATGACGGCCTAAAACTAAGGCGCATTTGATCTCTATTCCCTTGTCTATAAACCATTGCTTTGCATCGTTTCTATCTTGCCATTCCAATAGTGGGCAGAGGTATCAGGACCCAGCAGAGATATAACTTTGGGTTGATCTTATTCAAATGCCACGACAATCTACAACAAATATCAACAAGTTGATGATTCAAAATCGGTTTATATGTTACAGTCGATTAAAAAGATTCGTCGCAATCGTTTTATATGTGCAACTATAAAGACCAATTTAAGATTTGTCTAAAAAAATTCAAAGTCCACAATCGCTTCATGTATCGTGTCATATAATCCGATTGTTGTTCACATTTCTCCTGGAACTTTAAAATCGGATTACATATACACGAAAATAAACCGATTGTCGACTTACGTGATTATTCAAGTGAAGAAATCGGGTTATGAACATCACCAACAAAAACCGATTCTGGTCACGTACCCATCACGCCAAAAATTTACTACAATCGGTTCATATGGTAATGAACAAAGACCGATTTATGTACCCAATTTGGGGATTTTACCCAGAATCGGTTTATGTAGTGTTATCGAATAAACCGATTCCGGGTTAAAGTTTTGAAAAAATTTCCCTTTTTGGGCGATTGGGACATGCAAATGCATGTTTCTAGATCGTTACAACTCATACCTGATTATTAAGAGCATTATCATCTTCTTCCCGACGAAATTGTTCTTGTAATTGAATAATATCCTCAAGCATTCTTTGGTTGACATCCTCTTCTTCTTTCAACAAATTATCCAATTCGGTACGATCGAAATCATGATAATCTGATGCACCCACTTCTTCATCACTACTAGAATCTTCATCATCACTATAAAGTTTTATTTTTGCTAAGAAAATCACAAACCCTAGTTTTTTTCTTTTTTTCCCTCCAAACCTTAAAAGAGGAAATGAATTTCTACTCTAGTCTTAACACTATAACTCAAACACTAATTGATTTAACTAATACTAACTTAACTAGATAGTAACCCGTACTCCGCACCGGGTGTGTGTTATTTTCATCAGATTTTTATTATAATATTGGTGGATTTTATTAAGAAAACTATGGATACATGCCACAAAAACATATATGTGTACATATTCATGACTTTCCATTAATGTTTTACATTTGATGACTCTATTTCCCCTTTGATTTCAAGTTCCATTCGGCATTCTTCTTCAAATTCCTTGATAACTTCATTTTGTTCAGATATATTTGTTCAGATATATCTGATGACCTGTAATTATCTTGTACGGAAAAAAAAAGAGGCAACTTTAGCTGAGGGACTTTTAGCCAGAACCTTTTGCTTCAACAGCCTGGGAAAAACAGTAAAACCTCTTCACAATTACTAATGCAACATCAACACGTTATTCTGCATTAAAAATCACTTCCTTATATTACATGTTAATCGTCTCAGTCAGTTATAAATGTAACAAAAATATTAACATCAGTTGTGGTCGGTTTTGCCTCCTTCAAGGGGCTCAATTTCATTTCCATATCCAACCCAAGTTTCAGTGCATCTCTTAGGCTTTGTTATAGTTGTTCGATTGTTTTTTTTTTCCCCTTAAACGACTTTTCGCAGCTATCTTACATGTTCAGTAATCCAAAGTTTACTTTCTGAAAGAATTTGCTATTAACTGCACCTGATCGGTAACCATCCTCAAGGAATCTACAACCATCTGCAATGAAGGCTGGTTAGTTCTAGGGTTGCTTTCTCTCATTCCTCCGTCAGTGCCTCAATTTTATATTTTTTTGTAGCTAAACTGTTTCCCGGTCATATTTTCTTCTGCCCTAAGACATTATCTCCCGGAGTTCCCGTTGTAGTGTGGTGAAGTTGTCTTGTAAGTCTAGAATTGTTTTAGCCGTCTCCAATTAAACCTGCTGCAAATTCTTCATTCCTCAATAATTCTAAATATTTGTGAATTCTCCTTTCATAGAATATCCAACTCTTCGATTAAGCATGCTTGCTCAAATTCCATTGCTTCCATCAGGTCCATTTTTTACGTCATATCATTCTCCATTTCAATAAGCTGAAAAGGTAAGTATTGCCCAACTTCTGGTGATGTTTTTCATAACCTCGTCATCTTCCCCGAGCGTAGGACGCAGTCTCATTATCCAAATGAGTTCTGACATATATGATTTCAACCTTTTCAAGTAGCATAAATCATCTAAAAATCTAAAAAATTTACCACTTAAGTAAAAAGTTTGATATAGAATTACATAACAAAGCCCCAGAATTAACCCGCAGGCAGAAAAGAAGTCTCAGATGATTGTTTTATGTTTCTTTAATTCTATAAGCTAGTGTCAAAGATAAGGCAAAGATAAGGATATTTTACACAATGAATGTCAAACAAACAACATAGTTGAGAGAAATATTAGGTTTTATACACCTGACCAAACAACATAGAGAGAGATATAGACCCAAAAAGAATCTGGACTTAACATAAAAGAATTCTTTGCATCTGCACTATAATTCTGAAATCATTTTCTTGAAACTAAAAGAAAAATCAAATGTTAAAATGTTAGACATATCAAATATTAATGGCAACTAACCCCTTAGCCAACCTGATTTGTATACCGTGTCGGTGCAGTATATTTTGTGTTTAATTGAAGTGGAACTAATAGACACTTTCCAACTTCCATTCTTCAAATCGATCCCCTTTGATACCACAATTATTGGTTTCTCTTCATCTGCCTACGTGAACCACACCCCAAGATATCTAGTTTAGGCCACCCCCTTATTTGGTAACAAATTCTCTATTCTGGTAAGGTCCTTATCAAACCTGTAAAGCAAGATAAAAAGTAAAATATTGAATTAGTGTATTAATCTACTGACTCCGGTATGATATGGACACTACAAAACAGCCGAATCAAATTATCAAACGTTAATGAAAAAACCTTACCAAATATTAGATAAATTAAACCAAAAATGATCTTGCATGGGTATTGATTGAGTAAGAAATGCTGCCAAAGATTAATTGAAAGTCTAGAAGTGGGGATCTCTGGCGTACAGTTCGTCATACAAAAAAGTTGCATTTGTAGAACAAAGACGCCCAACATAATGACTATATATAATGTGCAATAATACTGCAATACTGCTTAGTGCTTATAAATTTCAAAAGCAGAATCCTCACAAAAATCACCACAGCTTCATGCATTTGAATGAAACAACAATTTGTCTTTGCATATACGGAAGCATCATCCAACTTCATGCATTTGAATGGAAGCACAGTTTCTCTAAATTATACAAAGGCAAACCAAAAAAATATGAAAATTGATCTCTCAACTCCCACTAAAAAACTCCAAACCACAAAGTGACCAGTTTAGTTGCAATCAATTACAACTCTAAGGTCTTATTGAGTAGAAAACTTAAATATTAATTATTCTTAGGCATCTCCACAAACAGATTAGGCTCTAAATTGAAATGTTCCTCTACTCTCCTGAAACACATAGCTAATTGAGAGCAAATGAACTTTGAAAAACTTACATTGGAAACCATTTTGTTGACTCACGCAAAAGATATGCAGGAATTCATGTCTATTTTGGTCGAAATTATCTAACCTGAATCTGTAAGAAATTAAAAACAAAAATTAATTAATTAGCATGATGAATTCACATAGATGGTTACGGTGATTGCTTATTTTTTAACTGAAGGAGAACAGTAATAGACACCAAATTACTTAACCCAAAATCCGTGATATCCTCTCTTAGGGGATTATGATTACAAAGAAGCGATTTTCAGAGGAGAGACCAAATGAGAAGGGGTTTCGGAAGGTAAAGATATCAGCTCTGCAAAATCCAGTAAAGATATCTGTTCTGCAAAATCCAAAATCATCAAGGAGAACAATAATAGATACCAAAATTGATGAGGTTGTGATCATACCTATTGATATTGTGATGGTGCAGATATAAATTTGAGAGGATCGATCAAATCAAACAGGGGTTCTGAAATTCCGAGGCTTTTTTTCCCTTTTTTTTTCTTTTTCTGCTCGTCAGTTCCGTAGAGATATTGGGGCTAAGGGTTGAGTGGGAGATGTAAATGAATCGTGGGTGGAAAAGTGGGAAAGTAGGAAAGTTAATCATGTGGGGCTAGAATAAATGAGAACGAAAATGCTATATAAACAGCTGGGTAACAGCTGAATAACAACAAAATTCGACATAGCACTGATGTGGTGGAGAGAAAAAATAGTTTTTTTACCAAGTCATCATTATCTTAATTAAACAAAAAAAAAAACATTAAACCATGGGATCATCGTTCTGTTTTTTTTTTCTTTCATGCAGCAGCATCAAGAAGGGATGTTTAGGAAAGTCTTATTGAACAAGTCATCATTATCTTATTGAGACACGTGACTGAGACTGTTTAGGAAAGTCTCAGTTATGTACGTCTCTTAGAGATTGTTTAGGAAAGTCTTATATAATAAGACTTCTAAGCTCGGTAACAAATCCGAGAATCCGAGACTGATATGGAATGTACTTTGATTAGGACTCTTTATATTGGTCAATAGTTAGAGTCGTGTTAGGAAGTTATTTCTTTCCCAAGTATGAATCATATATATATGTATCAACGTATTGTAAAAGAGATAACAAGTTAATAAGAGATATCAAATTCTTAACATGGCATCGAGAGCCGGTTTTGAAAAAAAAAAAAAAAAAAAAAAAAAACTAAAGATGGTCAATGAGATTGAATCATCAAAAGGGAAGGTGATGGAATATGATACACAGAAGAAGAATCTTGTATATCATCTAGGATCGAGTGATGGACCGAGAACTATCATCACTCCAATAGTTATGAGAGGGAATAATTATGATGAATGGGCTAGAGCCATAAGAAGATCGCTGATAGCCAAGAGAAAATATGGTTTCATTGATGGAACCATCAAGCGACCTGTAGATCCAGATCAGTTAGAAGATTGGATAGCAGTGCAATCAACGTTGGTGTCATGGATTGGTAACACGTTGGAGTTGTCGGTAAGATCAACCCTGGGAGATTATGAGGATGCAAGTCTATTATGGGCACACCTGAAGAGAAGATTTTGTGTTGTTAGTGGAACAAGAATATGTCAACTAAAAGCATCTTTAAGTGAATGTAAACAGAAGAAAACAGAGGGAGTTGCTATATATTTTGGCAGATTGAACAAAATATGGGATGAGATGGTGACTTATATGAAGATACCGCAATGCAAGTGTGGACAGTGTACATGTAATATCGCATCTCAGGTAAGTATGTTAAGAGAAGAAGATTTCTTGCACTATTTTCTGATTGGGTTAGATTCTGTATACAGTTCTTTGCGTGAACAATTGCTTGCAAGGGAACCATTGTCGTCTGTAGATGTTGCGTATCAAACCATTGTGAACTCAGAACGCCTAAAGATTGGAGATGGAGTAGTACCTACAGAGATGCAAGAGATTATGGCCTTCAAAGTGCAAGCTGATCAACGCCTACTTAATAGTGCTTATGATCCCACCAAGTACTGCAAAACTTGCAGCAGACAAGGACACTCAGATGATGGGTGTTTTAAAATCATTGGATATCCAGAATGGTGGGGAGACAGACCAAAGAATGGCAGAGGAGGAAGAACTGGAGGAAGAGGACGTGCTGGAAGAGGAGGTAGAGGACAAGGAGGGAATCCTGTCCGTGCTCATAACCTGCAAGTTTCGGCAGCAAAAGATAGTGCTGGTACGTCATCAGCTGATGAAGCATGTCTAGTAGGAGTAACAGCTGCACAAGTACAACAGGTGATGGAGTTTTTAAACTCAAGAAAGTCGGGTTCTCATCTACAAGGTAAAAAGAATGAAACATCTTGGATTGTTGACACAGGAGCAACAAACCATGTTACGTATGAACTTCTTAACATGATAAATGTAAGAGATATTAGGGCATGTTCAGTTGGATTGCCCGATGGAAAGTATGCATCCTCTGAGAAAATAGGAACTGTGATTCTTCCTGGTGGATTGAAACTTGAAAACGTGCTTTATGTGCCAAAGATAACCTGTAACCTAATTTCAGTCACACAACTTATTGATGAGATGAGTTGTATTCTTCAGTGTACTAACAAATTATGTCTGATACAGGGCCGGTCTACGAGGAGGATGATTGGAGTGGCTGAGAGACAAGGTGGACTATATATTTTCTGTGGTGTGCCGCATGTTGAAGTTATGGCTGTGCGTGAAGATACATATGAGTTTTGGCATCAACGTATGGGACACCCTTCAGAGAAAGTTTTACAGAAGTTGCAAGGTGTGAGTAGATTAATCAAAAAGAATAATGATGCTTGTGATATTTGCCCTCGGGCAAAGCATCGTAGAAGCAGTTTTTCTAGTAGTTTGAGTAAATCAGATTGTATTTTTGATTTAGTTCACACAGATTTATGGGGTCCTTATAAGATCCCTTCATCATGTGGAGCTCAATATTTTCTGACAATAGTGGATGATTTTTCAAGAGGTGTTTGGATTTATTTAATTCAGAATAAAACAGAAGTTGAATCAAAATTTCGTGAATTTGTTGCTCTTGTGAAGCGTCAATTTAACAAAGATATTAAAATTGTTAGAAGTGATAATGGAACGGAATTTAATGCATTGCGTGGTTATTTTAAGACTAATGGAATAGTCTTTGAGACGTCATGTGTAGGTACTCCTCAACAAAATGGAAGAGTGGAGAGAAAACATCAACATATAATGAATGTAGCAAGGTCTTTAAGATTTCAAGCAAGCTTGCCGAAATGGTTGTGGGGAGAGTGTGCATTGACAGCAGCGTACTTGATAAATCGTACGCCTACACCTATCCTAAATAATAAAAAACCATATGAAGTATTGTTTGGAAAACCACCTATATATAAACAGTTGAAGGTGTTTGGGTGCTTGTGCTATGTACATGATCAAAATAGTAAAGGAGATAAGTTTGCTAGTCGAGGACGGAGGTGTGTGTTTCTTGGCTACCCATATGGTAAGAAGGCATGGCAAGTTTATGATCTAGACACAAGAAAATTTATGGTGTCTCGAGATGTGAAATTCTGTGAGACACAATTTCCATTTAAGACTGAGTTGAATGGTAAAACAGTTGAGACGGACATTATGGGGAGCTCTAGAAGTCATATAGCGACTGATGTTGCTGGGACTACAGCTGAGACTGATCGTAATGGTGAAGAGTGGAGTGATGATGAAGAGTGCCTATCCGCTGGCGGTGAAGAAACTGCAGGAGAACAGCGACAGATAGATGGAGATATCGCAGTACAAACTGCGGCACCTGCTGAAGATGTCGTTGTTCAGCGTCAGACTACAGCGTCAGAAAATTCTGCTGTTGTGAACAATGATGAACAAGCCACGGATGCTGCTGTTGTGAATGAAGATTTAGGAAAGGGGAAGCGTCAGAAGATTCCCTCGAGTAGGCTTAAAGGTTTTTTGACATGCACCATTAGAGAAAATAGTCCATCTCACTCTCAATCATCACAGTCATCATCCTCAGGTACACCTTATCCTTTGACATATTATGTTAGTTATGACAGGTTTTCGGACATGCATAAAAATTATATTGCTACAATATCTGCAAAGTCTGAGCCGAGGAATTTCAGAGAGGCAATGAAACATCCAGGCTGGAGGAAAGCAATGGCGGAAGAAATACGGGCCTTAGAAGAACAAGGCACATGGGATCTAACAGAACTGCCACCTGGTAAGAAAGCTTTAGGAAGTAAGTGTATATATACGGAAAAATATGATGAAAACGGGAATTTGGTACGTTTAAAGGCGAGACTTGTGATTTTTGGAAATCATCAAGTTGAAGGATTAGATTACAATGAGACATTTGCACCAGTGGCAAAGATGACAACGGTTCGTATGTTCTTGGCTGTAGCTGCAGCTAAACAGTGGTATGTGCATCAGATGGATGTGCATAATGCGTTCCTACATGGAGATTTGGAAGAGGAAGTATATATGAAAATACCACCAGGATTTGCTAAGGGTAATCCGAATATGGTGTGTAAGATGAAGAAATCGTTGTATGGCCTAAAACAAGCACCGCGGTGTTGGTTTGCGAAGCTATCAACTGCATTGAAGAATTATGGGTTTCGGCAATCATACTCAGATTATTCTCTTTTTACTATGATGAAGGGAAAGATGCAACTTAATGTGCTGGTGTATGTTGATGATTTAATTATTGCAGGGAATGATCTAGTTGCGCTTACACAATTTAAAGCGTACTTGGGTCAATGTTTTAAGATGAAAGATTTAGGAAAATTAAAATACTTCATAGGTTTGGAAGTGGCTCGTAGTAAACGAGGTTTCTACATATGCCAGAGGAAATATGCGTTGGATATTATAATGGAGGCAGGTTTATTGGGTGCGAAACCTGCAGAATTTCCTATTGAAACCAATCATCGTCTTGCTTTAGCAACAGGAGATTTGCTTTATGATGTAGAAAAGTATAGAAGATTGGTTGGACGTTTGATATATTTATCTGTCACCAGACCAGATCTTGCTTACTCAGTGCATATCTTATCTCAGTTTATGCAACGACCAAGAATAGAGCATTGGGAAGCAGCACTTCGTGTGGTTAGATATTTGAAAAAGAATCCTGGACAAGGAATTCTGTTGCGCTCTGATAGTAGTTTAACCTTGAGAGGTTGGTGTGATTCAGATTGGGCAAGTTGTCCTTTAACTAGGCGTTCACTGACGGGATGGTTTATTTGTTTTGGAGATTCGCCAGTATCTTGGAAGACTAAGAAGCAACCAACTGTGTCTCGTAGCTCGGCTGAAGCAGAATATCGTTCCATGGCGGCGGCTACATGTGAATTGAAATGGTTGAAACAATTACTCAGTGATTTGAGGGTTTATCATACACAAGCGATGAGTCTTCTTTGCGATAGTCAATCAGCTTTATATATTGCGAAGAACCCTGTTTTTCATGAAAGAACAAAACATATTGAAGTGGACTGTCATCTAGTAAGGGATGTGGTAATACAAAAGATTATTCTACCTTCTTATACTCCTACCACAATGCAGTTGGCGGATATATTCACAAAGTCGTTGGTAAAAGCTCAGTTCCATGCTATTTTATCCAAGATGGGCATTTGTGACCTGCATGCTCCGTCTTGAGGGGGGTATTGAGACACGTGACTGAGACTGTTTAGGAAAGTCTCAGTTATGTACGTCTCTTAGAGATTGTTTAGGAAAGTCTTATATAATAAGACTTCTAAGCTCGGTAACAAATCCGAGAATCCGAGACTGATATGGAATGTACTTTGATTAGGACTCTTTATATTGGTCAAGAGTTAGAGTCGTGTTAGGAAGTTATTTCTTTCCCAAGTATGAATCATATATATATGTATCAACGTATTGTAAAAGAGATAACAAGTTAATAAGAGATATCAAATTCTTAACAAAAATGCTATATAAACAGCTGGGTAACAGCTGAATAACAACAAAATTCGACATGGCACTGATGTGGTGGAGAGAAAAAATAGCTTTTTTACCAAGTCATCATTATCTTAATTAAACAAAAAAAAACATTAAACCATGAGATCATCGTTCTGTTTTTTTTTTCTTTCATGCAGCAGCAGCAAGAAGGGATGGTTTAGTTAAAGAAAACAACTATCAAGATCATCATCATCCGTAAATCAATATTTTTTCCCTTGAATCACTTCAAAATGGAAATAATTTAATTGTTTAATTAGGGAAGGGGGAATAATTTAAATCCAGATGGAAAAAGAAGATAAAATTGAGAAGATCCATTGATTTGTTTAGCAGCTTGAAATCTACTTCTCAAACCCAACTCAGTATAACATCTTCTTCAGATGACCTATTGATTTAAAGTAGATCCGGTCAATAATAACCACCAATCGGTGAAGATGGGAATAACAACTTACACCCTCCCTTTGTTCTTTGATCTCTTCCTTCAATTCCAGAAGGATTCACAAATTTGACCCCCCACCTCGACTAATATCTCCATGAACATATTTCTTCTTATTGTTGTTCTTCTGTGAAAATCAGTAGTGAGAAATCCATATTTTTTCAATGGATTTGTTTTCAACTGTGATTTTTCTTCCATCTTGATACAACTTTTATCTTCCGTTAGATTTCTCAACTTCACAGGGAAAGAAAGCAGGGACTTCAATTTGATTTTAGGTTTTGTCCCCGATCAAAAAAGAACAGTGTTTTTATTTTTGATTCTTAATTAGTTTTATTAATGACTCGGTAAACAAAAGCAAAACTTCTCTCCGACATGTCAAAGCCACGTAATATTTGCTGTTAATCAGCTGGTACAGTGGTACTTAGCGGTTCATGTAGCACGGGAAAGCTTTATTTGCTAATACTCTCGTTACAGTTGTCCACATAGGATTTTGGTGGGGTCAGAATTGATGAGAATCCAGTATTTAGATTCAATTTTCATCTTGTTTGATTAATCATCACTAATTTAATAAGGATATATTAGGCATTAACATAAATAATGGATAAGGAGTTTCTACAAATTAATTCCTAATGATCCTATTTATTATGTAGTTATAGGCCCCAATTTAACCAATTTAATCAGGTTAAACATCTTTTTTTTTTCTTTTTTTTTTGGATGGAAAAGATCGTATATTAAAGCTAGTAAATGTAGTACAACAGATTTACAAAATCATTTTTATCAAAAAAAATTAGAATCTATACTAGATTTATGAACTTTTTAATATAGGTTTTCTGACATGTATTGTAGCCTTTTAATCCTTGTTTTCGTAGCGATGTAGCCGCTCCATTGTTGATCTTTCTCTTTATAAATTTGATCTTTCTCTTTATAAATTTCACTTTAGCACGAGGTAAATCGCCAGTTTCAAGTCTTCCCGTCTCCAAAGCAGTGAGTTCTTCTCTCCAAATAAAAACCCTAGCTTTCTGCTTTTGTCTTTCTTCTTGAGTTGAGCTGATCTGATAAACAATGTCATTTCCTTCCCTTAGAAACACAGTATCTCATCTGATAAGGAATCTCAGTGAACAATCTTCAAAAACCCAGGATTTATCTCTTCTTCAGACTTCTTTCAATTAGGGCAAGATACATCACCTCTTCCTCCAGAGATTGCTCCCAAAATCACAGCTCTTCTTCTTCTTTTGTTGTTTCTTATCTCATCAATTCTTGTGGGCTAGCAGAAAATGAAGCAATCTCTGCTTCCAAAAAAGTCCATTTTATGACCACATCAAAGCCAGACTCAGTTGTATCCCTACTCGAGAGCTACGGATTCACTAAACGTTACATGTGCAAACTTATCACCAAGAGACCATCACTACTCTCATCCGATCCTGAGGTACACCTAAAACCCAAATTTGATTTTTTAAAGTCTAAAGGAATTTGTGGAGTTGAACTTGCCAAGTTCATCTCTGCAGACCCATGTATCCTGAATCACAGCTTAGAAACTCAATTAATCCCTAGATTTGATAACCTCAGAAGCTTATTTCACACTGACCAAGTGCTCATTGCCAACATTAAACGTTATCCGATTCTTCTTAGGAAACACCTGAATGAAACTATAATGCTAAACATTGAGCTTTTGAAAAATCTAGGTGTCTCTGAACATAATATATGTCGGTTTCTAGTATTCCAGTATGCAACTATGTCTTTTCCGTCTCATGGATTTATGGAGATTGTACAACAAGTTAAGAGAATGGAGTTTGATCCTTCCCAAATTATGTTTCTTCTAGCTATCCATGTATTAACAGGGAGTACATCCACTTGGGAGACAAAAATGAATATGTTTAGGGGATTGGGTTGGTCTGAAGACAAAATTCTTAACGCTTTTAAGAAACATCCTCAGTGTATGATTACTTCTAAAAAGAAAGTATTGGCGATAAATGATTTCCTTGTGAACCATATGGGTTATACTTCATCGATTATTGCGGCATGCCCATCAATCTTTTGTTATAGCTTGGAGAAGAGGATTAAACCAAGGTGTTCTGTTTACCGAATTTTAATCTCCAACAATCTGATTTAAAAAGAAACTTCCCTAACATCACTTTTGATAATGCCTGAGAAGTTGTTCTTGAAGAAGTATATGATCAAGTTTGAGCAGGAAGCTCCAGAACTAATGAAGGCATGCCCAAGGTCTGTTTAACTTTGAGTAACATGATTGCTGTCTATCTCTCAATTTCGGTTGTTGCTCTTTTGTTATAGTTGTATGACTAATGGAATAAAGATGACATGTTGATCTGTATATAAAGAGTAAATCTAGGTTACAAAGTATATTTATGAGAGTATGAATGAATGAATCATCAGTAGTCTATTAGCATTCCCACTCATCTTACATGTCTCTAAATATTTCTAGCAGCAGATCTATTATACCTATTTACTCTCTTGATTTTTCTCAATGCTTTTCTTACTCTCTATTTAAATTTATTTCTATTCTGTAGTTGAATTTAAAAAAGAACATAGGTGTTTTATGGTGTTTCATGTTTGCTGTTTTGGGTTATGAATTTGTTGAAACTGATAATCACTATTAGAATGTTGAAAGGTTGTATTGAACTCAAATGATTAAATAAGCTAATGCGACAAATGCGACTTTATGGCTGCAGTTATACTTCATTTATATGATTTTCTTCGATGTACTGCACAATTGATTACTAATCTTAGGCATGAGTTAACCAAGCACTTTTGAAGGGCTACTAACCAAAACGCTGAAATCAAAGATAACCAAGGTAATCGAACCAATTTCCAAGGTCATGTCATGTGTGATTATCTGGACTCGAGTTCAAGTGTTGATCCACCCACATGAGCAATTTCATGGAAGTGTTTAAGGGGTGGAGTGTCAACTGATGCAATAAAAATAGTTTGGGTATTGTTTTGCTTCTAGATTTTCTCTTTGCAGGCATGAATAGAATTCTGTAGATTACTTGGCATTGTAGTTCTAGAAGCAGGGTTTTGAAGCCACTGTAAATCAAGCTCCTAAGGCGCAATGGGTCTGTTAAAGACCTGACTTACGCAGTGGTTTATGAGTTTAATTTATGTGATTTGGAAAGCAAGAAACTCACCAGTGTCTCACGAGAAGTACACCAATTCAAACTGGGTCGTTTCAATGGTCTTACGGACAATTTAGGAGTTTGAGACAAATGATTTGATGTTTAATTCGCAAGAAGACCTGCAGATTCTTTTAGTCAGTAGGGGTAGGATGCAAGCCTGCAAAAAGTACGAAGAGTTTTAGTGTAACTGGAGTTTTCAGCTGGGGACAGATTCTCTTATGGTATGATGCTGCTTCTACGGGAAATGAGAGAGGGTAGGAGATGGAAGTGCTGTAAATACGTCCTCAAGTGCAAGCCTTATGTATATGCCAATGGGTAAATGGGAAACACGTTAGGCCCGAAGCATGCCATGATTTGGAGCACAAATGCACTATGCTAGCAAAAAATATGGGACGAATTGTAGCTTTGAAGTAATTTTGATCTTTAAAACTGTAAATGATAGTCCCACTCCCACATTAGATTAGAGAATAGTTCGGGAAATCTTCATGACCCCAGGATGGGCTGGTACCCTCAGAATGTTGCATTGTTTGAAAGTTTTAGAAACCTGTTTTGAGACATACTGAATTTTTTTGAGGCACACTGATTCATTTCCCATCGAGGATGGGTTTATAAGGGGTGTCTAAAGGTAGTGCAATTACGTATATATCCTTAAACAATTTAAATTACTAGAGTGCCCTTATCCTCAAAAACATAAAATCAAAAATCAAAATAAACTTTAAACTTAAACATTTTGGACTCCAATTCAATCAAGCAATTAATCAAGCAAACGAAACACGAATCGAAGTGAGCGATGTTGGAGTGCGAAATCCAAATCTCAATTGCTCTTAGATGTATTTTAGAATGTATTTGTAACAAACCCATCTTGTTTTTGATTGATTTTATTTTGTTTGATCGATAAAATATGATTTCAAAGATGGAATTAGCGTTTTCAGAAGATCAGCTCGGCTGATCTTGGAATATCAATTTTGAGCCAAACCTAGTATATGCTTTAGAGAAACACTATGTTCGGCTAATGTGACTTTGCTAGATTTTGTTCGAGTCAGCCGAACCTAGCCTTCTTCTTCGTTTTAAAATTTCAGAACATCAGTTCGGCCGATATTAGAATATAAATTTTGAGCCGAACATAGTGTATGATTTAGAGAAACACTATGTTCGGCTGATGCGACTTTGCTAAATTTTGTTCGAATCAGCCGAACCTAAAATTCGTCAGTTACTGAGTGAAAATCGGCTGATAACTTGTCAGTCGAACCTCTTTTTTTGTAAAAATATACCTAGGTTCGGCCGACAAGATATCAATCGAACTTAGGTAAATTTTCAAAAAAAAAAAAGTTCAGCTGCCAAGTTATCAGCCGAACCGTTCATCTGGTCAGTAGATCTGGGTTTTAAAAATTCAATTTTTTGGAAGATTCAACTTATAAAAAGGACATTAAACCTCGTATAGAAGTCTACCTCTGATTTGAATCTCACATTTTGGTCACTTCTAATCACTAAAATCTCAAAACTCAAGTTTTTTTTCACTTCTTCTTCTTCCTCTCAAAAATCCAAACTCTCTCACATAAATTTGATTTCTCTACTAATTTACCACTATTAATTTAATTTTTAATCAATCCTTAAATTCCTAATTAATCAATCTAATCGTAATCATTAACACTAATTATGTAAGGGTAGCTATGTTATTATCAAAAAGGGTGGATAAGGGGTGATGTTGTTTTTTATTTAGTGATCCTATTTTGGCATTATTTAGTATGTCTTAAAAAAATTCACTATACCTTAAAACAGGTTTCAAATTTTAACGACCATCAGTGTTTTTAATGAAACCCAAGTTTAGGGCTCAAATCTTTCATTTTTTTTCTTTGATAGGTGGGCTCAAATCTTTCATATTTCTTGTTTTTTATTTCTGCTGTGACTTCTACTCGTCGGAAACGGCTTACAAGCAATGACGTAACCAAGGGGAGTTTAGACTCTTAAGTTGTGGTCAAGCAACCTCAAATTTGAGAAGCTCAAACTTAAATTACTCTAGGGCTTCTTTCTCCAACCCTTGGGAAGGAGTTTTTTCTTTTTTTTTTTGGTCTTTTTTATTTAGCAACTCACTTGTCAACTATCTTACACCCAAATTTCAGTTCTAGTTCCGCTACTTTCAAGTAATCGCATCTTGTCATGCACACAAAAATGAAAATAAGCTCAACTATGAGCTTCTAATAAGCCTAATATCCCCAGATAACAAATGAATCAACTAGGACATTAATTCAAGCACCACCCTGTAAATAAGAATCTTAGGCAGAGGCTCCGGGGAGACGAGTACACGCCAGACGGGACGGGACATGCTGCTAGGTGCACGCGAGAAATATAGGTCAAAAGGAGGTTTCCCATTGGAGAGAATTATCAGCGTGCAATCACGAATTTATACATATATTACAAAGTCACTTGAATGGAGTACTGAATTGTCTTGTAGCATTCGAAGGATGTACATTGTAATTCGGTTGTATTACCCGATGTTTCAACATAACTAATTTGCTGAACTAGGAAGGAAGAAAGGATCTTCTTTAGCTTTGTATATTGTGAATAACTGATTTGAATGGATTCTAGCTAACATCTTGCATTCTTCAAGGGCTTTAAGATCCCACAGATTCAACTCCTCAATGGACTTCTTTAGGCCGTCCTCTTGATCTCCATCCATGAGAAAAGCAGCTATTTCAGTTCCCCTGTAGTAAAATGTGGGACACTAATGTCAGGAAAATACTTAACCATCGACGGACCATTTCAAGCTTGGCAAAAATATGATTAGCAGTAAAAAGGAACTTTGAAACCATAAATGCAGTTCAACCATGCCATCTTGTATTCCAGAAATTACCCAATTTTTATATTCCTACAGCCACAGTTTTCTAAATATATATAGCATGAAGGATATATACCTGATATCCACAAAGTAGCTAAGCAGAAAAGAAAACTACAATTTTGCTCATTGATTGCGGATGCTTTCTGGACATGTTATCATTCACTAGCTAGAGTTTTTTTCCTTCATAATATTCCCTACTTGAATCTAGAATAAGCTTATGTACAATATCAGTCAGACAATAACAAAATAGTGTTGGGTAAAGCGTAGTTATGCATATATAGCAAACAAGAGCAGAAGTAGCCTCTGAAGAGTGAAAACAAAATGTCAGGAATGGATAATAGCCATAAAAAGGAACACCCTTACTCCAGAGCTCAATGACACAACCATTTTAATTTAATTATTGAGTGAAGACACTTAATCTTGCAGCATAAGTGGATTCAGTGTTAATTATATTAAAATTAATTGAAAAATAAATAAATAGGGACTATCCATCAATACCTGGTCCATCAATCGTGTTCAACCTTAAGTAGATAAAAAATGGTGCAGCCGGATATGAAAAGGTTCTCACACCAAAGTATGAAGCTTGAAACACGAACACATAAAGAGCAAACAAATAACTTTTTGGAAGGAAGTGCAGACATGGACTATATCATCAGGTTTTATGAGTAAACAGAGTTCTGCGTAGCAATGCAACATATGAAAAGACTAGTTTAAAGAAAAAATAGCAAACATGAGCAAGAGAGCAACTGATGACCTTAGCCCAAGGTACAATTTCCATATAAACATGAATATGTACGAGAATAAGTAAAGCAATAAAGTGAAGCAGTGAAGGCCTTTATGGTTGTACCTGATTACATAAAAAGCACCAAACCCACGCTTCGCATTGTAACCCAGTGGATCTTGCTCAGATTTTTCCTGCAATGTTTGCTGTCGACAAAGGGCGCAAACAGCTTTCATAGAAAGCTCAGGATCCTCTTCGAAAGAAGAAAGCATGTCCGCCACAAATTTCCAATTCGATTGATTACCTTGGATAAGTTTAATTTGATTATCATCCAAATGTAAATCGCCTTTCACCATATGTGCACCAAAATTCTCACTTTCGCCATTTGAACGAACATCTTCCAGCACATTCTCTGTGTCACCCATAAAAGTGTTCCCTACCTTCTCATGTAAACTTCCACTCGTTTGCAAATGGTCAAGTGTTTCCCCTTCAAAATGTTGACCTCCAAAAGATGCATTAGGAATCCGTGAGCACAAGCGCTTGGGATTTTCATCTTTATGTGCATTAAATTTCTTCATTATAATATCTTCCTCAATCCCCTGTTCACTTGATCCAGTGGCTGAAACCCACTTTCGCTTCCTTGTCGAACTGAGTGGGAAATCCTCCTTAAGACTGCTCCAATTTTCATCACACCTCTGACCTGGTAAAGGCCTATTAAATCTTCTTTCTGATGGTGGCAATTCATCTTCGCTGTCACTGATGTCGATGATGCCATCAAGTTCGATCTCTATAGGTATATTCTTCTCACTTTCAACATTTATTAACGTACTACACATCATGGTGACTGAAGATACGCCTGCAAATGTTCCAGAAAGTATGAGAAAATGACTGCTAGCAAATTTCGGTTCTACTTCATTTCGCTGTTGAGCAATGACATAGATATCCATTAGGTAAGTATGGCTAGTACAAGTTAGTTTTATCAGTTTATGAAAATGTAGTTAGCCTACAAGCAGTACATGTGCTAGCGGCTACCCACATGGACCTATAAATGCACCAGATAGATCTTCTCAGTCTAAAGTAACAAGGACATAGATTCATGGCAAACCTAGAAAATATCTTCCAGTTAATACAATGTCCGGATTAAGATCATAAGATCATGAAGTTTGGATTGTAACTGAGAGATGAAACATGCATTAGATTTATTGGTAAGCGTATATTTTCGAGTCTACCTTCTTCATAATACCAGCACACCCCAACTTAATGTAGGTTGTATTCTCATCGAGTGTTATTAGTTTAAGAAAAAAAGGTATTATGATTTATACGTATTTTGTGCTCCAGAGTAATAACGTCGGCAGTTTACATAGGATTACACTTAGAAACAAGGATATGAAAGAAAAGGGAAGAATAAAAGTACCAAAAGGATCCATAGATTATGCATATCTAAGAAGTAAGAAAGTTCTCAATACCTGTGACAGCCATATGAGAGTTGTCCTTATTCTCTTCGTCCTTGTGAGAAACTTCAGACTGCAAATAATCCGAACCTGAAGTATATGTCTTGATCAGATCTGGGTTTTCTCTTTCCAAAATTCGTGTTTCCTCGAATTGAGTAATGCTTTGTTGTACTACAGTCTCTCTTTCGTAGATAACATCATAATTACCACTCTTCCTTTTGTTCTCCTCAAGGTTCAGACACAGATCACCACGCTTGCATTTATAAGCTTCGGATTCTTTCTTCATCTCCTCGCATATTTCCTTCCACACTTTTGTATCTTCACCAGCCTTCTTTAATTCCTCACATAAGTGGATGATTTTTTGTTGGGCCTGCTTTTCTGTTTCGAAGATATCCTTCAAGTCTTCTTCGAGTTGAGAAATCCTCTCTTTAAGTACATCGGCTGCCTTCTTGTACTCATTAAGCTCATAAACTACAAAATTATTACTAGAAGTAAGATCTTTCAACTTAACCTCACTAGCAAGACACTCCCTGTTTTTTTCCTCAAGTTTCAGAGACCACTGATGACACTGAAATTTACAATCATCTAAATTTTTCTGTGATTCAACTTCACATTTCAGCCGCGAAGATGCTTGGTTTTTGAGGTCAGCTACACTTTTCCTCAATATTTTTATCTCCTCCTCTGCACTTTGTTTACCATGTTCCAAATCAGCATATGCTGCCTTCAGCTTGACATACTCCGCTAATCCCCCACCTTCTTTCTTTTTTAATTCAGCAGACAACTCTGCAATTCTTTCTTGGGCCCTCTTCTCTTTACCAGACATCAAGCTTTTATTTTTCTCTAACCGTGCAATCCGTTCTTTCAGTTCATTACACACTGTCTTACACTCATTGAGCTCACTATCAACAGTTTTTTGTGCTAATCAAGGCTTCATCAAACTGAATTATTTTCTTCTCAAGCTCCATCGGCGTTTCCTGAGATCTAGAAACTGCCAATTCTTCTTTCGGTAGCAACACCTTCTCTCTTTCATTGATAATCTCACACTTGCATCTACAAGCTTCAGATTCATTCTTAATCTCCTCATACATTTTCTTCACATTACTGACTCATCACGTGCCTTCTTCAATTCCTCTGACAAGTTGGTGATTTTTTCTTCATCCCCCTTTTCTGTTTCACAGATAACCTTGTGCTCTTCTTCGAAACAAGAAATCATCTCTTTAAGTACATTAGATGTCTTCTTGTACTCATGAAGCTCAAAATCTACAGAATTCTTTCTTGATTTAAGATCACTCAACTTAACCTCGGTAACAAAACACTCCCTTGTTTTCTCCTCAAGTTTCAAAGACAACTCATCACACTCACACCTATATGTTTCAGATTTATTCTTCATCTCCCCAAACCTTTCCTTCCACATTTCAGTCTCGTCACTCGCCTTTTTTAATCCTTCTGCCAACTTAACTTCTATTGAAGCCTGCTCTTCAAGCTTCTCAGACAACTGATTGAACTGAAATTTACAATCATCTAAATCAGTCTGTAACTTGACTTCATGAGTCAACCTGAAAGCTGCTTCTGTTTTGGAGTCAGCCAAACTTTTCCTCAACCTACTTATCTCCTCCTGTGCGCTATGTTTACCACGCTCCAAATCAGCATATGCTGCCTTGAGCCTAACATACTCTTCATTCCAATCACTTCCCTTCTTTTTTATTTCAGCAGACATCTCAGCAATTATTTCTTGGGCCCTCTTCTCTTTACTGGACATCAAGTTTTTATCTTTCTCCAACTGTGCAATTCGCTCTTTCAGTTGAATACACAAAGTCTTGCACTCATTCAGCTCATTATCAACAGAGTTTTTCCTTGATGTCAAGGCTTTCAGTTTATATGTACTTGCAATAAACTGAATTCTCTTCTTCTCAAGCTCTTCCTGCAGATCCTGAGACATACTTCTATAAACTGCCAATTCTTCTTTCAGTTTAGCTTTCTCTAAAGCACCTTCATTGGCAATCCTTGAAACTTGGGTTTCCATTTCTTGGAACTTCTTGCTCCAATTATTAATCTCATCCTGTAATCTGCATTTCCCGAGCTCCAATTCCCTATTTTCTGTCTTGAGTTGAACAAGCTTGCCATTTTCATGCAATAAAAATAAATTTTCTTCTTGTCCCTTCTTCTCCTTTTCACAAATAACTCTTTGATCTGCTTCTACTTGAGTAATAACAAAAATACACTTAGTTTTATAATTTTTCAATTCATCATCGACGACAAGTTTACTTAATCTTAGATCTTTACATTCATCCTCAAGCACAGCACATTCCATTCTCTTCTCATCGAGTAAATCAGACAGCTCATTACTCTTCACTTTACAAGCCTGCATTACTTTCTCACAAACATTCACCTCTTCCTGTAATCTACAATTCCCAATCCCCAATTCCTTATTCTCTGTCTCAATCTGAACAACCTTGTCGTATTCACTCATACTGCATAGGATTTGATCATCTTCTAGTCGTTTCATCCGAAGAAGAAGTTCGCTGTACTTGATTTTATAATCATTCTGCTCATCATTTACAAGAAATTCCCCTTTCGACTTATCCTCAAGCACAACACAATCCAATTTCTTCTCCACTAGTGACCCATTACTGTTCATTTTCCTGTAAGCTTCTAATTCTTTCTCATTCTCTATAAAATTCTCTTTCCATGTCTCTAATTCAATGGCAGCACTTTTATATGTTCTATTTCCACGTTCTAAACATCGAATTTCTCTCTTAAGCTGATTAATATACTTTCTCTGATTAAGTCTTTTCTTGACTACATTAGTCTTTTCAATCTTTACATAATCATCACATTTACCTCTTTTTCCCATTTTTGTTAGGTTTTTTCCTTCTTTACTGTACAATTTTTAGCCCAGCCCTAGTTTCAGTTACGATCCATCAATTTAGGAGTAAACTAAATAGTCAAAGAGTAAAACAGCCAAGAAACGAGTACTTACTTTGAGAACGCTCAAACTTAAAAACGAAGGTAAAAATATTTTTTGCCCTAGAGATCTTCTCTGAGTGATCGATAAGGAACTGCGGAGAAAAAGTTGCATGTACTTTGAGCAGGCTCTGTAATGTTACATTTTTACTCTTCCCTTTTGTTTTGTTATAGGCACTATGTAAGGGTAAAATGGTCACGTATATTTTGTTTCTCTGAAGTCACATCACATGTTAGATGACGTGGTCATCCATAGGTGTGGCTGACGCATGGTATTACAAGTGGGCAATGGGTAAAATATGGAAAAAAGTTTGAAATCGCAGTGCGCAAGCAAAATTGAACCCGCAACTTCACAATCGTTGGATAAGGGAGATCTGACATCATTTAATTGTGGACTTAACCACAGTTAGATACCCGAATTTTGAGCAAATATCCGTATCTTTAATTGATTTATACTCAACTCTGTTCCTTTTTTCTGGCGCCAACTTAAATAACTCAGCTACACTTTCAATCTAATATCCTTTCTGTTTTTTTTAGCGATATGAGCAACCTATAGTTCTTAAGTACATAAATGGTAGAGGTAGAATGGGTATCAAAGATCTCCCAGATGTGCAACAAAAGACAAACACCTTTGTGCCAAAGCTACTGCACCTCAGTGAGTAACTGGTACTACGTCGTGATTAGTACCGCTGGTGGGAATCACATCATCAAGAGATTAGTTTTTGTTAGTTCTACTGGGGTGTTGTAAGGTTAAACCTACATCATCAAGAGATTCAAGTTAACTAACGACACTAATATGTTTTTAATAAAAGTTACGCGCAAAGAGAGTTCTGAAAGGAAGAACTGTCAGTTCTAAATCCAAAACCAATTAAAAATCACAAAACATGAGCAATCAAGATATATATCTGTCCATTCTATGTATTATCCTCATCGGTGGGAAATGAACTTAGCTATTTCGGTGTTGTATGTCAACGAAGTAAGTTTCAAACCAGTTCACGACAATGTTAATACATAAGATATACATGGATCTTATTTTGACGCCTTTCCAACTGAACTTTATTTTATTTTGTCTTTCTTTCCAACTTATTTTACTTTTGTCCTCCTTTCCAACTGTGGTATATTAGATCTCAGTTGATTGATGGAACTTTACATATTCATATACGAATCATGAACATAACATTATCAGCCTTGTATACTCTTATTAGATAAGAGAACGTGATTTGAGATTGTTGTGCTGTTATAACAAGATTGGAATAACATCAAGATATAGTTATAATCGACGAATATAGTAAGCATTTTCCATTGAAACCCAATCAAATTTTAAGAGAGTAATTTACCTATTGTACTAGGTCCGTTAGATGTCTTGCAAGCTTTGATTTTGTGATTTGTTCATGTTGATTTAGAAATTTACCATGTAAATATATGGCGAAAGAATCTAGGTTTTCAACATAAAAAGATACACACATATCTTTTGGCGCCAGAAAGAAGTGTAGTAGAGATAAGAGGTAGTCGGGAAAAATGATATGAAAAGATACGGTTATTTGCTAAAAATTCGGCTAACTAACTGTGGTTAAGTCCACGATTAGGTGATGTCAGATCTCTGCTGTCCAACAATTGTGATGCTGTGGATTCAAATTTTGCTCTCGCGCTGCGAGTTCAAAATTTTTTCCGTAAAATATGGCTGTTAATTTTTAATCTTTCTTCTTTTTTCTTGGCTGTTAATTTTTAATCTTTCTTCTTTTTTCTTCCTGATTTTTCTTTTCGTTTTATTTTCAAAACCCTAGTTTTATTGGATTCAAATTTTTTGACAAGATGATAGATTAGGTTTTTGAATACAACTATTAACATCTTTTTATTTTATCTTGTTTTGTTTATTTCTGTTTTATAACCTATAATTGTAAGTTTTTGTTGATTACCTCTTGTAGCTAACTGCTAAAGTTTATCCCATTTTTCTGTTCTTCACAGATTAGGTCATGAGCTGAAGGAGGTAGCGTACATAGGATCATAGTTTTTCACCATCATGAGATTAGTATTTGAAAGAAGAAACGGAGTTTCTGGTTTGTGTTAATGATGGGCCAAATTCTAGATTTCTACTTCAAGGAATATCATATTCTTGGATTTCGTCAGATTGAATCAACAATGTCAGGATTTATCAATGAAGAATGGGGCTATTTGGACTGCTTTTTAGCGTCATGAGATCCTACTTAGGTAGGAATTTGTTATTATACTGTGAATACGATTATTCCTTAAGAACGCGTTCGGTTTAGGGAATTCAACGCCCAGGAATTCAATTCCGAGGGAATTGGCTCAATTCCCTGAAACGAACAACCACTTCAAATCCAGAATCCAATTCTCACGGAATTGGATTCCGTGAAAATGTGTGTTTCCATTGCATTGATTAGGGAGTGCAAAAGAATCACTTTCCGTCGGAATCGAAGGCCATTCTTATAAAATATCAAAACTGCCCCTTCTATCAAAACTCCATTTTCGGGCCTGGAAGAAGGAACGAGAGATTATCAGACGAGAAATAACATTAAGACAGTGTTTCTCTAACTCCTCGTTAATTTCATATCATCGACGATCTTGTTTAGAAATCAATAGTTTTTCACCTAGCATCATTGGTGTATCATGAGTACCGAGAGATGCATCACACCTCTGTTTTACATAAAAAAAAAGAGCATTTAACAAAAGCAAGAACTTAAAAAATAATAAAGAAAGTGAAATTGATTCTTACATTAACAAAGCAGAAACTCTTGAATTCATAGTGACCCTTAAATGATCCATGGAATAACAGGACAAGAATTAATGCAATTTTTGAAACTGCTTTTGTTTAGGAATAGGATTTCAAAGTATAAGGGTATTTAAGTAATATTATAAACATGGATTATCATGGAATTCAATTAATTGAACCAAACAATATTTCTTTGATTAATGAATTCATTCCTTGGAATTCAATTCCAGGAAACGGATTGCCCCATAATTGGATTCTTGGGTGTTGAATATTCTGAACCGAACGCACTGTAAGATATATTTAAAGGGTTATTTAACGTTTGGTACCCAGCAAATGTCCAACACCTAGCTTTGGTACCTAATACTTCAAATATTAAGGGTTGGTACCTTGACCCGTTACTGACTGTCTAGTCAAACCGTTGACTTAACCCCATTAATATTTCCGTAACAGAATATCGTCATTACATAATTAGACCTATAAACTATAACAATTACTAGATTTGTCCTAACGTCAAGTTAGAGAAATTACGTGTATCTGCAGTATTTGTTATTCGATCACCATGAACAAATAAACTAATTTTTTTTGTTAAAATTAAGCTCTTCTTCTCCCACAAAAATCCACCGTGAACAAGTAAACCTAACTCAGCTCTTCTTCTCCCACAAAAATTTGAGATAGGCTTGTGGAAGTGGGTATTAGAGATTTATGTCTGTTTTGTTAGTTTAATCTCGGGGTTTGATAGATTTATACGTGAAATAAGTTATACATGATTATTAACGATATATCGGGATTCATCTTTTTCTCTTCATTCACTGAGCAGACTTTGATGGATGTTGTGAGAAGAAGAAGAGATGGGTCTGCAGTGGATGTGTAATTTGGCAGAGAAATGTGTTAGTGGTTTGAGGTTACAAAGAACAGAGAAGTAATATGAAGATGAATGGGAAGGAATGGTTGGAAGATTTATGAGTTGTGAATTGGAAGATGAAATTACTGCTGGTTTTCTTTATGTTGAATGATTAAAAAATATATTGATGATTAAAATGAATGGGTTTGCCTTGAATTCGTGAATGATTGCAGGGAAGGAGATATGATTGGCTTAGAAATCAACAACATAGATATCTCTTATTACTATATGCACACACTCCAGGTGTTTGTAAAAACGCCTGAGAGACGAGTTCTTTTTGTGAAATATATATGGTTTCGATGAAGTGGAAGTTGCGAAGAATTATAGCAATGATCATGATGAAGCTGAGACGGTGTTGTGAATCTGGTGGTGCAGTGGTTAGTTCTAAGGGTTCATGGGTGTATTCACAACGATGGAGATGAATGGAAGTTAAGCAATTGTAGTTTTCACAAACAATGGATGTGCAAGAAAAAAGTGATCGAAATAGTGTTTGAATCATTTTATTGTAGCCCGTCCGATTATATGCTTTTAATCGTCCGATCAAATCAGTCTGATCCCAGTTTCTTTTAATAAGTCTAATGTTAAAGGTCAGTTAGTGTCGTTAAGTATTTGTCATTTATTATTTATTTTAATTATTTAGTTAACAGTCTGTTAAGTCAATGGTTTGACCGGACAGTTAAGAACGGGTCAAGGTACCAACTCTTAATATTTGAAATGTTGGGTACCAAAGCTAGGTGTTGGACATTTTCTGGGTACCAAACGTTAAATAACCCATATTTAAATTGCGGATTATATTAATTCAAATATTTTAAGATGTCTTTGCAACTCATGCTATGGTTCGTGATTACCTACTGTCATAGACTCTATGAATTACTCTGTGTATTTGGCAAGTGGTTTTTCTTGTGGAAAAGGTTTTAAGAATGGTTTGTTTGTTCTAAAAGATTTTTTGTGCTGGTAAAGGCTTCTTGGATCTTCTCTACCTTCACAGAAGATATTCTGACAAATAATTTTTAATAACTGATGATTTTTTTAATTTCAAGTTTAATAATCCTTAGCGGATTTTTAGCAGTAATTATTCTACACTTGGCAATTGTTCTTATTCCCAAGCAAGAGTCTCTTCATATTTCTTAGAGGTTACGTATTAGACTGTTATGTTCAGTGAATGATTATAGTTTACTATCTCTTGTATTTCCTACACTCTTTTATATATCTTGGAGACTTCTTTTCAATTTCTTCTTTATTCATATACCTTATGAAGTTATCAGTTTTTTACCTTTAGTAGTAATCAGTTCTTCAAATCCTTATATTCATGTGCTTTTTATTTTCAAGTTAGTTTTTGCTTCCTCTTTTTCCATGGATGTGTTTGAAGATCATGTTAAGGTTCTTGATCCGGATGAAGATATTGAAGATTTCCCTTTTAGGCTAGCTGGTTTACTAGTTGATCAGTATAAAAACTATTACAAAATTTCAGTCAAGCATCATCTGAATAGGGTATGGACTATCAAAGCTGTTGATTTTAAGTTAGCCAAGCCTTTTATTCAAGGAATGCGGATTCAGAACTTTCATAACCTATTCATTATCATGTTTAAGCATAAAAAAGATCTTGATTTAGCAATTGCTGCTAGACCTACTTTACTCTTTGGTCAGTTATTTGCCATTAAACCCTTAGGAGAGCTTAAATTTGTCTTTGATTTGGAATGAAATACAACTTTAATGCATGTAAAAATCACCATTCCAACTGCCCTCATTAATAGTGGTAGAGATGGAGAGGTATTGAGCAGATAGGTACATCAGTTTCAGTGGATACTCATATGGGTAACTATTATGAAGCAAAAGTAATGGTACCTTTGAAGACACCAATGACAAAGAAAGTTGTTTTCAACACTACTAGGAAGACCTATTATATGTCTGCTTTCTATCCAAAGCCTCATTTTCATGCATGTACACATTGCTTTGTTCTTTATCATGATGCTGTTAAATGCAAGGAAATCCAGAGGAGGATTCATGTTTGAGATTTACCTGCACCAAATCCAAAAGCTACACATGTTGTTGTTACAAAGACTTGTGTTGTTCTAGAGAAAGGTCAAAGTTTTAGTTCTTCTGAGGATGCTGCTAATGGTGAGGATAGTTCTCAGCCTTCGGCCTTTTCTGCCAGTCTTCATCCAGCTAGTAGTCTGAGGGCGGCAGGTTCTGCTTCTTTGCCTGTAACTGCATCTATGGTTCCTATGCCATCTTCTGTGATGCCTGTCATTTCATCTTTAATCATTAAGGAACCATCGACTTCAAGTTTACCTAATCCTGTAATTCCTCATTCTCATGTTGGATCTTCTAGTTCTGTTTTTCCACCTTCTGTTGAGAGTTTCTCTTTTGATCCCACTACTTTGTTTCATGATAGAAAGGGTAAAAGATCTAGAACCACTTATGAATCAGTCTTTATGGATAGTAGCTCTGTTATTGCACCTCCAACCTTCATTCCTACTCATAGATGGCCTCCCATGTCTTATTTTCCTTCTTTCTCTCCTCCTGTTGGATCCTCTTCAATCTGAGTAGTAATGAGAATGCTTCCTCTTCTAATGTTGGTGCTAGTGTAGTTTGGTCAACATCTTGCACTTCTGTATCTCAGGTTGTTTTTACTTCTTCTTGGGTGATTTTTAACACTTATACTGAGATTAACTATTCTCCATATGTTATTTATAATCAGTTCTCTGACAATGCTATGGTGAGTACTCCAGAAGTTGATGATATCCTAGATAAAGCAATTGTACTTAAACCAACTCCATTATCTACACTTCCTCCGGAACCTTTTCTAACTGATGAAGATTTTGAAAAGGAAGTTAGTCTCATGATGGTGGATTCTATGGACTCTATGGATGCAGAGCCTTCTTCGGCTCATGACCTTGTAAGTTCATCATTTTCTTAAACTCTTTCTCAAATTCCTTTTATTTGCTTCTAAAACCAGATTATTTTTGCTTTTTAAGTCTTTTCTAATTTACTTTCTACCATGAAGTTTATATGCTGGAATATGAATGGATGTTGTTCTGACAAAAAATGATTACATCTATTAAATTTGTATAGAAAACATAGGCCACATGTTGTCTGTCTTATGGAAACTATGGTTGATAATGATACTGTTAAAAAATTCAGCCACCATTTACCTTGTGATTCTTGGTTTATAGTGCCTGCTATTGGAAAATCTGGTGGATTAGCTTTAGGTTACTTTGCTAAGTCGAATATAGAAGTAATAAGTAGTTCTCTTGATATGATACATATTTTATGTGATATTACACCTACTATCAAGAACTATATGGTTTCTTTTGTTTACGGATCTTTAAACATTTCTGGAATGAAAAATCAATGGAATTTCTTGAGCAATATGAATGAAGATGAAGTTAGACCTTGGTTACTTTTAGAGAATTTTAATTTTATTCTTCATAGCTCTGAAAAGAAGGGTGGGAATCCTGATTCTTCTTTGGCCCCTGAGTTTATTAGAAATAAGATCGTAGAGTTGAGATTGAATGGAATTTTTGCTTATGGTAATCCTTTTACTTGGTGTAATAGAAGATTTAAAAATCCTTCTAACCTAATCTTTGAGAAATTAGATAGAGGTTTTATGAATGATGATTGGGTTTCTGCTCTTCCTCAAACTCGTATTACTAATCTAGCAAGAGTTTTTTCTGATCACTGTCCAATTCTGCTCAAGTGTTTTCATCAAGAAAAAATCTTTACATTCCTTATAAATTTTTCAAGTGTTGGCAATTAAGTCCGGAATTCAAAGATGTTCTTAAAAATTCCTGGGATAATAGAGTTAATGGGTCTCCTAGTTTTATTGTGGATGGAAAACTCAAAAATGTTTAGTCTGATCTTAGTAAATGGAACATTGAATATTTTGGTCATGTTAAAAACACTATCAGTAAGCTAAATGTTGAAATCGAGAAATTGCAAATGCTGCATTATTCACCAGATATTGGAGGCTACATCCTGAATTACTCAAAACAGTTAGATTATTGGTATGAAATAGAAAATTCTTTTTATAAACAAAAATCTAGGATTGATTATTTTACTCGTTATGATAAGAATACTCAACTCTTTCATAATACAATAAAGCTTAGAAATATGTATAACACTATTCAGACTATTAAAGATGATCAAGGAAACTGGTTAGAAAATAGAGATCAAGTTGTTTCTCTTCTCTCTAGCCATTTTAATAACATTTATACTTCTTTGAATCCTAATAACTTTGATATTGAGGAAGCTCTTAAGAATGTTAAACCTATAATTACGGATGACATGAATTCTCTCTTGGTGGCTGTTCCATATGTTGAAGAAATTCATGCTACGGTTAAAGACATGGCTCCTTGGAAATCGCCAGGACCTGACGGTTTCCCTGCTGGTTTCTTTAGGGACAATTGGCAGGTTATTTCAAAAGAAGTCATGGATCATGTTTAAAACTTCTTTCGAACTAAATTTCTCCTGAAGCAGCTTAATCATTCTTTTATAGCTCTAATTCCTAAGGTAAATAATCCTTCTTCACCGCATGATTTTAGGCCTATTTGTTAGACTCTCTTATTTCGCCTTTTCGGTCGGCTTTTATTGCCAATAGACAAATTCATGATAATATTATTATTAGTCATGAAATTCTGCACTCATTTAAAAGAAAAAAGAAAACTTCAAAAAATGGTTTCATGGCTATTAAGCTTGACCTTTCCAAAACCTTTGATAGGCTAGAATAGTCTTTTATTCTCTCTGTTTTTAAAAAACTAGGCTTCTCAGATGATTGGTGTCAGATTTTACATCAATGTATTAGTACGGTGTCTTATTCTGTGTTGGTTAATGGTTCGCCTGGTGAAATATTTTTTCCTTTTAGAGGTATTCGGCAAGGTGATTGTCTATCACCTTACATTTTATAATATGTATGGAAGTATTATCTCAAATTCTTTTGAAAGGTGAAGAAAATAATTTGATCCAAGGTTTCAGACTCAAAAAAGATAACCCCTCTATCTAGCATTTATTTTTTGCTGATGACTGCATGCTTTTTTCAAAAGCCTCTTTGTTGTATGCTAGAAATTTGACGAAAATTATTAATGTTTTTGCAAAGGCTTCTGGGCAGGCTATTAACTATAAAAAATTGGGTTTTTTCTCTAGTTCGAAAATGCATCATAAACATAAAAAATTTCTTTCTAAAGCCCTTGGGATAAAATTCATGAGTACTTCTGAGAAGCACTTAGGTACGCATCTTTTTGTTAATAGGGATAAAACTAAATCTTTTCAATTTTTGATAGAATTTTTTTACTCCAGATTAGGAAATTCAAAAAATCCAGTCTTAATAGTGCTGACAGAACGGTGGTTACGAAGCATGTGCTTTCTAGTGTTGCAGTCTATCATATGTCCTATTTCCCTTTTTCTAAGAAGATTACTTCTAAAATTGATGTTATTCAGAGAACTTTCTGGTGGTCTAAAAAAGACCATAGACATACTACTTATTATCGTTCGTGGGGGGATATTGGTAAGGATAAAAGATGTGGTGGGCTTGGTATTAGGAATACTTATGCTACTAATAGAGTCTTTATAGCTAAACTTGGTTGGAGAATCTATCAAAATCATGAGCTTTTGATTTCTAAATTCTTAAAAGATAAGTATTTCATTAACCAGAATCTGCTGGAAATTGATAAAGCAGTTGATTCTGCTTCTTGGATATGGAAAGGTATTGTCAATAGTTTATCTTTCTTAAGATCTAATATAGTTTTTAAGATAAATGACGGTAATACGGCAAGAATAAGGGAATCCGTTTGGTTACCTGGTCTTTCTTCTCCTCCTTCTTCTATAGTTTCTAATTATAATGATTATACTTTTGTTAATGAGCTTATTGATATGAATACGGGTTCTTGGAATGAGGTTCTGTTAAACTCTTTGTTTTTCCCTGAGGATATTATTAGAATAAAGACGATTAAGGTTAAACTTCACTGTAAAGATCAAGTTGAATGGGCTCATACTAGGGACGGATCTTATATTATTAAATCTACTTATAGAGTTTATAGGAATGAAGTCAGTAATGGGGAAGAGGCTTCTTCTTGGAAAAAAGTTTGGCCTTTGAACTGTCTGCCTAAAATTAAGTTTTTCATGTGGAAGATATTTGTGCAGATGCTTCCAATCAATACTTCACTTCAACTTTATAATCCTGTTGTTGATATTTCCCGTCCTCTTTGCAAGAATGATATTGAAACGGTTACTCACTTATTTTTTCATTGTCCAGTTGTTGCTCATGTTTGGTTTGGATTGTAACTACAACACTTAGTTAACTTTGATATGGATTATGTGGATGATTTCTTCTTAGATTGGTTTGATGATAAATTTGGTCAATCACCTTTTGCTGTTAGCTGGCCAAGTATCGGAGCAATTGTTATGTGGAGTATTTGGAAATGTAAATGTGACGTGATTTTTAATAAAGTCTTTATAAATCTAGATAAAATCATTCTTGAATCGAAAAGAATGATAAGCACATATATAGCTCCTCCTTTGAAGATCCAGAAGCATATCATGTTGTTGATGCTGGCTTTTAGTTCATGGCTAAATTTGTAAGCCCTGCATTTAATGTGCCGTCACTTTGCAAAGAAACAGAGCCATGTAAAAGTGACGAGTATTCAACCTCTTCACTGGCGCATTTATTGAGCAACTCAATATATTCACATGAAATTGATCCAGAATGGTGCATGTAGCAACCATCCAAGATATTCTGTAAATTTTGGCACCTTGCCTGTATTACTCAGTTAATATAAGTTTCTTTGAATACTTTCTGTGCTATATTTCCCGGCTGAACCCTTAATGTTGATATGGCATGACAATTAGCACGAATTTCCAAGTATCAAGGTTAAGGTCCTTGCATAAAGTATTGTTGATAGTGGTTTTTAGCTAGGGTTAAAATCGTCAAACCTTGCATCAGATATGACGTCACTCTGCAAGGAAGCGGTGCTGCGAGTACTAACCTCTCCACCGACATATTTATTGAGCCGATCAATACACTTTTATCCATAACACTCTGTAAATTTCGGCGCCTCGCCAATACGAGTCTCACTGAGTACTTTCCTGTGCTATGTTCCCCAGCAGAACCCTTAACCGGTATGGCATTACAGATTTATGTTCACTCGCAGCGGAGTAGCATGAACCTCCAAGTACTAAAGTTAAGGCCATTGCACGAAATGCTCAGAGAGAAAGCACACTGCATTCTGTAGATAAAAATTTTGTATGGCAGCATACAAAATCCAACTAATTATTGTGATAACTCGCAAAGAACTCATAAACCCAACTAATTTTCAAATTAGGGTTTCGCTCCCCGCGCAGTATACTGGACCCCGTTGGTCGAAACCATGCTTAAACAAGCTAGGCAACCGAATCCGCCACAGGACGCTAAAAGTGTGATCGCGCCCTAGCATGCCGGCCCTCTTTCCGTCGACCAATCAGGTCGCTTCAAACCCGCCACCGCGCGTTGGAAGTAGGGCCACGCCCTAGCATGTTTGCCCCACTTCTTGTCAACCAATCAGGTTGCTCCAAAACTTGCCACAACCTCAAAAAGGTCTCCATACTAAGTTGGCTTCCCAAAACACGCCAGCTTCCCAAAAACGCGCTAGCTTCCCAAAAAGCGCCAGCATGCCGCACGTGCATTCCGCACATGCCAGGCGTGCATGCCAGACGCACTTACCAGACGCGCATGTCAGACGCGCTTACCAGACGCGCTTACCAGACGCGCATTCCAGACGCGCATGCCAGACGCGCTTACCAGATGCACAAGCCAGACACGCATGCCAGACGCGCTTACTAGACGCGCTTCTAAGACGCGCATGCCAGACACGCTACCACGCCTCTGGCCACCAACGGAAGGTAACCATAATCAATGGTACCCTTCCTCATGAGGTGCGTATCTCAGCCGTACAAGTTCACCACCAAGCCTGTGGTAACTTCTGGCCGCAATGCCAAATTCCACGGTTTGTGTCGAACCCTAATTTGGCCACGCCAAAGGCATGCGCAAGCCATGCCAGCACCACGGCCACGCCACTGGCCGCCAAACGCAAGGTAGCTGCGATAAACGGCTACCCTTCCTCCTGAGATGCAAAATCTCTGCCGTCGAAGGTCGTCACTGAACCGGCAAGCCTCGATATCTTAACTTGCGGCACATATCAACATGCTACACGTTTTCCAATGAAAACACTTGAGACATCAAAACATGTCACAAACTAGGGGATGCTCATCAGGGTATTGGTCTGGCGGTTTACAGCGTGCGACGTGCAATACGCCCGTTACAAGAAAGTGTCATAAGAGTGAGGTGGTTAGTAATAGCAAGAAATAAGTGGTGAAACGCATCTTCATTATGGAAACATCAATTCCTGGCGTTACCCATTACCACTTTTCCACCACTCAACCGCTTCCACTTCTTACGAGGCCAGGGTACGTTTTATTACGACTTGTATAAATAGGTTTCACCTATTTCCACCAAACAACAAGTTTTGGTCAGGAGAACAATACACATCCAGAAATCACATGGTAGCTTTCCATTCAGCTTGCCAGTTCAACTTTCGGATACAAGTCGCAAAACACCCACACTTCCAGAATCAACTATTCTTGCCTCAACACTTTCTTCGCTTCCCTCCCTAAGACCAACCCTTCTTCTTCACTTTGTGACCGAATCAAGCCTGGAACGGCCATTTCTTGGTTTAGGACAGGATTGTACAGATTGATCTCTCGAATCAAAAGTACTCCCGTGCAGTACATTGTTTTGGGTTTAGATTTGTTTCTCACCCGCACTCACACGAAATAAAGAAATCAGCAGAAACGGTTTTCACCCACAAACAATTGGCGATCACAGTGGGAGATTAATCTTTCGGTTACAAATTCAACTCTCGTTTCCATCATCTTACCAGCGAATGTCATACTTTGAAGCGTCCAAGAAGAGTGGGGTTTCAGAAGAATTGCATCTGGGGGCTAGGGATTCTCCGCTTTACTATGGATTGTCGTGAAGATGTTCCACAGACAATAAAAGAGGAACTGGGGACTTCTCACAACAACTAGGGCATCACGTGGAGACTTGTATTCACTCCCTGAAAACTCAGTTTTGGTGAAATACCCTAAAACGAGTAAGTTTGCCAGATGATGTTTACATGACCTATCGTTTGGATTTTCACATTTTCCATGGAAACCGATGACCCAATCATCCCAAGGTTTCATATCTTTTCCTTCTCGTGCAACATTCACGATTTCACAATTTTCCCGGATGATATGCTACTTACACTCGTAATTCAGACTTTAACCTATCAAAATACTATTATTCCAAAATAACCCAAAACTCTCACAAGTAACAATTCTCTATCAATCCAAAAATCCAAAAAGAAATCAAACCATAACTAGGCATTTCGTTTTCCCTTCAAAAAAAAAACCCTAAGAAAAGGAGTTCAGAAAGTAAAAGTATTCAAGGAAAATTGCTTAACAACGACTCGTTCTTCTTGGAGAAAATATCCATCATGCTCTGAAGAGCCGCCTGCTTCAGCTTTAACTCCTGGGACAACTTCTCGACTTCTGCCGCCTGTTGATTAATCAAATCCGCGGAAGGGCCATCAACCACTTCATCCTGCAACTTTTGAATCTCGGAGAATCCCTCACAGAACCAGAAAGCATTAAACTCAAAGTCTACGCACAAGTCCCGGTGAAACTCCCAATTTGAGATCACATCTCGAGAAACGGTATGGCCAGTCACTTTGCACATATCGCGAATTGAAGATAATATTTCCTCCACCCGCTTAACCAACGCGAAACGACTAGTAATCTTCTTGGTCGTTGCGATATGTTCGTACTTCTCCCATATTTTGGTATACAACTCCGCATGCCTAGCTGGTACACTGAAGCCTCCAATCAACACTTGGTTTTCATGGGGAGCCAAATATGGAGGAGCGAAAATGGCGCCCACAACTGAATCTGTGACCGACAGAGGATTCCCGACTACGATTGCGCCAACGGTCGCCGGAGTATTTTCCACCATCTGGTTCGCGGCATTGTCAACATCCATTTCCAAATCGCCAACAGGCACGGCTTTCACGGTTGGACCTTCATCATGGCGAGTCTCCACCTCAAGGCCATCTTCAGAAACAATTCCTCCATGCAACATTACGATTTAGTTTTGTTTCAAAAGAAAAAAAGAATAAGGAGGAGAAGAATGCGGAAACCTACCAACTCATTTGCGGACCCGTCGGAGAAAGACTCAGCGTTACTTTCAGAAGCGCTTTCATCATCACCACTGGATCCCGAGATTTCCTCTTTTTCGGATTCTTCTTCGTCTTCAGGAAACTTATTCGCCGATTTTTGTGCAAGCCTGGCAAAGGTGTTTGTGATGTCAAGACCCTGAATGGTGAAAGGAGAAAAGATGTTCCGCAACAAAACAAAAGACTTGTGTAGACCAGTCAAGATTAATAAGGAATCATACATACCTGTATGTTAGAAGAATTAAAAGTCACCGGAACTTCCGGATCCGACCGGAAACCACCCGCGCGGTTTTTAGACCTTCGCTCCTTTTTCTGGGAACTTCCCACATCCAAGCTGGGAGATTTTCGCTTAGCAGTAGAAGGCTCCCTCAACAATGGATGTTCCGCTAAAGTCACAGAGGAAGGCTTGTCACGAGTATTTTCCACAACATCATTCGCAAATGCATGGATGACAAGAAACTCATCCTGGAAGAACTTGTTATACCTAGGGGTTGTCACCGAACTTCGTTCTGGGAGCAGGAAAGGAATACTTTTACCTGGAGCGAGAACACTGGTATTTTGAACAGCTAGCAACAACTCTTCCGGAGCAACTGGCTGACGAATAAATGGGACCCCTTGGTCAAAACCCATATGCCGAGCCGCCCTGTCAATATTATAAGGGACCGCCTTGCAACATCCCCGGAAGAAAGATGGCACGTGTCCAGGGAAACAACTCCACATAAATACGACCTCTCTAACGCTCATATTCTCTTCAGCAGAAAGCAAAGTCAAGTTCGGAGCAGCGGCGAAAGTGTTCGGCTGAACTATGGACGCATGGACTGGAGCCCAGGGACGAAAACTAACGGCATAGGCATTGTCAAGAAAATCAATAAGCTTTGCTCCGGATTTGGGGCGCTTATTTGACTAGCGCAGTATTCTGGAGCCGCCACAAGACTCGGGAAGTGGAGCCAACGGTTTGGGAGCATATTTTGCAAAATGCTCCCACAACCATGCCTGGACAAAAGCGACGTGAACGTACGAGTCCACCTTCATATAACCATTTGAAGTGTACATATCCACGACCAGATGATCCAAATGGGCATAAAAAGAACCAAGAAACAAGCCACCAATAGGAAGAACGACGCCTTTCGCCAGTTTGATGGCAAATTTAATAAGCCCTCGCCTAATCTCCTTCTTACCAGAGCCGTCATCAAAAATATCTCTGGACAGCCACAGAGCTAAAAACGCAACAACATGGAGAGTGTCATCTAATGCTAGGTCCGACTCCGGCTCATCAGGGAACCACTCAGACACCCACCAGCTGTAGAAGCACTTTGTCTCGTAATCCTTCCGAAAGAATACTTTTGACTTCTCGACAAGAGTGGCACACATTTTTTCTTCATCGTCGGACAACGTGATATCAAGATTCTCTGTTATGGGAAAGTTCGACAAGACAGCTACACTCTCTAAAGAAATGATCATTTCACCCCACCTGCATATGGAGGTATGAGTATCTGGGCACCATATGGAGACAAATGTGATCAAGCCCGGGATGTCTTTCCTGACTTGAAGTGTTGCATAAGCCGTGACAACTCCAATGATTGCGCCTAGGTCAAATTGTCCCTCACACAGTCTTGACTTATCATGAATTGCATCCACTTATCAAAAGAACGCAACGGAATCTGACAGATTTTGAAGTCGATGGGAGAAGCATGATACTCTTTCCTCTGCAGGCAAAATCGCATTACGCGCCCCGGCCGGACCGACTGGACCTCCCCTTCATTTTCTGAACCGGTCAGAAGAATCGCAACGTACTTGGGATGGGTTCTCCTAGGTGAAGAAGACTTTGTAAAAAAATCATCATCCGTGTTTGGCTTGGAGTTACCAACGTTTTTCGATGCAGTGGCAATACTTTTCTCAGGTGTCATCTTAACAAAATTCCTTATGCTTTTGAAGTAACTACAACGAAGCAAAACGAAGAATTACTACTTTGGAGAAAAGCACACATAAAGTCTTATCAAAGTCGGTTATGAACAAACAACACATTTGCTAAGGAAATTTCTCTTTGGCCACATGTCATGGCATTCACGACTAAAGGAATATGGACTGATGCCGCTCAACGGGTGTACGTGATGTCGCGGGAAATACGCTCTTGTCCGAAACTAGGCAATGTCGCGGGAAACATGCAAAAACGCGGAAAATACAACCTAGGTCAAGTCGTGCTTGGTCATGGAAATATGCTCGCGGCCAAGAGAGGAATGTTTTCATCATGGAAAATATGCACACGACCACAAAGAGGGAAAGGAAACCCTGAATCTAGGTTTTCACAGGAAGAAAATTAATGGCAGCCACCTATTCACGCGCGCCTATCTTGTATAATAATTGGTCTTCTTACTATCGGTGTAACGACTAATATTACTATGATACTGCTAGCAAGGAAGAATCATTCATACAAAAGTATTTCTACGGGTTCATGGAGAACATGTCCATGGCTAGGGTTTGCATCGACAAAAAAAAAAAACGTTGGAACACATACCTGAAATGTGCTTGCCTACTTCTCTGCTTTGCTGCTGACGCGGAGACAAGGAAACAAAGCCAATGTTACAAAAATAAAAGAGGCATGGCACCCTTTATATACATATTACTTTTGAAGTTTGGGTAGAAGAAGGTTTCCTTTTATAAGCGCAACACTTTTGGAATTAGGATGGAAGAAGGTTTCTCGTTTGAACTATGCACGGAAAAGGCAACCGGGCCCGCGGAGGCAACAGTCCATGGCGCCACCAATCCATGGACAAGACAACGCCACCATATCCGTGCCCAAACCTTCCGCACCGAGCCGAGCCATCGCCCCAGCCAAGTCGCACCCAAGCCAAGCCAGCCGCGCCAAGCCAAGCCGCGTCCAAGTCGTGTCCAAGCTAGCCACACCATCCACAACTTCAGCTTGCCTCCCATCCGCTACTTCAAGCTAGAGGTACCAACGACCCATGGCCAAGATGAATCTATGCAAAATCCTCCAGCACAAGGATAACGGATTACCCATGCCTTCCACTAAAGGTTAGTTAAATTTCCTTGGCGATCTCTTCACATGTTTCTCTCTCGATTCTTCTCTAGCCTGTCACCATCTCATGCTTACCCCGCAAAAATGCCCCTGCTACGTGATAAGCAGGGGACTTAATGTTGATGGTGGTTTTTAGATTAGGGTTAAAATCGTAAATCCTTGCATCGGATGTGACGTCACTCTGCAAGGAAGCGGTGCTGCGAGTACTAACCTCTCCACCGATATATTTATTGAGCCAATCAATACACTTTAATCCATAACACTCTGTAAATTTCGGCACCTCGCCAATACGAGACTCACTGAGTACTTTCCTGTGTTATGTTCCCCAGCAGAACCCTTAATCGGTATGTCATTACGGATTTATGTTCACTCGCAGCGGAGTAGCATGAACCTCCAAGTACCAGAGTTAAGGCCATTGCACGAAATGCTCAGACAGAAAGCACAATACATTCTGTAGATAAAGATTTTGTATGGCAGCATACAAAATCCAACTAATTATTGTGATAACTCGCAAAGAACTCATAAACCCAACTAATTTGCAAATTAGGGTTTCGCACCCCGCGCAGTATACTGGACCCCGTTGGTCGAAACCATGCTTAAACAAGCTAGGAAACCGAATCCGCCACAACACGCTAAAAGTGCGGTCGTGCCCTAGCATGCCGGCCCTCTTTCCGTCGACCAATCAGGTCGCTTCAAATCCGCCACCGCGCGTTGGAAGTAGGGCCACGCCCTAGCATGCTGGCCCCACTTTTTGTCAACCAATCGAGTTGCTCCAAAACTTGCCACGGCCTCAAAAAGGTCTCCATACTAAGTTGGTTTCCAAAAACACGCCAGCTTCCCAAAAACGCGCTAGCTTCCCAAAAATCGCCAGCATGCCGCACGCGCATGCCAGACGCGCTTACCAGACGCGCATGCCAGACGCGCATGCCAGCCAAGCTACCACGCCTCTGGCCACCAACGGAAGGTAACCATGATCAATGGCTACCCTTCCTCATGAGGTGTGGATCTCAGCCGTACAAATTCTCCATCAAGCCTATGGCAACTTCTGGCCGCAATGCCAAATTCCACGGTTTGTGTGAAACCCTAATTTGGCCACGCCAAAGGCATGCGCAAGCCATGCCATCACCACGGACATGCCACTGGCCGCCAAACGCAAGGTAGCCGCGATCAACGGCTACCCTTCCTCCTGAGATGCAAAATCTCGGCCATAGAAGGTCATCACTGAACCGGCAAGCCTCTCTATCTTAACTTGCCGCACATAGCAACATGCTGCACGTTTTCCAATGAAAACACTCGAGACATCAAAACATGTCACAAACTGGGGGATGCTCATCAGGATATTGGTATGGCGGTTTACAGCGTGCGGCGTGCAATACACCCGTTACAAGAAAGTGTCATAAGAGTGAGGCGGTTAATAATGGCAAGAAATAAGTGGTGAAACGCATCTTCATTATGGAAACATCAATTCCAGGCGTTACTCGTTACCACTTTTCCACCACTCAACCGCTTCCACTTCTTACGAGGCCAGGGTACGTTTTATTACGACTTGTATAAATAGGTTTCACCTATTTCCACCAAACAACAAGTTTTGGTCAGGAGAACAATACACATCCATAAATCACCTGGTAGCTTTCCATTCAGCTCGCCAGTTCAACTTTCGGATACAAGTTGCAAAACACCCACACTTCCAGAATCAACTATTCTGGCCTCAACACTTTCTTCGCTTCCATCCCTAAGACCAACCCTTCTCCTTCACTTTGTGACCGAAGCAAGCCTGGAACGGCCATTTCTTGGTTTAGGCCAGGATTGTACAGATTGATCTCTCGAATCAAAAGTACTCCCGTTCAGTACATTGTTTTGGGTTTAGATTTATTTCTCACCCGCACTCACACGAAATAAAGAAATCAGCAGAAACGGTTTTCACCCACAAACAAGTATTTAATCAGAAAGCATACTGCTCTCTGGCAATGAACTTAGAGAACTTTGTTTCAACACATAGAATTCAATCAATTTTGTGATAATTCACAAGATTCAGATATTACCCTGACTAATTTGCAAAAATTAGGGTTTTGCGCCCTGTGCAGTATATTAGACCTTGCCTGTCGAAATTAAGCCTAGACAGACTAGGTAATTAATCCGCCATGGATTAGTAGGTGCAAAATCCTACCTAAAATCAAAAAACAAGGAATAAAAGGAGCCGGGGAATAGGAGCAGCAACAAAGGAAGGTGTGGCCATGCCATAGGCCAGCCGGCGCCACTTGAAAGTGGCCACACACCATGCTGCTCAATCGGACCCTATTTCCTCTCGACCAATCAGGTCGCCTTAAACCCTCCACACGCACATGAGTTGTGGATGGGCCCATACTTTTTGGCTCTATTTCCCATCGACCAATCAAGTCGCTTTAAATCCTCCACGGCGCACTGGAAGTGTGGCCACGCCCTTGCTTGTCGACCCCCTTTCCATTGACCAATCAGGTTGCTCTAAATGCACCACACGCATTTAGAATGAGGCCGGACCCATGATGCTTGTCGGCCCCCTTTCCATCGACCAATCGGGTCGCTTTAAATCCGCCACGGTGCACTGGAAGTGTGGCCACGCCCCTGCTTGTCGGCCCCCTTTCTATCGACCAATCAGGTCGCTCTAAATGCGCCACACGCATATAGAATGAGGCCGGCCCCATGTTGCTTGTCGGCCCCCCTTCCCATCGACCAATCAGGTCGCTTTAAATCCGCCACACACATACCAGAAGTGTGTCCACGCCCATGCTTGGCCGACCTCTCTTATATTAACCAATCAGGTTGCTCTAAACTTGCCACAGTGTTAAAAGAGGCAAACTACGCAAAATGGTCACAAAGCCATTGGTTTTCCAAAAACTGCCCCAACATGCCAAACGTGCCATGTTGCACCAATAGGCTGAACGGCATGCCAACATGCCACTCCGCCACGCCAAACGTGCAACATTCCAAAACATGCCAACGTGTTGTAATTAGCGCCCTACGTGCTAACCTACCTCCTGTTCGTGGCCAACGCCATGATGTGCTTAAATTAGGGTTTTCTAGTCAGAAGCACGACTCTGCTTTCGGCGCATTAACAAAAACCCTAATTTCCAGTTGTGGCTCAAGTTACGCCACTCTGGGCCCCACAACATACCACGAGCCATGCGGGACCCAGGAAACCCTAGGAATGGCGCCATATCATAGTCACTCATAGCAATTCTTGCTCCTGTGGATGTTTCCACATTATGGCCTTACTATAGTTCCTTTGGCATGACTATAGCGACGTTTACACAGAAAGCATTACCATGCCGCGGCCGCATGCCACACGCACTAATTAGGGTTTCGGCATGCCAAACCCTAATTTAGGCAAGTTGTTACGCCAACCAAGCCAAATCATGCTACCCAGAGCATTGGGATTGATGTGGCAACTAGAACTAATGTTGCCAAACTATATTCGGGTCTAACACCAATATGCCAAAATCTAGCGGCCATGGCTACGCCAGGCGCTACTTGCACCACCGTGCCACTGGCATGCACAAACTATGCCAACCACGCCATTGTGTCATTATCAGGCGCCAACAGAATGTGGCCATAATCAATTGCCACCCTTTCTCATGGGTCACAATCTTAGCCGTCCAAATTCGCCACAAAATTGACAGGCATGTGGCCAGCCTTAGGCGACCAGCCAAGACAAGCCTAATAGCATCACATGCTATTCTCCTGCGGCAAGTCTTTGACTTTCCACACATAGCAACCTTCTACACGTTTTCCACGAAAACACTCGAGACATCAAACATATCACAAACTGGGGGATACTCATCAGGGTATTGGTCTGGCGATTTACAGCGTGCGGCGTGCAACATGCCCATTATAAGAAAGTTTCAGAAAGCATGGAAGTTAGTGGTGGCAAGAAGTAGTGGGTGTAAACTAACTCGTCTCCTTCATAATGGGAACGTGGTTTTCTGGCATTTACACACGACCCCACTTCTCCATCACTTAATGATTCCAACTTTCTACGAGATCAGGGTGCATTCAATATGACTTGTATAAATAGGTTCTACCTATTTCAACCAAACGGAAATAGTTTGGTTAACAACAACACAGTATCCAGAAAACATCAAAGAACTGATAGCTTACATTCCACAAGACAGTTCCACATTCTGATATAAGTCATAAAATAACCACACCTTCAGAATTAACCATTCTGGTCTCAACATCTTCTTCGCTTCCCTCCCTAAGACCAACCCTTCTCCTTCATTTTGTGACCGAAGCAAGCCTGGAACGACAATTTCTTGGTTTAGGCTGGGATTTTACAGATTGATCTCTCGAATCTAAAGTACTCCCGTGCAGTGCATTTTTTTAAGGTTTAGGCTCCTTTCTCACCCACACACCCAAATTGACCAAAACCCGCAGAAACAGTTTTTACCCACAAACAATTGGCGACCACAGTGGGAGATTCAATCTCTCGGTTGCGAATTCAATTCTCAATTTCATTTCCATCCCAATTGGTCTTAGGCCCAATTCAATCGTTAATTGAAACCCATTTCAGTTAAAGATTCTTTCCAGTTGTATTCGGATCATTCGAACCTTGCAGAAGCAATGAATAGCTGGAAGCCAACTACCATGGAAGACATGACGAAAATGCTAGAGGATATGGTTGTCAGCCAAGTCGATATTATCAGGCGGTAAAACAAGACGCTTCGTATCCTGAAGAGTATAATAAGCCGATTGTGGGAAGAATCAGCAAAGGCTTATCCGGAGGATCCCGCCAATTTCAATAGTAATACGAAGTATATTAAATATTTGGCTAAAGCATGCGCCTCTACTAATGAGGATGATGACGGAACACATAGCCACATCATAAAGGAGCAGCAGAAGAGCGGCCAATTGGATTCTGCCAACACAGAGAGCCAAGATAAATTCACAAGACCGGGGAAGGAGACTTTCCAGGTGCGCCAAAACATCTGCAAGACAAAGGTAAAGAGCCTGTCTATGAAGCCTTGCTGGAAAACATTTATCTCCAAACCCTCGCAGAATGTCAAAGAGTTGTCCAACATTCCGCAACCACGACTGCTTTGCTGAAAATAGAAGCACCTGAAGAGGGGGAAATCTACCAAGATGCTTATGGAAACGAACACTGCGCCAATGAACAATATCCAGCTCAGCCACCACGTGTCGCCGTCGTTGACGCATGCCCCTCAAAAGAAATTACCTTTCAGCAATACGGTAGAAGTAAACGGTCCGCTCATGAATCAATGATCGCTCAAGCGTCTGTTCCTCCCTCAAAGAGAGCTTCATGCCAAAGCCTGCAAGAATTTCCTCCACAACAACTGCTGATGTGGGAGAAGCCAGACTCAAAATATCCACGCTTCTCGTTGCCTATCAGAAGAGTTATAGAGTTATTGGAAATTTGGGTACGAGAGGGAGTAGTCCAACTACCCCCGGTAGAGCGTCTACCAACTGATCAATAGATGCTAGATTCAAGATATTTCCACTATCACAGGTTTATTCATCATCCTACCAACGAATGCAACGCTCTGAAGCGCATTGTCCAGGAAAAGATTGATTCAGGGGAATTACGCCTGGGGACTGGAGGTTCTCCACCTTTCCGCGGATCGACATAGAGATGTTACAGAAATAATAAAGGATAACTGGGGACTTCGCGCGGCCAGGATTGCCTCACACAATAAACTCTGATTTGCAACCTGAAAATTCAGTTTTGTGGAGAGGCCCCTAAGCGAATAGAGTATGTGGCCTTATCGGACGAGAGCAAAAAAGGAATGGCCAACACCAATGTACCATTCACAAGCGCATTCAACACGTCCCATGGCGTTACATCCCCTACCACTAATACCAGCAGCATCGGAAGCATCCCCTTTGACCTGACGCCTCTTATTACCAGAGACAGAGTCGCCGCTACTCCTAATATTTCTTCGAGCATGACGCCTCCAATCATCACCAGGACTGCCACCACTTCTTCGTCGGGACGAGAGACTAGAGGAGCCAGAGGAAACCAACCTTCCCATTACCATTATCGATTTAATGGAGAGACATAAAGTTCTTGCCAAAACTCAGACGGACATGGCCACAACTCAGAAGGGGCCGCTTCAATGTTTCACTCCAGGATCTTCTCCACTTCAACGTTTCAAACCAGGGGCCTTTTCAACGTTTCTTTCCAGGAGACGCTCCGCTTCAACGTTTTGCTCCAGAAGCCGCTCCGTTTCAACGTTTCGCTCCAGGGGCCGCTTCAACGTTTCGCTCCAGGAACCGCTCCGCTTCAACGTTCTCTCCAGAAGTCACACTCCTCCCTGCCAAGGATCGTGCCGTAGCCGCCACACTCCTCCCCGTCAAGGATCGTGATCACATCCATCCAAGGTTCGTAGTTTTTGCCACTTTTTGATCCATCTCGCCAAAGCTCGTGGTCGTGGATAGTTTACTCGCCTACGCATCCAGCCAATTCTGCTTCCATGGACGCCCATGCAATTCCATCTGACCTATTTTTTTCCCACGACAACGTAGTCTCTTCTGATCACAACTGCTGCCAAGAACCGTTGCTGCTTGTTTATTGATACCATTCAGAGCTTCACCATAGAAACAACCGCTACAAACGTAATCCGTACTTCTCCATATTTTAGTTTCACATGGAAGAAGTAATAGAGTCACTAGTACGGATGCAAGATGGTGATATCTTTATCATGGTCAACCCACCGACCATACAAGATAGAAACATGGAAACCACACTTGGGGACTGAGGCTTTACACGGAATCCCTTCACTGTCAAATCTCAGAAGACACAGTCAACCAAAAAGTCATATCCACGACAAGGTCATCTACTCTTCAAAGGTGTAACATAAGGATATCATCACCTCTTTTTCTGGAAGGCACCTGCAACACTTTACGAGGCCACGACGGATCCCAAGCCTACTCAGAGAAAACAACTTCAGTAACTAAAGAGAAGTATGACTGGGGACTTCTCATCGCAGTCCATCCCTGACAACAATCAAAGATTCATGAGATAACTCCAGAGACGCGGCTGAAACATTTTCTTGAAGAAACGGGGTGAGCCACGATTAAAAACATAACTCTCTCACTTCTACCTCTTCGTTATCCATAATATTTTATCCATGTGATATTCCAAGCATCCCAGCATCACATCTAGGAGAGTACAATAAGCTTGTATCGAGTCCCAGTGGCGTGGATTCAAGGTGATACAATCAAAGTAGGCTACACTTGGGGATTGAAGCCTCCTTCAGGTTTAGAAGTTTAAACGCAGTCGCCACCTTACCAGCGAATGCAGTAAAAACACATGTTCCACTAGAAAATAGGCTCAGGATAGTTACACATGGGGACTACTAGCATGGGATGCCTTCACTTCCCTCAACCAGGTTATTTCTGATGACAACATCGTCACCGTCGAAGCTTTACGAGCCGCAGGAATTTCTCAACATGAAGCCATACACGTGCATCAAAGACTCCAAAAGCACACCGCATAGATATTCACATATCCGGCCACGCCATCGGATCTATGACCAGACATAATTGTAACTGGGGACTGCTCATTGCATCTCATTCGATACAATATCCCAAGATTCAGAAGATGGTTCAAAGGATGTCGCTTGGAATGAAGTTCTTGAAGACTTGATAGCAGCACGTCGGCAACGGAACGCCTCTCAGCTTGTCTACTTCACCCAACGGCTCCGGAAGGTTTCGACCATACAAGCTACCACAACATATCATCACCGCAATCAGAAAGGCAAGAATAATCCTTCCATACACCAAATAACTTAAAGTCAAGGAAGGATCAACAACGCAACTACACTCTCCAAGATCAGCCCTGACATGATCATTGCCGAGCATATATTTCATCCATCCATCCCAAAAGTGCAATGGAGTTTGGTAAATTTTGAAATCCACTGGAGAGGTTAGATACTCATTCTTCTGGAAACAGAACCTTATTACACATTCTGGAGAAGATCGATGATATTGTTGGGTGGCTGTATGCGCAAAAGAGAAAAGAGCACCTACCTTGAGTTCTCCTGGATTGCCTTGCTACTGATTATAACTATTGGAGATTGCTTTATTGCCGTTGAAGCTTACTCTGCCGCTGCTGACAAGGAACGTCATTCAAACCGAGCTAAATGTCTAAGTTTGATCAACTACTCACGGATATTACATTCATAGCTAAAATACGAAGAAGTTTGGCACGCCTATGATCGAGCTGCTGCAAACGAACACAAGAACCAGACGAGCTAATGGTAAAACGGGAGGAAGTTAACACGCCCTTTTATATGCATAACGCTTCTGGAATCCGAGTAGAGGAAGATTTTCCTTTTGGACCATACACGGAAGAAGGAAGCTGGTCCCGCAACGCCAACGCTCCATGGCACCAACCTCCATGACCGAACCAGCAGCACGCCAGCACGAGGAACACCAACCGCTCAACCTGCAACACTCCGTGACCCAAGCCAGCAGCGCCATCATTACTACTCTGTGGTTGAAGTAGAATAGCCATCATTACCGCTCTGTGGTTGAAGTTGCAGCGCCATCATTACCGCTTCGTGGTTGAAGTAGCAGCGCCATCATTACCTCTCTGTGGTTGAAGTTGCAGCGCCATCATTACCGCTCCGTGGTTGAAGTTGCAGTGCCATCATCACCGCTCCGCGGCCAAAGTCGCAGCGCCAGCATCAATGGTCCGTGGCCGAAGTTGCTGTGTCAGCATCAGCCCCATGGCCCAAATTGGCGCCAGCGTTCCGGGAAGCAAAGTTCTACGGCCAAACCAACGCCAGCACCCTGTGGCCAAGCCGGAAACACGCCGAGCCGCCAGCACAAGGATCATACACTACTCATGCCTTCTGCCAAAGTTTAGTCAAATTTTCCTGGCAATCTCTTCATGTCTTGCCCTTTCGATTTTACTCATGTCTGTCACCATCTCATGCTTACCCCGCAACAATGCCACTGTTACGTGCTAAGCAGGGGACTTAATGTTGATGGTGGTTTTTAGTTCAGAGCTAAATTTGTAAAACCCTGCATTTAATGTGTCGTCACTCTGCAAAGAAACAGAGCCATGTAAAAGTGACGAGTATTCAACCTCTTCACTGGCGCATTTATTGAGCAACTCAATATATTCACATGAAATTGATCCAGAATGGTGCATGTAGCGATCCCAGATATCCTGTAAATTTTGGCACCTTGTCTATATTACTCAGTTAATATAAGTTTATTTGAATGCTTTTTGTGCTATGTTCCCGAGCTGAACCCTTAATGTTGATATGGCATGACAATTTGTGTCCACTCGTAGCAGAGTAGCATGAATTTCCAAGTTTCAAGGTTAAGGTCCTTGCATAAAGTATTTAATCGGAAAGCATACTGCTCTCTGGCAATGAACTTAAAGAACTCTGTGTCAACACATAGAATTCAATCAATTTGTTGATAATTCACAAGATTCGGATATTACCCTGACTAATTTGCAAAAATTAGGGTTTTGCGCCCTGCGCAGTATATTAGACCTTGCATGTCGAAATTAAGCCTAGGCGGACTAGGTAAGTAATCCGCCATGTATTAGTAGGTGCAAAATCCTACCTAAAATCAAAAAACAAGGAATAAAAGGAGCCGCAGAACAGGAGCAGCAACAAAGGAAGGTGTGACCATGCCATAGGCCAGCCGGTGCCACTTGCAAGTGGCCACACCCCATGCTCCTCAACCGGCCCATATTTCCCGTCGACCAATCAGGTCGCCTTAAACCCGCCACACGCACATGAGTTATGGTTGGGCCCATACTTTCCGACCCTATTTCCCATCGACCAATCAGTAGGGCTGCACAAAACCGAACCAGAACCGAAAACCAGAACCGAAACCGAACAATTTAAACCGAACAGAACCGAAACCATATCCCAATGGTTCATTTGTGGTTGTCAGTCCCAAAAAACCGACACTATTGGTTTCGGTTTAGGTTTCCTAAAAAAACCGAACCGAAAACCATATGGTTAACCGATTGTTACTGGCCATAGGATTGAACTAATATTAGCCGTGGATGTTAGAGGGGAGCATTAAGCTCTTATATTTTTGCCGCCTTTAATTCTCTTTTGAACTAGTTTTGTTTTAATTAGTATGTAGTTAAAAGATGTTTGGGGGTTTTCTTAGCTCGATACTGCGAACCTCTATTATTCTCATAGCAGAATGAATTTTTTCACACTGATGAATTGTAGTTAATGAATGGTTAGGACTCTTAGGAGGATTATTCGAGTTAAAGCCTTTTGCTGTCATTTTAGTTGCTCGTCATTTATGTCTCTGATATGTTGCCAGCAAACTTTTCTGCCGCTTGTAGTATTAGGTGTACTGTTTGTGTAAACTATAAAGCACTGACACATTATTGTTTATAAATCATTCGGTTAACCAAAAACCGTCTGGTTTTTAACAAAACCGAGTAGAAACCGAAACCAATGAAACCGAATAGGCTATATGGTTTTATTGGTTTTCATTATTGGAAAACCAAGTACTTTGGTTTCGGTTTAGGTTTTGCCAAAACCCGATAAAAACCGAACCATGTGCAGCCCTACCAATCAGGTCGCTTTAAATCCGCCACGGCGCACTAGAAGTGTGGCCACGCCCTTGCTTGTCGGCCCCCTTTCCATCGACCAATCAGGTCGCTCTAAATGCGCCACACACATTTAGAATGAGGCCTGCCCCATGTTGCTTGTCGGCCCCTCTTCCCATCGACCAATCAGGTCGCTTTAAATCCGTCACACACATACCAGGAGTGTGGCCACCACCATGCTTGGCCGACCTCTCTTATATTAACCAATCAGGTTGCTCTAAACTTGCCACAAAGTTAAAAGAGGCAAACTACGCCAAATGGTCACAAAGCCATTGGTTTTCCAAAAACCGCGCCAACATGCCAAACGTGCCATGTTGCGCCAATAGGATGAACGGCATGCCAACATGCCACTCTGCCACGCCAAACGTGCATCATGCCAAAACATGCCAACGTGTTGTAAATAACGCCCTACGTGCTAACCTACCTCATGTTCGTGGCCAACGCCATGATGTGCTTAAATTAGGGTTTTCTAGTCAGAAGCATGACTCTGCTTTAGCCGCATTAACAAAAATCCTAATTTCCAGTTGTGGCTCGATTTACGCCACTTTGGGCCCCACAACATGCCACGAGCCATGCGGGACCCAGGAAACCCTAAGAATGGCGCCATATCATACTCACTCATAGCAATTCTTGCTCCTGTGGCCGTTTTCACATTATGGCCTTACTATAGTTCCTTTGGCATGACTATGGCGTTGTTTACACAGAAAGCGTTACCATGCCGCGGTCGCATGCCACACACACTAATTAGGGTTTCGGCATGCCAAACCCTAATTTAGGCGAAGTTGCTACACCAACCAAGCCAAATCATGCTACCCAGAGAATTGGGATTGATGTGGCAACTAGAACTAATGTTGCCAAACTATATTTGGGTCTAACACCAATATGCCAAAATCTAGCGGTCATGGCTACGCCAGGCGCTACTTGCACCACCGTGCCACTGGCATGCACAAACTATGCCAACCACTCCATTGTGTCATTATCAGACGCCAACAGAATGTGGCCATAATCAATGGCCACCCTTTCTCATGGGTCACAATCTTAGTCGTCCAAATTCGCCACAGAATTGACAGGCCTGTGGAAAGTCATAGGCGACCAGACAAGACAAGCCTAATAGCATCACATGTTATTCTCCTTCGGAAAGTCTCCTGACTTTGACTTGCCACACATAGAAACCTGGTACACGTTTTCCACGAAAACACTCGAGACATCAAACATGTCACAAACTGAGGGATACTCATCAGGGTATTGTTCTGGCGGTTTACAGTGTGCGGCGTGCAACATGATCATTATAAGAAAGTGTCGGAAAGCATGGCATTTAGTGGCGGCAAGAAGTAGTGGGTGTAAACTAACTCGTCTCCTTCATAATGGTAACGTGGTTTTCTGGCATGTACACACGACCCCACTTCTCCATCACTTAATGATTCCCACTTTCTATGAGATCAGGGTGCGTTCAATATGATTTGTATAAATAGGTTCTACCTATTTCAACCAAATGGCAACAGTTTGGTTAACAACAACACAGTATCCAGAAAACTCCAAAGAACTGATAGCTTACATTCCAGAAGCCAGTTCCACATTCTGATACAAGTCATAAAATAACCACACCTTCAGAATTAACCATTCTGGTCTCAACATCTTCTTCGCTTCCCTCCCTAAGACCAACCCTTCCCCTTCACTTGTGACCGAAGCAAGCCTGGAACGGCCATTTTCTTGGTTTAGGCCGGGATTGTACAAATTGATCTCTCGAATCTAAAGTACTCCAGTGCAGTGCATTTGTTTAAGATTTAGGCTCGTTTCTCATCCACACACCCAAATTGACCAAAACCAGCAGAAACAATTTTTACCCACAATGTTAAAATTCCTATTGAACTTGTGGACCATTGTATTTTTGTTGATGGTTCTTTTAAGAATTTTAACATGGGTGTTGGTTTAATTCTGTGTAACAATGCAGGAACAGTAATTCAATCGCGTTCGGACTTTGTATTGGTTTCTGAAGCAGTTGGGGCTGAGGCAATTGCTCTCTTTTTGGCTATCTCTTGGGAAATGGAGATTGTAACACCCCGAATTTCGGTCCTGGATTTCAACCCAAATCCAAAACCCAAAATCCAAAATGCTACCTTAAATATCAGGCCCTGACTTCCATACTTGGCCCAAGTCCAAACAACTAATTCTTTGTTTAATCTTTATTTATGTTTAATTCAGAAATTCTGTTGCAGCGGACATATAAAAATTCTTTTAAGAAAATCTAACCGTTAGATTGACGTGATTTTTAATTTACATAAACCCTAAAGAAATGTAATTTATCATAAAAATTAATTTCACCGTTAAAAGTTCCGTATTTAATCCAAAAGAGTTACGTTTTTAAGGAGGAGTCATAAAATAGAAACAGACACCAGGTAATTCAAGGAATATTTCGGACGTAAATACGAATCCATAAATTATTATAATTATATATTCTGAATTCTAACTTATCATATTTCCAATCATAAAATTTCTATAATTTTTAGTTTATCTTAAAGACCTTTTGACCATAGTCAAACGAGTAGTTGACCTGTACTGCAGAAACGTAAAACAGTGATGGTTCGTTTTACAAAAATCATATCAATTCATTCACAACGTCAAATTAGCTTTGACCTACCACGATGAAAAGATAAAAGAACCATCTTCAAGTTTACAGAAGACACGAAAGTCTAAAACATAACGTAGAATATTTTGAAAAATAGATAAAATTCAGTACAGCTGAATCTGACAGAAAACGTCTGAGTTTTGTACAGTGAAAACAACTGATAAAAAAATACTTCTGGAACTCAGAAAATTCTAAAATTTTTATATGTGCATATTTAAAGAGTTTTACATATACGACAAAAAAATGAAACAAAAAAAATTATCTACTAATTATTATGGACAGTCAAACAGATCTGATCCAGAAATTTCCATTATTCAATCAAATAGAGTAGTCTAAACAAAACATTATTTTCATTGGTTATACGTTAACCCAATAATATCTAAAGTTTTAATAACCAATAAATAACTAATTAAATCATCTAAAAGAGTTGATGATATTTTATTACAATTCTCAATCATAAATCCTATGCAAACTACTACTAATAACACCAAAACCGATCTCTACGCTTTTCCGCCATTAGCTCCTTGTGGTGCCATAAAATCTGGAATTTTTTGTCATTAAACGACGTGAGTTGTGACACCCAGTAGGAAAAGAAGCAAAAAATTTTTATCAAACATTTTCAATTTTTAAAACAACTAACATGATTATTAGCATCAACAACATGGAAACACCACATCCATAAGAACAATCAAATCAATCAATCAATCCGCTCGCCCCAGGGAGCCCCACGTGGGTTTAGGGAACAAAACCATTCCCAAGGATATCTCGTATCCCATCAAAGTTGTTTTTAAGAATCACAATCTATGGACCGCAGCCCAAAACATATCATACTCACAACATCGATTATCATTCATATATGAATCAAAACTTACAAAATAAAATTAATTAAAAGAAACTTAAAAAAAGAAGGTTTTTTATTGTGTTGCGCCTACCTCAAACGCTAGCAATAATCCTTAGGAAGAACAGTAATGAGATCAATAATCAACTAATATCAAGGCCGCTCCAATTCTACGAACTAATCACCGCCGTATTTTTTTTGTTTTCTACTGGGAGAACTTTTTTTTTTTTTTTTTGTTTCGTCTGGCTAGGAATAACAATGAGATGGAGAAACAAAGGTGCGGCTTGGTTTTTATCTTTTTTATTTTATTTTTTTATTCATGCCCTAAACCTAACAGGAAACTAATTTAACCTAATTAAACTCTTCTCCTGATCGGCACCAAGTTGAGTATACATGGCCCAAATTCAAATTGGGCCCAATTAGCCAAACAACCTACTCACTATTGTTGGGCCCTCTTATATGAACTAAACACCTACTATTAATATTGTTGGGCCCTCTTATATGAAACAAAACATCTACTAGTTAATGTCAAGTTTCTTTCTTTTTTTTTTTTTATAAAATACCCTTTTTATAAACGACGGAAATAGCCTTGAAATTGGGACGGGTTTTACAACTCTATTCCCCTTAAAAGAAATTTCGTCACGAAATTTAGAGGTTACCTTAGAAAAGTTCAGGATATTTAGAAACCCTCATCATGTGGGGCGGCTAAACCATTCGTACGACGAGACATGTCCTGATTGAAGGACATTAAATTATAAGTAACACCGAGAGAATTATCTATGCAAAAGAAGTGTAACCTATTACGCATTCAAACAACAACAATCAACAGATACACGAACAATTTCACATTCAAGCATATAGACGTACCGACTTATTCAGAAACTAGCCTGCCCAAAGGATCAGACTAGCTCTGATACCAAACTGTAACACCCCGAATTTCGGGCCTGGATTTCAACCCAAATCCAAAACCCAAAATCCAAAATGCTACCTTAAATATCAGGCCCTGACTTCCATACTTGGCCCAAGTCCAAACAACTAATTCTTTGTTTAATCTTTATTTATGTTTAATTCAGAAATTCTGTTGCAGCGGACATATAAAAATTCTTTTAAGAAAATCTAACCGTTAGATTGACGTGATTTTTAATTTACATAAACCCTAAAGAAATGTAATCCTAAAAATTAATTTCACCGTTAAAAGTTCCGTATTTAATCCAAAAGAGTTACGTTTTTAAGGAGGAGTAAAAAGAAACAGACACCAGGTAATTCAAGGAATATTTCGGACGTAAATACGAATCCATAATTATTATAATTATATATTCTGAATCCTAACTTATCATATTTCCAATCATAAAATTTCTATAATTTTTAGTTTATCTTAAAGACCTTTTGACCATAGTCAAACGAGTAGTTGACCTGTACTGCAGAAACGTAAAACAGTGATGGTTCGTTTTACAAAATCATATCAATTCATTCACAACGTCAAATTAGCTTTGACTACCATGATGAAAGATAAAAGAACCATCTTCAAGTTTACAGAAGACACGAAAGTCTAAAACATAACGTAGAATATTTTGAAAAATAGATAAAATTCAGTACAGCTGAATCTGACAGAAAACGTCTGAGTTTTGTACAGTGAAAACAACTGATAAAAAAATACTTCTGGAACTCAGAAAATTCTAAAATTTTATATGTGCATATTTAAAGAGTTTTATATATACGACGAAAAAATGAAACAAAAAAAATATTATCTACTAATTATTATGGACAGTCAAACAGATCTGATCCAGAAATTTCCATTATTCAATCAAATAGAGTAGTCTAAACAAAACATTTTTCATTGGTTATACGTTAACCCAATAATATCTAAAGTTTTAATAACCAATAAATAACTAATTAAATCATCTAAAAGAGTTGATGATATTATTACAATTCTCAATCATAAATCCTATGCAAACTACTACTAATAACACCAAAACCGATCTCTACGCTTTTCCGCCATTAGCTCCTTGTGGTGCCATAAAATCTGGAATTTTTTGTCATTAAACGACGTGAGTTGTGACACCCAGTAGGAAAAGAAGCAACAAAACATTTTATCAAACATTTTCAATTCTTTTAAAACAACTAACATGATTATTAGCATCACAACCACATGGAAACACCACATCCATAAGAACAATCAAATCAATCATCAAATCCGCTCGCCCCAGGGAGCCCCACGTGGGTTTAGGGAAAAAACCATTCCCAAGGATATCTCGTATCCCATCAAAGTTGTTTTTAAGAATCACAATCTATGGACCGCAGCCCACATACATAATCATACTCACAACATCGATTATCATTCATATATGAATCAAAACTACAAAATAAAATTAATTAAAGAACTTAAATAAAAAGAAGGTTTTTTATTGTGTTGCGCCTACCTCAAACGCTAGCAATAATCCTTAGGAAGAACAGTAATGAGATCAATAATCAACTAATATCAAGGCCGCTCCAATTCTACGAACTAATCACCGCCGTATTATTTTTTTTTGTTTTCTACTGGGAGAACTTTTTTTTTTTTTTTGTTTCGTCTGGCTAGGAATAACAATGAGATGGAGAAACAAAGGTGCGGCTTGGTTTTTATCTTTTTTTTTTTATTTTTTTATTCATGCCTAAACCTAACAGGAAACTAATTTAACCTAATTAACTCTTCTCCTGATCGGCACCAAGTTGAGTATACATGGCCCAAATTCAAATTGGGCCCAATTAGCCAAACAACCTACTCACTATTGTTGGGCCCTCTTATATGAACTAAACACCTACTATTAATATTGTTGGGCCCTCTTATATGAAACTAAACATCTACTAGTTAATGTCAAGTTTGTTTTTTTTTTTATTTTTTTATAAAATACCCTTTTTATAAACGACGGAAATAGCCTTGAAATTGGGACGGGTTTTACAGAGATAAAACTATCCAAATTTATGTTCATCACTGACTTCCTTCAAGTAGTATATTTTGTCAATGGAGGCAGCGGCAATGTTGGGTGGAGATGCAAGAATATCTTGCTGGACTGCAAAACTCTTCTCTTAAGTTGTAATAATTATAGGGTTGTATATATTAATCGTTCTAAAAACAAACTAGCGGATCGACTTGCATCTCGATCTAGGAAGTATTGTATTAAGGATGTGTGAGTCTCTTATCCTTCTTTTTTGGACAATCTGGTGAGGAGGGAACCCCTGTTGAATGCTTGTATTTCTCTTCTAATTTAATATAGTTAGGGTGTTCTCTTAGCAAAAAAAAAGGCTATTTTTTTAACTCTGTTAATAACACACTCCTTCAAATACTCAACTTGAAATGATAACTGCAGAGTTTTCTGTCAATTGTGCTGAAAAGGCCTCGGTGTTAGGAAAGGAAAAACCATTAATTATATTCCATTCGGCCAACCACTGCCGAATATCGAGCCGTCCTCGGCTCCGGAATATATTTTCAAGCCCAAATCTCCGACTTTCCCTGCCACTCATGAGACAAGCACCTGGACCAACCCCGTCTAGCGTACCTTCCACCCTAGATAGGTGACTCCTCACCGGCTCTGATACCATTTGAAATGACCCGTCCCTCCACCGATATTGTCCCCACTTAGCCACTGCGGTTACCCGACAGTGTGGGGTTTTCAACGGGCATCGCTGCGATAATCCAGCAACAATTTCCCGGGAAATCACCCATCCCAGGATTGCTCCCGCCCGAGCACGCTTAACTGCAAAGATTTTTCTACCAACTCTGGAGCCAATTGTGCTGAAAAGGCCTCGGTGTTAGGAAAGGACAAACCATTACTTATATTCCATTCGGCCAACCACTGCCGAATATCGGGTTATTACACAACTCACACCAAGTTTAATCTTCTATGTAATGTTTCTCCAATATAAATTCTTCTAATTCTTACTTTTCTAAATTTCTCAATAGAAATATCTCAATCTCAAAATATTTAGGAGAAAAGCAATTAGAAAACATGCTTAGGAACAAACCTTCTTCTTTCGGAAAAAACAAAAAACAGTCCACCTATATCGACGACACAATCAAGTCCGGATGAAGAGAACAATCTCAATCTTCTTTCTGTCCAGAATTATCTAGAGCTCAAGGTCGTCTGTCTACAAAAATTGGGCGAGATAACACTGCTCAAAAACCAAGAGGTGATTGGTACGAAATTAAAAAAATTTATGAAGACATACCTCGTGTGTTAAAAGTATGGTCGATAAATTTCCTTGATATACTTTGTACTATATTGATGCGTGCTAAGACACGTCAGAAAAAATTATTATTTATATCGGTGGAATGTTGGTGGTACACTACACACGCGTTTTATTTTGAAGACTTTGAAATAGGTTGGTCAATTATTTTGATTTATAGTTTACATGCAATACGTACGAAGATAGTAAATGAAATTAACAATTGTTAATGTTTTTACATGAATAACACCATTAGGTTTCTTTTTTTCCTACTTAGGATACCTTGCGGTTTGGAGATGATGTTCCATTTGACCAAGAAGTTTGGTTGGTAGAATACAGATATAAATGTGAACTTTCGAGGTACTTTTTCGTAACAAGGGAGATGAAGCACATGAACTTAAGACGCATTGGAATTCCTAATTCCGGTTAAGGGAATTCTTGTACAAGAAATTACAATAATAATGACCTGATTCAAACACATATGACCGGGAAGTGGATACAGAAATTGCCAAGATATTTATTTTATGGTTACTTGTTTCATGTTTTTTCCCCACTTTAAACACTAGTGCTCAAGTAGGATTCCTAGAGGAGTTACGAGATATGGAGGTTGTTATCGCTTATGATTGGGAGTCCCCTTGTTAGAGCATTGCTCGGTTGAACCCACAAGTTTTTCTATCTCAATCTTGTTGTCGATGTTAGGTGACCAAAACTATATCTTGATTTCTAATATACTAAGTCAAGTCTCGGACTAGGTTAGAATTTGGTAGTTGAGTATCAAATATCATCCTCGATGACTGAAGATTTTGGAGAACTTCTGTATCAGGTATGTGAAGAGTGAACCGTTATATCTACTCACTATATTACCATTCTATTTGTTGACACTACTATGTCGTATGACTTCTAGTAGATTTACAAAAAAGAAGTTTCAAGTCAACCTTATCTTGTTAGAAATCTCGAAATATGATTTTAGTAAAGATGTTCAGCATTCCTTAACAATAATAGTTCTAAGCAATTTATTGCTTGTGAATTAATTTGAGGATCAATTGAAAATTGCTCATACAAATGATTTTATCACTTGGGAATGTTTCAAACATTAAAAGAGAGAAATTCAGAACTTCTGTTATTTCTGCTGATGGTAGGTTGGCGAACCAGTTAGCAAACCATATATATATAGAAATACAGGAAAGGTTGGCGAACCAGTTCGCAAACCGTAAGTTCAGTTGTGAACAATTCACGAACTATGGTGAACTGAATTTGAAGTTGGTATAATATTCTAGTAGTTGGCGAACCCGGTTCACGAACCATGGTCAACTGAGTTTGGTAGTCTTGTAGGTTTGGCGAACCCGGTTCACGAACCGTAGCACCCTCAATCGTGAACAAGCCTTACGGTTCACGAACCGTTCTACCAATTGCTCCAACAGATTTTAGCAGATGCTCAAAGATTATTTTTTTTAAAATATGTTTAACATTGGTATAACTCTCTTAAACACTTTTAAGACTTCATTGATCACTTAAACACTTTTAATACTTCATTGATTACTTAAACACCTATGTGCGTGTGTCATGATTAAACTCTTAGGTGTATAAATGAACATCAAATTTCTTTTAGCTCTTTGGAAAACTTTCCGATCCGAACAGTTTCTTCTATTGTATTTTCCGAGAAAACAGTTTGCTTGATTTTCAAGTTATCTTAACTTGAATTCTAAGCAACCCCTAGTCTTGGAGAGCTATAAATATATATGCTCTTTCAACTATGAAATTCAATCCCTGACACTTTTTGTCCTGGTTGATTATAGAGTTGTCCTCTATTGACCTAGGTTTCCTCTGAGAAACATAATTAGGTCTTTGACTGAAAGACTTCGCTTTATGGTATTCGTGAATCCAGGTCCGGTTATCTTTACCTTGATAGACCATGTATCCTGATCTTGCTTTTCTGTTATCGTGGTTATCATAATCTCTTTCAGGCAAGGTATATAGTAATCGTGAAATTCTCTTGATCTCAAAATTTGTGATTCCTGAAGATAGATATCTGAAAACTGGTTTTAATTGATCTTTTGAAGATTGTTCATGAGAGGTGGTAAAGCATCCAGGCTTCTCATTTAAGCGAGTGTAAATGTTCCAGATTGTGAGGTTTGCTAGCTTTGTCTATTGCAAACATATTTCCAAGACGTGATCTTTGATATAAAAGGGAAATCAAATACGCTTATCCGTTAGAGGCAGATTGTTATCAAAAGTCTTCACTTTGGCTGAAGCAACTTTTAGGTTGTAAAGGACGTCGGTTAAGGGAATCAATTGCGTAGAGTCTTGCGAGTTTCAAGAAAAGTAAGGAGCATGACTGAAACTGAATCGCTTGAGGGTGGATTCGGTCTCAACTACATTCCAATCCAAAGTCTGATAGTAGGCTAGTGTCTGTAGCGGCTTTATACAGTTTGGTGTTCAAATCTAGACGAGATTTCGGGGTTTTTTATGCTGTTACGGTTTCCTCGTTAACAAAAATTCTGGTACCTTGTGTTTTTCCTTTTATGCATTATATTTTTTATCTTTATAATTGGATTTACATAGGTTTTACGTATTCAATCTAAGTAGATACGTCCGTCTAATTGTAATCGACTACGAGACTTGTTTCTTGTAGAATTCGTATCTTGAAAGATAGATAACAAGTTTAATCACTTGGGAGAATCCTGATTGGATTATTTGGATACGACTAGATTGAACTTGGATATTGATTTTTGAGATCATCCAAGTACTGTTCTTAACAATCAGGTTCACGGAATCTTTGTCAATATACATACTGATTAAGAAAAGATAGAGATATAAACTCTATGTACATATTGTCAAGGATCATTCAATTGTTCTACTTGTAGTTGTAATAGGTTTTTTCCATATAGGTTTCCGAATGAAAAAGTTGGCGGTGTATTTGGTACCCCTGCATTTTCACCCATATCCTAGCAAAGTTACACATTTTTCTCGATCTCGCATCATTAAATTCCTCAAACATCGAGGGTTTATGGGTGATGAGTGCTAAAAAGTGCATATTTCTATATATTTTTCTTGGCATTTAACTCATCTTTTGTGCATTAATTCTACATTTTATCCCATATTCTGTATTTTCATTGTTTTCAAGAATAAATATTTTTCTTACTTAATTTTGCATTTTTAGGTAATAAATAAAGTTTGGATGAATAGCAGAGCGGAAAAGAGCAGAAAAGTAGTGAAAAGCCGGAAGAAATTACACAAGGAAGCCGTGAAGAATGTTGTGCACAAGACCAAAAGGCTAGAAGTGGGCTTGAAGAAGAAGAATTGTCCTTAAAGAAGATATGGGCTTGGCATACCCAAGGCCCAAAACCCTTACTCAAACACATTTCCACTATCCAAGCCCATCTCGGATTTCAGCCGTCAGATCGAAGCATTTCAGCATCCTACGGTCTCTCCATCATCGCACATCAAACTCCGAAGCCCCCGCTTTACATCGCAACGCCCATCTCCATCTTGGGTCGTCCGTTTTGCTACATCCCTTCATCCGACGGTCGCTCCATGCTTACCTCCGTATCGTCGTTGGATCCACCTACCATCTTCCCATCCATCGCTCCTTGTCGCAGATCATCAAACCTCTCTGAACCCGCTCAACACCTAAGCATCAAACCCATCGACCCAAAACAAACACCCACTCTCTTCTTCCCCAAATACACTTCCCCCAAATTTCTCCTCTTCCCCCGACCATGGCAGACACTGCCATGTCTGCTCCGCCGTCTCCATCTCCACCACGACCATCACAGAGACGCTGTCTCAATCGCCATCACCTACACCACCTCAAACCCATCTCCCTAGCCTAGTTATTTTCCCCATCTCACAACCACTGAAACCCTAGGTTTTGGGGTGAGTAAAATAACTCGAACTAGGGAACAATTAGAGCAGCAGAGGCGTCAATTGAAGCATGAGAGAGGAGCAGGAAGGTCAGAAGAAGCATGGGTCGAGTCTATTTGCATCAGAGGGTGAGTTAATTTTAGTTATTCTCGAAACCCTAATCCTGCTGATTTGGGGATTTTCAAATTAGGGTTTGTAGAAATTTAGGGTTTTGGTTGTAAACTATAAATAGGAAGTGATGTAGGATGTTAAAGGTTGTTCTTGGTTAGCCGAGAAACCCCCTAATTGGGTTAATTTAATTTCACTGTTAATTTTTAGGGTTCTTGTTTTGCAATTTTCATTCACTGTTTAGTAGTTTAAATGTTGTGTTGTTCCTGTTAATATGTGTTGTTTAAATGTGTGTTACTGTTTTGCCATTGTAGTTTAAATGTGTGTTGTTCCTGTTAATCATGTTTAGTTCCATTGTAGTGTTAATTATGTTCTGAGTTCACTGTTGAGGCTCAGATGAAACCTTAGTGCACTAATGAATGATGAATTGCTAGGAAGGCCTGTTTTGCTTGAGTAATGGGAAGAAGTTGGTGCTCTGATATGCCTGTGATTGACTGTGCTTTCAAAAGACAGTCAATGCTAGGGGAAAATCAGTGAGCAAGCTGATTCTCTTCCCATTCTAGTTGGATGCTTAAGTTTTTGCATTGTTTAGCTAGGACACAAGGTGGATTCAAAGCCTTAGTTTAACCCACATTTTGTTTTCACAGTCACTTGCAACTTAACTGTTTTGTTACTTCTTCTCCTCCCTGCCCTTGGCTCACAGCCTTGGTTTCTTTGGTTTTGTTTCCTGTTTTGTCACTGTTTTGAATCTCTTGTTTTGTCAACTGTTAGCTTCTCAAATGTTAGGATTAGTTTACTGTTGTGTGTCAATGCTAGGTTAGAGCCTTAGAGCATTGAGTTGATTGAGCAGTGGGGAGAAACTAGTGCTCACTAGTGACTGTGAGCAAGCTGGTTCTCTTCCCACTCTAGATGAATGCCTAAAGCCATTGCCTTGGCTTTGCTTTTTTTTTTTTTTCTTTTTTTTACTTCATTGTCAGCTTATCTCTACACTCCTGCCCTTGGCTTGTAGCCTTGGTTTGCAACTATCTCTGTTTTGTTATTACTTGGCTTGCACTGCCACCACTGCTGCTGCAACCTGGTTTCCACTGCTGCTGCTGCAACTGAGCTTGGCTCACAGCACAAGCCCAGTTCAGTCCACAGTTAACTCCAAAGGCCTAGTTACTCTCAGGTCAAAATCTAAGCCCAGGAACAAAGCCCAAAAGCCCAAATCCAGCCACTGTTTGGTTTACAAGCCAACTGAGTTCAAGGCTCAGTTCAGTTCACTTGAACCCAAATTCATTACATTTCTAAAGGCCCAGATCCTTGACTGAATCCAAAACCCAAGTTCACAGTTCATTCCAACATCATTCAAAGGCCCAAGGCCTAAAGCACTTCACCATTACAAACAAACCCACTAAGCCCAAAGCACAATTAGAAGCCCAATAGCAAATTTAGAGCCCAAATAGCTAGAAACTCCAAACACACCCAGTCTCTGTGGATCGACCCGTACTTGCACGAGCTACAACTGACGACCGTGCACTTGCGGTATTACTGTAGGCCCGTTTTCATTTCACTTCAATTTTATACGCTTTCCCGGGTCCACCAATGGGGCATTGTTGAAGTAAATGTGACAATAAATATCCTTTGACTATAATATTTTTTTAGCAAATAACTAATCGTATGACGTTTACTTTCAGCGTTGGTGGTATACATATTTTTGTGTTGTCAGAGCATTGCTCGGTCGAACTCAAAAGGTTTGATATCTCAAGCTTATTATCAATGTTAGATGTACATAATTATATCTTGATTTCTAATCTACTAGAGTCAATTCTCGGACTAGGATTAGAGCATGTTAGTTGAGTATTAGATATCACCGAATACCCTCGAAGATTGAAAATGAAGGACAAACGAAGGTCTTTACAAGAACTTCACTAACAGATGTATGTGAAGACCGATTTATCCTATTTATTCAAAGTATCTACCGCTCTATCTTATGAGACAATGTCATATGGTTTTAATAGATTTAATATTGCAAAGAAGACTTTTCGAATTGAAACTTGTCTTGAGTTAATCTCGAAATATAATTCAAGCAATGGTTGTTCACAAATACTTTGACAATCTTAATCAAGAGCAATCTATTATTCACACAAAAAAAAAGTTTTATTTAAAATTGATCTATGAACTATTACCCATAAATAGTTCATAAAACTGTTCTGGGTATGCATACCTAGTAGTAGTATGTATATTTACATCTTTTGGCTATGTTTATGAATATACATATATATGAGAGGTAAAAGTACACAAACTGTTCGGCGTATGCATGCCAGGTCTTTTTAGACATAGTATCGTAACCTTTTTTTTTAAGAAAAAGTACACAAACTGTTTGGGGTATATGCATACCCGACATGATACATGTAACATTTGTTCAAAGGCAAAAAGTACACGATATGCTAGGGGTTTGCATGCATACCGTAATTTTGACATAGTTTTGTACACTTTTTCCAAAAGTAAAAAGAATAATATTTGCAAAGGAACCATTGTAGTTTTGTACACTAATTATTACGGCATCCTTTCACTATTTCTTGGTCTCTCGTAAACGCTTCTAAGACACCTTTATTCACAAAATTTTATTGCGCTTATGGATTACTTTTCAGTCTTGAGTGTTCTTCGACGCCATTATTTTTTGAACCTTCACGACCTTACTTAATCATGGTGAACCATCTATTATGCACGGTTTCGTAACCAATCTGACCATGAGTACATATTCTCCTTTGTGATTCAATCAAACTTCTCACATGCTTATATAAATTCCTAACTTGGAATTTCATCTAATTAGAGAAGTTGTTTAGCTTGCACACTAAGCAATCTTAGATTGAATACAAGACCACCTTAAGCCTTGATAATATGTATAAATAAAGGACCCTATCCAAGATGAATTCTTAATCTCTGGAAATTTTGCATCTTAATTGTTAATCTAGAGTCTTCTTCTAAAACCTAAGTTTCTTCAAGAAACTCTATTAGGTTATACAACTTTGAAGACTTCACTTAGGATTCGTGAATCCTGGTCTGACTCTCTTTTACCTAATAGTTGTTGTATACGGATTTTGTTCTTACTGGTTATTGTAGTGTACGAACTATATATCAGGAACGAGATAAGTAGAAATTACAAAGTTCTCTTCGTAGAATTTGAGATTCCACAAGATAAATATCTAAGTTCTTTTTTGATTTGGTTTGGATTGTTTCTGTAAGGTGGTAATGATCTAGTCTTCTCTTTGATAAGAGTGTGAGAGTTCAGGATCCTTGAGGTTTGCTAGACATCTTTATACTGTAAAAATATTTCCAACCCATGACTGAAATATATCTGGAAAGAAATCAATAGGCTTCCTGTTAGAGGCAGGGTAGCACTAGTCTTCACAAAATATTGTGACACATATTCTAAGGATAACCGATGTTCTGCTAGAAAATTTACAATAACAACTTCTTAAGAGAATTGAGATTCTGCTAGGAGTTCTACAGATTCTTGAATACTACTGAATTAGGAAGATTTCGTGGGTATACTTTGTCCCTATTATATATAATTTGAAGTATGATTATGGTCAAGAGGTGTAACAAATTAAATCAGTCAGTGTTCAATCTGGACCAAGTCTCTGTGTTTCTGATGTGACTCAAAAATGTTGTAGTAAAAAGGTTCGTTGAGACTTGTGAAAGCAAAAGAATTTAGACTTAAAAATTAAAGAAAACTTAACTCAAAATTTGATTTCAAGATATGAGAAAATAACCAAGACACTGATTCCACTATTACACATGAATGAATGATGGTAAATAACCCAAAACTCTAATTATCTTTTAAGTCCCTTATTTTCTTAACTCACAAATAATCAGGCAAATTCTAAAAAATTAATTGTATCCCCTAAGCATAGATTATATAATCAAAGCATAACCTATCTAATTGAATCACAACTAATGAAGAAAATTATGCAAACAATTAAAAACTCTGCAAAAGCAGTGATTGAGTGAATTATAATTAAATATTAGAGAAAATGTAATAGTTACCAAATTATTCATGCGTAAATAGCTTCCTCATTGCCTTGGTTGTGAGAGAATTAGCACATCATCATGTTGGAAACATGCTCGAAATTCATTATTATTGCTCAAAAATTGTTTACAAATGATGAAAAGGGAGAAATATAATGAAAACCGGTTTGTAACAGTTATATGTGTTACAAACCAGAACGACCCACAATATGTGTCACTAATACTGTAGCAAATAAGTCTGCCTCTGATGTACGACCCTCGGCTAAGTGTCGTTGTCACTGTTGGAAAACGACTGTCCTGGTAAGTCCGTTCTTCGTGTTTTCGGTGTTCTTCATCATCATCAGCAGCAGAAACAGAGTTTGATCAACTTGTGATTTCTTGCTCCTGAGCTATCCTCTCGACCTCCAACTCTCGACCCCGCTATGTGTCCCCCTCACACTATATATAGACTTCAGAAGCTCAAATACTCGACCATTACTCCATATAATTCCCGTATCTTCTCCATTGAATGGAAATATCTTCCACGGGATAATTTCCCTTTTTGATATTATCACGCTGTTTCCTGGCCATATACACACTCCAACACGTTCGAAATATCATCAGAAGGAGTCCAACCCACTCCAGATATACGCTAGATACAAGAAATCCCGTGAATATTTGTCCAGCGTGATGTGATCCCCTGTTTCCTTCTTGCAAGCTAACCAACCAAACTGGGCCGAAACCAACACCTTTACTATTCCTGTCTCGTCCATAGGAACATGTTCTATAAATTCCAGCCCTTTAGTCTCACTGTAACATGCTCAAATCGCAAACTCTAATTACAGCAGCTCAAAGTTATTTTTCCCGCCAATTTTCAGAATTCAAAGGAAGAAGAAGGGTGTCCCTTATCCAACGTCCTGGGTGCCAAATAAAAAATGGTGGTGCCCCTTAGTAATTGAGTTCCCCTTAACTGAAATTGGGGTCCATTTAGCAGCTGTCCTCCCAAGGTCCAAATAGCACTTGTTGAGCAACTTTTTCCACACAAGTGTATTTCTCCAAAAACACCTACACAAACATAAAAACACCATAATAAGTACAAAATCAAGCACTAACAATAGAGACACAGAGGACAATTCAGACACAAAAATGTGCCTATCAAATACCCCCAAACTTATTATTTGCTAGTCCTCGGGCAAAACTAAAAAAATATAACCGAGTTAATCTCGGGAGGGTTTACCAAAGGTGTACCCACAAAACCTTTACTCCAGACCCTAGCTATCTATGCGGAACCTTATAAGGCACTAAAGAATCTCCTTGGTTGACATACCTATTGACTACAGGAGGAAGTACCCTGATACGAAATTCCAATTGTTGTACACGAGTTTGCACTCAAGCATACTAAAATTCATATAAAGTGATAGATCTCTACTCAGATAGTTTCTGGACACCATAAATCGGAGTCAACCAATCACATGGATAGATTAAGAACATGGGTGTAGAGAAAAACGTGGATGATGTTGACTAAGGTGAACCTATCCTAATGGACTGAGATACAGGTCTAGACTAATATCAACACACTGGCATATACAAGGGAACCAGTGGTCGATAATCCTAACTCTAGGTCAACTCAACTGGCATATACAAGGGTACCAGTGGTCGACTTTATTGTATTTATTTCGGTTGGTCTGGTGGTCTAGTCTCAATTTTTTTTTTTTGACTCAGTCACTCTATTTCACCCTAGCAATGGTAAAAAGAAGAAATAAAAAGAAGTGATCAGGATTCTTTCGATGTTTCCATCACGAGGATATGGCGAAACTACCATGTTTTCTTTTTCTAACATCTGAGCTCTGTGCTTTTATGAATAGACTCTTTAGATGTTTCCATCTAATCAGATTGGTTCCTCAACTCCAACAACCAAGATGTTCCCATCCACTTAGATTGGTTAGTGCCGACCTTAATAAGCATAAATTTCTAGGCTCTGGAGTTTATTTATTGCAGCAAAAAGTTTCTTCACCACCCCCAAACTTAAATCTAACATTGTCCTCAATGTTTCTAATCAAAGAGCAATACCAAAAAGTAAAGTAACATGAGGAATCAGTAAAGAGAGAAGTCGGAAAGATAGTACCTGGGTGAAAAGAGAAATCAAATACTAATATACAACATACAATCTCCTCGATGGTCAATCAAGGGTAAACAGGGTCCTCCAGAGGGACCTCCTCAACATCACCTGTAGGAAAGGGCTCTAAAAAGGGTTTAAATCTCTGACTGTTAACCTTCGAAGAACTACTACCATCCGGTGTCTCAATTTCAACAGCTCCATGAGGAAAGACAGTGCGAATAATAAAAGGACCCGTCTACCGAGAACGTAACTTCTCAGGGAAAGATGCAAGCGGGTATCATACAGAAGAACTTTTTGACCTGGAGAAAATGACTTCCATAAAATATTTCTATCATGCACAAGTTTCATTTTGTTCTTATACTCCTTCGCACTATCGTAAGCATCTATACGAATCTTGTCCAACTCATTGAGCTGGAGTTTCCTATGGGCTCCTGCCTTGTCAAGTGAAAAATTTAGCTGCTTAACAGCCCAATAAGCTCTATGTTCTAACTCAACAGGTAAATGACATGCCTTGCCATACACAAGCCGATAAGGAGACATTCCAATGGGGGTCTTAAACGCAGTACGGTAATCCCATAAGGCATCAGTAAGCCTAGACGACCAGTCTTTCTGATTAGGATTAACTGTTTTCTCTAATATACGTTTTATCTCCCTATTGGAAACTTCAACCTGACCACTAGTCTGTGGATGATATGGGGTAGATACCTTATGTGTAATACCATATTTCTTCATCAAAATCTTAAAAGGTCCATTACAAAAGTGCGACCCTCCATCACTAATTATAGCTCGCGGTGTACCAAAACGCGTAAGTATATTATTTTTCAAGAACTCAATCACAACCCTATGGTCATTGGTTTTACACGCAACCGCCTCAATCCACTTAGAGACATAGGCTACGGCGACAAGGATGTATAAGTTACCAAAAGAATTAGGAAACGGACCCATAAAGTCAATACCCCACACATCAAAGACCTCAACAACTAAAATAGGGTTCAAGGGCATCATGTTCCTACGGTAAATGGTTCTTAATTTCTGGAAACGCTCACAAGTAACACAGTAACTGTGGGAGTCTTTAAACAACGAAGGCCAATAGAATCCGCACTGCAATATCTTAGCAGAAGTTTTCTTAGCACTAAAGTGACCTCTACAAGCATGATCATGACAAAAGGAAATAATACTGGACTGGTCACTCTCAGGTATACATCTCCTAATAATCTGGTCTGGGCAATACTTAAATAAATAAGGATCATCCCAAAAGAATTGCTTAACCTCGGCTAAAAACCTAGAACGATCTTGTTTACCCCAATGTTGGGGCATTCGACCAGTAACAAGATAATTCACTATATTCGCATACCAAGGTGTTTGGGTAACAAAGAACAGTTGTTCATCAGGAAAGCTATCCCTTATAGGAAGGGAATCATCGGGGAAATCGACAACTAGTCTAGACAAGTGGTCTGCTACTACATTTTCTGCACCCTTTTTGTCTCTAATGTCCGGAGAAAACTCTTGCAACAAAAGGATCCACCTAATCAATCTAGGTTTAGTATCCTTCTTAGACAAAAGATATTTCAAAGCAGCATGATCAGTATATATGACGATCTTAGAACCTAAGAGATAGGGTCTAAACTTGTCTAAGGCAAACACAATGGCTAACAGTTCCTTCTCGGTAGTGGTATAGTTCAACTGGGCATCATTCAGAGTTTAACTAGCATAGTAAATCACATGAAGTAATTTGTTTTCTCGCTGACCTAGCACAACACCAATAGCATAATCTGAAGCATCACACATGATCTCGAAGGGTAGGTTCCAGTTGGGTGCCTGGACTATGGGGGCGGTAGTGAGTAAAGTTTTAAGCTTCTCAAAAGCCTCTAAACAAGCATCATCAAAGACAAACTTAACATCTTTTGCAAGCAAGTTGCACAGAGGTCTAGAAATCAAGCTAAAATCCTTAATGAATCGACGATAAAAACCTGCATGCCCTAAGAATGTCCTAATATCTCTTACGGTTTTTGGGACCTGTAAAGTCTTGATAAGGCCAACTTTGGCTTTATCTACCTATATACCCTTAGAAGATACGATATGCCCTAAAACAATTCCTGACCGAACCATGAAATGACATTTCTCCCAATTAAGCACTGGATTTTTTTCCTTACACCTAGTCAACACTAATGACAAATGATGCAAGCACTCATCGAAAGACGAACCAAACACTGAAAAATCATCCATAAAGACCTCTAAAAACTTTTCTACCATATCGGAAAATATGCTCATCATGCAACGCTGAAAAGTCGCTGGGGAGTTACATAGCCCGAAAGTCATGCGTCTATACGCAAAGGTACCAAAGGGACAGGTAAAAGTAGTTTTTTCTTGGTCTTCTGGGGCAATAACGATCTGATTGTAGCCTGAGGAGCCATCTAGAAAACAGTAATGACTATGTCCAGCTAATCTCTCTAGCATTTGGTCGATAAAGGGAAGGGGAAAGTGGTCCTTCCTAGTGACCTTGTTCAATTTCCTATAGTCAATACAAATACGCCAACCCGTGGTCACTCGGGTCGGGATTAACTCATTGTTATCATTCTGGACTACAGTAATACCGGATTTCTTGGGAACAACCTGAACGGGGCTGACCCACTTACTGTCTGAAATGGGGTAGATAATGCCTGCATCTAACAACTTAAGAACCTCGATTCGAACTACTTCTTTCATATTAGGGTTTAGTCTTCGTTGCATCTCCCTAGAAGGTTTGGTATCTTCCTCTAAATAGATCTGATGCATACAAACAGTAGGACTTATACCCTTAATGTTTGTTATGGTCCTGTAGATGGTGGATTTTTGACAAAGGCTAAACTCGTAAACTCATAATTATACGAAGCTCTGATTCAGCAATCAGACGTGAGTATCGAGACACGAGTCTCTCATCGAATTACCAACAGAGAGTACTTTCTCTCAGAGTACAATGTAGATATGTAGTCTCACGACTGGACAACGACATATCTAATGAATACTGAATACTTTCAGTGATTATTTCTATATAGCATCACGAGATGGATGGGTCCTAGACAGCTTGCTCTGCTAGTATAGAGCGATAACGTCTTCAGGAACAAACAACGAGTTTACCCTGACTATGTAAAGGATATGACTTACCGACAAGCTCATATCGGGATAATTAATGCTCCTAGACAGCTTGCTCTGCTAGTATAGAGCCACAAAGTTAATTATTCCTAATTGCTCCTATTCCATGGTCGAATCCACGACTGGTCCCGTGGAATGTCCAATAACAATTGTTCTGATTATATGATCGAATCCACGACTTGATCTCATAGAATAACAATAACTATATTATCTCATTATTCTGATTTCATGATCGAATCCACAACTGGTCTCATAAATGGTAATATATAAATCTCAATTACTCCGATTCTATGGTCGAATCTACGATCCCATGGAATGGTAATGCTCACTTTATTATTATGAATTCGTAGTCGAATCCTCAGCCGATCCTATGAATTAATAATAAACATCTTATTACTCAGTTTTATGAATTATTCTCCACTGAATTCCACAATTGGTAATAAATAATCAACAACCGAGCGTCTGAGCTACCTGTAAGTAAGCCCCGATTCAAATGGTGAAGGTGTATTCAACGATGATACACTAACAGTCACCGCACGAACGAGTATTTCAAAAATACAACGAAACGATGAACCTATGCAAAATAGAGAAGAAAATAATAAATAATTAAAAATATTGACCAGGGTGCTGGGAGCACGGACACATGACCGATCGACCGTGCCGTGGTCACTCCCATGCCAGTTTTATATTTTAATGCATTTTTATTATTTTCCATGATTTGATGAAAATTCTCTCATTTTATCAAATCTCCTTCGTCTTGAGGAAACTCCTCGGTTTCATGGTACTTCCATAAATCCATAAAAAATAATATAAAATTAAGGAAAGGAGTGTGGGGTGTGACCATTGGCCAACCGGCCATGCCTTAGTCCCAATCGGCCCCACACCCACGGTTTCTTATTATTTTCTTATTATTATTATTATTTCTCTAATTTCATGAAAAAACTCCTTGATTTCATGGTATTTTTGCACAAATCATCAAATAATAATAAAATAAAATAAATTATGAAAAACTTGTGGGACCGGGCCTTGGCCGGCCAGCCATGCCCTAGCCGGTCCCACACGCCCCTTTGTTTTATTATTTTATTATTAGTTTTCCTTGAATTCATCAAATTCCTTGATTTCATGGTATTTTTCTCAAATTAGGAAAAATTCCCTCAAATCATCAAAATACCTAAAAAATATTAAAAAATTAGGAAAACTTGTGGGACCGGGCCCTAGCCGGCCGGCCATGCCTTCCACGGTCCCACACGCCCTTTTTTTTATTAATTTAATATTTTTTGCTTCCTTGAACTCATGAAAACTCCTTCAATTCATGGAAACTCCCTAAATTCATCAAAATTCTCAAAATTCATGAATTTTTCATAAAATCGTTATAAAATTAGGGAAACTCGTGGGACAGGGCCCTAGCCGGCCGGCCATGCCTTCCCCGGTCCCACACGCCCTTTTTTTATTATTTTAATATCTTTTGCTTCCTTGAACTCATGAAAACTCCTTCAACTCATGGAAACTCCTTAAATTCATCAAATTTCTCAAAATTCATGAATTTTTCATAAAATCATCAAAATATTATAAAATTAAGGAAAAGGCACCACGGGACCGTGGTCACGACTGGCCGACCATGCCTTGACCACGGCGGTCCCACGCCTCCTCATTCCTTATTTTATAATTATTTTTAATCATCTCATGGTGGTTTCCTCAGTTTCGTCGAAACCCTAATTTTGGCATATTTTCTCGATTGGATGCTCAATTGCACGCCAGAAAATATCAAAATTCTCAGGACTGAGACGCGGACGCCTTGGGGACACGAGCATGCTATCTTGACCGACCAAGATTGTCTCTTTGGCTCACAGAAGCCGGTTCCATCAATTTTCACAGTTTTGACCTAATTTGCACAATTGCTCGTATTAGGTCCAAAACTCTCCCAAACACTTTGGATTTTCATGAAGTGATCGTCAGGTGGTCACGGGATAACCAAGGGCCGGTTTCATGACTCCATGGTCGGTCCCTCGCCTCGTCATAATTAATTAGGTTTTCTCACCTAAGGCTCGGACGAGCGTTTTCGAATAAATGATTAAACCAGCATTTAATCATTCTTTCACCAACAAATCGTCAACTCTTCAGGAGTTCTTCGTATTTGCTCAACGTGAGCATATGGACACTACATGGTTGATCCATGGTCCCATGTAATTGCTCCCTCCTCGGTCCCATGGTTGAAATTCTGACGAACCATGAATTGATCATCAATTGATCAAATTAGGGTTTATGAATCCAAGGATCATCATTCCAGATTCTAACCTTAATAATTTTATGACGACCTCATGGTCATTAATTTTATTAATTATGCTCGGTTTAACGACCAGTATTCTAATTAATATTTTTGGTACACTGCCAATAATCCATCAGACGAGCAACACATGCTCAGACGACCAAATATTCAAAAATTCATCACATGAGCAACACTTGCTCAGATGATAAATATTTATTCAAACCAAGGAATATTGGTTTAACAATCAATATTTAACGATCCATCGAATGAGCAATACTTGCTCACTTCATCGTAAGAACTATACCTCTGTCTCACGACATGTTCAATTCACGAGTTTCAGAACATCATGTTCAACTCAACGACTACATGGACTCATCGTCCCATTAAACCACGAAGTCATCAATTGACTAACAAACCACGAGACGTCAATCGTGTCACTTGGGGGGATATCACTTAGGGTTTTGGTCTGGCGGTCTACGGCACGTGTGTTCAAACACACGATGGAATGTGAGCAAGTCGTGCAATCAGTTGAAGGAATTCACGAGGTAGTGGGTGGAAAATCGACCAAGTCTCCACACGTTGAGCAACTGGTTTCAAACACGATCTCCACTTCCCCACTCCTTGATTCCATCAACTGTCACACTTCAGGGAATCATGGTGTCTACAATTCCAGCAATATAAATAAGTCTCTGAATCATGATTGAATCATCATCAGTATCATCAATCTCACGTCCGACAACACGAGATCATCAACTCATCAATTGAGCAACTACTCTCAATTGAGTAATTTCAATCATTCAGAGCTTATCATATTCAGAATTCACACACCCACAATCTTTGATTACCATTGATTCCACACATTTCCCAGCTTCCCTCCTACAGATCAACCCATCCTCTCTTGTGACCGAATGTACTCTGGAACGGTCATTGTCTTGATTTAGGCCGGAGTACTACAGATTGATCTCTCGAATCTAAAGCACCCCCTTTGCAGCGGTGCATCTGTGTGAGGTTTAACATTTCTCTCGGTTCGAGGAGTCTCCTCCGTACGGTCGTCTCCTCAATTCTTTAAAAATCAGCAAATCTTTTTTTCCCATCTACAGGTCCACCCTAAAGCTTCCTTGTTGTTTTGAAGGACGGTCACTAGCCTACTTTCCTGATCACTATCCAAGTCGGAAGCAACAATCACAGGTAAAGTCTCAGATGGGCCTAAAAACACATACTTCAGGGTATCTGACAATGGTTTTAGGTCCAATTTAGGAGGCTTTTCCAACGAAGGAACTAGGGTAGACTCAGAAACGGGTAGAGGTTCGAACTTAGGTTTCCATCCATTACTAGTGTCTATCAAAGGGGTTGAATCTAACAAAGCATTCACCTCATTAATCACATTATCATCATCAAAATCAATCCCAAAGTGAGCTAGGCATTTCTCTAATGGATCTTCTATCAACGTGTTTGGTAATGATTCCTCGAATAATGTTCCTATCATGTTCACTTCTTCTATGATCGAATCATCCAGTTCAGAGGGTAGCTTACTAATATGAAAGACGTTCAGCTCAATAGTCATATTACCAAAAGACAAATTCATAATATCAGTTCGACAATTAATGATTGCATTGGATGTTGCTAAAAATGGGCGACCTAAAATCACTGGTATCTGGTTCTCTGGGTCAGGGACAGGTTGGGTATCTAGGATAACAAAATCCACTGGATAATAAACTTGTCGACCTCAATAAGAACATCCTCGATCACACCCGAGGAATTTTAACGGACCTATCAGCTAACTGAAGTGTCATCTGGGTAGGTTTCATATCACCAAGTCCTAGCTTAAGGTACACATGGTATGGAAGTAAATTCACACTGGCTCCTAAGTCAAGCAAAGCTTTCTCAAACGGTATTTACCTATTGTGCAAGAAATAGTAGGGGACCCTGGGTCTTTATACTTAGGAGTAGTGGTATTTGAATAATGGAACTCACGTGACTAGCTAGGAAGGCTTTCTTTTGGACACTAAGCTTACGCTTTCGTGTACACAAGTCCTTAAGAAACTTGGCATAAGCGGGAATCTGCTTAATCGCATCCAACAATGGTAGGTTGATAGTTACCTCCTTAAAAACCTCCAATATATCATTAAAGTTGGACTCCCTCTTAGTTGGAACTAGCAGCTGGGGGAACGGGGCTCTGGGAACAAAGTCGGGCTCAACAGGACCCTCATTGGTTCTTTAGAGACTCTATCAGTCTCCTCATTTTCTGGCTCAGAAGGGTGAACTACAGCATGTTCACTTTCAGGCATGGTGACCTTATTGTCAACTTTCTTCCCACTCCTAAGGGTTGTAACAGAATTCACATGATTGTACGATTTCTCTCCTTTTGGATTAGGATCAGTATGACTAGGGAACCTTCCATCTTCTCTCTCAGTGAGAAACTTAGCTATTTGGCCAACTTGAAGTTCTAATTTAGCAAGAGACTGGGAATATTCTTAAAATTCTGCTTGGTTTCCTCTTGAAAATTAACCTCTCTTTATTAACATTTCCTGGCTTTGTGATAGCATATCCTGGCTCTTTTTTAATATACTAAGAGATTCCTCTAAGCTAGTCATTCATTCTCAGAAGGGTTCTGGAACTGGGCTTGACCTGAAGAGTTCTTAGCATAACCAAAACCTGGGGGGAGGCTGAGAATTACTAGACTGACCTTGATTCTGGCCCTTAGACCAAGAAAAATTAGGATGGTTTCTCCAACCAGGATTGTAGGTCTCTGAGTATGGGTCAAACTTCTGACGGTTCTCAAACCTAGCATTGTTATAGACACATGGGCTTGCTCTTCACTAACCTGACCTTCCCAAAATGAGTTATCGGGCTCTATTCCACAACTAGAGACTTGAGAGGCTTTATTGGGTTCAACAAGAGACCTATGTTTAGGCTGATTTAATTCCAAAGCTTCTAACCTTCTAGACAAAGCAGCAAACTTAGCATCTGACCCGAGCTTGTATCTACTACATTGGTGCTACTTTTATTGACCAAGAGTCTTTTAGGGGGTTCAACACAAGACTCCCACTGTTGGGATTTTTCAGCAATAGCTCCTAAGAAGGTAAAAGCATCATCAGTTTTTACTGGTGAACTCACCAGCGCACATAGACTCGACCATGGCTTTGGTCGAATAGTCTAAACCATTATAAATAATCTCAACAAGTTTCATCTTATCAAATCCATGGTGAGGACACTGGGATAGGAGATCATTGAATCTCTCTAAAAACCTATAAAGAGACTCTCCCTCTTGTTGCACACTAGCATAATTTTCTTAACAGCTGCAGTTTTATGCTTAGGGTAGAATTTCATATAGAAAGCAGCAACAAGTTCCTGCCATGTTTCAATGGACTCAGGTGGTAGGTTGTTCAGCCAGGTCTTGGCTTTATCTCTCAAGGAAAAGGGAAACATCTTAAGTTTCAAAACTTCATCAGTGAGGTCTTTTATTCTAACTGTCCCACAGATTTCCTCAAAGTCCTAATATGAAAATAAGGGTTCTCATCATCTTTTCCTAAGAATATAGGGATCATCTGAAGAATACTAGGTTTTATCTCGAAATTAGCCGTATTGGCTGGCAATTTAATGCACGAAGCTCGGTTGGTCCTAGTTGGGAACATGTAATCTTTCAAAGTTGCCATCGCTGGCACAAGCTGAAGTACTAGGGGTACTTTCCTCACAAGAGACAGATTCTCAAAACTGAAGTTTCCAAAAACGGGCTCTCAAAAGAAGAGTCTTCGAGCTCCCCGCCTTCACAAGAAGAACTACTAGGTTTATCACTAATCAAACGACCTAGAGTGTTTCTTTTCCAAGCCCGCTCTCGAATAACCTCGGGCATACACTAGAAAAACAAAAGAAAAAGAAAATCCTAAAAGGAAGGGAAGTTCTATGCAAACACAAACAAGGCTGACTCCACCACAGCAAACCTACTGATTTCTAGCAAAAAAAAGCATGATGGCTCCACTTAGATTGTTTCTAGACCAGCTTCTAATCCTTCGAATGGGAATTCGTTACAATTTGAGCAAACCCCTCTGGAATCAATCCGAGTCAAAGTAAGTTGAATAGAGGCGAGGGAAGCTGCGTAGAGCTTTGATACCCAAGGCCTCACCGCATTCCAAGGCGGCGCAGTCACGCATTCAACTCACAGAAACCATCACTAACTTCGAAGTATGCTCAAAAGAGTAACCAATATTTTTCGAACGACTTTCCTATTAAGATCGTTACCCTATAGGTCTCGTTCTATTCCAAATTTTAGGTTTAGGTTCGCGTTTGGTTTTGTTTTCCTAAGACGGGCAAGAAGAGAACGGTGATGAAATCCGAACCCTTATCTTGTATGGACAGTCCTTGCCCTTTACTAGGAAATTAAAGCAGCCGTTTTCAATTCCTCGGCATATATGAAAACGAAGGAATACAGTAACTCGCTGACAGGGGATTCACGAGTGTTTCGACAAACTTACCTCCCGTTCCAGACGGGGGATGAACCGCTGAAGTCGACTGGGGCCAACTCTCCAATGACGTGTACGAACCCGAGGGGCCGAGGTAATATCGTAATCACCGTCCTTCTCTGCAAACAGTTTAATATTTAATACTACCCTTCCGTAGGGTTTAAAAATAAAAGAATGTCCAAATGTCCAAGTCCAAAGTCCAAAAGAAAAGGAAAGTCTAAAAAAAAACAAAATAAAATGTCTCTTTTTTTTTTCTCTGTTTTTTAATTAAAAAAAAAAAAAATTCTTTCGCTCCTTTCGCTTTGTCTTTTACTCCAAGTCTTTAAGTATTCACCAAAGCTTTGGAAAAATTTTCTTTCGCTCCAAATTCCAAAATCTGTAAGGAAAAGACAAAAACCCAAAAACGTAAAGAAGAACAAAGAAAAACAAATAAAAACCTAAAAAATCTAAAAACTCTAGCCTAAAGACAAGCCCGCGTCGGCGGCGCCAAAAATTGATGTTTTTTTCAATTGAGTTGTAGTAAAAAGGTTCGTTGAGGCTTGTGAAAGCAATGGATTTTTAGACTTATAAAACTTAAAAAACAAAGAAAACTTATTACAAAATTGATTTCAAGATATGAGAAAAGAACCAAGACACTGATTCCACTATTACACATGAATTAATGATGGTAAATAATCCAAAACTCTAATTATCTTTTAAGTCATTTGTATCTTAACTCACTAATAATCAAGCAAATTCTCAAACATCAATTGTATCCCTTAAGCATAGATTATCTAAACAAAGCATAACCTATCTAATTGAATCACAGCTGATAAGGAAAATTACGCAAACAATTTAAAACTCTGCAAAAGCAGTGATTGAGTGAATTATAATTAAATATTAGAGAAAATAAAATAGTTACCAATATTCATGCGTAAATAGCTTCCTCATTGCCTTGGTTGTGGGAGAATTAGTCGCTCATCATGTTGGAAACACGCTCAAAAATCATCATTATTGCTCAAAGGGTGTTTACAAATGATGAAAATGGAGAAATAATTCAAAACCGGGTTTGTAACAATTATATTTGTTACAAACCAAAAAAAAAAAAACGATACAGAGGATGTGTCACTGTTACTTTTGCTCTAAGACCCACGACTCTGTGTCGCAAACGTTGTAGCAAATAAGTCTGCCTATGATGTACGACCCACGGCTGTGAGTCGTTGTTACTGTTGGAAAACGACGGTCTTGAATGGTCCGTTCTTCGTGTTCTTCAATGGCAGCAGCAGCAGGTCTCTCTGCAACTTGGTGTTTCGACTCTGTGGTGTTCTATTTCTCTCCCAAACTCTCTGTAACCCCTATCTGATGTCCGAGAACCTATTTTATACTCAACAGGGTCATCCGATCTCTGCATTAATTCCGGAAATCTCTTCATAACTCGCCAGTGAAAAAATATTCTCGGGAATATTTTCTTCCCTATTTTGCCTCCTCACGCGTTGATTCTCTGCCAGCACACTCTGAACAGGTCAATACACGTTCCAGAATGTTGATCGAGTCATCAGAACATGTTCAAACTCTTCAAAACCCGTGAAATATTCTTCCCGAGAAAGTGTTGCTCTGTTTACTTCTACACGAGAATCCAGCCAATTTTAATCGATCAAATCACTCATGATAGTTTTGTTGGGACATATCACAACTACCCAACAAATTTAAGCCCTTTAGTCTACCTAGAACTCCTTCAAACTTCGATCGACAATCACACAGTTTTGTTCTTCATTTTCCCGCCAAAATGAAATTTTGAATTTGTTAAAGAAGGTCTCCCCTTATCCAGTGGTCACCCCTTATCCGTTGCTGGAGTCCGAATAACATATGTCCTCCGGGGTGCCTTTAACAACTTTTTGAGCCGAATTTTCCATCAATATTTATTTCCAAAAAAATACCTACAAACACACAAAATACCATAATAAGTACGAAATCGAGTACTAACAATACGAAACATTGAGGACAAATTAGACACATAAATGCGTCTATCACCCAACAATTCGTTTGGCAATCTGAGAGGACTTATTTCAATATACTTTCAAGAGAATCAACTAGACAATCAGACTCGATCTATAAGAAAGTATATCAAAGAGCAATATCTCTATTTCAACACAATCAGAGTTAAACAGAAACAAGTCCGTAAACCTGATTTTAGTGTGAAGCTCTTGAAACAAAATCTTTTGTGTTAATCACAACCTATCCAATATCCATCGTGTATAAACCTATTTAAGCAACAATCACTAAAGGAATATTTCGACACAGTGTCCATTTGAAATAGGGTTAGTCCATACTGGTCTAACAATGTGAAAATAACAAAATCAATTGTTCAAGATCAATCAAGTCTTACCCAATAAACAAGGTCGAATTTAAAAACTATGATTGAATAACGTACAACCTGTATTATTTCAATTATATAAATAAAATATAATGCGGAAAAGAAATAACACAGACACCAGAAATTTTGTTAACAAGGAAATCGCAAATGCAGAAAAAGCCCGGGACCAAGTCCAGGATAAACACACACTGATTATAAGCTGTTACACCAATTTCCTATACCTATTCGGACTAGATGTAATACCTGCTTCAGCTGTATTCAAGCACTTATAGAACTCCTAGCACAACACCGATTGTCTTTAGGAATTATTCTCGTAAATCTTCTAGCGGAACCCAAGGCTCTCTTTAGAAGATACAACAACACGATTGATACGATTCGATCTTTTGTTTGCACAAAACACCGGTTTGATTTCCCTTTAGATGTGAATCAAGGTTTTGGAAATCTTGTGTTTGTTTTGATAAAAACAATTACTAGGTAAAAGTAATATCAAAACAAACTTGTAGATTAGGGTTTATTATACTCTTCAAGAGAAGGAAGAGAAACCTAATTATTTTATAACAAGAACAACTAGAATAAATCTAGAGATATTTTGTTTAAAACTTCTTAAGGATTTTTACGACATACCTTAATCAAAGTTTTCTTTTTAGCTTCCGATTTCGACTAACAAGTGTTGGTATACGATCGGAAACTGAAATCTATCAAAACCTAGGGTTTATGATCAACAACTCTTGAATGGTTTTATATCAGAAGAGAAAACCTTAGAATAGACAAGAGGTGAAAAACCTAGATTACAAGTTGTATAATCAATCACGAAGATTAAACCCAACTTGGCTTTGTGATCCCCAATACAAAGACTTTTATCTGACTCTTGTTCACGAAGAACATAAGACATGGAAAACAACCTTATGAGCTTACACCAATTTTCCAAAAGGGGATAAAAACGTGTAGCATTCACAAACTCTTTATTTATAGTGAATAGGTTAGCTTGCAAGCTTCGCTAGGGTTTAGGCTATTTTCCTTTTTCAAGACTCTCCTAATTTTGGGAGTCTTTCCTAAGTTACAAATATTTTGCATAAATAATTATTAGCATATATTGTATTTATGTGAATAAATCACATTTTAACTTAGGCAGGAATTAAAAGTTATCACAAACACTTTAATATGGTATTCAAATATGTTTGGATTAATAGCCAACTTTCCTAGATAAGGAAACATCACCAACTTGACTAAAAAAGACTTCTAGTCACGTAATTGGACTCAAGTCCGTGAACCGTTACAAACAGTCCATGTGTTTCCTACTTACGAACTGTAACAAATACAACAACACTTATAACTGTTACTTTAATAAATCACTCATAACTTCATCGTTATAACTCGGAATTGAGTGATTCTTGGCTCGTTGAATTCGTAAGCTCATACAACATAATATGAGAACCTTTCCAAAGATAAAGGTTATTGCCACAAAAGTCGTGGCTCAAATAACCTCGAGTATATATACATAAATGTACATTTACTGTCATATGAATTGTTCCATAGAGTGAGCATTTGTTTGGATAGATTAAAAAGGTAGAATTGAACAATAATCCAAATGAAATCAATTAAATCATACCTTTGTTGATGAAGTCCTTGTCGATGTATTCTTGTAGTCTTCAAACTTCATCCTTCAAGGATAGCTTCGATTCTACTTCTTAGTCTGAAACTATCTTTAGTATACTAAATCAAGAATGCATTTTGGCAACTAAAATTGACAACTAAAATGACATACCAACGCTAGTGGGTTCAACCGAGCAATGCTCTAACAATTTTTACAATTTAGGTGGTTTTAAGAATAGGGTATAACTTGATTTCCGTTCTTGTTAATCATTGCATCACTCTTTATCTTTCTCGTAAATGCATCATCTTCTTACCGCAGGTGAATCATGGATATGGGTGTTTATGTGCAGAGGTTAGGATAGGTTTGTGGGTTGGGTTTGTATGTTTAATGAATGTTTAGAGTCCAGGGTCGTTGTTGGAATTGAATGGGTTTGTAGGGAAGGAGATTGAATGGCATTTGAATTGAACATGAGAGATGTCTCCATCACAAGCTTGGGGACGCATACAACCTATTTGGGACAAGGTCTGAACGAGTTCTTCATTGAATCGCGAGTCAAACTCGTTAAGCATGGGATAATTGGGCCTTGTCAAACAATTTTAGGGGGTTGATTAATCATCACATATGCATTAATGGACGTTAGCCGTTTTTCAGTAAAACGGGAAGAAAAAGGTCAAGATATGGGCATTTAATATATATTGTGAAAAAACATAGGCAGACATTTTATTAAAAACTCCTTTATTTATTTATTTATTTATTTTTATTTAAGATTTTAACAGTTTCTTCAACTATTTTGGCTATATATAATAAATGTGTATAATTTTATGGGCTATGTTGAATAATTATAAAGTTATGTTTGGTTAAAGAAATCACTTATTTTATATGGATTACAGATAAATAAATCCATAGGCTACATTTAAGAGAGCTTTTTAGAATGACTTTTAAAAGTAAAAAAATCAACTGTTTTCTCGAGGAATGCTTTAAATCCTGGAATTGATCTCTGTTTCTAGTATTTAAACTAGGACTGTCAATGAGTCTGGTTCCTCCCGGATATCGTGCTACCCGGAACCGGATCTTATTATTTTTTTCGGTTCCGGGTCCGGTTTCTATATTAGTTGGCCCAAAACCGGACTCTATTAAATAGCCAGGTAACCACCGGTACCGGATATTAAACGGGTAATTCATGTCTTTTATCTTGAAACAGGTAATTCATTTTCGGTTTTACACTACTACTGCTGCTGAATACACGTGATGGTGTTATCAGTTTCTTCTTTTTATGCAGGTTCAAGTTGATTTTCCCTCTCTAGAAATGCCACTTTAATGGCTTGTTCAATTGGTCCCTCCACTAAAAACAAGGGCATTCTTCGTTTGTTTATCTCTTTGTGCTCATGCAGAACAAATGTTAATCTATACTGTGTGTTGTCTCATGGAATATTTCCTTATAAACAGAAGTTCCATCTAGTCTTTGCTCAACACGGTTGGCCGAGATTGATCCAAAAGAAGTCATAAACAATATAATTAAATGGACGTATACGATCATAAAACAGGATTAATATCTTTCAGTACACATGATTTTTTTTAATAAATGATTTTTACTGAACAAGAGTTTTAGCCTAAACAACCAATCAAAGTCCAGGAGTTTGGCGGAAGAGTGAGTAGGCGTTAAGCTAGAATGGCAAAGAGATTAAGCTAGAAGAGGTTTTAGAGTGGGATATCTGCGGAATTATCACGGCTCATGATTTTTTATTAGGTTCTATAAAAAATTGAAACGGGTTCCCGAGAACCGCAGGTATCCGACGGGTATTATCCATTTGGATCCGTTAAGGTCCAATCGGGTAATTATCCGTCGGTTCCTAAGTTGTTAATGGGTCCAATTTTAGGACCCAGAACCGGACCCGTTCCTATAGGGTCTGGTTTCGGGTCCGGATAATGGGTATTCATTGACAACCCTAATTTAAACACTTCCCAAGTTATCCTGATCATGGTTATGAAGCATGAGCCTTTGGCCAGACGACTGCACTTGGCTCCACCCTAAAATTAAGGTGTGCTAGTCCAGGACCGGCCCCGTAGGGAAATCAGGAAAAGGCCCACTTTGGGGCAGCAAGGCCTAGGGGCAACAAGAGCCCAGTTTTGCATTAGGGGTATTTTTTAAAACCAAAACATATGTAGGGACTTGTTGATGAAACAGAATAAATGCTTGGGGCAAAAGTTCAAAGTGATATAAATTCTTTTAACTCATTAATTCATTTTGTTTTTGACGGACGATTCGTCTTTCGTTTAGCCTTTTGGAACCTAAAACTAAAGATTTCTTTTGCCTTTTGGAGCCTAATACAAACGAAGGAAGGTGCTCTGAACTATTTCAGCCTTTTGTATTTTTTGAATAGTGAGTCTTTTTTTTTTGTTGAGAAAAACAAAATTACCATTACTTAAAAAGACTATTACAAATATCATTTAAGGAAACTTCTTCCATAACATTGTTCAGGAACTGAGGAGAAGAATCCCACTTTTTGATTAAACTTAAAGTATTAGCTCGACGAGCAAGTCTATCCACAATCTTATTCTTAATACGCTTAATATAACCTACTTTAAAGTTCAAAGAAGCAGAATAGGAAATCCGATATTCTTCTAAGAGATCCAGACACCTCCAATCTATATCACCTTTTCATCCATTCACAAAGTTTACTAGCTGAAGGAAATCGCTTAGAAAAATGACTTTAGAAAGACTCATCTCCTCCGCCCAAGAGGAAGCCAAAATTAGCGCCATTGTCTTAGCAGCAAAAGCACTTGAAGTCAGTCCAAAGTCCGCTCTGCACCTTTTTATTCTTCATGCATTGTCACAAAGCATGATACCAATACCCATGTTAAATTTTTTGAAAGACCCATCAATGAACATGATATGATCAAAACCCTGAATTGTAAACCTATTTACAAAAGTAACATCCATCTTATACGAAGAGGGAGATATTATATAGGTAATTAGAGATCTCTTAATATCCATTATAGTTCTGTCAAGAGACACCTGCACATTTCTAAAAACAACATCACACCTTAACTTCCAGATTGACCACAACACTATTGCACCAATGCTTGACCAATTCACAACATAAGGAGAATTACCCAAATTATTCTCAAACCAAGACATAAAGATATCATCAATCCATTCAAAAGTTGTATTAACTAAATGTTGAAAGGAAAGAGCAAACCATAAATGAGAAGCAATAGGGCATTGAATAAATAGATGCACAACAGTTTCCACTTCATTTCTACATAAGGGACAACAGTCATCAATAGCAGGATTGTAGAGCTTGAGAACTGAATTTACAGGCAGCATGTGAGCAAAAATCTTCCACACAAAGAATTTTATTTTAGGTAAACAATCTAAGGACCAAATTTTTTCCAGAAAGATGCATCATCAGTTGAGTAAGATTCATTCATATAAGCTTTATAAGCTGACTTAACTGTATAATTACCATTCAAAGTATGAGCCCACATAATATCATCTTTTTTTGTAACATTTATCTTTATAGTTCTAATCTTTATAACATCTTCATGCGAAAACAGAGAAGAAAGAAGACCAAGGTTCCATCCATTATCCTGCCTATCAATAAGATCACTAACATAAATATAATTCCCATAGTTAGAATTTGTAGAAGTAGGGGGAGAAGAGCTACCAGGCAACCAATTATTCTCCCAAATCCTAGTAATGCTATAATCATTTATCCTATACACCAAGTTAGCTCTAAGGAAAACCAAACTATTTACAATACCTTTCCAGATCCAAGAAGAAGTATCATCAGCCTTATCGATTTCTAATAAATTATGATTAGGAAAATACTTGTTTTTAAGGAAAATAACAACCAACTGATCAGGGTTTTTACAAATTCTCCACCCTAGCTTAGCAATAAGAACTCTGTTTGTAGCATATGTATTTCTAATACCAAGACCACCATTCAGTTTGGATTTCCCAATGTCCCCCCAAGAACGAAAATAAACCCCTCTTCTTGAGTTCTTTTTATACCACCAGAAAGCTCTCTGAATAAAGTCAATTTTATAAGTAATTTTTTTAGGAAATGGAAAACAAGACAAATGGTAAAGAACTAGACTAGAGAGAACATGTTTAGTAACCACAGTTCTACCAGTCCCATTAAGATTGGATCTTTTAGTATTACTGAGTCTATCATAAAACTTCTGAATTAGAAAACAGAATGTTTTAGTTTTATCCCTTTTAACAAACATAGGAGTACCAAGGTACTTTTCAGAGCTACTCGGGAATTTGATTCCTAAAGTTTTTGAGAGCATATTTATATGCTTATGATGCATTTTACTACTGGTAAAAAAACCCGATTTTTCTAGATTAATAGCTTGGCAAGAAGCCTTTGCAAATTTGTTAATAATTCTCATTAGATTTCTAGCATAGGTAAGCGAAGCTTTTGAGAAAAGCATGCAATCATCTGCAAAAAATAAATGAGAGATTGGAGGACTATCCTTTCTCAATTTGAAACCTTTTATAACATTCTCTTTCTCACCTTTCAACAAAAGCTGGGAAAGAGCTTCCATACAAATGATAAAAATATAGGGAGATAGACAATCTCCCTGCCTAATGCCTCTAGTAGGAAAAAATGCATCTCCTGGTGAACCATTCACCAAGATAGAGTAGGAGACAGTACTTATGCATTGGAAAATCATTTGACACCAGTCATTCGAAAAACCAAGTTTCTTAAAAACAGACATTATGAAAGACCATTCAAGACGATCAAAAGCTTTCGACAAATCCAACTTAATGGCCATAAATCCATCTTTGTTATTTTTCCTTTTTCTAGTTTTAAAAGAATGGAGGATTTCATGACTAATGATGATATTATCATGAATTTGACGATTGGCTATAAAAGCAGACTGATACGGCGAAATTAAGGAATCTAGAAGGGGTTTTAAAAGGTTAGTTAGAATTTTAGAGATAATCTTGTACACTGTATTAGTTAAACTAATCGGCCGAAAATCATTTGGAGTGGAGGGGTTACTAACTTTAGGAATTAAAGCAAGGGAGGAATGATTAAGCTGCTTAAGAAGAAACTTACTTCGAAAAAACCCTTGAACATGATTTATTAACTCAGTAGAAACTAGATCCCAATTATCCCTAAAGAACCCCCGAAAAACCATCTGGTCCCGGGGATTTCCATGGCACCATACTATTAACAGTGGAATGAATCTCCTTAATACTAGGAATCTCAACTAGTTTTGCATTGAGATCTGCTGTAATAATGGGCTTAATATCCTGAAGAACATCATCAATGTCAGCAGAACACGGTGAAGAAGTAGTATAAATACCTTTAAAATGCGTTGAAACCAAAGAGACGACTTGATCTCTATTCTCCAACCAATTTCCTTGACTATCTCTTAAGGTGTGGATTGTGTTATACATGTTTCTGAGATTAACTGAATTATGGAAAAAATTTGTATTCTTGTCATACTGAGTGTAATAGTCTATCCTTGATTTTTGTTTATAGAAAGAGTTTTCTATTTCGTACCAAAAATCTAACTGTTTTGAGTAATTCAAAATGAAACTACCTATATTGGGTGTATAAACCAAAGTATGAAGCTTTTCAATTCCAGCGTTCAACCTATTAATTGTCGTTTTGATATGCCCAAAAGTGTTTAAATTCCAATTGCTAAGATCATGCTTGAAATTTTTAAGTTTACCAACCACTATATAACTTGGAGAACCTCTACTACCCTCTTCCCAAGAATTAATAAGCACATTTTTAAAATCAGGACTTGATTGCCAGCATTTAAAGTATTTAAAAGGAATAGAAAGACTCTTAGCGTTATGGAAGCATTGCGAATTATAGGAAAATGATCAGAATAAATTCTACCCAGATTAGTGATCCTAGATTGAGGAAGTATCAAAACCCATTTATCATTCATGAAACCTCTATCAAGTTTTTCAAAAATTAATTCATCTGGCTTCTTAAACCTTCTATTACACTAAGTATAAGGATTTCCAAAAGAAAAAACTCCATTCATTCTTAACTGAGAAAGACAGTTTCTAACAATATCTGGAGCCAAAGAGTTTTCAGGAATTCCACCTTGTTTTTCCGACGTATTCAAAATAAAGTTGAAATCACCTAATAAAAACCACGACCTACTATCCAATTCATTCATTTTCCGCAAACAATTCCATTGATTCCTAATGCCTAGTGAAGTAAGCGAACCATAAATGAAAGAAATAAGACAATTCTTGATAACCGGTGTGATGTCGCATAATATGTGGATCATATTGTAAGCACTACCTAAAATCTGAATATTTAAGTTTTTAAAATAACCTAGAGCCATGCCTCCCGATTTTCCTACCGCAGGGTTAATATACCAAGAATCATAAGGCAAAAAATGAGCATACTTGTTAACCATATCAGAGTCTACCATGGTTTCAATAAGGCATATTGCAGTAGGTATGAATTTTTTAAACAAGTTCAACAAGTGCAACCATTTTTTATCAGAGTAGCAACCATTCATGTTCCAACAAATAAACTTCATTTTGATGAAATCCTAATTCTAAATACCAGTAGTAGTAAAAATAAATCAAGCAATCAAGACAGATATAATGAAAAAGTGAAAACTGAAATAGATTCTAAAAATAGAATAGGAGAAAAAAAAAGTATGAACTTACTAGGTCATGAGCAGTAGAGGTATCAGCAGCCATAGAGTCCGAGTCTAGCATCATGAGATCAATTTCCTTTTCGAAATCTTCATCGGTGACAATAGGTTCAGGAGGTAGCATAGAAATCGGATTCGGTTCAAGAATGACAGTATCTTTGTATTCATCATTAAGACCCATATCACTCATAAGGACACTTTCAGAGTTGAGGGACATAAAAGCTTATGAGGAGTAATTAATATCCGGAGAGGAACCAAAAACAAAACCCGAAGAGACAGCATTCTGAGTAAAGGAACAACATGAATTAGCCCAGAAAATATTTCCTCCTGACGAGCCCATGCTAGAGGATTCACCCAAATTTCCCACATTAAATGAAACATCGGAATGAGGGGTAAAAGGTGGTAAAGAAGAGATAGGAGGCCAATGAGGCGTAGGCATGAAAGCAAAAGAAGAAGAACCAGATGCAGTAGGATGTGAGGTTCATTCAAAAACAGTTATAGGCCTTTTGCATTTCCTATCAGAAGGCGTACCACCAAGTGCATGAGTTAAGTTATCAAAAGGCGACAAAAATTTTGATTACATCAGAGGAGCAGGACGAGGTGAGGATCCACCAACATTTGAGTTTTCTCTAATGGTCAAAGGAGAGTTTTCTCTAATTTTCAAAGGAGGGAGAGCTAGCAACACAGAGGACAAGGTATGAAAAGAGAGAGTCGAAGTCTTGTTACCTAAAACCCCTGAAGGTTGGAGACAAACTGAGAAAGCAGACGACTTGGATTGTCCTTGCGCATTATTAGCATCAATACCAGCATTTGAAGATCTTTCCACCCTGGAACATCTCTCACCAGTAATGTTCATTCCCCGATTAGGAACAACAACATGAGTAGCTCTCAGAGTAAGAGATGAAAGTGCTCTGACATAGATTCTCGACTGAATCTCCTTACACTTTTCATCATCATGGAGTAGAAAAAAACATCTCTTGCAAGCACGGAAAGGTAGTTTTGGATAAAATGCAGACATATAGTAAGTCTTACTATTAGTTTTAAAAACTACCTTTCTTGTTAAAGGAGAATTAAGAGGAACAATAAGTCTGGCTTCATAACTATTTCCAGCTGGAGTTTCACCGGCAACAAAAGTACCAATATGAGCAAATACCTCCCGAACTTTACCTTTGTTCACAAGATCAGTAGGGATATCAATTTGAATCGGCATTAATGTAGTGTCCCAGACCAGATCAAACACCGATTCCAGCTTGTTCAATGGCTGCACTGTAAACAACTGACCAAATAACAAAGAAGGCCTAGAAGCAAAAGCAATATCTCTATCTTGAGACTTCTTAAACATGACCACAAACAAGTTTTGAATACCCATACCTTTGATATATGATTTTGCAAGTTTGAAGTCTGAAGAGTTAATGGTCCAGATTCTGTTAAGATGATGTTTCACAGAGGTTTTATAATAACTACGTGAGTTATCATAAAGTAAAGCAACAAAAATATGAGGAAATTCTTCAACATCCTCATCTAGGTCTAACACTCTAACCTGATCAGCATAATAAGCCATAATTGAATAACAGCTAGAGACACTCAGAAAGCTACAAAAAAACTAAGGTTTGCAGTGAGTAGAACTTGAAGAAAACATTACATTTATAGAGCAGTAAGTAATTTAGACAATACATTAACTCATTTCTTGGAAGTGGCATATTTTTTTTTTGAATATTGAGTCACTGATTAAAAAATGTAACCACAATAAATCCTTTTCATTTCCCCTTTTTTCAAATTCTAAGGCACATATGTATACATCGAGAACAGTTAGGCTTTATATGTTGGCGTAAATAGTTAGCCTTTATATTACCATGATTAATTTAAAGAAATTATTTAAGGCTTATTGTGGGTGTTTAATTCATTGATTTCGGCTTTTTTCTTTTGAAAATTTGAAACCTTTAAAAGTTTATAATTTAGAATCGCCAGAAAAGAAAAAATAATTGCTTGCACCTATTATCATCAGAGTTGTGTAAAGAAAAAAAATTAAGGGGCATAAAAAATAGTTTGATTAGGGGCAAAAATTTCTCAGGAACGGCCTTAGCTAGTCCAATAGAGGTACCACTAGCATTACCAAGAAAAGAAGTTGGATTGCGTGGATAACACTTGTCTTCCTAATCGACATCAAGAAACTAGGGCAAGCGAACAATTTTCTCGTCCCAAGTGGGTCTAGAGAAATCGGCTCTATGAAGAAAGATCATGCACCATAAGTTTGGAAAAAATATTCAAAAATTATTGTTCGTAATATTACTTCAAATCGATTGGTACTAGTTTTGTGGGAGGTATTTTGAAGTCCAGAGAGCATTTCCCATTAAACAATACACTACACCACACATTATCTAACTCCTTTAAAATCCTAAGCTCCTTAGGCTCGATGTTGAACGGTAACCGTCACCCTCTCACAGAATTGCTCTGTTTCACTTTTCCTCAAAGGAGAGAAAAAAACGATTTTTTCTCAAAATATTCTCGCCCATAAAAATTAAGGAAAAAAAAGAAGAATAAAACCCTAAAAAATATTCTTACTCCATTTTTTCCCTCTCTCCGTGTTGTAGAGATGCAGAAAGAGGTTTTCATCTTCCACATCTCCAATTCAACTATTCTAACCTAAACCTTCTTATTATCTCACATCTTTGATCTTCAGGGAAACGATTGTATCTTTGTACCTCAAAAACTAAACCTAACTCAGATACCATCGTATCGTGTTCTCCTCCAACCCTAAAAACCATTCTTCTCTGCCGCTCTCCATCTCTCGCCTCTTTTCTTCTCTGTTCTCCTTCGTCTTTTGATTTCTCTAACAGGAACGAAGAAGTAAGGCACATCAGGTATGATTGTTCATCACATGTTCTTATTTTTAATGAACACACTTTGTTTTCTATTTTGTAAACCACTTCGAGCAACTTTTCTCTGAAATCAATGGAAAATCATCTCAGTATTCTAAAATCTTCATGAACTTTCCGCACACCTTCATCCTAAGGATAATTCTCTTCCTATAAGTTTTAATGTGGCTAATTGAGTTCTTCGTATCTAATTTGATTTCACAGCAACAACATCGCAAATATCAATTCGGGTTTAGGAACTTCATGTCTGTGTGATTAAATTTATTGCTTCTGTCATGTCATTATCATGTTTTTCCACCGTGTAAGCTGAATCCTTGATATCGATACGTAGGTTCTTCAATTGTTGATTTAGGTGTTGACAAGCCTGCCAGGTGAAGCATACCAAAAAGGTTAGATTTTTTGATTTTTGGTACTAAGTACTGTGTTTTTAGGTTTTTGTATTGTTTTTGTTCATGGGTTATTTGCAGGTTGGTGTTTATTCCATAATAGTCCGAGAATTGAGATGATTTTGTTCTAGCTTAATCTTATTTTGATTACTGATTTTTTTTAATTACAAAATACAAATCATCTCAATATCTTAATTCCAGAGTTCAATTTCACAATTGGGTATTGTTTGTTGATTAATTGAGTTGAGACTATTCGGTTCCTTCTAAAATTCAGTTTCACAATTGGGTGTTGTTGTTTCAAATCGTACATTTTTTCGGAAACTAAAGAAATAACTTTTATGATGTTGGTTTTGTTTTGATTTCTGATTGCAGTTAGAACCCAAGAGAGGGATTTCCTTTGTTTTGATTGAAATAACTTGGTAATGTCATGGTGCAATTTGTTTTAGAAAAAAGTCCGATTAATAATTTAAAAGCTTTAGGATGTACAACGTGGAAAATACTAATTGTACAGTTATGTTTTAGCAGTGGGAATCACTTGCATTAATTTGTGGAATTGAAACAAATACCAAACTGCGTGTTACACAGTGATGTAGGCATCATGGACAGGTTATTGTTCGTCTTTTCAATGGTCACCATAGGGATGATTAAAATATCCCATTAACCACATGAATTTTGACTGAACTATATTATAGTATGATGGTTTTTGTGTGACGGACTTTAACAACTGTTGTAATTGCTACTAAAATGTAAAATTGAATGTACAAAATCTTGAAAGGATTGTTGATTTTTATAGTAGGCTTACCATACTAATAATGAAATGTTTCGACAGGTAGACACAGCTGCTCCCTAACGAGACTACTTAAGATTTCAGAACTTCAGGCTAGGTATGCTGTCAAATCAGAACATATGGTTTAGCACGTCGATTCAGCATTCGCTATATTTGTGGATTCTAATTATCTTAGCTAATTATAACTTGATATTTAGACATTTAAAGATCTTCCCTTTTTTATTGAATGATCACTCTAACAGATGAACTTACTGCTAAAAACTAAAAAGTTAAAACACTTATAGGTGAGTGCCTAAGCAAAAATGTAAAGCATACCAAATTAATGTAGTCATGATGAACCAAACCCAACCTTTTAGATCGGCTAATATAGTCTATCAAGTCCTAATAGGGTCCATGATAAACCAAATACAACCTTCTACATTGTCATCTTAAGTGGCCAGCAATTGTAGGTCACTGACATATCCTGTCTTCCATTACAATTAGTGCTTCTTTCTTTTTCGTTGGAAGCTTGGTGCTTAGCAAATCAATATAAAGGGGTGTTGTGACTATTTCTTCATTGGAAGCAGATATGATACTTTTGGAGAGGTGGGAAAAGCATCGGTGTGAACAAAGAGAGCTGGCAGGAAATGATCTATTCTGATATAAGTGGGTATCGAAAGCAGATATGAGACTCTTGATGGAGGAATTGTCAGAGAGGAAGATTTACTCTCTGATAAATGCTATTGCATTCTACTCTATTCAGGTATATCCACAATCATTCAGATAAAGGAAAAAGAAAATTACCATGAATTTGCGCATTGATCTTCAATTGCCTCTGCTCCCATTCATCGAGGTTCGCACATTCTCTCATTATACTCTTTGCTTTCATTTTTTTAAGGTCAGAAAATTTGAGATTAGTTAAACACTGGGTCTTATAATTGATCGAAATTTGATTGAATTGGTCCCTATGAGATTAGTTAAACACTACGTCTGAATTCTATTATTTTTATTAGCTAATTGATCGAAATTTGATTGAATTGGTCCATATGATTTCCTTATCAGATGAACCAACAATACTATTGATTTTCAAAAGATTATTAATTAGGGTTTACTGTTGATTTCCCCTAATTTGATTGAATTTTTGTGAATTAGATTTAAATTGGTAAAGTCTTTTTAATTTTTGATTATATTTTTGATTGAATAAAAAAGGTTCCCACAGTTGGGACATCATTTGATAGGAAATTCTTAGATGGTTTTTCAGCAGAGGCTGGGAAGCATGGTGAATCATTTTTATACCCGTTCCCTTTTAGTACCATAGCAAAGAATTTTCGGGAGGTGTGATTTCGTATTATTCAGCATAATACACGCAACAACTTTTGCCTCTAATTTGTATATTCTATGTGTTAAAATTTGTAATAAAGGGGTGTTGTGACTAATTCTTCATTGGAAGCAGATATGATACTTTTGGAGAGGTGGGAAAAGCATCGGTGTGAACAAAGAGAGCTGGCAGGAAATGATCTATTCTGATATAGGTGGGCATCGAAAGCAGATATGAGACTCTTGATGGAGGAATTGTCAGAGAGGACGATTTACTATCTGATAAATGCGATTGCATTCTACTCTATTCAGGTATATCCACAATCATTCAGATAAAGGGAAAAAAATACCATGAATTTGCGCATTGATCTTCAATTGCCTATGCTCCCATTCATCGAGGTTCGCACATTCTCTCATTATACTCTTTGCTTTCATTTTTTTTAGGTCAGAAAATTTGAGATTAGTTAAACACTGGGTCTTATAATTGTCGTAGTCTGTGGTTTGCGTTGGGAAAAACATGCAATAACAGTGTTTAGAGAGTGCCTATAAGAGCCATCATCTTGCGTGTAGTGGTGGGGGTTTCCTTATGGGTGCCTGCTTCTTTTGTTGAAATTAAGACTATTAAATGGATACCTTCCGTGTCAAACTGAGACAGAGATAGTTTTTATCTGATCCGTAGTCTTCAAGTTTTTTTTTAAGATTTATGATGGACATAAATGTTTATGCTCCCAGGTAGCACTGGCATCAGGTCAAAGACATTTCCTTGGAGCTGTGAGGAAATCTTAGCTAGAACTAAACCTACCGAATGGTCGATGTGTTGAGGCATATGAAGTTCCACTGTCAACAGTCTACGTTCACATTACTACACAAGCTCAAGTTAGAGTAGGCAAATTGTTAGCAAAGGCGTTTTATTCCTTCAACATAGCTTGATTATCAATGCAATAGCTCTCCACTTATGACATATTGATCAACATATTCCTGATTTGTGAATATATATATATATATATATATATATATATATTTGGTTTCTCCCACAAAGAAACAAGGTTCCTCATGGGTACATTCACATTTGCTGCTTCTTTATTGGGGGCTTTTTGTGGGAGGTATACTCTCGGATCTTCTCCCAAAGATTTTTTTCATTTTGTAATGTTTTTTTAGTTTGTTCAACTATAGCACAACTTCCTACTGGACCATATGATCCAGGATTAAGAAAACCAGTTGGTCAACTAAATGTGATTCTTCTTATATCTGCATGCTGCCAAGGGACACACAACTGTTTTTGGCTGATGGATATATTGTAAAACCATTATTAGAAGTGTCAACTGTTTTTGCTTATAAATCACTATGTAAATATCCCGATACATTTTGGTTCGCTATATAGTCTTTTTTTTCTTAATATATATGTTATAGTTACTCTTTCTAACCTTTATAACATTACCCTCTTGGATCCCTACATCCTTAATCTGCCGTGTCTAATCTTTATTTACATCAAAAACATTTTGTTATTAAAAAACTGTTCCGGGTTTGGTTTTGTTTACTAGGATTTATAGTTTTTAATTTGATTTCATCTACTAGGGTTTTGTTAGTTTATTGGTATTTTTTTGTACTATTGGAACTGTTCTTTTTGCATCTGTGATTCTAGAGTTTTATTGAACATTTGATTTGCACTTCGGCCTTTTCTCTACAGGTCTGCAGAGTTGTGTATGCTTGGAATTACTATTGGAGCAGCACTAGTTACTCATCTAGGGTAAATGTCAAGACCAGCAAGGAGGGGAGGTAAAAAAATTGTATTATCATTTTGTGATGAGGCTGAGCGAGAATACAAGTCCCTTAGTTGTGGAGCATTCTTGGGAATGCTTCAAGTAGTTAGACATAACAGTATATGCATGTCTAATTAATTAGTCATTTTGTTTTCTTCTGCTTGAGGCTTCCTAGAAACGGAGGGAAGTCGTGGCATCACCTTGAAGTCGCTCAGAATGGGTAAATTTCTATGGCAACCGACTTCAATTGCACAGTTTATTAAATCCGTGAAAATGAAAGAAGCTATTATTTTGGCTGCCAAGAAGTTGCAGTGGAGACTGATGAAGACTTTGGAATGAATCCCAATATTGTCAAAATTAATATCAAGTTGTAGGCAATTCATTTGTAAAATTTCTCTAATTTTCATGAAAATTGATTTATGTAGTTTTTCCCATGGATTTTAGGTGATGCATATTCGTAATGTATTTCATATGGAAAAACTATAAGTTTCCTTAATAGTGATAGTTGGTCCTGCTCTTGAAGATTTCCTTGCCCAAGTATCTTAGAAAAATTATTTCCTTGTAATCATGGGTCTCATATTTGGGAATGGTTCTCCTACGTGTATGTACATAAATCTGAATGGTGACTATTTCAATTTATTGTTTGGTTCACAGTGTGTGTCGAGACGGAATTCAAGGTGAAGTCCTGCCAAGGCTTTCTATTGAAGGTTTGACAAGTCCCTTTCATGAAACATTTTTTAGTATTCTAAAACATTCTTAACATGAGAATTTGTAAATATGCCCTCTGCTTTTCTGCAAAGGTTAACCAATTTGGTTCTGTGCCTGTGAGCATTGAAGCTGGATAGGATGTATTTAAAAACATTCTTAGCAACGGATGGTTCTTTGCTGAACTTTATGTATTTGAAAATATTCATATATAAGATGTTATACTAACTTCTCCTATTTGGGGTGCAGTGGTGAAACCGGAGATACATTTGTTGTTGATCTTTCTTTGGTTTTGACCATGGTGAGTTTGTTTCTTTGTTTTTTCTTAGTTATTGTTATTTATCTTTTATATTATCATTTCTGCTTAAAAATTGCTCCTTATTATTTGTGCGTAAATCTGAATGAAATTTCTGAAGCTCACATATATTTGTCACATAGAAATTTATGTTTTTGTTCCTTGCAGAACGCAATTGGTAGATTGGATGATTGAGTTGCACCACAGGGAATGCTGGTGAATATACTTTTTTTCCCTTCTATTATTACTGCAGGATACAACTAACGACTACCAGAGCCTGCAACTTCTTGGTTCCCTTCATAAAATGGATGAATCCATGAGACGTCAACCCATAATACCTATAGTTATAGGGTTTTGGTAGCTCTGATCTCATATCTTTAATGTTGATTTTGTATGCAATTTCTTATCCTATAAGAAATTAGAGGAGGAATTGTAGTAGATTTAAGAGAGGTGGAGTGAGTGAGAGAACGAAAAGGATCAGAAATACAAATTCAAAAACTTAACGTTTGTTTGTCTAGATGTTTCTTAAGTTTGAAGTACGAAATTCAGAGTCCATATACCATTCTCGAAGAAGCAAAGGTTTCTTAAGTTCTCATTTAACTATGGTGTGATTTTTTAGGAGTAGAAGACATAACTGTGTGGAGGTTTCTGAGAAATTTTACTATACAAGTCAGAGCTTCAAAGAGGTTGTCGTATTCTGCTGCTGGCCCGGGTATTAATGTGAACAGAATCCCAGACATGGACCAGATTATGCAAACTTGCAAAAAGAGGGTCTTTGCTAAGTCAGTCAAGGTATACAAACAATTTGTTACCTCTCTATGTGCACCTTTATCTTCTTTACTTTTTTTTATTGGTTAGATAAAAACCGAACACATGGGTATTACATCCCACACCGTCTAAAACAACTAAGCCCTAATACTCTTCACAAACGTTTTCTCCTGACATTCTAACTTCGATCTTCAGTGATTTTTCCATCCAGGTAAGTCTTCTTTTGTTACATGTAAGTTTTCTTTTGAAATTTTGAAAAGAAAACTTAAATAAGGTTCGATTCTAAGGTTTATACGGTGGGAAAAGCCTGAAACTTGCATATACATTTGCAGGTCAATTCACAAAATCTCTAACTTGGATATACGGAGGCACACCCAGTGGCTGGCTGAATTCACAAAATCTTTACCAAATCATACCGGGACTGGGGCGAGGCGAAGCCGAGCTTTACCAAATCATATCGGGACTGGGGCGAGGCGAGGCCGAGCTTTACCAAATCATATCGGGACTGGGGCGAGGCGAGGCCGAGCTTTACCAAATCATATCGGGATTGGGGCGAGGCGAGGCCGAGCTTTACCAAATCATATCGGGACTGGGCGAGGCGAAGCCGAGCTTTACCAAATATAAAATATGGTTCAAAGAAAGAGGCATTTATGCATTGTATTTGTAGTTGTAGATTGAATTGGTGAACCAAATTTGAGAAGCTGACCGGGCGTAGCACGGGCACAAAATCTAGTATATATATATATATAAGAGAATTATTAGGTTGACGTGGCAACACCACATTAATTTTATATTTTTTAAGAATTTAATTTGGAGTTCCACCGGCAAAAAAAATACTCCCTCCGTCCCATTTTAGATGAAGGGAAAGGGGTTTTTTCAAGTGCCAAATTAATTACATGAAGGTTTTCATATTTTCTCCCTAAATCTTACTGATTTTTCCATGCTTTGGAATCATACATAAACATAAAGTATAATATAAGTTCAATTTCCCAAATGAAATTTTTAAATAATCCACTAGATTCTAAATCCACACTAAAATCTAGGAATTAAGAACTAAAAATTTAAATATTTTAGGAGATATTAATGAGGGTAGATTTGGAAAATATATAGTCTCTTTCTTTTTTCTTAATATGTGTTAAAACACCTTCCCGTTCATCTAAAATGGTACGGAGGGAGTATAATATAACTTCTATTAAACAATAAGCTTGGGACCAGAAAAAATTATTATTTTAATGAGATATTATATTATCGATAATATAATAAGTTATTATTTTATAATTAAATAATGAGTTTTGTTATCTTGTGCATCCATGCACAAGATAAGAGCCAATCATTGACATGGGAAAGTGTAAAAAACTATAAAATATAAGAGAGATAATGATTCTTTGCATTTGGGAATGCAAAGATTCATGGATTTTTGAACTTCTCTCTCTACAAATGCATTCTCCAATGCAAAGAATCATTATCTCTCTTATATTTTATAGTTTTTTACACTTTTTCATGCCAATGATTGACTCTTATCTTGGCTCTTAAATAATATATAATTATTTTAGAAAATAATTCCTAGCTTGGAGGTTGAGTAATAAGTGTAATCTAAATACAATATCGACTAATTTTTATAAAAATATTATATTATTGACTAATTGCAATACAAATACAAGTACTCCAACTATCAAACACACTTCAACGCTACTTCTTATTGCAATACAACAACGTGACTCTGAGTCTTTTTGACTACACTACGAGCTATTAAGGATGAAATACAACTTGATTTGAATTTTAAAGGATAAAAAAACAATATCAAATCATATGCTAAGAAAGTTTAATATGTATGAAATTTATTTATTTGGTTTCTAGTAGCATTATTATTTTATATATTATTTGAGACCTATTAGTGGTTAGGTGAAACTTTTGAAATGTATTATTTTATGATTTTATCGAATTTATTATTTAGCACTGAGGTCCCGAGTCAGGACCAATTATTTTTATTATGTCAACGAAAGTATTATATTATCGAGTATTACTTTAAAGAAGCTATAATGTAGTTTTAAAATGAACCTACACAACTTAATCAAAACAGAAGGGGTTTTTGAGCTTGGACGGATGGATAATATTTGAGAGACAAACATTGCATCCGACCATCCCAATCTCATCTCAGCTAAAGACATCTGACGGATACAGATGTTGTAACATATTTTTCTATGAACTTTAATTGATTGGTTCCCTCATAATTAAGGTCATAAACTTCATATTATGAATGTACATTGATTGAATTACTTCATTTAAATACAATAGATGCAATAGGAATTTCTTTTAAGAGTGTTCTTTATGTCTTTTACGGTTATAAACACATATTATTATTTTTTTATAAAAATCAGACAAGCTTTGTCAATCAAGTAGAATTGAAAAAAACTGAAATACTTTTATAGAAATTTTTCTACTGATCATGTTACGCCCTTCCTCATTTGTATGTTTGTAGGAAGAAACCACAGGTGAATCAAAAAGTTAGTTTAAGATTAATAACATGTAAGAATTCTTTATCAAATAAACTAGATAACAACTATTTAAATTTTTATTTATTTAGTAAAATGAATTGGTACTAAATTGCAAGGGTTGTTCAATGGATTGATGATACAATCTTAAAGATATTATATATTAATTCAAGTTTGATCGAACTTATGTTGTTTTAGTTTGGTCATCAAAAATAAAATAATATACAACATGGTAAAATAATTTGACTAGCAAGATTTAATTTCAGTAATTATTCTTAAATCAACTGCATTTTAGACCAACTTTCAAAATTATTATATCAAATTTCCAGGTTCATAAGTTCTTATATGTGGAGTTCATCCTAACAAGATTTCCAAACCTAATTAAATATAATTCTTAATTAGATATACATGTCGAATTCCTTTTTTTCTATAAGTTTTTATTAGATATTTACGATAACTATATATTAGCCTCATGTCGTATCGTTACAGAACGGGTTATTTCTAGTTATATACAAAATTGTGGGTTTAAAGTTAATGAAGGGACACAACTTATTAATGAAAAAATCTAGTTGAAACTCCTAGATTCATTCATTTTAGTGACACGAAACCTATATTCAATAATAAAAATATGTAACTAACTATAAATTTCATAAATCATTTATTTTGAATCGACATATAGTTGCTTTGTAATTTGAACTATTGCTTTTCTAGCTTTTCAGTAGCGAAAACACAATTATACTGTCATATCCCCGGCCTAAGGGGAAGATGCCCCGTATCCAATATATGTCTGCCGTTAGCGCTTTTATGTTAAATAGTTGTTAGTAGTAATTTATTACAGTTAATTAGCTTAGTTAGTTTAATTAGTAGTTAATGTTAACCACCTGGAGCTTCATTGACCATTGGATGCTAGGTTAGGATGAGTATAGCTTTATAAGCTATGGAGTCTGTAAGAAGAGGACATGAAATGACAATCTAAAGAGTCGATTTAATCTATTAAGCTTTGGTTCAGTGGAATCAAGGAGGTTACTATGTTTCTATCAAAGTCTCGATCCAATCTTGTTGTGGGTACACAACAATTGCTATCAGAGCAGCCACGATCCATGGGGGATTTGAGGGCAAGGTTCGATTTTACTAATCAAATGATTATGGAGTTGAATGCTCAATGGGAATATGCAGCTGATCAAGATGAGCGGTGTGAGTTGTTGAAAGGAATTACCTCTCTATCTCGGCAATCAAACTGGATATTCGCCCAAATGTATGGTATTGATTTGGTTGAAAAAGCTGATCCCGAAGAAGATAATAGAAGAGTTGAGGAAATAGCTTCTTCAATACCTACTCAACCACCACCTGAGGAACAGTTAGTTGAAGAAGATGTTACTGAAATTTAGGAAGTCAGATCAATCCCTCCTGTTGTTGAAGAGGAGAAATTCGATTTTCCTAATGTTGTGAGTTCTCCGTTAGAAGAAGTTGAAATAATTTCTGCTGGAGTAGAAGACAAGAATGATTCGACCAAGGGTGTGGGTTTACAACTTAAAGAAGTTGCAGAAATTGATGTGAAGAAATCTACCAAGACGGGTCAGGTTAAAATGGATGAGGTTAATGATGGGGAGATTGTGAGATTACAGGTAACACAAACCACTACCCACAACCTGCTAAATTGTGATGGTTTTTACATTGTGATCAATTCTTCTCGTATTCTATTTGATCGTGGCAGAGAGATTGAAATTATGAAGGGTTTTTTTGATGTTACTGGGAATTATAAGTTCTGTTCTATTACTAATAATTTTGGTTCTTTGGTACCCAATATGTGTTCAATTCCGGTGGATAAATTTGATTGGAAATCTGTTTATAGGAATGTTCTAAAACATGGGTATCAATTGGAATGGTTATTTGAGGATTCAATGGTTTTTTGGTTGGTTAAAAACATAGACACACATGCTTCTAGCAAGTTGTTTGATAAAATGCCTGAGAGTGCAGCTTGTAATCTGAGTGGTGTTGGAGATGAATTTCTCTTGCAACTTCAACTGGGTAATGCAAGTTACAACTTAATAGTCGATGAATGTGTCTTCCTTATCATCGTTGTGGCTCGTAGGACGTTGATTGAGGAAAGTTGTTTCAATGTGTTAGAAGGTATTCTTATCACCATACAAGCAGTTCTAATTTCAGTTTCGGTTTACTTTATTTTAGTTCGATTGTTCTTAATGGGTTAAATTTCATGAATACTTGTGATGGAAAATCTGTTTATGAGCTAAATATAGAAGTTGGGTCCCCTTTATATTTGTTATTGGAGCACCCTAATTTACATGATTATTAAAGTTGATGATACTCGTGATGCTTTCCAGTTACTTAATGTCAAATATTAGGGTTGGTTGTGATGTAACCACCTGGAGCTTCATTGGCCGTTGGATGCTAGGTTAGGATGAGTATAGCTTTATGAACTATGGAGTCTGTAAGAAGAGGACATGAAATGATAATCTAAAGAGTCGATTTAATCGTTTAGGCATTGGTTCAGTGGAATCAAGGAGGTTACTATGTTTCTATCAAAGTCTCGATCCAATCTTGTTGTGGGTACACGACATATACATCTTTTTATTTCAAAAGAAAACAAATTAATTGTAACCCAAAAAAATATTGTTCTAACTCATACTCATCTATGCCTTTTATTTATAGAGTTATGAAACCATACAATTTAGTGTGTCCAAAATTCCTAAGTTATGACCGTGTTACAGTTATAATATTTGGTATTGAATGTGATTGTGAGATAACTTATTCCGCATGACAAAAAAAAAATTCAGCAAAAATAAAAAAATAATTACCCAAAATCGTTTAGAGAAAAATCTAGTTATGTGTTGCACACAAAAGATATGGCATATATAAAACATATTCCGCAACATGTTCAAGTTATGCACAAGCAAATAAGCTATACAAATCATGAAACTTTGGGACCTTCGTTCTGTTAGAGCATAACTCGGTTGAACCCACCAAGCGTTGGTATGTCAAGTTTGGTTGTCATATTTTAGTGAATCAAAACTCATTTAAGAGTCGCTTGATTATGTACTAGAGTCAACTTCGTATAGGTTAGCTTGAAAGTATTAGGATATGAGACATTACAAGTATTGCTAAGACATGAAGAAGTGAAGAAGTAAGAAGCTACAACGACAACATCATCCTTCCACTTGAGGTTAGTGATATTTGACTTGAAATGTTTCGTTCCCTAACGTATCTTTCAAGTCATGCATATTGAAAACAAAACTGCGAAACATGTTTGAACTCTAATAGACATAGTATTAAGGAATACAATATGAAGTTTATTGCTTAACCATTAAACTTTGTAGATAAGACATCGACATAATCGTTTAAATGCTATTGTGATTATGTATGGGTATGAGGTGAGGATTTCATCCTAGGAAACAATGTTTTACATGTGCTTTAAGGAAGTAAGTTCATAAACTTGTTTATGAATCGAAAAGGAAATCGCCAGGCGTTATTGGGATTGTTATTCATTGCATATCTTGTGAACATCCAATATGTGTGATTTAGTATGACCGTTCACGACTTGTTTGTGTTCTTGGTAGAACTATTCATAAAGGCCTGACTTATGTATTGGTATGACTTTTATTAGTGAAACCGATCTTAAGTAATCACATGTGAGGTATGATCGAGTTTGTGATTGACTGGACCGAATCTGGGTAAAGGGGGACCCATCCTATGAAGAGGTGCAATACATCACAAATGGGAATCGATCCTTGTATGAGGTGCAGCAAGGTTTATAGAAGAAAGGGGAACCGATCCTATGAACATGTGCAACACGTTTTTAGGCAAAGGAGAACCGATTTTATGGACATGTGCAACACATATAAGTTAGATACCATATATATGTGGGGAACCGATCCTAGTACCTAGTCAACCGAATTTTGGAAAGCTAGTGCGACTATGCACAATACTCACATGGAGGTAGAACCGAAACTTTTTTTGGTATAACCGTTAAACTCATGTTTCTTAATCAATCGCATAGTTCTTGAAAGTCAGATGAACCAATTGTAAACTTGTTTGGAATTGTGGCAAATCAGTTTCAAGGGTGTAAGTATGAAAGTGGAATTACAAAGTAAGGATGTCAACACACTTTGAACACAGGCGGTATTGTTTATCTTTCAATTATCAAGTTATTCCTTAATAGCTACAGGAAGAAAATCCCAGGATCGAAATTAAATAAGTTAAGAATCTTTTAATTAAGGTTGTTAATTTTATATATGGAAAATAAGAATTAGTAATGTGCATTTACTAGTGAAAGATTTTCCAAGAAGATTTTCGGTCATTATTTTGGACAGAGCATTTCCAGGAATTATGAAAACCGAATTTGGAATGTATGGAATATCTTTGAGAATATTTTCTGTTTTGGAAATTCCTTGTCTATAAATACTTGAACTTTTCATTTCTAGCAAACTAATCCTTCGTGACAGCAAACTTCCTCGGTTGTGTTTTTACTGGTGAAGCCGCCTATTCGGAGAGGAGAGTAACCTAATTAGGCGAAATCTCTTACGACCGCTCAGTTTAAAGTCTTCTTTGGGATTGAGAAGCTCTACGAGTACCGTTGGTGGGAAACTTGATAATTGCAGTTTATCTTGTGTTTTCGATTGATTTGATTGACTAACGGTGGTTGAACTTTGATTGCACCTAGTTTGTTTATGCTTGAGAATCTTCTCTTCTGATATAAGATTCACTCAAACTAGATCGAAGTTTCGACAAGGATCTTTAGACTGTTGTTAGTGCTAAAGACGATCTTGTGATAATCCATTGTTAACAGACTCCTTTCTGTGCTGATTGATCACAAGAGATTCAAGTTGTTGTGTGCAGGTGTTTATTGAATATCTAAGAAGAGATTGAAGATTTATGACTTGGGTTTATAATCTTTGGTGTGCATAATACTTGTTTCGGTATAAGAGGTTCAAACTATAATCGGTTTATCCTTTTGGTAGATTAGATTGATTAGTTGTGTAGATCGGCATCAATACAGTTCTTTGCGATTAAAAGTATTGATTTAAAAATCTTAACGATTACCTTTTTTAGGATCAAAATCTCGCAGAAATAATGCCTTAGCGAAATTATCAGCAACTCAACACAACAGCGTCGCAGAACAATTTCAGAAATGACATAATAAACGACCTCAATTAAATCATGAGAAAAAAGTGATGGTCCTGCGAAAATTAGAGAGTTTGCGAGATTAACATTTGTAAGGTCGCGAGAATGTCGCAAGCCATATCCGAAAATAAAGGACATATTAGCTGTCATCCACTATGTAATTCCCTATAAATAGCCGCTCAGTTGTAAAGGAAGGGAGAGATCTTTTCTGATTGAGAAGCAAGTAAATAGGAGAGAGAAAATCTAGAGTAGTGGTTATTCTTGATTCCTTTATCTTTTCTTGTAAGATTTTTCAAAGATTCATCAATAAAATTTAACATTGTTAATCAAAAATGAGTTGAATGTTAATGAAATCTTGTGAGGGTGTAGTGTAGGATTTCCCGCAACTACATAACGGCGCTAGAAGTAGGGATGATTGAAGATTATTCTAGAAAAAATTGAAGATTAATATTGAGATTTGTGAAGATTTGGAGTGATTGATTAAGAATTTTACATAATCTCTTGCAATTTTATTAATATTGAAGAAATGGCTAGAACAAGAAATATATTAGAACAACCAACTACTGTTAGAAGAAGAAAGAGAATTGCTGGAAGGGAAAGAAGTGAAATGGGAGAATCTACTAGAATGAGAAATAATAGAGAAAATCAAATTCAACCACCAGTTCAACAAACACTAGTACAAGGAAGGAATACAGATTATGATAGGGTGAGTATACATACTTAGCAATCAAATTCAGCAGAAGAAGTAGAAGAAGAGCAGCAAACCAGAAACCATAGACAGGTAGAGAGAAATCAAGAAGCAGATGAAGGAATAATTCATGGATATGAGGAAATTGGAGCGTTAGAAACGTTGAGACGAAGAATACATGAAGAAAGAATAGCTGAGGCAGAAGAACGTGCGAATCTAACAAGGAAAAATCACGAATTGAGGATGGAAAATATGAGACTACAGAGTAGAAGATCGAGAAGTATTACAAAATCATATTCAAGATCGACTAGAAGAGAGATGAGGCGAAACTCACCCACAGTTAATGCCGGAAATAATATTCAAGAAGAAATATCAAATCCTAATGAAGAGCATCGCGAAAATAGAGAAAGGACTGATGATCGTTACGTTCCACAAAATGATAGAAATCAAGAGAATGGAAAACGTCAGGGACAAAATAATCAAGATGGCGAAGGGAATCGAGAGGAAGGAAGGAGAATTTTACATGAGAGAGAAGCTCAAAGAAATCAACAAACAATTGAAGAAGAAATTGAAAGACATTATGCTGAACAAGCACGTTTAATTTGCGAACGTGAAATATTGAGAGCGGAAATGGAAGAACAAGAGCTTCAGAAAACAATTCGCCAGAACAATCACGACAATCGAGAAAGAAGACGAACACAAAACCGGAATAACGGTAATATCAATGAAGAGTATGATAGAGTACATAGGATGACTGAAAGACAACGAATGGAATTGATGAGAAATGAACAAAATCATGGAGGGGAAAATGAGAGACATCATCATATGCGAATTCAAGATAGATATGAGGAAGAGAATCGCAGAAGAAGACGAGATGAAGATGATGAAGAAGAAATGCAAAATTTCGCGAGAGAAAAAAGATATGAACGCAGAAGAAGGGAGGCGAAATTAAAAAGACCAATGGATCATAATTCAGGTGTAAATAAACAAATCTTAAAAGAATTAGAAGAAATGAGAAGAATGCTAAATAATAGAGGAGAAGTAGGCAGAAGACAATTGGATGAATCTATAGAAGAAGCTGCGAAAACTCCATTTACAAGGGAAGTACAACTAGGAGGAATACCACCGAAATGCAATTTGCCCGCATTAACCAGCATTTTTGATGGAACAACTTGTTCAATTCAACACATTAAAGCCTACGTGAGGTGCATGTTGCAATGAGAAAATCATGATGTTGTATTATGCAAGTATTTCGCATCCAGCTTAACAGTGGAGGCGTTAAAATGGTTCGAAGGTCTACCAAAGAATACAATAACATCCTTCAATCATTTGCAGACTACATTCCTGGGGGCATATATAAGTAATAATTCTTCGCGACCTGGTATTGAAGACGTGTTTGGATTAAAACAAAGGATTGGCGAAAGTTTGAAGAACCTAACTAAAAGATGGAGGACTATGTGTAGCGAAATGGCTGGCCGTGTAGATGAGATATATCTTATCTTATCATTTATCAATGTTATGTTTGCAACCAACCTATTGTATATCTAAATTTTTAGAGTCAAGAATACAATCACAATGACTGAATTGCGAGAACTTTAGGAAGAATATATTGCTCTAGAGGAAAGGCAAAATGAAATGAAATCATATCCGGTTGCGAACACCAGTTCACAAACAACAAATGCAAGCTTATTACCCAAACTAATAAACACAGTGGCGAGCACTTCGCTAGTACAACAAGAAAAGGTGACGGGCAACAATCAACATAAACTGGTGGCTATGGGAAGTCGAGATCAAGAGAAGTATGAAAGAGAAAGAAATTTCTACAATCGTGGTGGAAATAACAAAATTCAAAGACTCGATCAGCCGCAAGAAACTTATGGAGGTCAAAGACAAAACTATAATAGAGGACAAGGAGGTCACAAGGTAGTATGGGAAGAAATCAAGATGCCACCTCTAAATGCAAGTGTGGAGAAAATATGGGAAGCTATAATTTTGATGGAAAATATACCAACACCATGGAACATGGGAACGGAACCACCTCCAAACCACAGAAGTCATGAGTTTTGTTATTATCATCATTTTCATGGACATACTACAAATGATTGCAGAAATGTAAAAAGAATTATTCTGAGAATGATATATCAAGGAAAACTAAACCACTTTTTGGTAGGGCACCCACAATCTCAACCATTGCCACCACCACCAGAGCATCACAAAGTAAACACGATGAAAAAGAAGGAAACATTCTTCATAGAAGTTGGTGCAAAACAAAGAATCTATTCTGTCACTCTATCGTACATTCATACAAGACAATTGAAGATTTTCATGACAATGTTTTGAGTAGAGTGTTCGCAAGAGAAATGATGGAAGAGAAATTATGAATATTGCGAAAATCTCGCCACTAGAGGAATGACAGAAACAAATTATTTCTTTTACCGCAGAAGAAATCCCCAAAGGTGAAGAGGTACATGATAATCCATTGGTAGTAAACTTAGAAATTAATCCAAAACCGAAATAAGATGAGGATGATGAAGCTAAAGATTCATGGGCAATTAATAGGATTCTAATCGATACTGGAAGCTCCGTGAACATCTTATTTTATCATACTTATAAAACTATGGGAGGAAGAGATGATGATCTTATACCATCAACATATAAGATATATGGTTTTAATGGTACTGCCAACAAGCCTAAGGGAGGTTACTATGCGAATTCATTGAAGGGAATATCTTCTGAAATCCTATCTGTGTCGTTGATGTAGAATCACCCTACAATGCATTAATTGGTCGACCTTGGCTACATGGGATTCTAGGTGTAGCTTCAACTTTCCACCAGTGCATCAAATTCCCTCACCCCAGCGGTGTAGGATTTTTTTTTGTCATAAAGGGAGATTGGGTTGAAGGAAAGAGGTGTTACGAAACTGAGGTAGAATCCTGCGAAGGAAGAGCAAACAAGAAGGAAATTGGCGACACAAAATCAAAGAGACACAAAGAAGTGAGAGGTTGATGGTGGATGCAATCGAAAGAAAAGAAGAAGATGTTGCGAAACTAATGCTAGCTCAGAAAAAAATGGTGAACATACCACTACCAAGGAAGCAGTAGCAGAAAATAACAAAGAAGCAGAGGATAGCAAAGGTAATGTATGAATGATTGATTTGTTGCGACACTCTCGCAATAAATAAAATTCTCAAAAATACATTTTATTGAATGACAAAATTGAGATTGCGAAATGCAAATACAATATGATGATGTGCAAGAATCTCGCAGAGATAATGAATTCTACAAAAGACAATCAGAGAACAATGACAAAAGAGAAAGGGGCGAACCTTTATGGCGTACACCCTAGTTCGCGAATACAATTTCGCAAGAGGCAAATGTAAGACCTAAAGTACGTCATATAAGGGGGTACCTGTTGCATGGCTCAGGGAAAGGCTACACCGCCACCGGAACCTGAGTCATGGAGATTTGGGGTCAATAAAGCCCATCCGGGAGAGGCACCTTGGATTCTCAGCTTAAGCATATGACTTAGGTTGGGCGACTAAGGTAATAAGGACTCTCCCAAGGAGTGCAGAATCTGATCAAGGCGCCGAGGTACACGGTTGAGTCAAGAGTGCCAGGGGCGTCTGGAGCGTACCTTGCCATTCTTGACAAGTCTTGGCTTATACTGCACTCGGCCCGAAGAAAACCCCACTTAGGGTGCAGTCTCGTAACCATAAACCCTATAGGTAAAAGGGATAAGAGGCTGCGAAAACAACTGGTTGTTGTTAAGACTGGATGGGAGGAGCTAACCTTGTATGGTAGAAGTACGCCTCCTTGAAGGGGCAACCAGGGGGAGATAAGGGCGGCACCCTCCATTAGGGAGCTGATAAGTGTCTTAAGACGCAAATGTCATGAGGCTTTTTACTCGCAAGGGTATTAAGGCTTGTCATATTTGTGCAACAATCCTGAAGAGGCAATAATAAAAAGAAAAAGATAAGACGAGATCAATGGGTTTTCGCATGAAAGTGCGAAGACGTCCTGCGATTTCGTCGCAAGACGGCAATGTAATGGGGCTTTATTTTCGCAAGAATATTTAGGCCTGTCATATTGTCGCAACATTCCTGAAGAGGCCATAATACAAAAAAAAAGTTAAGGCAAGATCAATGGGTTTTTGCATGAAAGTGCAAGGACGTCCTGCGATTTTGTCGCAATGACAAGAGGTGGCATAATAAGACCTTTAACTAGGAAGGCAAAATAAGACCACACAGGATGAGATTTTGAAAAGAATCAAAATTCACTTGCATATGATTGCGAAATTATACATAAACAACTGCGAAGTTGAGGCACAAAATAAGAAAAATCTGCAAAATCTCTCATTTGGATACAAATAACAGAGGCAAGTATGGGAATGAATGAAATTAGAAAATGTTATTTGTCTCCACTGATAGATTTACGCAAAAATTAAAAAATTAATGATTATATTGATTAACCATATTTCAAGGAAGAATTGTTTTAATGAATGCAGGTCAAAATGAAAGAAACTCATATGTTAAGGAATATGGAGAACCAAAATAATTTGCAAATATACAAAAAGGAGGAATAAATGTACAAGTATTACAAAAGATTAAGAAAGAAACAAAGACTACTTCTTAGTTGATCCTTCATCATCTTCATCAGACTTGTTCCCTTCTTCGTCTGCATCAGAACTATTATCTCCATCAGAGCCTTCATCATCATCAGATTCTTCATCATCAGCTTCTCTATCAAAAATAGTCAGACTAGGAATGTTCTTTGGGATATCCTCCAAGAGACAAGGATAATCATAATGAGGAATACTATGGTCATCACAAACCATTTGAATAGTTTGATTGCGAAAATGCATAGCATCGTTCTTAAAGTTCGCAACAGTGATTTTGATTTGATTCTTTAATCTAGAATACTTATCGTTGCGAGAAGAAAGATTCTTTGTGAGTTCCTCTTTTTCAGCTTCAAGTTCCTCAATTCTTTCGCGATATCTACTTTCAGAATTTGTGAGCAAAATGCAATCAATTAATAACTTGATGAAAATTCATAAAAAACAAAAGATTAGTGAAGAAGAACAGTTAATAACCTTATCTGTCAGAAATCATATCTCTAATCAAGGCTATATGCTCAACTTGGAGACTAACATTTACACCTAAATCTTTTCTGGCATCGTCTAAGATTTTCGTAGCCCATGCGAATTCATCCTCATTATTTATAAGGAGACGAGAACGAATTTGGTTTTATCTTTCGCAGAGCTCGGTATTCTTGCAGTTAGCTTCATCTCGTTCAAGAAGGGTCTCTTGGAATTTCGCCAAAGCCTTAGCACCTTGATTAGAGATGCGATCCTTATCATCTATGAGACCGCTAATTTTGGTTCTTAGCTCATTGATTTTCTCTTTAGAATTAAGAAAGAGACGCTTAAATCGGTTGGCTAAGCCTAAACTAGATCTATGGTTAATCTCTAAGAGGCGAAATTTGGATCTCAGTTCATTCAGAGAAAGAGATGAAATTTTATCATTTGAGAAACTATTTAAATATTTATTAAGACGCTCAAGAAGGGTATCATTATCCAAGGCATTAGGAAATGAACGAAGAATGGTAGCTTCATCAGAAATACCACAAATGTCTGCAAAAAGGATCAATTAAATAAGATAAAACAACAGGATGAATGAATGAAGGGAAAGGAGAAAAGTAACGTATCATAGAGTTGATTATTAGCTTGCTGAAGACTAGAGATTTTGTTCTTGTACGAAGAAGAATCAATTTCTAGTTGTTTGTTCTTCTCGCGAAGACATTTGACTTCAGCTTCCAGTCCCTCATTTTTTATACGAAATTGAAGATTCTTCTTTTCAAGAATTTCGCGTCTCCTCTCCAGATCTGAGGCAACAGCGAAAGAAGCTTTTCCCTCCTGCGAGGAAATGTAAAGAGTATTAAAATAGAAAGAGATTTTGAGTTACAATAATGAAGAAGTAAAATGACGAAAGCATACCAGACTATTAAGAGAATGCAGGAAATTGGGAGTCACCGATCTAGAAACTCCACAAAGAGAATTATCACCATCCAATAAAGGAACATCACAAATCGTAGCGAGAGCTTTGCAGGTATTAGCGAATTGATTATCTCCCATTCCTTGCCAAGAATCAGAAAAGAGGCCAGAGAGCTTAGCCATAGAAGATTCAGATGGAGAATCTTCATTTGCAGCAAGATCATCATTATCCTCATCATCCTCATCACTCTCGGAGTTTTCATGAGAAGGAATATTTGAAGGAGAGGAAGAACGGATTTTTCTCTTCTTTGAAGGAGGAGCAGTTGGTTTTTCCCTGCGAAGAACACCTTTGCGTTTATCACCAGTCTTCGCAACATTGGCAGGCTCTTCTATTTCAGCAATAATCTTCACACACAGATAAAAATAAGAAATAGAGGCAACAACATACTATTTAAAATCATAAGAGAATATTTCTTACCTCATCTGTGTATGAGCGAAGAGCTAACAAGGTACTAGCCTTCCCAGTCCCGTGATAGCTATCTATCAGTTTCTGGATCTGTAGAATGTCGCAAGAATCAGCGAACAAAAGAATAAAGACAAATAAAGAAATATAAAGTGGGCGAAACTGGAAGAGACATACCTCTTTATCCTTCTCGGGCCAAGAGAATACCCAAGGTTGATAGGAAGCGAGATTCTCAGGAAGAACATTTGACCCAGCAATGTAAGGTCCTTTCAGCATCAAGGGAAAAACACACCATTTTTCATCTTTGGATTGGCGAGGAGTTGTGTTTTTACCATAATGCCAATCAATGTCTTGCATGAGTATTTTAGCTTCATCAATATTATCTTTCCTTTTCAAGCGAATACCCCAGCGAGTATTATCTTTCTTCATGGAGATCAATTCATAATTTTCAAAGAAACTCGCTACTGTGTATTTTTCAGCAATTATCTCCAAGTCTGTGAATTTAGGATCCCTAAGTTCTTTGGAGTAAAGAGATCCTTTACCAGCATCACGATTAACGAACTCTAGCATCAGACAGATGCAATCCCCACTCAATTGGAAGATAGCCTCGCAAAAATCCCGAGTGAGCGAGAATTTCATAGAACAGAGGAATATCTGGGTCATAAAGAGGAATGGGGAGACCTGCGAGAATTTGACCTAGCGAAATTATGATTGATTGATCATCACAATGTTGATCAGAGAAAAGTTTGATAGAAAGAATTGACTTGGCACTTTCACCAGGAATGGTAGAAAGTGTGAAACCTTTCTCAACAAGATCTTTTTGGACGTCTTTTAAGTTTTTCTCATGTTTGTGCCCACTTGGAGGCATATCTGAATGTAGAGTATGGGAATGGATAAAAAATAAGAAGATTTAAGAGGGAAGAATTACAGTAGCAGAACTTACGGAAGAACAATAGAGGTGAGAGATAAGAGAATAAAAAGAGAAGAGAAAGTAAAAAGAAAATGGAAAGAAGAGTAAGAAGAATATATAAAGAAGATTTTTTTTACTTGAAGAAATAAACACCATTAATGCGAAAAGACGTGAGCGGTTGAAAAGTAGCGGTTACAGAAGACGTGTCAAGAAATAGATGGAAGAAAGAATACGTGTGATAAATGCAGAATATGAAGAGATGAACAGCTGCGACATTTCTCACATCATTCTCTACTTCGCAGAGAAGATATGAGAAGAGGCAAGATGTAAGATCAAAATCTCGCAGCAATAATGCCTTAGCAAAATTATCAACAACACAACACAACACAACAGCGTCGCAGAACAATTTCAGAAATAACATAATAAACGACGTCAACTAAATCATGAGAAAAATGTAACGGTCCTGCGAAAATTAGAGAGTTTGCGAGATTAACATTTGTAAGGTCGCGAGAATGTCGCAATCCATATCCGAAAATAAAGGACATATTAGCTGTCATCCACTATGTAATTCCCTATAAATAGCCGCTCAGTTGTAAAGGAAGGGATAAATCTTTTCTGATTGAGAAGCAAGTAAATAGGAGAGAGAAAATCTAGAGTAGTGGTTATTCTTGATTCCTTTATCTTTTCTTGTAAGATTGTTCAAATATTCATCAATTAAATTTAAGATTGTTAATCTAAAATGAGTTGAATGTTAATGAAATCTTGTGAGGGGTGTAGTGTAGGATTTCCTGCAACTACACCTTTGGTGATTGAACATAAGATAGATCTAAGAACCTGATGAAGGAGTTTATGTTTAGATGAACAGAAGAGCCTTTGTCCAATTCACATCACTTGGTTGAATATAGTTGATACCAAACAGATTTGTTGTTTCTTTACTGTTTGGATTACGAACCAAAGGAATTGTTCCAAATACGTGACTTATTTATAAGTTGGAGGCGTGGGAATACATACGGAACTAGGTGAACTATAGGTTTAGTTTCTTGGTCCCAACTATACGAAGTTGGTGTAATTTTGTGTAGCGGCTTAATCATGACAGTATTTAATTCTGAACAAGGTCCCGGGGTTTTCTGCATTTGCGGTTTCCTCGTTAACAAAATCTTGATGTGTCATTTACTTTATATTTCCACATTATAATTGTTTATTATAATTAAAGTAAATTACACAAACGTTAATTCCTATTTACTTGATAAGCAATCCTATTGTGTTTGGTTAAGTCCGAATCTTTGTATCAAGTAAACATACTTCGTTGTTGTATTGTCTCGATCTCGTATCCATAGACGATCACATGAAGTGTGAACCGATTAGTTGTATTGTCTTGACTCAGTCCATAGACAATCACTTTCGGAGAAAGGACTTATAGGTAGGAAAAGTTTTAACTTGAGGTATATTTGGGTACCCTCGCCTTTTCAATTGGTATCAGAGCAGGCAAACACGAAAAGATCTAACAATCTGTATTTGGTGCGATCCAACCTATAAAAATGAATCTAATAAGTGATTTAGTTAACGTACCACCAAGATTTAATGGGACGAACTACTCGCTATGGAAATCATCTATGAGAGCTTTTCTTGAATCTCGAGATTTTAATATTTGGTTATTAATCGAAGACGGATACCAACAACCGATGGATTATTCGGAGTCAGAGTTTAAACGCTTAGCGTTGTATACTCTTGAAGAAAGAGCTCTTGCAAAGCAAAATTCGGATGGTTTGAATACCATCATACATGATGTTGGTCATGATCTTCTACATCATGTGCTGACCTGTACAACTTCTAAGGAGGCATGGGATATTCTTGAGAGCGTATTTGAGGGAGATGAATCTGAAAAAGAAACTAGACTTCTTTCCCTTTCATATGAATGGGAAAATCTCAAAATGGATGATAACGATACTTTCGAGGAGTTTAATTCTAAACTTTCTGAGATTGTCAATGCATGTTTCTTTCTTGGAAAGGTTATACCTGAAAAGGAAATAATATGCAAATTCTCAGATCGTTACTGAAAAAGCGGGGGTACAACAACCACACCCAACAATTAGATTAGCAATCTGTATGGACAAACTCCAATATACTTTTTAGAGAATCAATTAGACAGTGAGACTCAATCTAGATAATAGTATATCAAAGAGTTTATATCTCAATCTCTTGATTTGATCTTCACACAAGCAAATAGAAATCTGCGAGTCTTTATCAAAGAGAGATAACTTGGATGGTACCAAAGACTAATATCCAAGTGTCAATCAATTTAAATCAACATCCAAAAGGTCGGATATTCTAATTGATTGAACAACGCACAACCTGTGATATTTCAATTATATAAACAAATATAATGCGGAATAGAAATAACACAGACACCAGAATTTTGTTAACGAGGAAACCGCAAATGCAGAAAAACCTCGGGACCTAGTCCAGATTGAACACACACTATATTAAGCCGCTACATACACTAGCCTACTCCAAATTAACTTCGTTCTGGACTGTAGTTGAACCCTAATCAATCTCACACTGATCCAAGGTACAGTTATGCTCCTACGCCTTTGATCCCAGCAAGATTCTACGTACTTGATTCCCTTAGATGATCTCACCCACAACTAAGAGTTGCTACGACCCAAAGTCGAAGACTTTAATAAACAAATCTGTATCACCCAGAAAAGTCTACGGTAATAGATAAATTCGTCTCCCACGAATATACCTACGAGTTTTGTTCCGTCTTTTGATAAATCAAGGTGAACAGGAACCAATCAATAAACCGGTCTTATATTCCCGAAGAACAACCTAGTATTATTGATCACCTCACAATAATCTTAATCGACGGAGCGAAAAAAGATATTGTGGAATCACAAACGATGAGACGAAGTGTTTGAGATTACTTTTCTATCTTGCCTATAGGAGATATAAAATCTCAAGAAAATTATTTCAATTGTACTCGTACGATAGAAGATGCAAGATCAGATCACACAACTACAAGAAAAGTAGTATCGGCCTGGCTTCACAATCCCAATGAAGTCTTTAAGTCGTTAACCTGGTTTAGAAGAAGAAACCAAAGTTTAAAGGAGAATCGACTCTAGCTATGCAACTAGTATCACATGTAAGGTGTGAGGATAAGGTTTCCCAGTTGTTAGAGTTCTCCCTTATATAGTTTTCAAATCAGGGTTTGCAATCAATGTTAGATTGGTAACAAAGCATTCAATATTCACAGTTAGATGAAAACCTGATTAGATTCAAGCTAATATTTCTCAACCGTTGGATCGAAAACTTAGCTTGTTACACACAAATGAAATGTCCAATTTTGGTTTACGAACCGTTCCCAAACATTAACATCTGTTGGTTCAACAATAGTTAACCAAATGGTTAGCCATATTGTTAGAGCATTGCTCGGTCGAACTCGCATGCGTTGCTATCACAAGCATGTTTGTCAATGTTAGTGATCAAAACTATAAGTCTTGATTTCTAGGCTACATAGCTAAAGGTCTCGGACTAGGATATAAAGTGTAGTTGAGCTCAAGAACTCCATGGAAATCATCATACAAGACGAAGGACTACTAAAGGAACTGGTGGATCTTCGTCGACTAAAAGGTATGTGGAGACTTGAACTTATCTGTCACTTAAAATTCTATCTATTCTATCCCCTACTCTTGACACAAAAGTCGTTTTGTTATATAGACTTCATTATGCACATTTGCTATTTCGAGCCGAGTTTATCTCGTCTATCTATTTCTCGAAATATGTGTTGGTAAGCTTTCGATTTAGCCGAATTCATCTTTACCTAGTGACGAAAGTCATGTTATGTTTCAATCACTTTTAAAAATTGCTCTGACGAAAAATGGTCTGTGAATAACGGCTATATCCGTCCTCTGAGAATGTTCCAATGATTGAAATGAGAGTTTAGATTACATAACCATTGGTAGGATATAAACATTGTTGTGGAAACACATATATCTATAAGTCCTTATTCCTAGAACCAAAGTTTGAGAACTTTGTTGATCAAGAGAAATGGAAGTGGCGAGAGCCAAGTCCGCGAACTGGCGGAAGTTCTCGACCCGAGAATTTCTGCAGGAGTTTGTGAACTCCTTCCATCAGCTTAAGTCCGCGAACCCAGTCCGCGAACTTGAGCAGGTTTTATCTAAAACCGGTTGTTCTTGAACTCATGTTTATTTAAAATAAGGAATGCTTTTGCAAACCGTGGCTATAAAGTTCATGAACTGATTCGAGTGAATCAAACAGTTTTTGCTTCGATTGTATCTTGTGTAGTTACATAAGATCTAAGCAATTGAACAACTCTCTAACTAGTTCATTTGAGTCATTTGAACTAGTTATGGTGAAGAAGAATATGGTTGATATGAAAGTAATCATATGGCTAACCATTTGGTTAACTATTGTTGAACCAACAAATGTTAATGTTTGGGAACGGTTCGTAAACCCAAAATTGGACATTTCATTTGTGTGATGAAAGCTAAGTTTTCGATCCAACGGTTGAGAAATATTAGCTTGAACCTAATCAGGTTTTCATCTAACGGTGAATATTGAATGATTTGTTACCAAGCTAACATTGATTGCGAACCCTGATTTGAAAACAATATAAGGGAGAACTCTAGCAACTGGGAAACCTAATCCCCACACCTTATGTGTGATACTAGTTGCATAGCTAGATTCGATTCTCCTTTAACCTTTGGTTTCTTCTTCTAAAACCAGGTTAACGACTTAAAAACTTCATTGGGATTGTGAAGCCAGACCGATACTACTTTTCTTGTAGTTGTGTGATCTGATCTTACATCTTCTATCGTTACGAGTACGATTGTAATAATTGGCTCGAGATTTTATATCTCCAATAGGCAAGATAGAAAAGTAATCACAACACTTCGACTCATCGTTTGTGATTCCATAATATTTTTTTCACTGCGTCGATTAAGATTATTGTGAGGTGATCAATAATACTAGGTTGTTCTTCGGGAATATAAGACCGGTTTATTGATTGGTTCCTGTTCACTTTGATTTATCAAAAGACGGAACAAAACTCGTAGATATATTCGTGGGAGACGAATTTATCTATTACTCTAGACTTTTCTGTGTGATACATATTTGTTTATTAAAGTCTTCGACTTTGGGCCGTAGCAATTCTTAGTTGTGGGTAAGATCAGCTAAGGGAATCAAGTACGTAGCATCCTGCTGAGATCAGAGGCGTAGGAGCATAACCGTACCTTGGATTAGTGTGAGATTGATTTGGGTTCAACTACAGTCCATGCCGAAGTTAATTTGGAGTAGGCTAGTGTCTGTGGCGGCTTAATACAGTGTGTGTTTAATATGGACTAGGTCCCGGGGTTTTTCTGCATTTGCGGTTTCCTCGTTAAAAAAATTATGGTGTATGTGTTATTTCTTTTCCGCATTATATTTTGTTATATAATTGAAATATCACAGGTTGTGCGTTTTTCAATCAATTAGAATATCCGACCTTTTGGTTGTTGATTTAAATTGATTGACACTTGGATATTGGTCTTTGGTACCATCCAAGTTATCTCTCTTTGATAAAGACTCGCAGATTTCTATTTGCTTGAGTATATATCAAATCAAGAGATTGAGATATAAACTCTTTGATATACTTTTATATAGATTGAGTCTGACTGTCTAGTTGATTCTCTAGCAAGTATATTGGAGTTTGTCCATACAGATTGCTAATCTAATTGTTGGGTGTGGTTGTTGTACCACCGCTTTTAAATTGGTATCAGAGCAGGCAAACACTTTCAAGACCTTACAAGTCTGTGTTTGTAGCGATCTGATTATGGACGAAACTATCTCTAATAATGTACCAGTTCAGAAATTACCTGATGTTTCTAAAAGCTTGGATTCACCTGAGAGAACTGTCACATCTAAGTCAATATCTAAATATTCTCTTGATGTAAAAAATGTTGATTGGGAAACTCTCCTAGAAGAACAGTTGGATGAACTTTCTGATGAAGGTGATTCAGATATTGATAGAGATGTTGATGAGGAAGTGTCAGAGTATGTTAAGTTTATGGATTCGTGGAATATGAAGAAGATTACAACTTCTCATGTATCACCTCTTCTGATTCCTCTCTGTCGAGAAAACAAGAAGTTGAGAAGATGTTACGCATGTGTTTATTTTTCGAATCGTTCTAAGGAATCGATCCTCAAGGATTCCGAGGAAAACCTACGTATGAAGTCACTTGAATGTGATAATCTTTATCAAAAATACTTCTTCTTGGAAGAGAAACTTGCAGAATCTGAAGCAAGATATGACTCTCAACAAAAATGTTTTAATGACAAAGAACTTAGTCTTCGTGCCAAAAAAAATCCTTGGAGACCGACCTTGCAGTTGCTCTTGATAAAGCGAAATCACTGGAAGAGAGTCTGAGAAGATTCAATTCTAGCTCTACAAAATTGTCTTCTATGATTGGCGCATGTAAAGAACATCGTGATACACGTGGTCTGGGCTATAAAGGAATAAACGCTCCAAAAACTGGTAAGATCAACTTTGTTAAGGCTATTGATAATTCTTCATGTGAAAAAACTTTTGCAGCTGGTAATGCACCTAAAAAAAAGGAGTCTACTTCTTCCAAATTTACTCACACGAGAATGGTTAAGAATAAATCCTTTAACTGCTATTTCTGCGGAAAGAAAGGATATTCTGAGCGAAGATGTCGGTTTCGTTTAAGGAATGAAAAACTTCACAACATGCTTGCATGGATGTCTAAAGAAGTTATCAAACCGCTCTCTCACATTATTGGAGTAAAAGGCACCTTCGACAATCAAGAAAATAACTATGATAAGTCTTTTCTTAATTGTGCTTTTGAAACGAAAAATGGTAGAAGGAAGAATGGTCGAAGAGTAACTGACTTTTTAAATAACTCTGAAAAGAGGAAAAGACATATGAGAAAGAAAGAAAAGTCAAGTTTCTTGTCTCTCCCTAGAGAAGGTCGCAATTCCAAGAGTTCAGCTCCAGATTGCTTACATATCAATAATCGAGTCTCAGAACTAAAGGTAAGCATAAACAGACTCAAACGGGGCATCAAAAAATCATGGAAAGCGATTGACTCAGGTACTCCTAGTTACTCTCTTAATAAAACTCGTTCAACTATGTCATGTGATTTGTCTCTAAATCCTTCTGAAGGAGAAAGAAGAAGTCAAAATTGATGAGCAAAATGCTCATCCCAATGCACCATGACTGCCCAATACAACATACCTCTTTTAATTTAAGAAGGATGCTCATTATTCTCAAGAAGTGTGTCTTGAGAAGTGCTGTCGAGGTTGTATTTTTTCTCTTCTTGTTCTTTTTTGATCTTTAAATTCTGTTGAGCTTCGCTCCAATTTCTCTCTTGTAGATAATCATGATCTTTTGTCCTTGAGAATTTTTTTTCTTGTCTGCGTGTACTTCCTCTAAATAGTTGGTTCTCAACTATTTATCATGACTTTCGAACTCCATTCTTCTTTTGGTCACATCTTAAGGCCGTGATCACCCGTGCATGAACTCCTGGCCCACACGAACGTGTACAAGTTTCCTAGGGTTTTCCATGGAACGTATTTATATACTTGGGTGTCATCCCGTGTTACATTGTTCTAAAATGTCAAAGGGTTTTACCAATTTGGTGTGCACAATGAATGGAAGAAACGAAGATGATGAAGTCAAAGAAGGGAAGACTATCGAATTTCATGAAAATCCTGTTTTCATAACATGCCTTCATGCCATTGATCATGAAAACAAAATACCAGTTCAAATATCATCACAACTGGTAGGAAATCTTCTTCAAGATTTTGAAGTCGTTCGTGAACAACTCGAAATTGCAACAAGGAATCTTGAGTTTTTGAAAAACGAACTGAAGAACGCATCTGATGAGCTCGTCCATGTTCAATCTCTGGTTTCTTACCGGATCTAGTGTTTTTCAGATCATGTTCTCTATAGGAGTTTCTTTGTCTAGTAAATCTTCTATTTTTCTTGTTTTTATTTGAAGAATAACTAGAGTTTGGAATAGCCATTATTTTGATTACACATAACTATGTCCAACGTTTTCATCTTCATGTTTTTAGATTTATTGGTTTAAATTCTAAATTTATTTGGAAGATGATTTTTGCAGTATTAATCTTTATGGTTTTATATATTGCAATATTGTTATGGGATTTGTGTGTTTACGTCCGTGAACTTGACCGTCCCATATCTTGTCAAAAGTAAAGTCTTTCATATGTCGATATGCATGTATTGATGAAAGAATGAATGGACTTTTGACAAACACAAAATTTAAGCCTATATTGTCAATTTTTTGATGGAAGATAGGTTAAAATCTCTGGGTTGCAAGGATTATGTCTATTGTATGTCATTATGCGAATGGTGATGTAAAATAAAATGAATCCTTGTGTATTCTGTAGTAATTGATCTTCCCTGATCCATATTTTATGTATTACCGTGAGGCTCCGTAAAGTGTCTTATGTTGAGCATTAAACAACCAAGTTGATTATTTTTGATTAGCTATGTTGTTGTTCCGTCAGGTACTTTATGTCGAGCATTTTCAACTAAGTTAATCATCTTGTTTGGTTATTTAGTTGTTGCTCCATAAGTTTTCTTGTGTCTAGCATGACCAATTAAATTGATTACTTTTGTGATTAATTTGGTTGTGTATTTCAATTAAATTAATTATGGGTTCTCTTGTGATTAATCTAATTGCATTTTTTAAGTCTCCATAAGTTCACTTATGTTTGAGCATTTGTCGATTAAATTAATCATGGGTTCTCTTGTGGTTAATTTAATTGAACTTTTTGGATTCAAATTCATACTTCTATGTGATTTGTTATGTCCAAAGAAATCCTTCTTTTCTTTCGAAATTAAGGTCGCTCTTGTTGTTCTTTCGGGAATGACATTTAATGGGGGAGAGCTTTTTGAAATTGCGCTTAATTGCCATATCTTTATGGGGAGTGCGGCTGTGGAATATTTTAGGGGTTATCTTGTATCTTTATAAACTCCTTGATGAATGCATTTAGCTTCGGCTTTATGATTGCATCTAAAGAACAAGTTGATATTTTTGCTTTCTTTTGGTCAAGAAATGTCTTTTTCGGAAATTTCATTAGGATCCCGTTCTTGTACCTTTGCCAATTTTATTGACAAAAAGGGGGAGAATTAATATGTAATTCACACTACAAATACATATGGTTTTCGGATCATTATGTAAGGGGGAGTGGTTTCCATGTGAGATGGAGTATTGACTAAGGGGGAGTGATACGTTTCACCATAGTATTGTTGTTGAAGTTGTGATACAATTTGGCTTTGACGCTGTGTAATGATACTATGACAGTGTATAACAATGATTGAGAACTATTGTTTTCTTGTTGTTATAGCTACGGATTTTCAACAACGATGATGCTAAACTTACAACCTTTGGGATCATTGGAGTACTTGGAAGTGACGAATATTTCGAGTAATGTTGAAGATTAGGCATGTGGAATAGCAACTACAAAAGTTAATTTATTTATTTTTTGTATTCCATATATATTAATAGTTTTGCCACTAAAATTGACAAACGGGAGATTGTTAGAGCATTGCTCGGTCGAACTCGAATGCGTTGCTACCTCAAGCATGTTTGTCAATGTTAGTGATCAAAACTATAACTCTTGATTTCTAGCCTACATAGCTAAAGGTCTCGGACTAGGATACAAAGTGTAGTTGAGCTCAATAACTCCATGGCAATCATCATACAAGACGAAGGACTACTCAAGGAACTGGTGGATCTTCATCGACTAAAAGGTATATGGAGACTTGAAGTTATCTGTCACTCAAAAGTCTATCTATTCTATCTCCTACTCTTGAGACAAAAGTCGTTTTGTTATATAAACTTTCATTATGGACATTTTCTCTTTCGAGCTGAGTTTATCTCGTCTATCTATTTTTCGAAATATGTGTTGGTAAGCTTTCGCTTTAGCCGAATTCATCTTTACCTAGTGACGAAAGTCATGTTATGTTTCAATCACTTTTGAAAATTTCTCTGACGAAAAATGGTCTGTGAATAACGGCTATATCCGTCCTCTGAGAATGTTTCAATGATTGAAATGTGAGTATAGATTACATAACCATTGGTAGGATATAACCATTGTTGTGGAAACACATATATGTATAAGTCCTTATTCCTTGAACCAAAGTTTGCGAACTTTGTTGATCAAGAGAAATGGAAGTGGCGTGAGCCAAGTCCGCGAACTCAGTCCGTGAACTGGTGGAATTTCTCGACCCGATAATTTCTGCTGGAGTTTGTGAATTCCTTCCATGAGCTTAAGTCCGCGAACCCAGTCCGTGAACTTGAGCAGGTTATATCTAAAACCGGTTGTTCTTGAACTCATGTTTATTTAAACTAAGGAATGCTTTTGAAATCGTGGATATAAAGTTCATGAATCGATTCGAGTGATTCAAACCGTTTTTGATTCGATTGTGTCTTGTGTAGTTACATAATATCTAAGCAATTGAACAACTCTCTAACTAGTTCATTTGAGTCATTTGAACTAGTTATGGTGAAGAAGAATATGGTTGATATGAAAGTAATCATACGACTAACCATTTGGTTAACTATTGTTGAACCAAAAAATGTTAATGTTTGGGAACGGTTCGTAAACCCAAAATTGGACATTTCATTTGTATGTAACAAGCTAAGTTTTCGATCCAACGGTTGAGAAATTCATCTAACGGTGAATATTGAATGCTTTATTACCAAGCTAACATTGATTGCAAACCCTGATTTGAAAACTATATAAGGGAGAACTCTAGCAACTGGGAAACCTAATCCCCACACTTTATGTGTGATACTAGTTGCATACCTAGAGTCGATTCTCCTTTAACCTTTGGTTTCTTCTTCTAAACCAGGTTAATGACTTAAAGACTTCATTGGGATTGTGAAGCCAGACCGATACTACTTTTCTTGTAGTTGTGTGATCTGATCTTGCATCTTCTATCGTTACGAGTACGATTGTAATAATTTGCTCGAGAATTTATATCTCCGATAGGCAAGATAGAAAAGTAATCACAAACACTTCGTCTCATAGTTTGTGATTCCACAATATCTTTTTTCTCTACGTCGATTAATATTATTGTGAGGTGATCAATAATACTAGGTTGTTCTTCGGGAATGTAAGACCGGTTTATTGATTGGTTCCTGTTCACCTTGATTTATTAAAAGACAGAACAAAACTCGTAGATATATTCTTGGGAGACGGATTTATCTATTACTGTAGAATTTTCTGTGTGATACAAATTTGTTTATTAAAGTCTTCGACTTTGGGTCATAGCAACTCTTAGTTATGGGTGAGATCAACTAAGGGAATCAAGTACGTAGCATCCTGCTGGGATCATAGGCGTAGGAGCATAACTGTACCTTGGATCAGTGTGAGATTGATTGGGGTTCTACTACAGGCCAGACTGAAGTTAATTTGGATTAGGCTAGTGTATGTAGCGGCTTAATACAGTGTGTGTTCAATCTGGACTAGGTCTCGGGGTTTTTCTGCATTTGCGGTTTCCTCGTTAACAAAATTCTGGTGTCTGTGTTATTTCTTTTCCGCATTATATTTTGTTATATAATTGAAATATCACAGGTTGTGCATTGTTCAATCAATTAGAATATCCGACCTTTTGGTTGTTGATTTAAATTGATTGACACTTGGATATTGGTCTTTGGTACCATCCAAGTTATCTCTTTTTGATAAAGACTCGCAAATTTCTATTTTCTTGAGTATATATCAAATCGAGAGATTGAGATATAAACTCTTTGATATACTTTTATCTAGATTGAGTCTGACTGTCTAGTTGATTCTCTAGAAAGTATATTGGAGTTTGTCCATACAGATTGTTAATCGAATTATTGGGTGTGGTTGTTGTACCTCGCTTTTTCACATATGAGTACTTTCATATCAACCATATTCTTCTTCACCATAACTAGTTCAAATGACTCAACTGAACTAGTTAAAGAGTTGTTCTATTGCTTAGATCTTATGTAACTACACAAGACACAATCGAAGCAAAAACGGTTTGATTCACTCGAATCGGCTCATGAACTTTATAGCCACGGTTTGCAAAAAAAATTCCTTAGTTTAAATAAACATGAGTTGAAGAACAACTGGTTTTAGATATAACCTGCTCAAGTTCGCGTACTGGGTTCGCGTGGACTTAAGCTCATGGAAGGAGTTCACAAAGTCCAGCAGAAATTCTCGGTTGAATCCAAAAAGTTCAATTAAATTAACCACAAGAGAACCCATGATTAATTTAATCGACAAATGCTCAAACATAAGTGAATTTATGGAGACTTAAAAAATACAATTAGATTAATCACAAGAGAACCCATAATTAATCTAATTGAAATACACAACCAAATTAATCACAAAAGTAATCAATTTAATTGGTCATGCTCGACATAAAAAAACTTACGGAGCAACAACTAAATAACCAAACAAGATGATTAACTTAGTTGAAAATGCTCGACATAAAGTACCTCACGGAACAACAACATAACTAATCAAAAATAATCAACTTGGTTGTTTAATGCTCAACATAAGACACTTTACGGAGCCTCACAATAATACATCAAATATGGATCAGGGAAAATCAATTACTGCGGAATACACAAGGATTCATTCTATTTTCCATCAGTATTTGCACAATGACATACAATAGACATAATCCTCGCAAACAAAAGATTTTAACCTATCTTCCATCAATAATTGACAGTATAGGCTTAACTTTTGTATTTGTCAAAAGTCCATTCATTCTTTTATCAACACATGCATATCGACATACGAAAGACTTTACTTTTGACAAGATATGGGACGATCAAGTTCACGGACGTAAACAAACAAATCCCATAACAATATTGCAATATATAAAACCATAAAGATTAATACTGCAAAAATCATCTTCCAAACAAGTTTAAAATTTAAATCAATAAATCTAAAAACATGAAGATGAAAACGTTGGACATAGCTATGTGTAATCACAATAATGGCTATTCCAAACTCTAGTTATTCTTCTAATCAAAAACAAGAAAATAGAAGATTTACTAGGCAAACAGAACACAAATTACTCATCTTCATCTTCATCGGAGATACTCCTAGATGCTTGAATTGTGTTCAATTCTTCCTTGAGCTCGGAAACTTCGTTGCAACCAAAGACATTGTTCTTGGACACACTTCACCCTTGAATCGACCTTACACACACCCTTATGAATTTTAGGCAAACAGAACACAAATTACTCATCTTCATCCTCATCGGAGATACTCCAAGATGCTTGAATTGTGTTTAATTCTTCCTTGAGCTCGGGAATCTTCGTTGCAACCAAAGACAATTATTCTTGGACACACTTCACCCTTGAATCGAACTTACACACACCTTTATGAATTTTTTGAAGACTAAAAGTGGTAGGGTCACAATCGTTAAGTGAAGCATCTCTTTGTCTTTTGCACACATTTTACCTTATGCGTTTAAAGGTACACAGACGAACCAGTTTGGGAACCCCGAGAGAGTTGCTAATCGAAACAAGACCACGATCATGGAAAATTTGTCCAATCAAGCAAGGATAGCCTAACATCTTGATGGGTGAAGTCATCGAAATCATTTGATAAATGATAAAACCACAAATATCGAGACTTTGAATACCCGATTCAAGGAAATAAACTAACTACGCAAACTCATGATTCCACCAAGAATTCTCAATTGTGGGGGGACAAAGATTGGGGATACCGAGTTTCCCAAATGCCAACAACGGGATACTAAGATCATTAGTAGGAAACTTCCCTTGATTTCAAATTACCTTCTTGCCACAAAGCCCAAGAGATATTTCATCACATGATGGACGTTCTTCACTTGGTCTAGGAAGATGCGCGTTTCCCAACGAAATGTTGGTAATCTTTGAAATTAATTCTCTATCAACAAGAAACCTTTCTCTATTTATCATGGATTTTAATTCCATCTTATTAATATCAACATCATGAATGTTGGCATAGAAAATTCTTGTGAGAGAATCAAAACCTTGACCATTACCATCAAAGATATTTCCAATCTTGAATATTTTGAAGCAAGCTAAATCCTGTTCATGACCACTGGAGAAATCCAATTTCTTTTCTAGGATAAAACCTTTAGATGAAATCTTTTCAAAAATTCTAGCACAAGAATCATCCACAAACCTAATCCTAAGATATTTTTGGTCACAAGGAACATCCATGCTAGAGGTATTTGAGTTTTTGGAGCTCCTTTTTGAGCCCTTAGAATTCATCATGAGATCTAAGAAATCGAAAGGGACAAGAGGAATTACTTACATGGAGTGAAACTTGAACACCCTTTCTTTCAATTTCTCCAAGATGGCTTCAATGGAGAAAAACACACAAAACCCTAGAGGTTCACGTACGCGGACGGGTGATGAAGAAGAGGGTGCGCGAACTTCTTCTTTATAAGACCAAAGATGGGCTTGGACCCATTTGTGAACCGTGACCCACACAAGGAAAGTGGGATTTTCTTAACCATTTGCACATCAAAGGCTATGCATCCCGTGACAACACACTTTTGAGAGAGACGATGGATGCAGTAGAAAGCTTTATTTGGTATTCTAAAAGAGAATAGCAAAACTGTACACAACTCAAACATTTCTTGCCCCATTTCAAGATATATACAAATGAGGTGGTGCCAGGCTTGTTACCAAGAGGCATAATGTGCAGAGGAATTCTCATGCAACATTTCTAGTTGATATGTGTGAACAGTCCCCATGACATAATCAACGTAATGATGATAATCCGGGCAGTCAGAGCTTTCTATCCTTCGTTTAATCTGGCTAGAAGGAAATTTTTTCCGAATTCTAGGTTGTACAATATTATTCGATGGTTTATCATGTACATAACCTTTTTCGGAAGGATTCTTAGACTTAACAGAATTAAGTTTTTCTAAGAGATTAAAAACGCCTTCGAACGCTCTATATAAATCTTTATCAATTGATCCATTATGATAGTATTCCTCAAAGAGATCAAGAGTTGATCTAGTGAGAGTCCATATCCTTGAGCGTGACGAACGTTTCCTCAATCTTTCCTTCTTTTTATTTTTTCCTTTAGATTGGATCTCATCATCTAAATTTTCCTTTTTAGATGAAATGAGATTATCATGTAAACCCGGAGGTTTTAACAATAATAATCCTTGAGCAATCTTTAAGGACTTATGGCATGCGTTACAGATGCCATGAGCAAGTTTTCTAAAGAAATTTCCCATGGGAAAATTTATAAGGAACGAACAAACACAAACTTATTAGGTTTAGAGTGTTTGCCTGCTCTGATACCAATTGAAAAAGCGGGGGTACAACAACCACACCCAACAATTCGATTAGCAATCTGTATGGACAAACTCCAATATACTTTCTAGAGAATCAACTAGACAGTCAGGCTCAATCTAGATAAGAGTGTATCAAAGAGTTTATATCTCAATATCTCGATTTGATCTTCACTCAAGTAAATAGAAATCTGCGAGTCTTTATCAAAGAGAGATAACTTGGATGGTACCAAAGACCAATATCCAAGTGTCAATCAATTTAAATCAACAACCAAAAGGTCGGATATTCTAATTGATTGAACAACGCACAACCTGTGATATTTCAATTATATAAACAAATATAATGCGGAATAGAAATAACATAGACACCAGAATTTTGTTAACGAGGAAACCGCAAATGCAGAAAAACCCCGGGACCTAGTCCAGATTGAACACACACTGTATTAAGCCGCTACAGACACTAGCCTACTCCAAATTAACTTCGGTATGGACTGTAGTTGAACCCCAATCAATCTCACACTGATCCAAGGTACAGTTATGATCCTATGCCTCCGATCCCAGCAGGATGCTACGTACTTGATTCCCTTAGCTGATCTCACCCACAACTAAGAGTTGCTACGACCCAAAGTCGAAGACTTTAATAAACAAATTTGTATCACACAGAAAATTCTACGGTAATATATAAATCCGTCTCCCACGACTATACCTACGAGTTTTGTTCCATCTTTTGATAAATCAAGGTGAACAGGAACCAATCAATAAACCGGTCTTATATTCCCGAAGAACAACCTAGTATTATTGATCACCTCACAATAATCTTAATCGACACAACGAAAAAAGATATTGTGGAATCACAAACGATGAGACGAAGTGTTTGTGATTATTTTTCTATCTTGCCTATCGGAGATATAAAATCTCAAGCCAATTATTTCAATTGTACTCTTACAATAGAAGATGCAAGATCATATCACACAACTACAAGAAAAGTAGTATCGGTCTGGCTTCACAATCCCAATGAAGTCTTTAAATCGTTAACCTGGTTTAGAAGAAGAAACCAAAGGTTAAAGGAGAATCGACTCTAGCTATGCAACTAGTATCACACGTAAGGTGTGGGGATTAGGTTTCCCAGTTGTTAGAGTTCTCCCTTATATAGTTTTCAAATCAGGGTTTGCAATCAATGTTAGCTTGGTAACAAAGCATTCAATATTCACCGTTAGATGAAAACCTAATTAGATTCAAGCTAATATTTTTGAAACGTTGGATCGAAAACTTAGCTTGTTACACACAAATGAAATGTCCAATTTTGGGTCTACGAACCGTTCCCAAACATTAACATTTGTTGGTTCAACAATAGTTAACCAAATTGTTAGAGCATAGCTCGGTCGACCTCGCATGCGCTGCTATATCAAGCATGTTTGTCAATGTTAGTGATCAAAACTATGAGTCTTGCTTTCTAGTCTATTATAGATAAGTCTCGGACTAGGATAGAAAAGTGTAGTTGAGATCAAGGACTTTATGGTGATTCATCATACAACGACGAAGATCTACTCAAGGAACCGTGGAACTTCATCAACAAAAAGGTATGTGGAGACTTGAACTTATCTATCACTCAAAAGTCTATTTATTCTATCTCCTACTCCTTATGAGACAAAAAGTCGTATGCTATATAGACTGGATCATACACATATGACATTTTGAGATGAGTATTCACTACTTATCTTTTTATCGAAATCGTGTGTTGGTAAAGCGTTTCGCTTTGATCAAGTTTATCTTCACCTAGTGACGAAAGTCATGAAAAGTTTCAATTACTTTGAGAATTGCTCTGACGTGAAACGGTCTGTGAATAACGGCTATATAACATCCTCTGAGAATGTCTCAATGATTGGAATGAGAGTTTAGATTACATAACCATGTATTCCTTAATCCTAAGTATTCGAACTTTGTTGATTGAGAGAAACCGGAGGAATTGGCTTTGCCAAGTTCCCGAACTGACGGAAGTTCTCTTGCCGAGAATTTATGTTGGGATTTTCCAAAAACTCGTTTGCGTGTTTAGTCCGCGAACTCAGTCCGGGAACCTAGTCTGCGAACTGGCGGAAGTCTCTTTGCCGAGATTTTCTGCTGAGTTTGGAAAACTCTGCCGGTTTCCTTAAGTTCGAGAACTTGTTTGTGAGCTTTAGTGGTTATGATCTAAAGATGTGCTCTGAACATGAAACTTAAATTACTAAGGAATGCTTTATGCAAACCGTGGCTATAAAGTTCATGAGCCGACTCATCGAATCGAATCATCTTTGTTTCAATTGTGTCTTGTGTAGTTAATAAGATCTCATAGCAATTGAACAACTCTCTAACTAGTTCATTTGAGTCAATTAGTTATGGTGAAGAATAACTAGGTTAATATGAAATACTCATATGGTTAACCTTTTGGGTTACTATGTTGAACCAACATACACGTACACGTTTGGGCATGGTTTTCACAAACCCAGTAAACGTCTACCCAAGTGTGTGTGACAAGCTAAGTTTTCGATCTAACGGTTGAGAAATATTAGCTTGAATCTAAATCAGGTTTTCATCTAACGGTGAATATGGATTGCTTTGTAACTAAGGCAAAACCCTGATTTGAAGGCTATATAAAGAAGACATCTAGCATTGTGCAAAACTAATCCCCACACGTCTGTGTGATACTAGTGCGCTCGCTAGAGTCGATTCTCCTTTAACCTTTGGTTTTCTTCTCTAAAACCAAGTTAACAACTTAAAGACTTCATTGGGATTGTGAAGCCAGACCGATACTAAGTTTTCGATTCTGATCTTGCATCTTCTATCGTACGAGTACACTCTTTGATTGGCTTGAGATCGTGAGAGTTCTCCGATAAGCAAGATAAAGAAGTCACAAACATCTTCGTCTCACTGTTTGTGATTCCTCGACAAACCGCTTGTGTAGTCAAGAAAGATTGTTGAGAGGTGATTGATTAATCTAGGCTGTTCTTCGGGAATATAAGACCGGATTATCAATTGGTTCATGTTCACCTTGATTTTATATCTTAACACGGAACAAAACCTAAGGTTTTTCTGTGGGAGACAAATTTATCCTTTGATAGACTTTTCTGTGTGAGACAGATTTGTTTGTTATCAAGTTTGCGATTTTGGGTTGCAGCAACTCTTAGTTGTGGGTGAGATCAGCTAAGGGAATCAAGTGCGCAGTATCCTGCTGGGATCACAACTTTACCTTGGATCGGTGGGAGAATGATTGGGATTCAACTATAGTCCAGTCCGAAGTTAGCTTGTAGTAGGCTAGTGTCTGTAGCGGCTTAATACAGTGTGTATTCAATCTGGACTAGGTCCCGGGTTTTTTTTGCATTTGCGGTTTCCTCGTTAACAAAATTTCTGGTGTCTGTGTTATTTCTTTTCCGCATTATATTTTATATAATTGAAATAATATAGGTTGTGCGTTCGTGATCATCAATTGTAAATCCAACCTTTAGTTGTTGATTGATCCTTGGATACTGGACTTTGGTTCCGTCCAAGTTATTCCTTGTGTTTGATTAAAGACTCACTATTATTTTATCTTGAGTAAATCAAAACAAGTGAGAGATATTGACTCCTTGAGATACTTTAATCTAGATTGAGTCTGACTGTCAAGTTGATTCTCTAGCAAAGTATTTCGGAGTTAGTCCATACAGATTGCTAAGCGAAATATTGGGTGGTGCTGTTAGACCCCCGCTTTTTCACAAATGGTTAGCCATATGATTACTTTCATATCAACCATATTAGAGAGTTGTTAAATTGCTTAGATCTTATGTAACTACACAAGACACAATCAAAGCAAAAACGGTTTGATTCACTCGAATCGGTTCATGAACTTTATAGCCACGGTTTGCAAAAGCATTCCTTATTTTAAATAAACATGAGTTCAAGAACAACCGGTTTTAGATATAACCTGCTCAAGTTCGCGGACTGGGTTCGCGGACTTAAGCTCATGGAAGGAGTTCACAAACTCCAGCAGAAATTCTCGGGTTGAGAACTTCCGCTAGTTCGTGGACTTAGTTCGCGGACTTGGCTCACGCCACTTCCATTTCTCTTGATCAACAAAGTTCGCAAACTTTGGTTCAAGGAATAAGGACTTATACACATATGTGTTTCCACAACAATGCTTATATCTTACCAATGATCATGTAATCTAAACTCTCATTTCAATCATTGAAACATTCTCAGAGGACGGATATAGCCGTTATTCACAGACCCTTTTTTCTTCAGAGCAATTTTCAAAGTGATTGAAACATAACATGACTTTCTTCACTAGGTTAAGATGAATTCGTCCAAAGCGAAAGCTTACCAACACATTTTCGAGAAATAGATAGGAGAGATAAACTTGGCTCGAAATAGCAAATGTGAATAATGAAAGTGTATATATCAAAACGACTTTTGTCTCAAGAGTATGAGATAGAATAGATAGACTTTTGAGTGACAGATAAGTTCAAGTCTCCACATACCTTTTAGTCGATCAAGATCCACCAGTTCCTTGAGTAGTCCTTCGTCTTGTATGATGATTGCCATGGAGTTCTTGAGCTAAACTACAATTTCTATCCTAGTCCGAGACCTTTAGCTATGTAGGCTAGAAATGAAGACTTATAGTTTTGATCACGAACATTGACAAACATACTTGAGATAGCAAGGCATGCAAGTTCGACCGAGCAATACTCTAACAGTTACCATCCAGATACGAGTCTAAGAAACATGCCATAATAGAAGGTAATGATATTTCTATACTTTCTCGAAGCTCTCTAGTAGGAAAGCTAAAGATCTTTGATAGAGAAATTCTGCTGAAGAATGAAACTAAGAAACGTTGCCAAAAGGACAAGGTATATGTTGAAAAAGAACTTGACTCAACTATTGTGCTTCTAGCGCAACAAATAAAGGACATCTTATCTATTGATAAACATGTTCCTGATACACTATCGGTTTTCCATAAAAAGGGTAAGGATGAAGTACAATGCTTCAAGTGCCGTAGATTCAGACATATGGCAAAACACTGTCCCGGCAGAAGAAATCAAAAGTGCAACAAAGCTTATGTCTCTACTCTTAATGATATTCCGGAGGAAGAATCCAATGAAGAAATATCTAAGTGTAATGCACTTCTTTCCAACTCTAACAATGATGAATTTTGCGAGTCTAATCAACTCCTAGAACAACGTGAGTTGGAGATTGAGGAAAATAAAAGGTTAAGCCTGGTACTTGAAAACCTTTTGAAATTCCTCTCAGATAAAACCCTTATGGTAAAATCAGAACAAGAGAAATTAGGTGGAAAACCAAGAGAATCGGAAACTAGTTTTTCTGATAATATGATAACTTCTTCATGTGGAGAAAATAAATTCACTACAATTCTTCTTGAAAATAAACTTATCAAAGCTCTTAGTAAGGGGATAAAGAAGACTGGTAAGTTTATGAGGTCTCAAAAGGAGATTGCAAACTCTTGTAATTACAAGAGAAAGGAAGAATAAAAGGAAACACGGTCTATTGTGTTTATAAGTCATCCTAAGGATGTCTTTGTTAACTGTGGCGAGAATAAGTCTCACCCCAACACACACTGATTGTGTTCAAATATGCATCCTCATTTGGTGCCCAAAATTCTGATTGTGAGGAAGCATAAATCTGGGCAAGTTGTTCATATCTGTTTCTTTAGTGAAAAATAAAGGATATCTTTAATTTTTGGAAAAAATATTTTCGGTTTGGATAAATCAAATTGTTCCTTGATTTTCTCCCATCTCATATATCTTCTTCCTGTCCGAAAGAAGACTAGTTTATCTCAATGGAGAAATCGATAAAAGAAGGGTCATCTCTTGATGGTTTAGCACTTTGTGCATCAGTTATGACTGAAACTCATGATCATGATAACTCTCAAGTTTCTTTAAGAAAACAGATTCTTTCTGTTAAAGGTTGCATTAGATATCATGAGTTGATGATAAAGGATTCAAAAGAAGTATTAGCTAATCTTCATTCTCAACTGTTTGAGATAAACAAATTATATACTGAAAAGGGAAGTGCTCAGAAGAATTTGAATCCAGTTTTTGAAAGAAATCTTCACAAGAACTGAGAAGGGAATGATAGACATCAATTTTTTTGATTATCAATGATTGTATTAAGTCTATTATGAATAAAAACTATTATGAATAAAATAATTTTTTTATAGTTTTTCTTGTGATGGTTTTTGATTTACATAGCATGTGCTTGAATGCTTTATTATTGTTATGGATGTTTATGGGATGTTTGATTTCGGTTTTATTACCTTGATATTTGATCTCATAATGTTGTGAACCCTTATGGTTTGGGTGACTTTTTGGTTTAGCATGATTAAGTTCTAGCCCATGTTGGTAGGCTTTATCAAAGGATCATGAGGGGTTCTGGTAGAAACAATATGTAAAAAAGTCACAATATATTGAATCGGTTTTGGTTTAGCATAAAAGCATATGTGTTTCGACGGTTTTTAACTTTTGCTTGCAATTATTAAAACCGGTTTTCATCCTTTCTCTGGTAAAGGTTGAGGATTGTTGTTATTCTTTTGTTTTGCATAAGGATGACAACATAAGGATATTTCAATATCAATTCTCCCTGGAAGAAGAATGCAAACATATTGGAGAAGTGGATGCGAAATTTGAGGTAACAATGTTGTTAGTTAATTTTTTTCTCTTTAAGAAAAGCATGATTTTTATTTCATATATATTTTGCTTTTACTTAACAAAATTTCGGTATAATTGATGTTTTATTCCATGATGTGTGTGTGGATGTGTGTGTGATTCAATTGGTTCCGGTTAAGAAAAACTATTGTTATTGTGCTTTATTATGTGGTATCAATTGTTTAGGCTTACAAAATTTCGGTGCAACTGCGGTGTTCTAATGCTTATGTTGATTCAATTGCTTCCGGTTGAGGTGAATAATTATGCAAGTTGATTTATTTGGTTTGTATTAATTATTTATGATTTAACGAAAGAAAAGGTTTACGGGATGAGTTGTTTAGTCCAATTCGATTCCGGATAAGAGAAACTAAGTTTATCTTAGTTAGACTTATCAAAGTGGAGGTTTCGGTTATTCAAGTCTAATCGAATGCCTTAACAAGAAATGCTAGTTAACTAACCTAGTATTTGGCTTGTTTAAAATTGAAAGGGCTAAGTTATATGGATAATTAGAACCTGGTGAGAAAAATAGAGTTATCTTTATTTTGGTCTTATCGAATGAAGCGGTTGTATTTGTACAATCGGTTTAACAAAGGGACTAAGTTGCTTAATTGATTTTTTGTTTGCTAAACTAAATTGGGAAAATTGCTTCGGGCAATTGTTTCCTTGATAACATATCAAAAAAAATTACTTTGTAGTTTCGGTTTTGATATTGGTTATCAAAAATGGTGCGTGGAACCCTTGTGCTTAACTCTATAAGGTTTGCAAGTCTATTTTTTAGATTTGTATGATTCTTTTCGTGTTGTCCTTTATTTTTTCATTTCTTTGTCATTTTGTGACAAAAAGGGGGAGAAATATATGGAGTAAACAAGTGATACTGGTATTGATTTTATATTGATTGGTATCACTAAGGAAAAGAACAATTGTGCTTAAACGTTTATCTAACGAAAGAATGAAAGCATAGACTAAGGGGGAGTAGCATATCATATTGATTGGTATAACAAAGACGTGCGGATTGATGAAATCTACCTATCTCACCTTTAGGGGGAGTATTAGCTTTGTTATTATAATGTCAACAACGAAATTTAAGGATTCAATGAATGCAGGTTATTGTGATGTTGAATTCGGGAATCAAGCATATGTTTAATGAATTCCTGTAATTTGTTTATCCATATGATTGTAAGAGTTTTGTCACTAAAATTGACAAAGGGGGAGATTGTTAGAGCATAGGTCGGTTGAACCCACCAAGCGTTGGTATGTCAAGTTTGGTTGTCATAATTTAGTGAATCAAAACTCATTTAAGAGTCGCTTGATTATGTACTAGAGTCAACTTCGTATAGGTTAGCTTGAAAGTATTAGGATATGGGACATTATAAGTATTGTGAAGACTTGAAGAAGTGAAGAAGTAAGAAGCTACAACGACAATATCATCCTTCCACTTGAGGTTAGTGATATTTGACTTGAACTGTTTCATTCCCTAACGTATCTTTCAAGTCGTACATATTGAAAACAAAACTGCGAAGCATGTTTGAACTCTAGATAGACATAGTATTAAGGAATAAAATATGAAGTTTATTGATTAACCATTAAAATTTATAGATAAGACATCAACATAATCGTTTAAATGCTATTGTGATTATGTATGGGTATGAGGTGAGGATTTCATCCTAGGAAACAATGTTTTACATGTGTTTTAAGGAAGTAAGTTCATAAACTTGTTTATGAATCGAAAAGGAAATCGCCAGGAATTATTGGGATTGTTATTCATTGCATATCTTGTGAACATCCAATATGTGTGATTTAGTATAACCGCTCACGACTTGTTTGTGTTCTTGGTATAACTATTCACAAAGGCCTGACTTATGTATTGGTATGACTTTTATTAGTGAAACCGATCTTAAGTAATCACCTGTGAGGTATGATCGAGTTTGTGATTGACTGGACCAAATCTGGGTAAAGGGGAAGCGATCCTATGAAGAGGTGCAGTACATCACAAAGGGGAATCGATCCTTGTATGAGGTGCAACAAGGTTTATAGCAGAAAGGGGAACCGATACTATGAACATGTGCAACACGTTTTTAGGCAAAGGGAAACCGATCCTATGGACATGTGCAACACATATAAATTAGATACCATATATATGTGGCGAACCGATCCTAGTACCTAGTCAACCGAATTTTGGAAAGCTAGCGTGACTATGCACAGTACTCACTTGGAGGTAGAACCGAAACTTGTTTTGGTATAACCGTTAAACCCATGATTTGTGATTGAGTGTTTCTTAATCAATCACATAGTTCTGGAAAGTCAGATGAACCAATTCTAAACTTGTTTGGAAGTGTGGAAAATCGGTTTCAAGGGTGTAAGTATGAAAGAGAACTTACAAAGTAAGGATGTCGACACACTTCGAACACATGCAGTATTGTTTATATTTTATTGTTCAAAGTTATTCCTTAATAGCTACAGGAAGAAAATCCCAGGATCGAAATTAAATAAGTTAAGAATCTTTTAATTAAGGTTGTTAATTTTATAGATGGAAAATAAGAATTAGTAATGTGCATTTACTAGTTAAAGATTTTCCAAGGAGATTTTCGGTCATTATTTTGGACAGATCATTTCCAGGAATTATGAAAACCGAATTTGGAATGTATGGAATATCTTTGAGAATATTTTCGGTTTTGGAAATTCCTTGGTGTCCAAACTTCCTTGTCTATAAATACTTGAAGTTTGCATTTCTATCAAACTAATCCTTCGTGACAACAAACTTCCTCGGTTGTGTTGTTACTGGTGAAGCCGCCTATTCGGAGAGGAAAGTAACCTAATTAGGCGAAATCTCTTACGACCGCTCAGTTTAAAGTCTTCTTTGTGATTGAGAAGCTCTACGAGTACCGTTGGTGGGAAACTAGATAATTGCGGTTTATCTTATGTTTTCGATTGATTTGATTGACTAACGGTGGTTGAACTTTGATTTCACCTAGTTTGTTTATGCTTAAGAATCTTCTCTTATGATATAAGATTCACTCAAACTATATCGAAGTTTCGACAGGGATCTTTAGACTGTTATTAGTGCTAAAGACGATCTTGTGATAATCCATTGTTAACAGACTTCATTCTGTGCGTGATTGATCACAAGAGATTCAAGTTGTTGTGTGCATGTGTTTATTGAAGATCTAAGATGATTTGAAGAAAAAGAAGAGATTGAAGATTTCTGACTTGGGTTTATAATCTTTGGTGTGCACAATACTTGTTTCGGTATAAGAAGATCCAACTATAATCAGTTTATCCTCGTGGTAGATTGGACTGATTAGTTATGTAGATCGGCATCAATACAGTTCTTTGTGATTAAAAGTATTGATTGCAAAATCTTAACGATTATCTTTGGTAATTGAACATAAGATAGATCTAAGAACCTGACGAAGGAGTTTATGTTAAGATAAACAGAAGAGCCTTTGTCCGACTCACATCACTTGGTTGAATAGGGTTGATACCAAACAAATTTGTTGTTCCTTTACTGTTTGGAATACGAACCAAATAAATTGTTCCAAGTACGTGACTTATTTATAAGTTGGAGGCGCGGGAATATAGACGGAACTAGGTGAACTATATGTTTAGTTGCTTGGTCTCAACTATACGAAGTTGGTGTAATTTTGTGTAGCTGCTTAATCCTGAGAGTATTCAATTCTGGACAAGGTCCCGGAGTTTTTCTACATTTGCGGTTTCCTCGTCAACAAAATCTTGCTGTGTCATTTACTTTATATTTCCGCATTATAATTGTTTTATTATAATTAAAGTAAATTACACAAACGTTAAATCCTATTTACTTGATAAGCAATCCTATTGTGTTTGGTTAAGTCCGAACCTTTGTATCAAGTAAACATACTTCGTTGTTGTATTGTCTCGATCTCGTATCCATAGAAGATCACACGAAGTGTGAACCTTTTAGTTGTATTGTCTCAACTCAGTCCATAGAAAATCACTTCCGGAGAAAGGACTTACAGGTAGGAAATTTTTTAGCTTGAGGTATATTTGGGTACCCTCGCCTTTTCACGTTCTATCACAATTTTTTTAAAAAAAAAATAGAGATATAAGCGTTGTTCATTATTATTTTTTTTACTATTAGTGGTTGTAGATCACTTTTGAACAATAGAAATGATTATTGGAGATGAAAAAGGAGGTGAACTATTACAGCTGGGTTTCATTCTCTAATAAGATGGTTTTTTCTTTCCTCACAAGTATGAGGTCGAGACTTCATGTACACCCAACCACACTTAATGTATTGGTTGTAGTGATAATCCTCTTCTCTTATGGCTGGGTATTGAGGGTGGGTCCAAGAGAGCATATTGTATAAGTATATATGAGAATTTTGGAAAGTCTGCTCATAGGGGCACGCTTAGTGGCTTCATATTTCTCAGGGGCGTGCTCAATGGCTTTATATTTGAAGGATTGGTCATATGTTCCCACAAAAACAACTCTGCAACTTAGAAAAAAAAATCAAAGTTTTATTTAGTGGCTCCACATGTTTTCAACCGTTCATTCCCCTAAAGATCGCCCATATTTTGAAAACACACCATGTCACCACCATCGACCAACTTGCAAGCAATTGTTATGTTTTTTTTGTTCTTATTTGGATTAAGAAGTTGTGTGTCACTTTAGCAATATCATATGAAAATAATCATGTTAGAGCATTTCTCGGTCGAACTCGCATGCGTTCCTATCTCAAGCATGTTTGTCAATGTTAGTGATCAAAACTATAAGTCTTGATTTCTAGTCTACTATACCTAAGGTCTCGGACTAGGATAGAAAGTGTATTTGAGCTCAAGAACTCCATGGCAATCATCATACAAGACGAAAGACTACTCAAGGAACCGGTGGATCTTCATCGACTAAAAGGTATGTAGATACTTGAACTTATCTATCACTCAAAAGTCCATTTATCTCCTATCTTGAGACAAAAGTCGTTTTGATATATAGACTTAGATTATACACATTTGCTATTTCGAGCTGAGTTTATCTCGTCTATCTATTTCTAGAAATATGTGTTGGTAAGCTTTCGCTTTAGCCAAGTTCATCTTTACCTAGTGACGAAAGTCATGACAAGTTTCAATCACTTTGAAAATTACTTACTTTGACAAAAAATAGTTTGTGAATAACAACTATAGAATATCAACGTCCTCTAAGAATGTTTCAATGATTGAAATGAGAGTTTAGATAATATAACCATTGGAGTGTGCTTAATGGTCATATCTTGAGGGGTGTGCGGCTGTGGAATTTTAGAGGGGTTATCTTGTATCTTTAAACTCCTTGATGAATGTTGTTAGCTTCGGCTAGATGATTGCATCTAAATAAGATGATGTGTGTTTCTTTCTCTCGGTCATGAAATGTCTCTTACAGAAACTTCATTATGAACCCGTTCTTGTACCTTTGCCAGTTTTATTGACAAAAAGGGGAAGAATTAATATGTAGTTCACACTACAAATACATATGGTTTTCGGATCATTGTGTAAGGGGGAGTGGTATTCATGTGAGATGGAGTATTGACTAAGGGGGAGTGATACATATCACCATAGTATTATTGTTGAAGTTGTGATACAATTGAGCTTTGACACCGTGTAATAATACTATGACACTGTATAACAATGATCGAGACCGATGCTTTCTCATTGTTATAGTTACGGATCTTCAATAACGGTGGTGCTAAACTTACAACCTTTGGGATCATTGGAGTACTTGGAAGTGACGAAGATTTCGAGGAATGTTGAAGATTAGACATGTGGAATAGGAGCTAAGTTTCATTATCTTTTTTGTATTCCATATATATTGATAGTTTTGTCACTAAAATTGACAAATGGGGAGATTGTTAGAGCACTGCTCGGTCAAACTCGCATGCGTTGCTATCTCAAGCATGTTTGTCAATGTTAGTGATCAAAACTATAAGTTTTGATTTATAGTCTCTTATAGCTAAGTCTCGGACTAGGATAGTAAGTGTAGTTGAGATCAAGGTCTTCATGGCGATTCATCATACAAGTAGAAGGACTACTCAAGGAACTGGTGTAACTTCTCAACAAAAAGGTATGTGGAGACTTGAACTTATCTGTCACTCAAAAGTCTATCTATTCTATCTCCTACTCTTTGAGACAAAAGTCGTATGCTATATATATAGACTAGATTATACATATTTTGTATTTCAAGCCGAGTGTACCTCGCCTCTCTATATATCGAAATATGTGTTGGTAAGCTTGTCGCTTAGACCAAGTTTATCTTTGCCTAGTGACGAAAGTCATGAATGTTTCAATCACTTTGAAAATTGCTTTGACGAGAAATGGTGTCAACTATATAACGTCCTCTAAGATGTATCAATGATTGTAATGAGAGTTTATATTACATAACCAATGTATTCCTTGAACCGAAGTTCTCGAACTTTGTTGATCAAGAGAACCAGAAGTATGGCAAGTGCCAAGTCCGCGAACTCAGTCCGCGAACTGCCGAAGTTCTCAAACCCGAGAATTTCTGTTGGAGTTGACAAACTACTTGCGTGAGCCAAGTCCGTGAACCCATTCCGCGAACCGGAGAAGTTCTCAAACCGAGAATTTCTGCTGGAGTTTGTAAACTCTGTCCGGTGTCTTAAGTCCGCGAACCTAGTCTGCGAACTTGAGAAGGTTATATATCTAAAGATGATCTCTGAACTTAATCTTAAAAGACTAAGGAATGCTTTTGCAAACCGTGGGTATTAAAGTTCATGAACCGATTCTTGTGAATCAAATCATCTTTGCTTCAATTGTGTCTTGTGTAGTTACATAAGATTTCCTTGCAATTGAACAACTCTCTTAACTAGTTCAATTGAGTCATTTGAACTAGTTATGGTGAAGAAGAACATGGTTGGTATGAAATGCTCTTATGGTTAACCTTTTTGGTTAGACTATTATTGAACCAACAATGTACACGTTTGGGTGCGGTTAACAAACCTAGAAGCTTACATTCATTTGTGTATGACAAGCTAAGTTTTCGATCTAACGGTTGAGAAATATTAGCTTGGATCTAAATAAGGTTTTCATCTAACAATGGATATTGATTGCTTTGTAACTAAGGCAAAATCCTGATTTGAAAGACTATATAATGGGACATATATCAACTCTGCAAAACTAATCCCCACACCTTATGTGTGCTACTAGTTTGCGTGCTAGAGTCGGTTCTCCTTTAACCTTTGGTTTTCTTCTTCTAAAACCAGGTTAACAAAATGAAGACTTCATTGGGATTGTGAAGCCATACCGATACTACTTTTATCGTAGTTGTGTGATCTGATCTTGGATCTTCTATCGTAATAGTACAATCATATTGATTGGCTAGAGATTGTTTGATTTCTCCGATAGGAAAGATATAAAAAGTAATCACAAACACTTTCGTCTCATTGTTTGTGATTCCACAACATCTTGTTTCGCTACCATATGATTAAGATTGTTGTGAGGTGATTGATTAATCTAGGCTGTTCTTCGGGAATATAAGACCGTATTATCAATTGGTTCCTGTTCACCTTGATTATTATCAAAAGACGGAACAAAAACTTTAGGGTTTTTCTATGGGAGACAGATTGATCCTTTGATAGACTTGTCTGTGTGAGACAAATTTGTTTATTGTTAAAGCCTTCGATTTTGGGTCGTAGAAACTCTTAGTTGTGGGTGAGATCATCTAAGGGAATCAAGTGCGCAGTATCCTGCTGGGATCAGAGGCGTAGGGAGTACAACTGTACCTTGGATCAGTGGGAGACTGATTGGGGTTCAACTATAGTCCAGTCTGAAGTTAGCTTGGAGTAGGCTAGTGTCTGTAGCGGCTTAATACAGTGTGTATTCAATCTGGACTAGGTCCCGGGGTTTTTCTGCATTTGCGGTTTCCTCGTTAACAAAATTTCTGGTGTCTGTGTTATTTCAGTTTCCGCATTATATTTTTTATCTTTATAATTGAAATAATACAGATTGTGTGTTAGATCATCAATTAGTATAATCCAACCTTTGGTTGTTGATTGTGATTGATTGATCCTTGGACATTGGTCTTTGGTAGTGTCCAAGTTATTCCTTATGTTTGATTAGGACTCGCTGATTTCTATTAGCTTGAGTAAATCAAAACAAGAGAGAGATATTAACTCCTTGAGATACTTTTACCTAGATTGAGTCTGACTGTCTAGTTGATTCTCTAGAAATTATTTCGGAGTTAGTCCATACAGATTGCTAAGCGAAATATTGGGTGGTGTTGTTAGACCCCCGCTTTTTCAGAACTACATATTAATTCTCCCCCTTTTTGTCAATAAAATTGGCAAAGGTACAAGAACGGGATCCTAATGAAATTTCCGAAAGAGACATTTCATGACCAAAAGAAAGCAAAAATATCAACTCGTTATTTAGATGCAATCATAAAGCCGAAGCTAAATGCATTCATCAAGGAGTTTATAAAGATACAAGATAACCCCTATAATATTCCACAGCCGCACTCCCCACAAAGATTTGGCAATTAAGCGCAAGTTCAAAAAGAACTCTCCCCCATAAAATGTCATTCCCAAGGGAACAACAAGAGCGACCTTAATTTCGAAAGAGAAAATAAGGATTTCTTTGGACAAAACAAATCACATACAAGTATGAATTTGAATCCAAAATATTAAATTAACCACAAGAAGTTGATGATTAATTTAACCAAAAATGCTCAACACAAGTAAAATTGTGGAGACTTAAGAGTGCTCAATTAGATTAATCACAAGTAAACCCATAATTAATCTAATCGAAATACACAATCAAACTAATCACAAAAGTAATCAATTTGATTGGTCATACTCACATAAGAGAGTTTATGGAGCAATGACTAAGTTAATCATGAAAACAATCAACCCAGTCATGAACGCTCAAACATAAGAAGACTTATGGAGTCATAACTAAATAACCAAACAAGATGATTAATTTAGTTCAAAATGCTCGACATAAAGTACCTCACGAAACAACAACATAGCTAATCAGAAATAATCAACTTGGTTGTTTAATGCTCAACATAAGACACTTTTACTGAGCCTCACAGTAATACATAAAATATGGATCAGGGAAGATCAATTACTGCGGAATACACAAGGACTCATTCTATTTTCATCACAATTTGCATAACGATATAAAATAGACATAATCCTTGCAAACAAAAGATTTTTAACCTATCTTCCATCAATAATTGACAATATAGGCTTAACTTTTGTATTTGTCAAAAGTCCATTCGTTCTTTAACCAATACATGAATATCGATCATAAACGACTTTACTTTTGACAAAGTATGGGACAATCAAGTTCACGGACGCAAACACACATATCCCATAGCAATATTGCAATATATAAAACCATAAAGATTAATACTGCAAAAATCATCTTCCAAACAAGTTTAGAATTTAAACCAATAAATCTAAAAACATGAAGATGAAAACGTTGGACATAGCTATGTGTAATCACAATAATGGCTATTCCAACCTCTAGTTATTCTTCAAAACAAAAACAGAAAAAGAAGAAGATTTACTAGAAAAGGAAACTCTTATAGAGAACATGATCTGAAAAACACTAGATCCGGTAAGCAACCAGAGATTGAACATGGACGAGCTCATCAGATGCTTTCTTCAGTTCGTTTTTCAAAAACTCAAGATTCCTTGTTGTAATTCCGAGTTGTTCACGTACGACTTCAAAATCTTGAAGAAGATTTCCTACCAGTTGTGATGATATTTGAACTGGTAGTTTTTTTTATGATCAATGGCATGAAGGCATGTTATGAAAACAGGATTCTCATGAAACTCAATAATCTTCCCTTCTTTGAATTCATCATCTTTGTTTCCTCCATTCATTGTGCACACCAAACTGGTAAAACCCTTTGACCTTTCAGAACAGTGTAACATGGGATGACACCCAAGTATATAAGTACGTTCCATGGAAAACCCTAGGAAACTTGTACATGTTCGTGTGGTCCAGGAGTTCGTGCACTGGTGATCACGTCCTTAAGATGTGACCAAAAGAAGAATGGAGTTCGAAAGTCATGATCAATAGTTGAGAACCAACTATTTAGGGGAAGTACACGCAAACAAAAAAATTCTCAAGAACAAAAGATCATAATTATCTACAAGAGAGAAACTGGAGCGAAGCTCAACAAAATTTAAAGATCAAAGAACAAGAAGAGAAAAAATACAACCTCGACAACACTTCTCAAGACACACTTCTTGAGAACAATGAGCATCCTTCTTAAATTAAAAGAGATATGCTGTATTGGGCAGTCATGGTGTATTAGGATGAGCATTTTGCTCATCAATCTTGACTTCTTCTTTTTCTCCTTCAGAAGGATTCAGAAACAAATCATATGACATAGTTGAAGGAGTTTTATTGAGAGAGGAACTAGGAGTACCTGAGTCAATCGCTTTCCATGATTTTTTGATGCCCTGTTTGAGTCTGTTTATGCTTACCTTTAGTTCTGAGACTCGATTATTGATATGTAAGCAATCTGGAGCTGAACTCTTGGAATTGCGGCCATCTCCAGGGAGAGACAAGAACCTTGACTTTTCTTTCTTTCTCCTATGTCTTTTCCTCTTTTCAGAGTTATTTAAGAAGTCAGTTACTCCTAGACCATTCTTCCTTCTACAATTTTTTGTTTCAAAAGCACAATTAAGAAAAGACTTATCATAATAGTTTTCTTGATTGTCGAAAGTGCCTTTTACTCCAATAATGTGAGAGAGCGGTTTGATAACTTCTTTAGACATCTATGCAAGCATGTTGTGAAGTTTTTTATTCCTTAAACGAAACCGACATCTTTGCTCAGAATGTCTTTTCTTTCCGCAGAAATAGCAGTTAAAGGATTTATATTTAACCGTTCTCGTGTGAATAGATTTTGAAGAAGTAGACTCCTTGTTTTTAGGTGCATTACCGGCTGCGAAAGTTTTTTCACATGAAGAATTATCAATAGCCTTAACAAAGTTGATCTTACCAGTTTTTGGAGCGTCTATTCCTTTATATCCAAGACCACGTGTATCATGATGTTTTTTACATGCTCCAATCATAGAAGACAATTTTATAGAGATAGAATTGAATCTTCTCAGACTCTCTTCAAGTGATTGCACTTTATCAAGAGCAGCTGCAAGGTTAGTCTCCAAGGATTTGTTTTTGGCACGAAGACTAAGTTTTTTGTCATCAAAACATTTTTGTTGAGATTTATATCTTGCTTCAGATTCTGCAAGTTTCTCTTCCAACAAGAAGTATTTTTGATAAAGATTATCACATTCAAGTGACTTCATACGTAGGTTTTCCTCAGAATCTTTGAGGATCGATTCGTTAGAACGATTCGAGAAATAAACACCTGCGTAACATCTTCTCAACTTCTTGTTTTCTCGACAGAGAGGATTCAGCAGAGGTGAGACATGAGAAGTTGTAATTTTCTTCATATTCCACGAATCCATAAACTTAACATACTCTGAGACTTCCTCATCAACATCTCTATCAATATCTGAATCACCTTCATCAGAAAGTTCATCCAACTGTTCTTCTAGGAGAGTTTCCCAATCAACAGTTTTTACATCAAGAGAATGTTTAGATATTGACTTAGATGTGAAAGTTCTCTCAGGTGAATCCAAGCTTTTAGAAATATCTGGTAATTTCTGAACTGCTACATTATTAGAGATAGATCGTCCATAATGAGATCGCTACAAACACAGACTTGTAAGGTCTTGAACGTGTTTGCCTGCTCTGATACCAATTGAAAAAGCGGGGGTCTAACAACCACACCCAATATTTCTTTTAGCAATCTGTATGGACAAACTCCAATATACTTTCTAGAGAATCAACTAGACAGTCAGAATCGATCTAGATAAAAGTATATCAAAGAGTTTATATCTCAATATCTCGATTTGATCTTTACTCAAGCAAATAGAAACCTGCGAGTCTTTATCAAAGAGAGATAACTTGGATGGTACCAAAGACCAATATCCAAGCGTCAATCAATTTAAATCAACAACCAAAAGGTCGGATATTCTAATTGATTGAAATAACGCACAACCTGTATTATTTCAATTATAAAGATAAAACAATATAATGCGAAAACTAAAATAACACAGACACTAAAAATTTTGTTAACGAGGAAACCGCAAATGCAGAAAAACCCCGGGACCTAGTCCAGATTGAACACACACTGTATTAAGCCGCTACAGACACTAGCCTACTCCAAATTAAATTCGGTATGGACTGTAGTTGAGCCCCAACCAATCTCACACTGATCCAAGGTACAATTATGCTCCTACGCCTCTGATCCCAGCAATATACTGAGCACTTGATTCCCTTAGCTGATCTCACCCACAACTAAGAGTTGCTACGACCCAAAGTCGAAGACTTTAATAAAGAAATCTGTATCACACAGAAAAGTCTACGGTAATAGATAAATACGTCTCCCACGAATATACCTATAAGTTTTGTTCCGTCTTTTGATAAATCAAGGTGAACAGGAACCAATCAATAATATCAGACTTATATTCCCTAAGAACAACTTAGTATTATTAATCACCTCACAATAATCTTAATCGACGCAGCGAAATGATATATTGTGGAATCACAAACGATGAGACGAAGATGTTTGTGACTTCTTTTCTATCTTGCCTATCGGAGATATAAAATCTCGAGCCAATTATTTCAATCGTACTCGTATCGATGGAAGATGCAAGATCAGATCACACAACTACAAGAAAAGTAGTATCGGTCTGGCTTCACAATCCCAATGAAGTCTTTAAGTCGTTAACCTGGTTTAGAAGAAGAAACCAAAGGCTAAAGGAGAATCGACTCTAGCTTACCACAACTAGTATCATACAGAATGTGTGGAGATTAGGTTTCCTAGTTTCTAGATTTCTCCCTTATATACACTTTCAAATCAGGGTTTGCAATCAATGTTAGATTAGTAACAAAGCATTCAATATTCACCGTTAGATGAAAACCTGATTAGATTCAAGCTAATATTTCTCAACCGTTAGATCGAAAACTTAGCTTGTCACACACAAATGAAATGTCCAATTTTGGGTTTATGAACCGTACCCAAACATTAACATATGTTGGTTCAACAAGTCAACCAAATGGTTAGCCATATGATTACTTTCATATCAACCATATTCTTCTTCACCATAACTAGTTCAAATGACTCAAATGAACTAGTTAAAGAGTCGTTCAATTGCTTAGGTCTTATGTAACTACACAAGACACAATCGAAGCAAAATCGGTTTGATTCACTCGAATCGGTTCATGAACTTTATAGCCACAGTTTGCAAAAGAATTCTTTAGTTTATTTAAACATGAGTTCAAGAATAACCGACTTTAGATATAACCTACTCAAGTTCGCAGACTGGGTTCGCGGACTTAAGCTCATGGAAGGAGTTCACAAACTACTGCAGAAATTCTCGGGTTGAGAACTTCCGCCAGTTAGCGGACTGAGTTCGCGGACTTAGTTCGAGGACTTGGCTCACGCCACTTCCATTTCTCTTGATCAACAAAGTTCGCAAACTTTGGTTCAAGGAATAAGGACTTATACATATATGTGTTTCCACAATAATGCTTATATCCCACCAATGGTTATCTAAACTCTCATTTCAATCATTGAAACATTCTCAGAGGACTGATATAACCGTTATTCACGAACCATTTTTCGTCAGAGCAATTTTCAAAGTGATTGAAACATAACATGACTTTCGTCACTAGGTAAAGATGAATTCGGCTAAAGAGAAAGCTTACCAACACATATTTCGAGAAATAGATAGGCGAGATAAACTCGGCTCGAAATAGCAAATGTGCATAATGAAAGTCTATATATCAAAATGACTTTTGTCTCAAGAGTAGGAGATAGAACAGATAGACTTTTGAGTGACAGATAAGTTCAAGTCTCCACATACCTTTTAGTCGATGAAGATCCGCCAGTTCCTTGAGTAGTCCTTCGTCTTGTATGATGATTTCAATGGAGTTCTTGAGCTCAACTACACTTTCTATCCTAGTCTGAGACCTTTAGCTATGTAGGCTAGAAATCAAGACTTATAGTTTTGATCACTAACATTGACAAACATGCTTGAGATAGCAACGCATGCGAGTTCGACCGAGCAATGCTCTAACAGTATTTTTCAGAAAAATTTGATCTTGACCGAAAGACCTAATTTGGTAGCGGGACCATTCATTTTGTATATCATATGCTCTTTGAAGCAAGATTTGGTAAGATATGGTAGAAAGACGAAAAATTGATAGAAAAAGGAAAACCCCGGCTAAAGGAATAATATATATATATATATATATATATATATATATATATATAATAAAAAGGTGGTATGAAACCGACTGCGCCCCCGCGACATGGCCGACTGTCCGGCGCCGGTTCCACACGCATATCCGCCTTATTTTTATTGTTATTCTCCTTACATCATTATTTTTATTTTTAGAGCATTATTGTTATGTACACCCACGATATTTTCTCGGGGCTTATCGGTGTTGGACCATATATACGAAAGGCGAATATTCACCATTACTTTATAGAATTATGCTGAGAAAATCTATAAACTGAAGTAGCGATATATTTTGGTGAAAATATAATATTTTTAGGAATTCAGTTGGTGAATATATCACTAGAATTGATTGATGAGTCGCTCTATATATACTAGTAGGCAATCTATCTATGAGCATTGTATTGATTCGACAACGAGGTACATGATGGCAGAAGCATCATACGGGTTCTGAATGAATATTTTGTATAATTGAAAAAACGGGGGTCTAACAACCACACCGAATATTTCGCTTAGCAATCTGTATGAACAAACTCCAATATACTTTTAAGAGAATCAACTAGACAGACAGACTCAATCTTAATAAAAGTATATCAAAGAGTTATATCTCACTTTCTCGATTCAATACTTACTCAAGCAAATAGAAATATGCGAGTCTAATTGAATACAAGAGAAATCACTTGAACGGTACCAAAGACCAATGTTCAAGGATCAATCAATTTCAATCAACAACCAAAGGTTGGATTTCCCAATTGATCGATTCAACGCACAACCTGTGATATTTCAATTATATAACAAAATATAATGCAGAAAAGAAATAACACAGACACCAAAAGTTTTGTTAACGAGGAAACCGCAAATGCAGAAAAACCCCGGGACCTAGTCTAGATTGAACACACATTGTATTAAGCCGCTACAAACACTAGACTACTACAAACTAACTTCGGTCTGGACTGTAGTTGAATTCCAATCAATCTCACACTGATCCAAGGTACAGTTGCGCTCCTTACGTCTCTCATCCCTGCAGGATACTACGCACTTGATTCCCTTAGCTGATCTCACCCACAACTAAGACTTGTTACGACCCAAAGTCAAAGACTTTAATAAAAAAATCTGTATCATACAAAAAAGTCTATGTTAATAGATAAATCTGTCTCCCACATAAATACCTACAAGTTTTTGTTCCGTCTTTTGGTAAATCAAGGTGAACACGAACCAATTGATAACCCGGACTTATATTCCCGAAGAACAGCCTAGATATATCAATCACCTCACAATAATATTAATCGACTAGCGAAAGAAGATATTGCGGAATCACAAACGATGAGACAAAGATGTTTGTGACTTCTTTTATATCTTGCCTATCGGAGAAATCAATCTCAAGCCAATATTATGATTCTACTCAAACACGATAGAAACGGAAAGATCGGATCACGCAACTACAGAGAAAATAGTTGGGTCTTGCTTTACAATCCCAATAAAGTCTTCAAGTCGTTAACCTACAGGGTCTCGATAGAAACCTAAGGTTAAAGGAAAATCGACTCTAGCTAATACAACTAGTATCACACAGAATGTGTGGGGATTAGGTTTCCCAGTTACTAGAGTTCTCCTTTATATAGTCTTTCAAATCAGGGTATGCAATCTAAGTTACCTTGGTAACAAAGCATTCAATATTCACCGTTATATGAAAACCTGATTAGATTCAAGCTAATATCTTTCAAGCGTTAGATCGAACTTAGCTTGTTACACACAAATGAAATGCACGTTTGTTTAGGGTTGTGTAACCGTACCCAAACATGTACACTTAGTTGGTTCAACAATAGTTAACCAAATGGTTAGCCATATGAGCACTTTCATATCAACCATATTCATCTTCACCATAACTAGTTCAAATGACTCAAGAGAACTAGCTAGAGAGTTGTTCAATTACTTAGATCTCATAGAAGTATATAAGACACAATCGAAGCAAAAACGATTTGATTCACTCGAATCAATTCATGAACTTTATAGCCACGGTTTGCAAGTATGCATTCCTTAGTTTATATAAATTTAAGTTCACGAATAACCGTTTTTAGAAAATAACCCACTTAAGTACGCATACTGGTACGCGGACTTAAGTACCCGGAATAAGTTTGTTTTCGGTTCACAAACTCTAGCAGAAATTCACGGGATGTGAACTTCCGACAGTACGCGTACTGGTATGCGGACTTCAACTCCGGTTTTCCTGAGCAACAAAGTACGCATACTTTGGTTCAAGGAATAATGACTTATACACGTATGAGTTATCATACAATGTTTATATCCTTTCAAGGTTATATTCTTGTTGATGGTGGTTTTTAGCTTAGGGTTGAAATCGTAAAACCTTGCATCTGATGTGACGTCACTCTGTAAGGAAACGGTGCCGTGAGTGCTAACCTCTCCACTGGCATATTTATTGAGCCGTTCAATATACTTACATGAAATTTATCCAGACTGGCGAATGTAGCAACCATCCCAGATGTTCTGTAAATTTCGGCGGCTCGCCTATATTCACTTAATATAAGTTCCTTTGAATGCCTTCTATGCTATGTTCTCCGGCTGAAACCTTAATGTTGATATGGCATGACTAGGGCTGTTCATGGTCGGTTTTGGTTCGGTTTCTAGTCAAACCAAAACCGAAACTAATACTATTGGTTTCTAAAAATCTAAACCAAACCAATCCATTAACCATTGGTTCGGTTTCCAAATGGTTCCAGTTGGTTTCGGTTTGTTCCAGTGGTTTTTGTTTAACCAATAATTATGTAAAACCAAAACAAAAGAAAACATAAATTTACAGATATAAAAATCATAGTTGCCGATAGTACTGGTTTACACAAATTTACAGACAAAAAAAAATAAAAAAATATCAAGAATAGTTAAAGCTTACTCCAATTCTAGAGACAAAAGAAGATATATAATATATCTTAATTTAGTTATTGGCAAATAAAAAAGAAGGAAGACGGGAAGAAAAAAGTCGAGTAGCAGTGGCTGTAGTTGGGGGTGGAGAAGGGAGACGACTGAGAGAAGGAGAAAGAGAAATAGGGAGAGTATCATAATGAAATATTAGATTTAGGGTTTCTATTTATCCTCTAAATCAATGGGTAGAAACTAATACTTGTAAATCAACGATAGAAATTAAGTTTAAAAATTAATCGGTTTTCCAATGGTTTTTGGTTCGGTTTTAGAGGTCAAACCAAACCAAAACCAACACTATCGGTTTTCAACTTTCTACACCGTAACCAATCCATTAGGAAATGGTTCGGTTTGGTTTCTTTCTAATTGGTCTGGTTTGGTCCGGTTCCAGCGGAAAACCGAAACCATGTTCAGCCCTAGGCATGACGATTTGTGTTCGCTCGCAGCAGAGTAGCATGAATTTCCAAATATCAAGGATAAGGTCTTTGCATAAGGTATTCAATCAGAAAAGCATGCTGCTCTCTGGCAATGAACTTAAAAGAACTCCGTGTCAACACATCGAGTTCAATCAATTGCCCTGACTAACTTTCAGAAGTTAGGGTTTTGCGCCTCGCGCAGTATATCAGACCTTGCTTGTCGAAATTAAGCCTAGGCGAACTAGGTAATCAATCCTCCATGGATTAGTGATGAGTGCTAAAAAGTGCATATTTCTATATATTTTTCTTGGCATTTAACTCATCCTTTGTGCATTAATTCTACATTTTATCCCATATTCTGTATTTTCATTGTTTTCAAGAATAAATATTTTTATTAATTAATTTTGCATTTTTAGGTAATAAATAAAGTTAGATGAATTGCGGAGCGGAAAAGAGAAGAAAAGTAGTGAAAAGCCGGGAGGAATTACGCAAGAAAGCCGCGAAGAATGTTGTGCACAAGACCAAAAGGTTAGAACTGGGCTTCAAGAGGAAGAATTGTTCTTAAAGAAGATATGGGCTTGGAATATCCAAGGCCCAAAACCCTCACCCAGATCCATTTCCTATATCCATACCCGTTTCCCTTTCTAGCCGTCAGATTGGACACATCTAAATCTAATGGTCGCAACATCTCCAGTACATCAAAGTCTGAAGCTCATGTCTAACACTACAGCACCTAACTCCATCTTGCGCCGTTAATTTAGTTGTATTATACAATCCAACGGTCGCTACAAGCTCTTCACATATAGCCGTTAGATCGATCTATCAATTCCACATCCAACGGCTGAGCTTCGCAAATCATCAAACTTGTTGTACCCGATCAACACCCAAACACCAAATTCCCTATACCCGAACCAAACACACCTTACCCAAATTTCCCATCGACTTCTTCTTCTATTTCCCCTCACCTCCGTCTGCAACTCCATCACCACCATCACCAGTCTACAGCAACCCATCTCCTTTCCCATCATTTCCCTACCACTCTACCCACCTAATTCATCGATTTCCCCTATTTTCTCTCTGAAACCCTAGATGAGAAAATCAATGAATTAGGTCGAGTTAGAAACGCAATTGGAAGGCATGGAGAGGAGCAGGAGAGTCAGAAGAAGAATGGGTCGACGTACAGAAGCCATTATCAAAGATTAGGTAAACTGAATTTCAATTTTCAGAAACCCTAATTTACTGTTTTGGGGGTTTTGCTTGTAAAGTGTAATTGAGTATAAATAGATGATTTGGGATGTTGTAATAGGTATGCCTGGATTATCCAGTGTGTCCAGAACTGTGAGTTCTGTAAAAATTTCCATTTTATGCTCTGTTTTTATCCTTTGTTCTTCACTGTTTTGCTATCCATGTTTTTCCATGTTCTGTGTATTGTTCAGTTTCTCCATTTGATGTAATGTGCTGTTGCTATCCATGTTATGTTTCATGTCTCCTGTTATGTTATGTTTCTGTAATATTTGTATCATGTTCTGTACTGTTTCTGTTATGTATGTTCTGAATCCCAAATGCTAGGACTAGATGAAATTATGAACCATCTGAGATAGTCTTCATCATGTGCAGCTCATGTTCAGTGTTGCTAAGCCCTTAGACTAGTTGTGCTTTAATCAGACAATTAGCACTTTGGTAATTATCTTAGCTGTGAGTAGAATATCCCTTAGGTTAATGGTGGATTCAACATCCTAGTGTTCTTTCATCACTCTTGTTTACTGTCTCCCTTCATTGTTGTTTTCTCAATAGTTCACTGTTAGTTTACTGTTATGTTTAGTGTTTAATGTTTAGTTCCTCAAATGTTAAGTTTGTTCACTGTTAGTGGTGGAAGTTTAGGTTAGAATTCATGTAAATTGAGTTGATTGAGAAATGGAGGAATTTAGTGTCCACTGTTGCTTGTGATTGATTGTGCTGTTAAAAGACAGTCAATGCTAGGAGTAAAACAGTTGGACAAGCTTCTTCTCCTTCCATTCCATTTATGTATGCCCTAGAACATAGGAAGGCTAGAAGCTCCACCTAGCTCCATTAGGGACAAGGATTTAACCAAAAAACAGCCACTGCCTAGCATCTTTCCTGTTCTTCTTTGTTATCTATCTGTTTTTGTGGCTTCTTATCACTGTTTTTATAGCTGTTTTTATAATTGTTTTGTGCCCTGTTCTTCCTTTGCCTTTGGCCCTTGGCCATTGCCTTTGATTTATCACTGCTATGCCATTGTAAATTTGCATCCTTTTGCCCTGTGTTGCTTCCATGTATATACCATTGTCACTTTTTCTTTGTACATGTCATTGTAAATGCCATCCTTGGCCCTGTGTGACTTAGTGCCCTGTCTGCCTAGAGCCTGCTTTACCTTGTCTGCTGCTGCTCCAAACAGTTAGCTTCGAACCAAAGGCTAAAATCCCAGGTTCAAAGTCCAGTCACTAAAGGCCTAAGGCCCAGCCACAGTTCAGGTTAAGGCCTAAGGCCCAGTTCAGTTCATTTCAAAGACTACTGAAGCGCAGATTCATTACAAAGCCCAGTTCAGTCTTGGATTAATCTAGAAGCCCATTGACACTCAAAGCCCAGTGCACTTCAAAGGCCAAGCCTAGTGCACTTCAAGACCAACTGAGCCCAAGCTCAGTTCACTTCATTGTCAAACAAGCCTATAATCCAAAGGTACCCTAAGCCCAAAGCCCAAAAGGCTTCATAGTTAACCAACAACAATTTAGGAGCCCAAAATAGCTAGAAAACTCCAAAACACTCCCAGTCTCTGTGGATCGACCCGTACTTGCACGAGCTACAACCGACACCGTGCACTTGCGGTATTACTGTAGGCACGTTTTTATTGCGCTTAATTTTCACACATCTCCGGGCCCACCAATTAGCAGGTGCAAAACCTTGCCCAGAATCAGAAAACAAGGAGTCGCAGCAGCAAAGGGAGGCGTGGCCATTCCTTAGGCCAACTGGCGCCACTTTATATTGGCCACGCCCCTTCCTAAACCGGCCCAATTTCTCTCGACCAATCGTGTCGCCTCAAATTAGCCACGCGCACATAAGTTGTGGCTGGGCCCATACTTGCCGGTCCCACTTCCCATCGACCAATCAGGTCGCTCTAAAGCCTCCATACTCTCACCAGAAGTGTAACCACGCCCATGCTTGGTCGGCCCTCTTTTAATCGACCAATCAGGTCGCTATAAAGCCTCCACACTTTCACCAGAAGTGTAGCCGCACCTTATGTTTGGCAAACCCCTTTCCTCGGCCGATCCAGTCGCTCCAAACTTGCCACCATACATTAAAGGCCAAACACACCCTGCCCCGCCATCATACTAACTGGAAATCCAAACACGCCTTACCACAACAACATATTGATTGACATGCTAACATGCCACTCTGCCACGGTAGCATGCCACTTTAGCCTTGGCCACGCCGCCAAGCCCTAATTCTTACCACAGCGCCAAAACCTAGCCTTGGTCGCGCCGCCAAGCACTAATTCTTACCACGGCGCCAAAACCTAGCCTTGGCCACGCCGCCAAGCCCTAATTCTTACCACAACGCCAAAACCTAGCCTTGGCCACGCCGCCAAGCACTAATTCTTACCACAATGCCAAATCCTAGCCTTGGCCATGCCGCCAAGCCCTAATTCTTACCACGACGCCAAAACCTAGCCTTGACCGCGCCGCCAAGCCCTAATTCTTGGCATTTAACTCATCCTTTGTGCATTAATTCTACATTTTATCCCATATTCTGTATTTTCATTGTTTTCAAGAATAAATATTTTTATTAATTAATTTTGCATTTTTAGGTAATAAATAAAGTTAGATGAATTGCGGAGCGGAAAAGAGAAGAAAAGTAGTGAAAAGCCGGGAGGAATTACGCAAGGAAGCCGCGAAGAATGTTGTGCACAAGACCAAAAGGTTAGAACTGGGCTTGAAGAGGAAGAATTGTTCTTAAAGAAGATATGGGCTTGGCATATCCAAGGCCCAAAACCCTCACCCAGATCCATTTCCTATATCCATACCCGTTTCCCTTTCTAGCCGTCAGATTGGACACATCTAAATCTAATGGTCGCAACATCTCCAGTACATCAAAGTCTGAAGCTCCTATCTAACACTACAGCACCTAACTCCATCTTGCGTCGTTAATTTAGTTGTATTATACAATCCAACGGTCGCTACAAGCTCTTCACGTATAGCCGTTAGATCGATCTATCAATTCCACATCCAACGGCTGAGCTTCGCAAATCATCAAACTTGTTGTACCCGATCAACACCCAAACACCAAATTCCCTATACCCGAACCAAACACACCTTACCCAAATTTCCCATCGACTTCTTCTTCTCTTTCCCCTCACCTCCGTCTGCAACTCCATCACCACCATCACCAGTCTACAACAACCCATCTCCTTTCCCATCATTTCCCTACCACTCTACCCACCTAATTCATCGATTTCCCCTCTTTTCTCTCTGAAACCCTAGATGAGAAAATCAATGAATTAGGTCGAGTTAGAAACGCAATTGGAAGGCATGGAGAGGAGCAGGAGAGTCAGAAGAAGAATGGGTCGACGTACAGAAGCCATTATCAAAGATTAGGTAAACTGAATTTCAATTTTCAGAAACCCTAATTTACTGTTTTGGGGGTTTTGCTTGTAAAGTGTAATTGAGTATAAATAGATGCTTTGGGATGTTGTAATAGGTATGCCTGGATTAACCAGAGCATCAGTAGAATAGTTTAGTTTTGTTATTTCCATGAACTGTAGCTTTGAGGGTTATCAATCTTTTCAATTCCATGATTCTCAATTCAAATGCATTGTTAATTTTAGATGTTCTGAACTCCAACATGTATTTAATTTGAGTGTGTGATTGTTACAATTTATATCAAGCTCCTGTTCATGTTTATGTTATGTTTTGTTCTTATGATTTGTTCTTAGGATAGTCTCATTTGCCCTAGCCCTGCTGTGTAATAATTTGACAAAAGCCTTAGAATGTTAAACAAGTTTAGGAACACTTGAACTTAGTTTAAGCTGCAACTTCATGCTGAATTCACATGCCTTTGACTAGTTGTACCTTAAAAAGACAACTAGTACTTTGGAAAGAACTATAGTTGTGTTTAACATTTCAATAAGAGAATGCATAGCATGAACTAGGGTGAAATCAAACCCCTTATTTCACTGTCCATCTTAATCCACAACTTATTATTTCTCTCATGCTCTGTTTAGCTTAGGAATTAGTAAAGAGAATTAGGAAAAATAACTATTGCACCCCCGAGTCCCTGAGGACTTTCCCTTTCTTCCCATCACTAGCTACATTCGACCCTGTATACTTGCAGGTGTAGTGTAGGCTTTCTTAAAAATCCTACCAAGTTTTTGGCGCCGCTGCCGGGGACTCGGGTTTGTTTCTCTAGTAGTTTTATTAGCTATTTTTGCATTTCACTGCATAGCATTTGCATCTGCATCTGCTTCACTTCATTTGTTGTTGGACCTGCTGTTCTGAACCAGTTTTTCCTCTGCTGGGACGCCACCAAGGAAAAGAACCAAAGCCCAACTGGGTTTTTGCAACAATATCAGAGCAGCTGGGCTGTGCTAAAAAGGTAAACCCATTCAGAGAACCCGAATTGTGGGCTTCCAATTTTTAATTGTGGGCTTGTAATATTAAAGCCAATTTTTGGGCTTTTTATTTTCTGTTGGGTTTGTAATTAATTTTTATGGGCTTGTTTGTTTAATTTGTGGGCTTGTATTTAATTTTTGTGAGCTTGTTTAATTTGGACTGGTATTTTGTATTCTGGGTTTTTAAAACCAGCTGAGCTTGTAACCGATCACGCTAGGTTAACTCGTTAGTGGGCCGAGTACCCAAATTCTAGGCCGAGATTTTGGACTCAGTTTCACCAAACGTTTTCAAACCAGCTGAGCCAAAGCAAACACAAAACCAACAGTGGGCTTGCTCCCATTCAAAAACCAAATTTTATTTTCTTTTAAAATAAATAAATAAATAAATAAATATTTTCTCTCACATTCAAAAACCAAAATTTTTACTTGCTCCCAAATTTTAAAACCAAATTTTATTTTGCTCCCACATTAACAACCAAATTTTTTTTTTTTTCTTTTATCCCACCAAAACCAATTTTTTCCCAAAAATCCAAACCCTTTAAAAACCAAATTCTGAGCTTTGTACATTCTTTACTTAGCTTTTGAGCCAATCATGAATAGATCTTTTTCTACAGTTGGGGAGTACAACAAATCCCTTAGAGAACTTGCATATGGACAAACTTCACGTTATGAACCTTCCACGGACCATGATGTCAATAGTCATAGGAATTATTATGGACATTTTCAAAGTCCCGAGCCGCAATACATGAACCCTAATGACTATTCATACATGCATCATTCATCGCAACGTGAAAATGAACATTCTTCTAGAGCCTCACTCACACAATCATCACTTATGGATCAATTAGAAGCTCGAGTCGCAGCTTTAGAAAAGCAAGCACATGAGGAATCTGTCACATCTAACTTTCCTAGGCAACCTGAAATCTATCCTTGTCCCGCATGTGATGGCTTAGACCACACTATTGCGAATTTCTATATTTTCCATGAATTTAGGCGGACTGGAGAAATTCCAAGGTTTGTAGAACCTACAGATTATTATGATGGTGGTTATTGGGACCATAATCAACCTTTTCAAGGTTGCGATCAACCATTTATAGACCCTAACGACCATGCACCCATGTATCAATCACCACAAGGGGAGGACGAACAATTTCACATGAGCCCTTGTATGCAATCTATAATGGAAAACATCAATCTCCTCAAACAAAACACTGCTAGTTTAGAAATGCATACATTGAATGATCATAGCAGCATTGTTATCCCTAATGAAATTAATTATCAAAATAGTGTTTTTAACCCTACTCATGATAGTCATATTGAACATGAACCTAATCTAGAGGTAAATGAGTGGAATAGAAACACTATAGTTTTTAGGGAAGGACACTCTTGTTTTGTTGAGGATGATAATAATTATGATGTTATATTAGAAGAACATGTCTATACTGATGAAGTTATGGAACCTTTGGGTTCAAATACATTAGGCTTCTCTGCCCAGACCTTAATGAATGATATCTCTTCTAGTATTCCATATGATGTTTCCATTGAATTGCCGATGCATGAGGACAAATATGTTGATGATGTTGATGATTCTGATTGTGAACTTGCTAATTTGATTGATGATTGTGAGCATGATGTGACATGTGTAGATGATTTAGGAGATTTTGATTTGATTGATAATGACGTGCCTATTCTCCTACATGAGTCACAATCTGATGGCCTTCCACCCAACCTAGATTTGGTTTGTACCAATATTGTAAAACCAATTTTTCTGAGAATGCCTAATCTAGGTTTGGAACTGTGTGCTTCCCAAGTCCTCTTGGACCATTTTGCATTTAAATATAATATCTTTGAGGAACCATAGTTGGAAATGGCATGTTTGCCCGTCCATAGCAAAGTACACTTTGAGTTAGATCTTGTGCATGAGGAACCCCCAAAACTGCGCGATTTTGTTTTCAAAATTATATCTTCTGTAAAATCCAGGTTTGGGGGTAGCTCATTTGGTTTCACAGCTTCACGTGCTTTTCTTTCATGTGTGAAGTTGTTGAAACCGCTACACTTTGTCTTTTGGGTTTATCCTCAACTCTTTAGACTTTTGGTGTATGGTGAATTTTTTGTATATAATCCAGTAGATAAAAATTTTAAAAATCCTTTTGTTCCTTTTGTATATATGTTGCTAATCCAATATGATCTCGGCTGACATATGTTGGATTCTTGCCTTGAATAACGGAGTTCTAATATTGCTTTCGCCGAAATCGGGTATTCTCTTTCCTTTTTCTCTACTCAACATGATCCTCTTCATATGTTGTATTATAATTTTGTTCATATTTTGAAACATTGAGGACAATGTTTAGTTTAGGTTTGGGGGTATAGAGTAAATACCACGATAACATGTTATAATTGAAAGCAGAACTCCCTCTTTTTGAAAAAATTTAAAAAATTCCAAAAAAATTAAAAAAAATGAAAAATCATAAAAATCGAGCTCATTTACCTTGAAATGTTGACTCTTGTGCAAATATGTATTTATATTAGGATTTTTAGTCTAGATATTTAGGCACCCCTGATTCTAGCACAATTCACATGTGATAAGAAACTTGCACGCGCACGATCTACCAATACATGTATAGCCTCGATCTTCAAGGTGTTTGATAGGAAGTTAGGTTTCCAATCACTTTAGAATACTGAATGAGACTTGACTAGCTTGTTCTTTGGTTGGCTGGGATAGAAGTTGGAGGATACGTTAAGAAAAGCAACCATAGAATTTGACCGGATGCATTCGATAAGGGCCACCTCTTGCTAAGAGTCATGTAATTATGTTTTTCTTTTTGTTCATGTATCAAAAGTGTCACTATGTTGTAAAGATCAAAGTTATTATCAAAAAAAAAAAAAAAGAGAAAAAAAAGAAGAAAATATATCAAAAAAAAAAAAAAGAAAAAAAAAAAGAAAAATCAATTATTTATTCTATGTTTTGTCATGTTAAAGACAATATTCTCTCTTGTTCCAAAAATAAAAGAGAGTAATCAATGTAAATAAGAGTCATGTAAAGAGTCATCTTTTTGTTGTAAATAGTCTTGTAATAAGCAAGGAGGGTGCAGCCATCGATGTATAACGCGGGTAAACTGAAATATCACCAACTCATTGGGTGAACATTCACAATTCTCGTAAAGCCGGACAGCTAGCTTGGCTTAGAATTCGGTTCTTAGCCTAAAAACTATCTCTTGGTGGTTAGTAGTCATAACTTCAGGTCATTCTAGAAACATGTGTAGATACACTTTACACTCTTATCACATGTCTTTAGTTGTTATCAGTGCTAGGATTGTGCCTTAGATAGCTAGATTGACATCTCCATTTTGCTGTGAGCTTCTACTGTCTTGCACATGTCACATTTGATGGAATCTGAGCTTATATTTTGTCCTAGAACTTTGTAGGTACGTTCTAAGCAAACCTTCACGAGACTTAACTCGTCCACTAGGGACACTTAGTGGTTTAAAAGGCTTAGTGCATACGCTAAATGCATTCGAGAGACCAGCGACAGTGATATAGTTAGGATTTCCTTAGTTTTGTTTTACTTGAGGACAAGTAAAATTCAGGTTTGGGGGTATTTGATGAGTGCTAAAAAGTGCATATTTCTATATATTTTTCTTGGCATTTAACTCATCCTTTGTGCATTAATTCTACATTTTATCCCATATTCTGTATTTTCATTGTTTTCAAGAATAAATATTTTTATTAATTAATTTTGCATTTTTAGGTAATAAATCAAGTTAGATGAATTGCGGAGCGGAAAAGAGAAGAAAAGTAGTGAAAAGCCGGGAGGAATTACGCAAGAAAGCCGCGAAGAATGTTGTGCACAAGACCAAAAGGTTAGAACTGGGCTTGAAGAGGAAGAATTGTTCTTAAAGAAGATATGGGCTTGGCATATCCAAGGCCCAAAACCCTCACCCAGATCCATTTCCTATATCCATACCCGTTTCCCTTTCTAGCCGTCAGATTGGACACATCTAAATCTAATGGTCGCAACATCTCCAGTACATCAAAGTCTGAAGCTCCTGTCTAACACTACAGCACCTAACTCCATCTTGCGCCGTTAATTTAGTTGTATTATACAATCCAACGGTCGCTACAAGCTCTTCACGTATAGCCGTTAGATCGATCTATCAATTCCACATCCAACGGCTGAGCTTCGCAAATCATCAAACTTGTTGTACCCGATCAACACCCAAACACCAAATTCCCTATACCCGAACCAAACACACCTTACCCAAATTTCCCATCGACTTCTTCTTCTCTTTCCCCTCACCTCCGTCTGCAACTCCATCACCACCATCACCAGTCTACAACAACCCATCTCCTTTCCCATCATTTCCCTACCACTCTACCCACCTAATTCATCGATTTCCCCTCTTTTCTCTCTGAAACCCTAGATGAGAAAATCAATGAATTAGGTCGAGTTAGAAACGCAATTGGAAGGCATGGAGAGGAGCAGGAGAGTCAGAAGAAGAATGGGTCGACGTACAGAAGCCATTATCAAAGATTAGGTAAACTGAATTTCAATTTTCAGAAACCCTAATTTACTGTTTTGGGGGTTTTGCTTGTAAAGTGTAATTGAGTATAAATAGATGCTTTGGGATGTTGTAATAGGTATGCCTGGATTAGCCAGTGTGTCCAGAACTGTGAGTTCTGTAAAAATTTCCATTTTATGCTCTGTTTTTATCCTTTGTTCTTCACTGTTTCGCTATCCATGTTTTTCCATGTTTTGTGTATTGTTCAGTTTCTCCATTTGATGTAATGTGCTGTTGCTATCCATGTTATGTTTCATGTCTCCTGTTATGTTATGTTTCTGTAATATTTGTATCATGTTCTGTACTGTTTCTGTTATGTATGTTCTGAATCCCAAATGCTAGGACTAGATGAAATTATGAACCAGCTGAGATAGTCTTCATCATGTGCAACTCATGTTCAGTGTTGCTAAGCCCTTAGACTAGTTGTGCTTTAATCAGACAATAAGCACTTTGGTAATTATCTTAGCTGTGAGTAGAATATCCCTTAGGTTAATGGTGGATTCAACATCCTAGTGTTCTTTCATCACTCTTGTTTACTGTCTCCCTTCATTGTTTTTTCTCAATAGTTCACTGTTAGTTTACTGTTATGTTTAGTGTTTAATGTTTAGTTCCTCAAATGTTAAGTTTGTTCACTGTTAGTGGTGGAAGTTTAGGTTAGAATTCATGTAAATTGAGCTGATTGAGAAATGGAGGAATTTAGTGTCCACTGTTGCTTGTGATTGATTGTGTTGTTAAAAGACAGTCAATGCTAGGAGTAAAACAGTTGGACAAGCTTCTTCTCCTTCCATTCCATTTATGTATGCCCTGGAACATAGGAAGGCTAGAACCTCCACCTAGCTCCATTAGGGACAAGGATTTAACCAAAAAACAGCCACTGCCTAGCATCTTTCCTGTTCTTCTTTGTTATCTATCTGTTTTTGTGGCTTCTTATCACTGTTTTTATAGCTGTTTTTATAACTGTTTTGTGCCCTGTTCTTCCTTTGCCTTTGGCCCTTGGCCATTGCCTTTGATTTATCACTGCTATGCCATTGTAAATTTGCATCCTTTTGCCCTGTGTTGCTTCCATGTATATACCATTGTCACTTTTTCTTTGTACATGTCATTGTAAATGCCATCCTTGGCCCTGTGTGACTTAGTGCCCTGTCTGCCTAGAGCCTGCTTTACCTTGTATGCTGCTGCTCCAAACAGTTAGCTTAGAACCAAAGGATAAAATCCCAGGTTCAAAGTCCAGTCACTAAAGGCCTAAGTCCCAGCCACAGTTCAGGTTAAGGCCTAAGGCCCAGTTCAGTTCATTTCAAAGACTACTGAAGCCCAGATTCATTACAAAGCCCAGTTCAGTCTTGGGTTAATCTAGAAGCCCATTGACACTCAAAGCCCAGTGCACTTCAAAGGCCAAGCCTAGTGCACTTCAAGACCAACTGAGCCCAAGCTCAGTTCACTTCATTGTCAAACAAGCCTATAATCCAAAGGTACCCTAAGCCCAAAGCCCAAAAGGCTTCATAGTTAACCAACAACAATTTAGGAGCCCAAAATAGCTAGAAAACTCCAAAACACTCCCAGTCTCTGTGGATCGAACCGTACTTGCACGAGCTACAACCGACACCGTGCACTTGCGGTATTACTGTAGGCCCGTTTTTATTGCGCTTAATTTTCACACATCTCCGGGCCCACCAATTAGCAGGTGCAAAACCTTGCCCAGAATCAGAAAACAAGGAGCCGCAGCAGCAAAGGGAGGCGTGGCCATGCCTTAGGCCAACTGGCTCCACTTTATATTGGCCACGCCCCTTCCTAAACCGGCCCAATTTCTCTCGACCAATCGTGTCGCCTCAAATTAGCCACGCGCACATAAGTTGTGGCTGGGCCCATACTTGCCGGTCCCACTTCCCATCGACCAATCAAGTCGCTCTAAAGCTTCCATACTCTCACCAGAAGTGTAACCACCCCCATGCTTGGTCGGCCCTCTTTTAATCGACCAATCAGGTCGCTATAAAGCCTCCACACTTTCACCAGAAGTGTAGCCGCACCTTATGTTTGGCAAACCCCTTTCCTCGGCCAATCCAGTCGCTCCAAACTTGCCACCATACATTAAAGGCCAAACACACCCTGCCCCGCCATCATACTAACTGGAAATCCAAACACGCCTTACCACAACAACATATTGATTGACATGCTAACATGCCACTCTGCCACGGTAGCATGCCACTTTAGCCTTGGCCACGCCGCCAAGCCCTAATTCTTACCACAGCGCCAAAACCTAGCCTTGGTCGCGCCGCCAAGCACTAATTCTTACCACGGCGCCAAAACCTAGCCTTGGCCACGCCGCCAAGCCCTAATTCTTACCACAACGCCAAAACCTAGCCTTGGCCACGCCGCCAAGCACTAATTCTTACCACAATGCCAAATCCTAGCCTTGGCCATGCCGCCAAGCCCTAATTCTTACCACGACGCCAAAACCTAGCCTTGACCGCGCCGCCAAGCCCTAATTCTTACCACGACGCCAAAACCTAGCCTTGGCCACGCCGCCAAGCCCTAATTCTTACCACAACGCCAAAACCTAGCCTTGGCCACGCTGCAAAGCCCTAATTCTTACCACGGTGCCAAATCCTAGCCTTGGCCATGCTGTCAAGCCCTAATTCTTACCACATCGTCAAATCCTAGCCTTGGCCATGCCGCCAAGCCCTAATTCTTACCACGACGCCAAATCCTAGCCTTGGCCACGCCGCCAAGTCCTAATTTTGTCCACGGAGCCAAACCTTAGCTTTGGCCATGCTACAACGCCACTGGCATGCCGCTATGACGCGGCTACTAGCATGCCGCTATGCCAATGGCGCCACTTCGTTATACAACAAGATGCGGCCATAATCAATGGCCACTCTTCCTCATGAGATGGAATCTCAGCCATCCAAGTTCGCCACTGAACTGACGGACTTGCGACAAGTCCCAGGAAACCCGCTACGCCACGGCTACGCCAGTCACCACTATGCTAATGGCGCCACTTTGTTACACAACAAAGATATGGCCATAATCAACGACTACCCTTCCTCATGAGATGTAATCTCAGTCATTCAAGTTCGCCACCAAACTGACGGACTTGTGGCAAGTTTTAGGCGGCCGACCAAGGCAAGCCTAATAGCATCACATGCTATTTTCCTATGGCAAAGTCTCTTGACTTTGACTTGACACACACAACAACCTGCTACACGTTTTCCACGAAAACATTCGAGACATCAAACATGTCACAAACTGGGGGATACTCATCAGGGTATCGGTCTAGCGGTTTACATCGTGCGGTGTGCAATGCGCCAGTTACAAGAAAGTGTCATGAAGTAGGACAATTAGTGGTGGTGAAAATTAACGGTGTAAACAATTCGTTTCCTTCATCATGGAAGCGTAATGACTGGCGGTTACACGAATTCACTTCCTTCATCATGGAAGCATTACGTCTGACGGTTACACGTTACTCTATTCTTCCACCACTAAATCGTTTCCACTTCCTACGAGACCAGGGTACGTTTCAATATGACTTGTATAAATAGGCTTCACCTATTTTCACCAAAGAACAAGTTTTGGTCGGCAACAATACAGTATCTAGAAATCACCTGGTAGCTTTCCATTCTGCTAGCCAGTTCTACTCTCAGATACAAGTCATAAACAACCACACCTTCAGAATCAACAATTCTGGTCTCAACACTCTCTTCGCTTCCCTCCCTAAGACCAACCCTTCTCCTTCACTTTGTGACTGAAGCAAGCCTGCAACGACCATTTCTTGGTTTAGGCCAGGATTGTACAGATTGATCTCTCGAATCAAAATTACTCTCGTGCAGTGCATTGTTTAGGGTTTAGATTCGTTTCTCATCCACACACCCTAAATTACCAAAATCAGCAGAAACGGTTTTCACCCACAAACAATTCTAAACTCTCATTTCAATCATTGAAACATTCTTAGAGGACGTTATATAGTTATTGTTCACAAGCTATTTTTCGTCAAAGCGATTTTCAAGTAATTGAAACTAATATGACTTTCGTCACTAGTAAAGATGAACTTGGCCAAAGAGAAAGCTTACCAACACATATTTCGAGAAATAGATAAGCGAGATAAACTCGACTCGAAATAGCAAATGTGTATAATCATAGTCTATATAGCAATACGACTTTTGTCTCAAAATAGGAGATAGAGTAGATAAACTTTTGAGTGATAGATAAGTTCAAGTCTCCTCATACCTTTTAGTCGATGAAGTTCCACCAGTTCCTTGAATAGTTCTTCATCTTTGTATGATGATCGCCATGGAGTCTGGAGCTCAACTACACTTTCTATCCTAGTCCGAGACTTAGCAATGAGTAGACTAGAAATCAAGACTTATAGTTTTGGCAACTAAACTTGATAACAAGCTTGAGCTAGCAAAGCTTGCGAGTTCGACCGAGCAGTGCTCTAAAAATCTCCCCCTTTGTCAATTTTAGTGACAAAACTATCAATACATATGGAATACAAAATAAATAAATAAACTTTTGTAGCTTCTCTTCCACATGCATGATCTCCTTGGTTCTTCAACGTTACTCGAAATCTTCATCACTTCCAAGTACTCCAATGATTCCAAAGGTTGTAAGTTTAGCATCATCGTTGTTGAAAATCCGTATCTATAACAATTAGAAAACAAGAGTTCTCAATCATTGTTACACAGTGTCATAGTATTATTACACAATATCAAAGTTCAATTATATCACAACTTCGACAACAATACTATGGTGATATTATCACTCCCCCTTAGTCAATACTCCATCTCACATGGAAACCACTCCCCCTTACATAATGATCCCAGAACCATATGTATTTGTAGTGTGAACTACACATTAATTCTCCCCCTTTTTGTCAATAAAATTGGCAAAGATACGAAAACTAGTGGGATCCTAATGAAATTTCCATAAAGACATTTCATGACCAAAAGAAAGCACATATAAACTTTTTAGATGACATCATATAGTCGAAGCTAAATGCATTCATCAAGGAGTTTATAAAAATACAAGATAACCCCTATAATATTCCACAGCCGCACTCTCCACAAAGATTTGGCAATTAAGCTCAAGTTCAATTAAGAACTTGTCATGTACCTAGTGTGCTTGTATGCATTGTTGGGCTAGTATAGTATTCTTAGACCAATTGCTTTGTAAGCCCATTACTGGATGAATTCTAGTTTTCTGTCTTAGGCTCTTTATCTTTCTGCTTTAGGTTTTCTAAGACGGTTGGTTGCACCCAACGGATGAAGTAGTAATTGTTGTTTATTATTTCACCTGCGATTTGTATTGGGAATTCATTATCCAATAATTGAAAGTTATTTGAGGCTCATCCTTGTCTGAGGAAGAGTAGGTACCGATGAAGGTTGAATCTGTGTGTTTGTTCATGACAATTGGTATCAGACTCGTTCGATCTTGATTACCGGAGCTATGGCAGGTGGCATCAATAAACCTACTACAGTAAAGGAGGTTGTTGTTATCCAACAAGCTCAAGAGGATCGATTACAGTCTTTGGAAGATACGTTTAAGAACCTTTCAACTGAAGTTCGTTCTCTTTCTGTTGATATGGGTTGTGTGAAAGAATTCTTAGCTACGATTGCTTTGTTTTGTCAACAAAAAGGTGGTGAAATTCCTATCCCTGAAGCTTCATCTGGGGTTGTTAATCCTGAGGATATGGTTCACAATTCTGGTAAATTCTCTAAACATCTTAAAATCGACTTTCTTAAATTCGATGGTACTAATCCTAGAGGATGGCTTCGTAAGTGTGATATATATTTTCAGCTTAATTCAGTAGAAGATGTTCATAAAGTAGATATGGCTTCCATTCATTTTGATGGAAAATATGATTCATGGTTTTTAGATTATCAAGAGGGTAAACTTTTCATAGATTGGCATCAATTTTCTTTAGATATTTGTTGTCGTTTTGAGGATGTTGCATATGACAATTATGTGGGTAGTTTTAATAAACTGTCTCAATTCACAACGGTGGAGGAATATTATGAACGTTATGAATCATTAAAATTATTAATGAAGGCTCGAAATCCAACTCTGTATGAAGCATATTTCACAATGAGTTTTATTAGTGGCCTCAAGGAAGAAATTCGTAACCCTGTTCAAATGTTTAAACCCACTTCATATACTGATGCTTTTTATTTGGAAAGAATGCAACAAGCTTCTGTGGATTTTCAGGACAAACGTTTTCACCCTTTTACTAAGCCATTCCAACCCTCTACTACCACTTTTTCGAATATGCCTTCTACTTCCAAGCCTTCATTGCCTCAACTCACTAATATTCTTAAACCCTCTTTTACTAATACTAAACCATTTGTTACTCATCCCACCACCCCAACCAAACCTACTTCCACTCTTCCACCCATTAAAAGGCTCACTCCAACTCAAATGAAAACTAGAAGGGATCAGGGATTGTGTTACAACTGTGATGAGTTCTACAAACCTGGACATTTTTTCAAGACTCAACAATTGTTCATGTTAGTGGCAAAAGATGCTACTTCTCATTCATCTGTTGAGGAACTTGAAGAGGACTCTACTTCCCCATCTTCTCCTATAGAGTCTGCAATTGAAATATCACTTCATGATGTTACAGGTCTAGTGCCTCAAAATACCATCAAAGTACCTGACACTCTACAATCTGTATATATTCTAGTCTTGATAGATACAGGCATCACTCACAGCTTTGTGGATTCTCAATTGACTGAGAAACTGCAATTGCCTATTCTTCCTACTGATCACATGTTAGTGACTGTGGCCAATGGTGATTTACAGTCAGCAAGGGTGTCTGCCCTGACTTAATTTGGAGTATGCAAGGCTATGAATTTTGTGGTGATTTACGAGTTCTTCCATTGGGTGGTTGTCACATGGTTTTAGGGGTGGATTGGCTCAAGCAGTTGGGTGATGTGCTATTCAACTTAGCAGATCTCAAGATTTCATTCTTGCATCAAGGACACCAAATTACTCTTCAGGGAAGTTCTTCATTACCTTCTTGCAATCTGATTAGTGGCACTTCATTTTTGAAATTTCTTAAAGCCAATACTCCTGCTATTATTGGTCAATTTTTCTCAATTACATCTACTCCTTTAGAACCAATACCACCTGTGATTGCTACTCTTTTGGACTCTTTTTCAGATGTATTTGCTAAGCCCACTTCATTACCTCCTCAAAGAGCCATAGACCAAAAAATTCCCTTAAAATCTAACTCCACACCCATTTCTCAAAGGCCCTACAGATGCCCTTACATACACAAAGAAGTGGTGGAAAAATTAGTTCAAGACATGATCAATACTGGCTTAATCCAAGATAGCCATAGTCCCTTTGCCTCACCTATTTTGCTCATCAAGAAAAAGGATGGCTCTTGGAGATTTTGTGTTGACTATAAAAAGTTAAATGATATCACAGTCAAGGACAAGTATCATATTCCTTTGATTGAGGAGTTGCTAGATGAATTGAATGGAGCCATCATTTTTACAAAAATTGATCTTACATCTGGTTATCATCAAATTAGGATGCATTTGTCAGATATTTTTAAAACTGCATTTAGAACCCATCAAGGCCATTATGAGTTTAGAGTGATGCAATTTGGTCTAACCAATGCTCATGCTACTTTTCAATCACTCATGAACTCCATCTTTAAACCATACTTGAGAAAGTTCATATTGGTATTCTTTGATGACATTTTGGTCTATAACAAATCTCTAGAAGAGCATGTATTACATTTATCACATACCTTGTCCTTGCTAAGGGAACATTCCTTATTTTCCAACAAGAAGAAGTGTTGTTTGCTCAACCTCAGCTGGATTATTTGGGGTATTTGATTAGTTCTCAGGGTGTAGAAGCTGATCCTGCCAAAATTGCAGCTATGCAGACTTGGTTACAACCATCTAATTTGAAGCAGTTAAGGGGCTTTCTGGGTTTGACTGGATATTATAGAATATTTATGAAGGGTTATGGCACCATTAGCAAGCCAGTCACAGATATGTTAAAGAAAAATTCCTTCAATTGGTCTCCAATGGCTCTAAATGCTTCTAATGCACTTAAACATGCAATGATTACTGCTCCAGTATTGGCCCTGCCTGATTTTTCTCAACCATTTATCCTTGAGACAGATGCTTGCTCTTCAGGTGTAGGAGCAGTCTTGATGCAGAATGGGAGGCCAATTGCTTTTTACAGCAAAGCCTTAGGCCCAAAGGCATTAGATCTCTCCACATATGAAAATGAATTATTGGCCATAGTAATAGCAGTGCAGAAGTGGAAGCATTATCTGTCCCATAACCAGGTTATTATACACACTGATCATCATAAAGTACCTCATGGAGCATAGGATTACTACTGTTCTTCAACAGAAATGGCTAATGAAATTAATGGGACTCAACTATGTCATTAAGTACAAGAAGGGTATGGACAATAAAGTGGTAGATGCATTATCCAGAATATCTCATGACACTTCTACTTGCCATGCTATAGTTGTTACTCAACCCCAATGGTGTCAAGATATTATCTCAAGCTATACTAGTGACTCATTGGCTCAACAACTCATCTCAGAGTTGCTCATTAATCCAACACACAAGCATTACTCCTTCACAGATGGGATTCTCAAGTTCAAATCTAGGATATATGTGGGCTTTAATCTTAACATCAGACACTCTATTCTTCACTCTGTCCATGCTTCACCTGTTGGTGGCCATTCTGGCATGATGGGCACATACAACAGAGCAAAAGCTTATTTTTATTGGCCTAACATGAAGGAAGATGTCTTCCAATTTGTTTCTTCTTGTGATGTGTGTCAATGCAACAAGAATGATCAGTCTTCCCCTGCAGGATTATTACACCCTCTTCCAATTCCTGACAGAGCATTGCAGCACATATCTATGGATTTCATAGAAGGCTTGCCAATGTCTTACAAGAAAAATGTTATTTGGGTGGTGGTTGACAGTTTGACCAAGTATAGCCACTTTATTACCTTGAGTCATCCCTTCACTGCCATTTCTGTAGCTAAGGAGCTTATGCACCACATTTTCAAGCTTCATGGACTTCCCATCTCCATTGTATCTGACAAGGATAAGGTATTTATCATCTATTTTTGGAAACATATTTTTAAATCCTTGGACACCAAGCTTACTCTCAGTACTTCCTACCATCCACAAACTGATGGAAAAACTGAGAGAACAAATGCCTGTTTAGAGCAGTACTTAAGATGTATGACTGGAGCTACACCAAGCAGTGGTTCAATTGGTTGTCTTTAGCTGAATGGTGGTTCAACACTAATTACCATACCGGCCTCAAAATGACCCCATTTCAGGCTCTCTATGGCTATACACCACCACATATGGCATTTCCAGTGCAGGTTACTACTTCTGTTACAGCTGTACAAGATTATTTGCAGGAGAGAGATCACATGCTGCAGTTGCTCATACAGGATCTCACTAAGGCTCAACACAGAATGAAGCACTTTGCTGACCTCAACAGGACTGACAGAGCATTTGATGTAGGAGATTTGGTCTTCTTGAAGTTACAACCCTACATGCAATCTTATGTGGCCCTCAGAACTAACATGAAGCTGGATGCCAAATACTTTGGCCCATTTGAAGTTCTGTAGAGGATTGGTGCAGTAACTTACAAGCTGAAGCTGCATATTGGGTCAAGAATTCACCATGTGTTTCATGTCTCACAGTTAAAGAAGAAACTTGGTCAGCATATTGTTCCCACTCCTACCTTGCCATTTGTGGATAGTTCTGGTACCTTCATTGTCACTCCAACAACTGTACTTAACTCCAGGTATATCATGAGGGATACTACTGCTTGTCCTCAGATTTTGATCCACTGGGTTGGAGCTCCTGCTGAAGATGCAACCTGGGAAGACATTGGCCACATTCAATCAAAGTTCCCAAACTTTATCCTTGAGGACAAGGATATGCCAAAGAAGGGGGTATTGTCATGTACCTAGTGTGCTTGTATGCACTGTTGGGATAGTATAGTATTCATAGACCAATTGCTTTGTAAGCCCATTATTGGGTGAATTCTAGTTTTCTGTCTTAGGCCCTTTATCTTTCTGCTTTAGGTCTTCTAAGCCGGTTGGTTGCACCCAACGACTGAAGTAGTAATTGTTGTTTACTATTTCACCTGAGAATTATATTGGGGAATTCATTATCCAATAATTGAAAGTTATTTAAGGCTCATCCTTGTTTGAGGAAGAGTAGGTACTGAAGAAGGTTGAATCTGTGTGTTTGTTCATGACAGAACTCTCCCCCCTAAAATGTCATTCCCGAAAGAACAACAAGAGCGACCTTACTTTCATAAGAAAAGGAGGATTTCTTTGGAAATAACAAATCACATACGAATATGAATTTGAATCCAAAATACTCAATTAAATTAACCACAAGAAAACCCATGATTAATTTAATCGGAAATGCTCAACATAAGAGAACTTATGGAGTCGCACAGTATATACATAAAAATATGGATCAGGGAATATCAATACTGCGGAATAGACAAGGATTCATTCTATTTCCATCACTATTTGTACAATGACATACAATAGACATAATCCTCGTAAACAAAAGTTCATCCTATCTTCCATCAATATTTGCATAATGACATACAATAGGCTTAACTTTTGTAATGTCAAAAGTTCATTCATTCTTTTATCAATACTTGCATATCGACATGTGAAAGACTTAACTTTTGACAAAGTATGGGACAATCATAGTTCACGGACGCAAACATACATATCCCATAACACATTGCAATATATAAAACCATAAAGATTAATACTGCAAAAAATCATCTTCCAAACAACTTTAGAATTTAAACAAATAAACCTAAAAACAATAAAGATGAAAACGTTGGACATAGCTATGTGTAATCAAAATAATGGCTATTCCAAACTCTAGTTATTATTCTTAAAAAACAAAAGAAATAAAATTCTCATCAGAAGATTTACTAGACATATAACTCTTAGAGAACATGATTTGAAAAACATTAAATGCGGCCAACAACTATAGATTGAACATGGATGAACTCATTAGTTGCTTTCTTCAATTCGTTTTTCAGAAAATCAAGATTCCTTGTTGCAATTCCGAGTTGTTAACGTACGACCTCAAAATCTCGAAGAAGATTTCCTACCAATTGTGATGACATCTGAACTTGTAGTTTGTTTTCATGATCAACAACATGATAACATGTTATAAAAACAGGACTCTTGTGAAACTCGATAGTCTTTCCCTTCTTGACTTCGTCATCCTTGTTGCTTCCATCCATTATGCACACCAAAATTCAGAAGAACTTTTTGACCTTACGGAACCAATATGTATCAAGAAGGAGTCATGACACATACGTATATATAAGAAAGTTCCATAAAAAACCCTAGGGAAACTCGTATACGTCCGTGTGGGTCAGGTGTACGTGCACTTATGGTCACAACCCTGGTATGAGACCAAGGGAATAATGGAGCTAAATTTAGACTAAGTCTTGAGAGCTCAAGAGTCATTCTAAATAAAGGATGATATTCTTACACCAGAAGAATCATAAAATAATTGTTGAAAGACAACAACTACTCAAAGGAAGGACAATCAAACAGGGAATTTTTTCTCAAAAGAGGATGATCAAAATTATTTTCATAAGAAAAGAACTGGAGCGAGGCTCATCAGCTTTTAAGATCATCGAAAAGAAGAAAAATAACATACAACCACGACTACTTTCTCAAGACACAAACTTCTTGAGAATTATGAGAATCCTTCCACAATTACACGAAGGATGCTACACTGAGCAGTCATGTTGTATTTGGATGAGTATTTCGCTCATCAACAATATTTACTTCCTCTCTCTTTCCTTCATAAGGATTTATAGAAAATCACTAGAATTAGTTGAAGGAGTTTTAACTAGAGGGGAACGAGGAATACCTGAAACAACTGCTTTCCTTGCCTTTTTGATGCTCCGTTTGAGTCGGTTTATGCTAACCTTAAGCTCTGAGACTCGATTATTGATATGAATGAAATCTGGAGCAGGCATCTTGGGTCTGCAGTCTTTTTCAGATAGAGAAGAAGAATTTAACCTTTTTTTCTTTCTCCTATGCCTTTTTTTTCTTCTCAGAGTTATTTAAGATGTCAGTAGCCCTTCTGTCGTTCTTCCTTCTACCATTGTAGGCGCTTTTAGTCTCAAAATCACAATCAAGAAATGACTTATCATAGTATTTCTCTTGATTACAGACAATGCCTTTTACTCCAACAAGATGAGAAACAAGTTTAATAACTTCTTTAGACATCCATGCAAGAATGTTGTGAAGTTTTTCATTCCTTAATCGAAAAAACATCTTCGTTCAAGATGTCATTTATTTCCGCAATAATAGCAGTTAAAGGAATTATTCTTGACTGTTCTCGTGTGAGTAGACTTCGAAGGAGCATAATCCTTGTTTCTAGGAACATTACTAGCTGCAAAAGGTTTTCACATGAAGAGTTATCATTAGCTTTAATAAAATTGATCTTACTAGTTTCTGGAGCGTCTATTCCTTTATAGCCCAGACCACGTGTATCACGATGTTCTTTACATGCTCCAAGCATAGAAGATAATTTTGTAGAGCTATAATTGAATCTACTCAGACTCTCTTCCAGTGATTTCACTTTATCAAGAGCAGCAACGAGGTCAGTCTCCAAGGATTTTTCTTTGGCGAGAAGACTGAGTTCTCTGTCATTAAAACATTTTTGTTAAGAGTCATATCTTGCTTCAGATTCTGCAAGTCTTTCTTTCAACACAAAGAGATTTCGAAGAAGATTATTACATTCAGACCCTTTTGAGAGTACTTCTTCTTATCGATCTTTAACGATATATTGTAAAATTTTATATCCACAATCATAACCTTTAAAGAGTTTTCTCAGTTTTCTGTTTTCTTGACAAAGAGGTGCCATGTATTTACTCAAGCAAGTAGTTGACTTCTTTTCTTTCAAAGCCTGGTCAAAAAGATTGATATATTGAGAGACTTTCTCATCAATACTTTGTCCTTCTTCTGAATCACTGTCATCTGAAAGATCATCCAACTGTTTATCAAGAGATTTTTCCCAATTAAATGCAGATTCAGTCAAAGGACCAAAAACAAAGTTTTTCTTGGAAGCTTCAGGATTTTGAAACTAACATGGGTGACTCTGAGTTGATGTTGCGTTATCTGAGATATTCTTATCGTCCATAGAGTCAGATCGCTAAAAACACAGACTTGTAAGGTCTTTAAACGTGTTTGCCTTCTCTCATACCAATTGAAAAAGCGGGGGTCTAACAACCACACCCAATATTTCGCTTAGCAATCTGTATGGAAAAACTCCAATATACTTTTAAGAGAATCAACTAGACAGTCAAACTCAATCTTAATAAAAGTATATCAAAGAGTTATATCTCACTTTCTCGATTCAATACTTACTCAAGCAAATAGAAGTCTGCGAATCTAATTGAATACAAGAGAAATCACTTGAACGGTACCAAAGACCAATGTTCAAGGATCAATAAATTTCAATCAACAACCAAAGGTTGGATTTCCCAATTGATCGATTCAACGCACAACCTGTGATATTTCAATTATATAACAAAATATAATGCAGAAAAGAAATAACACAGACACCAAAAGTTTTGTTAACGAGGAAACCGCAAATGCAGAAAAACCCCGGGACCTAGTCTAGATTGAACACACATTGTATTAAGCCGCTACAAACACTAGACTACTACAAACTAACTTCGGTCTGGACTGTAGTTGAATTCCAATCAATCTCACACTGATCCAAGGTACAGTTGCGCTCCTTACGTCTCTGATCCCAGCAGGATACTACACACTTGATTCCCTTAGCTGATCTCACCCACAACTAAGAGTCTCTACGACCCAAAGTCGAAGACTTTAATAAACAAATTTGTATCACACAGAAAAGTATACGGTAATAGATAAAATCTGTCTCTCACAGAAATACCTACAAGTTTTTATTCTGTCTTTTGATAAATCAAGGTGAACAGGAACTAATTGATAACCCGGACTTATATTCCCGAAGAACAGCCTAGAATTATCAATCACCTCACAATAATATTAATCGACTAGCGAAAGAAGATATTGCGGAATCACAAACGATCATACAAAGATGTTTGTGACTTCTTTTATATTTTGCCTATCGGAGAAATCGATCTCAATCCAATCTTACGATTGCACTCAAACACGATAGAAACAGCAAGATCAGATCACACAACTACAGAGAAAATAGTTGGGTATGGCTTCACAATCCCAATGAAGTCTTCAAGTCATTAACCTACAGGGTCTCGATACAAACCTAAGGTTAAAGGAGAATTGACTCTAGCTAATACAACTAGTATCACACAGAAGGTGTGGGGATTAGGTTTCCCAGTTGCTAGAGTTCTCCTTTATATAGTCTTTCAAATCAGGGTTTGCAATCTAAGTTAGCTTGGTAACAAAGCATTCAACATTCACCGTTAGATGAAAACCTGATTAGATTCAAGCTAATATCTTTCAACCGTTAGATCGAACTTAGCTTGTTACACACAAATGAAATGCACGTTTATTTAGGTTTGTGTAACCGTATCCAAACATGTACACTTATTTGGTTCAACAGTACTTAACCAAATGGTTATCCATATGAGAACTTTCATATCAACCATATTCATCTTCACCATAACTAGTTCAAATGACTCAAGATAACTAGTTAGAGAGTTTTTCAATTGCTTAGATCTCATAGAAGTATATAAGACACAATCGAAGCAAAAACGATTTGATTCACTCGAATCAATTCATGAACTTTATATTCACGGTTTGAAAGTATGCATTTCTTAGTTTATATAAGTTTAAGTTCACGAATAATCGTTTTTAGAAAATAAGTTTGTTTTCAGTTCACAAACTCCGGCAGAAATTCACGGGATGTGAACTTCCGACAGTACGCGGACTTCAGTTCCGGTTTTCCTGAGCAGCAAAGTACGCATACTTTGGTTCAAGGAATAAGGACTTACACATGTATGAGTTATCACACAATGTTTATATACTTTCAAGGTTATATTCTAAACTCTCATTTCAATCATTGAAACATTCTTAGAGGACGTTATATAGTTGTTGTTCACAAGCTATTTTTCGTGAAAGCGATTTTCAAGTAATTGAAACTAATATGACTATCGTCACTAGTAAATATGAACTTGTCCAAAGCGAAAGCTTACCAACACATATTTGGAGAAATAGATAAGCCACATAAACTCGGCTCAAAATAGCAAATGTGTATAGTCATAGTCTATATAGCAATACGACTTTTGTCTCAATATAGGAGATATAGTATATAGACTTTTGAGTGATAGATAAGTTCATGGAGTCTAGAGCTCAACTATACTTTCTATCCTAGTTCGAGACTTAGCTATGAGTAGACTAGAAATCAAGACTTATAGTTTTGGAAACTAAACTTGATAACAATCTTGAAATAGCAACGGTTGCGAGTTCGACCGAGAAGTGCTCTAACAATAATTATAAAACATCGAGGAAGTGTTGCAACAAGCACCAGTAGTGTTTCAAAGTCTCAACAGAGTGAGTTTTGAATACAGATTCAAATTACGAAGTCGTTCAGTATAAATGTAAAATATATAGAAGATTGAAAGCTCAGTCGGGTGAGGATTTACTATTGCGGTATATATTTTTGATTGAAGAGGTTACATGATCAATCCGATATGCTTGTAGCGAGAGTCTTATTTCAGTTGTCTTGCTGAATATGAAATATGATTTTTATACTTCTGATGCGGGGACAAAGACGTATAAAATCTCGATGTTTCTACAGCTCGGTAGAGGCGATTTTACGATTTTTGCCTTCGTCAAAAATCCACCATCAACACTAAGCTAAGTACTTTTCTTCTTTTATTTTTGTTAAGTCCAATAATTTTTTATAGCAAAAAACGTAATTACAAGTCCACCCGCATAAACGAAAGAGAAAACATAAATAACTTCAATAAGAGCTAGAAAGTCCCCTAAGTACGAAGCCAAAGAGTTAAACCTAAAATAAACAATATCACTAAAGGAAAAGTGGGAGAAATAGCTACCTATGCCTAGTAACAAGTCCTCAATCTTCCTCTATGATTACTAATTTTATAAGGTTTACTTTTGAGAAAAATGGTAGCCATAATATCCATATCCTCCAAACCTTCATAATCTTCACTTTCTTCATCCCATACTCTTCATATTCTTCATACATCATATTCATCTTTCTGAGAGGAATTGTTACGAGGAACTAGATTAATAGGAGATTGAGTTTTCTTCTTGGTAATTTTATCAATTTGTGGTTGTTTCTTTTTTGAAATACTCCTTTTGATATGTCGGGTCACTAATGAATTTAGAACGAACTTCATTATTCATAATTTTAGCAACCTCTTCATGCTCTACTTTAGTTAACAAGAAAGTACCATCGTTAATACTCCCTATACCAATCTCACTTTGTTGTTTCAAAGGCCTGGGAGAAACTCCCTTTATAACCTTATTTCCAAGCCTATTGGTTTCTAAGTCCAGCTGCTTATACTATCTGTTTCTTTTTCTGCTGCTTTAGACAAAATCTTGACACGATTTGCTTCTTTTTGGCAAGGATACCAGCATCAAAGTCAACCCATTTTTTGGAACCCATACTACCGTCGGATTCAATGTTGAATTTTTTCTTCATTCCACCTTCATTATCAACAAAACCATTATCCACATCATTATTCAAACCCAACTCAGAAGTAAGCACATGAAAAATATTTTGAGTCCCAAGGTTAAGTACACATTATCCAATTGTAGAATCACATATTGGAATATATGGAAAGATGGGTGCCGAAACTGTTTTTCAGAATAAACTTTAAACTCCAAGTCAAGCATGTAGTTGTTTAAAATCTAACCATCATGCCTAAGTAGAGATAAATTCACTGCTAAGCTAAAACATAAGTAAAGAAACACTAGAAAACGAACTTCCACTTCATTGATAGAAACTTCAAGTTGGGGTCCTTAACTTTGAGGCCAGATTACATATTTATAGGCCTGAGAGAATACCTCATCAATGATTCCGTGCTCCTCAAGGGTACATTAATAAGGGTACATTAATGAAGTTATATACATTCTAAAATATTCCTATACTTGGACTAGGGATTAGTTCCTAATAGTAATAGACTTTGGGATTAAGTGAGCGTATGGAATATGCTATTTACATTCAACATTTTTTTCATTACCCAAAAAGGTCATTTGGGGTAAGAATACTAAGATTATTCCCAACATTGCTTAGCATATAATTTTACATTAGGAAAATTCACCTCATTCTCTGAGATTGAACAGTCATGTCTTTACTTTTGTTCCTGGTATAATTTACATCTCTGTCTTTCTCTTTTTTGTGTTTCTTTTTTTTTTTTTTTTTTTTTTCGATGGCTTCACTTATCCCTTATGGAAATCTGTTTCTCTGAATGATAGTCTATTTAATGATATTAATACTTGAACAAAGGATACCATTTCTTCTGAGAGTCTTCGTAAAATTACGGAATCGCTTGGAAGCTATTTAGAGACTCGCATTTCTTCTTTTCCTCTATCTTTCTCCATTTTTTCGAAGATGGAAAATCTTAGGGCCTGTTTGGTACAGTTTTGAAAAACAGTTTTCAAAAATAGTTTTTCACTGTTTTAAAAACATACCCTTTTTTCCTTGTTTTCATTTTCTAAAAATTGTTTGGTAAACTGTTTTTGAAAACAAGGAAAACCAACTAAATCGGATCAAATGTAAAGATTCGTCTAAGAGATAGTGATATTAGCCATGACTCACTTGCAACATTCCCCATCTCTTACTTTGTTCTGAAAAGAAGAAAAGAATAAAGAAAAGAAAAAAAGAGAAAACACAGAAAACAATAATTTGTTGTTTTCATTTTTTTTGTTTTTAAAAACAGAAAACAGATATAAAACATTTTCTGAAAATGTCCTTACCAAACGCGTTTTCTCCTGTTTTCTGTTTTCTCTGTTTTTAAAAACAGAAAACTGTTTTTGAAAACTATACCAAACAGGACCTTATCCTTTTACTGATTCTTTTTTTTGTTCTTTTGGTATAGGATACTGAGCATACCGTTGCTTTCATCAGAGCTTGATCTTTTTGTTGGTTGATTTGGCGGGTCATGTTTTTGATGGATATATTGAGGCCGATATCATGATTAATGAGTTGTGCATGGAATTTCTTTCTACGGTTGTGGGCTCCGAATCTGATGTTGTGGTGAATTAGGCGTTTGTTGCCGGTTGTCTCTCCACTAATGGTGATGGTGGTTCTCCATCATCTTATTAATATTCTGAGAAGACTCATCCGACGTTGTCAATGGTTTCGCAGTATCTGATGGCGATCGTCCGACTCACGAAGTGAATGATGTTGTAACCTTGGTTCCTACGAATAGTGTCGATATTAATCGATGATGCTCCAGATGCTTTCTAGTTTGATAAGCTAATTTATTGCTTTCATGTCATTACGTTTTGATTTCGTAGATTTAAGTTATTTAGGAGTTTTGAATTAAATTCAACCAAAGAAGAAGAAAGGAATTTATTCGGGCATTAAAAGGAGAAATAAGACTTTCCAACAAGTTTTAGGATTACTTACGGCTAGGGATTCCAAAGAACCCTAGTTGTAGACAAGTTGAAGATTCAACGCCAAATTTCAGACTTACTTACGGCTAGGTATGGGGCATTCGACCTAAGGTTAGATTGAAATAAATATATATTCCCTCCATTACTTTTTAATAGGCCAGTTTTTTTTTTGAGAAAATTAAGGAAATTAAGAGAACTAATTATTGAAAGTGGTCCTCTAGACACTTGTCAATAAAAGAAGTGAAGTGAAATGGTCCCCACGACACTTGTCAGCCAAAGAAATAAGTGAAATGGTCTACACTTGTCATCAAAAGAAGTTAAAAAAAAAGTGGTCCCAGAAAATTAAAATAACATTTGACTTTCCCAATTAGGAAACTAGCCTATTTTTTTGAAATATTTATTTATAAAAACTGGCCTATTAAAAAGTAACGGAGGGAGTATAAATATTAAAAACCTCCATATTTTAGATGATGGAGAGTCTAAGCCACGCAAAAAAAAAAGGTTAATCGAACGCCGGACAAATGAATTATGAGCAAAATGGTGAAAGAAGAAACGAAACTCTTAGTCACTTACAACCAGGTTTTGGCCTACTCGACCTAGCCGTAAGTGATCCAAAAAAATTGCCTTAAAACTCCTATTTACTTGTGGTTGGTTCGTGGGAGAAAAACCTAGTCGTAGATAAGGTATTTAACACACGTTTGGACTTCTAAAACAATGAAAACTTAGTTCCAATGGGATTTTAAATCCTAGAAAGGAAAGATACTTGAGGTCCAAGCATTAAAGGTTATAAAATAATACATCTAAGTATTAAACAAGATATATTACACCTTAGGATCACCTTCTACCTCCCATATCACATCTTCTACATCTTAAAGCTAGGGTTTCCTCTTATAGGGACACCATTCTTCTTCTTCTGTACATTTTCCATGGGTTTTAGAAGATTCAAGAATAACTTATTTTCCTATTGACTGGGGATGTAATTGGATGTTCTAGACATGTGAATCAATTCGGCTGGTTAGTTTTAATTTTAATGATCTCCTTTATCGCTTATGTTCTATTGTTAATACCGTCACGTGTGATTAAAGACTTGCTTGTTTAAGCTGCAAATTGAATGATCATGTGTTCATATCTAAATTTATACTAGGGTTTGGGATCTGATATTGTCCAAGAACTCTAGACACAAGTAGCATAATATAGTTTTTAACGATGGGATGTTACCATGTGATAAGCACGAAAGTGCGACGCATTTTAACCCATAAATACATTGGCTAGGACTCATTATTTCTCTAATAAACTTGTTTAAGTCTTTTCAAGGAAATAAGCTCTTATGGAGAAAGTTGCTCGAAAAGTGGTTTTTACACCCCAAAGGACACGTGTTATTCGGACTCTCACTATTGGTTAAGGGGCACCTCGATTACTAAGGGGCATCTCAATTACTAAGGGGCACCTTCTTTACTATTCATCACCTATTTCTAAAGGGACACCGGAAATGGATAAGGGGAGGTCATCTTCAACCTTTTGAATCTTTGAAATTTGGCGGGAAAATAGCAACAAAATTAGGGTTTCAGTTTTAGAGGTGTTTGGTTGAGACTAAATAACTGAAATCAAATGGGTTTACTCCTAGAACATAAACAGGGATGGTAATGTGCTCTGAATCAGTTAAGTTGGGATGGATAATCACGGATTGATGTAAACAGGGAAGAACAGTTTTGGCGGGAAAGTATAACTCTCACCTGCGTGTTATTTTGGATTGATGCCTGTAGAGATTTGCTCGGATTTGTTGCCGTGTTTGGATAGATTTGAGACAGTTAGAGTTAAACAGGGGAGGTATATGTTCCATGCACGTAAAAAAGGAAGGATTTTCTCATGATTTGATAAACATGGAAAGTGTTAAATGCTCGAGAGATACTCGATATTCTGGCAGTGATTTGAGAGATTTTGTCGTGAAGATTCTCTGAGATTTGTTTAGAAATATCATGTTACACTTAAACAGGATTGGTGGGTGCGTTAATATGGGAAACAATGGGTTGTGTACGTGGATTTTACAAAACAGAGTTTGAAGATATACAGAGACTCTGTTTGTGTTATCTTAGAAGATACATGCTGATTTGGAGGATATTTGTCGTGAGAGTATATTCTGAGTTGATTAGAAGAGTTTGGAAAGATTTTCGAGCAAGAAAGAAGACGCGTAATGGAAACAAATATCTCGGGTTGTCTGTTATTTCTCCACGAGATGGTTGAGCTGTTTTTGGGAGTTGCATGAGGTGAAAGAATGTTTGAATCTATCCGGTACGTGTTGGAAACAAGTTTGGATTATGAAAACCACGAGCAGAGGCGTGAGAATGGAGAGAAGAAAAATATAAGGGAATAATATCTCGAAAAAATGCAGAGAGTGATTGCGGAAGATTTTGGAGTTATTGTTGATTATTTGGAGGCTGTCGGGCATAAATAGTCTTCTGGGGCAGTGAAGAAGGGAATCGAGTGATTGGGGAGGCTACAGAGTCGAGAGAATTGCTGCAGAGAAATCTGCAGCAGCAGCAGAAAAACAGTGAAGAACGAAGAACAGACTTGCAAAGACAGTTGTTTTCCAACAGTGACAACGACACTTAGCCGTGGGTCGTATATCTACAGCGGTTGCGACACATAGTGACAGTCGTAGAAGCTATAACGTCAGTAACAGTTTATTGTTGTATCTGTAACAATTATAACTATTACAAAAGCCCTGTTTTATACCTTTTCACCTTGTAAACACCTTTTTGAGCAATGAAATATTATTTTGAGAGTGTTTTCACCATGTGGAGCTAAACCCCAACACTGGGTCGATGGAGGAAGCCGGACTTCATACTTGGGTGAATTTGTTTTATTTTCTATTTGACTTTTGCACTTAATTAAAATAGAATTATGATTTGAAAAAATTAGTTATTATTTTATTAGATGGGTCATGCTTGCTTAGATGTTTGATGTCCCATGCTTACGATTTATAACTGATGTTTGGAGAATCTACCTTGACAAGAATAAGAGTCGATGTTGTTTTATTTGTCGAGCGATAATTGTTTGAGAATGAATAATTGAACCTATTGATATGAGTTTGGCCGAATCCTAGACCCAGTAACTCTCTATTTTATTCCTTTAAAATTAATCTTAACAAGTCTTAGAGTTCGAATCTTTACTACTACAACAACCACATCAAAAATTACTTCACCATGCGAAGTGTAGAAGCTTAACCTAATTTAAATATGTGTGTTTCTTGCATTAGATTGCTTAGAATAACCTTAATTCGCAAAAATCAATGCTCTCACAAGGTTAAAATGGATCTTGTACCAGGTTATTTATCAAGAAGGATTCAAGTAGTGCCTCTTATGCTCTTGATGATACAAGGAATTTTATCGAAGTGAGCCCGCGATGGGATGCTCTAGAGTTATTGGTATGAGAAGGATTGAATGTTGATTTTAATCAATTTATGAACGTGTTTGGTGATGGAAGATGAAATCCTTAACCAGTATTCTCTCACCCTGATCTCAAATTTTACTTACTTATGTTTTTACTTTATTAGTTTAGACTCAAAAACCCCTTTGTGGTTGCATAAGATGTTGAAAACAAATAACAATTACACATTTCATCGTGTGAACAATCCTTACCACCATATTGGTCGTTGGTATTATGGTAAAATATCTAAAGTAATTGGTTGCACTTACAACACTCACCAGATATCCACAAGTGGACTAGTACTAAGTCACATGCTTCTCTTTTGAGTATTTCCGTTCAAACACTCTAGATCCTCAAGTGCTTGCCTTTTGTTTCTCTCAATTTTGGTTGGTGGTATTTTCGCACGTTGAGTCCGGAATGCCTCTCTCGCATTTAACATTGTAGATCTGTTTGTATTGTTTGTTCTCGACACTCTTCCCATAAAAGAGCTTATTTTCAGTATCATAGTAATTGTCGGATCCTTCTTCATGAGTATATAGAAAAGCGACTAGGCGGTAGCTTGATTATCCTAGAGATATGGTTAGCAATACCCAGATGGCACCTTTGCATATTGGTGTTTTCTCTCTGGTCGGGTTGAGTTCTTGTTATGTTACCTTTCACATATTGCTATAGGTATTCCTAGCAAAGGATAGTGGTGAATCGGATTATCAGAAGCAAATTTTCATTGTTCGTGTCCCCTGGCTTTAGGTTTTATCTCCTGATGCTATGGTACTTGAGAGTATTCTTCCACAACAAGGTTCGATTGTTGAGTATCCTCGTCTTGGTCGATTATGGGCGTACAATTACGCGTTATATGTTCCTTCAAGTATTTTCTTAACATTTAAGCATGTTCGTGGTTCTAGTTGCGTGCTTTTGTTTCCTACTAAGTGGGTTTTCGTTGCTCTGACTGTTCTGATTCCTTATGTTATTATTGCTTCTCCAATATGTAGTCGCGTTAGGAGATTTTTTCTTTTATTTTCTTCTTTTTCTCTTTTTTGTCTTGTCCACTCTGGCTTATCATCGTTGTTGAATTTTTTTAAGGTTTTGAAAAGGCGAGGGTACCCAAATATACCACAATCTTAAACTTTTCCACCTATAGGTCAAATTACCAAAAGTGATTGTCTATGGATTGAGTCGAGACAATACAACGAATCGGTATTCACACTTTGTGTGATCGTCTATAGTTATGAGATCGAGACAATACAACAATCGAAGTGTGATTACTTGATAATAGGTTCGGACTTAACCAAACTCTATAGGATTACTATCAACTAATACAGAGTTAACGTTTGTGTAATTTACACTAAATTATAATAACAACAATTATAATTGCGGAAAACAAAAGTAAATGACACAGCAAGCTTTTATTAACGAGGAGACCGCAAATGCAGAAAAACCCCGGGATCTAGTCCAGAATTGAATACTCTCAGAATTAAGCCGCTATACAAAATCAACCTAACTTCGTATAATTGAGACCAAACAACTAAACCTATAGTTCACCTAGTTTCTTCAGTATCCCTGCGCTTCCGACATTCAATAAGTGCACGCGCTGGAACAATTCCTTTGGTTTGTATTCCAAACAGTAAAGGAACAACAAATCTGTTCGGTAACAACTCTATTCAATCTCAGTGATATGAGTTAGACAAAGTCTCTTCTGTTTAATCAAATAAACTCCTTTGTCGGGTTTAGATCAATCTATCCAAAAACTACCAAAGTAGCAGATTTTAGATTATGCAATCAATAATAGGATCTATCAAGATGCTAAATGCTGATGCCGATCTACGCAACTAATCAATCAAATCTATCAAGGATAAACCGATTATAGTTGGATCCCACCCGATCAAGTTTTGTGCACACCAAATATTATGAAACCAAATCAGAAATCTTCTTCGTCTTCAAATCTTCTTAAATCTTCAATAAACACCCGCACACCACAACTTGAATCTCTTGTGATCAATCACGCACAAAACGGAGTCTGTTAACAATGGATTATCACAAGACGTCTTTAGATCTACAAACAGTTCTAAAGATCCCGTCGACACTTTGATCTAGTTTGAGTGAATCTTATATCAGAAGAGAAGATTCTCAAGAATAAACAAACTAGGTGCAATCAAAGTTCAACAACCGTTAGTCAATCAAATCAAATCGAAAACTAATAATACTGCAATTATCTAGTTTCTTACCAACGGTACTCGTAGAGCTTCTTGATCCCACAGAAGTCTTTAAACGAGCGGTCGTAAGAGATTTCGCCTAATTAGGGTACTTTCCTCTCCGAATAGACAGCTCTACCGGTAACAAGACAACAAGGTAGTTTTACTGGATCTTAGGATAGTTTGCTCGAAATGCAAACTTGGGTATTTATAGACCAAGGAAGTTTGGACTCCAAGGAATTTCCAGAACCGAAAATATTCTCAAGATATGCAATATATTTCCAAATTCGGTTTTCATAATTCCTAGAAATGCTATGTCTAATATTAACCGAAATCCTATTAGAAAATCTCCAATTAGTAAATGCACATTACCAATTTTTATTTTCCAGAGATATGCATTTTAATTGCTGGTAATTAAAAGCATATTAAAATTAACAACCTTAATTAAAAGATTCTCAATTTATTTCGGTTCGGGATCTCCTTGAGTTATTAAGGAATATATTTGAACAATAAAAGATAAAAGTTACTGAACATGTTCAAAGTATGTCGAAATCTTATTTCTTTGTAAATCCTCTTTCATATTTACAATCTTGGAACCAATTATACCACACTTCCAAACAAGTTTAAAATTGGTTCATCTAATTTCCAAGAACTATGTGATTGATCAAATCAACACACTAATCATGGGTTTACGGTTCTACCAAACACAAGGATCGGTTCTACCTTAATATGGTTATTGGGACCGGTTACATCAGTTACTAAATTGGTTACATCAATTACCAGGACCGATTACCATATTCTCATGGTATTACTTGTGATCGGTTATAGCAGTTACCAGGATCGGTTACACCAATTACCAGGACCGGTTACACCAATTACAAGGATCAATTACACATTCTTTTGTGATCGGTCACACAAATTACTAGGATCGGTTACACCAATTACTAGGATCGGTCACACCAATTACAAGTATCGATCATACCATCTTAGGTGATTACTTAGGATCGGTTACACTAATAAAAGTCATACCAATACATAAGTCAGGCATTGTGACTAGTTTTACCAAGATACATAACAAGTTATGATCGGTTCTACTAACTCATACATATTGGTAATCCAAAGATATGCAATGAATAACAATACCAATAAGCCTAGCGATTTCCCTTTATATTCACAAAACAAGTTCATGAATGTACTTCCTTTAAACGAATGTAAACATTGTTTCCTAGGACGAAATCTTCACCCATACCCATACACATAATCACAATAGCATTCATACGATTATGTTATATGCGAAGTTCAAAAGATAAGCGTTATACTTCATGTTGTAATTCCTTAACACTATGTCTACTAGAGTATAATCATTCACAGCTTCGCAGTTATGTTTTCAATATAGCACGACATGAAAGATACATTGGGAATGAAACAACTCAATTCAAAATATTACTAACATTAAGAGGAAGGATGATGTCGTCGATGTAGCTTGTTACTTCTTCACATTCTTCAAGTCTTAGAGTAATACTTGTATGTCTCATTATCCTAATCTTTCTAGCCTAACCTATACGAAGTTGTCTCTAGTACATAATCAAACGACTCTTTAGTTGAGTTTTTATTCACTAAAATATGACAACCAAACTTGACATACCAACGCTTGGTGGGTTCAACCGAGTTATGCTCTAGCAATCCCCCCCTTTATCAATTTTAGTGACAAAACTCTTACAATCATATGGATAAACAAATTATAAAAATTCATTATACATACGCTTGATTCCAAGTTTCAACGACACAATACCCTGCATATGTTCAATCCATAAATACTGCTGAAGACATTTAAATAACAAAGATAGTAGTCCCCCTAAAGGTGAGAGAGGAATATTTTTAACCCGCACATCTTTGTTATTTCCCATTGTAGTCCAAATAACTACAATCATCATATGATATGTTTCTCCCTCTTAGTCAATGCTTTACTCTTTCGTTAGATATAACGTTTAAGCACAATTGTCCTTTCTAAGTGATTACAAACCACTTGTTTACTCCATATATTTCTCCCCCTTTTTGTCACAAAATGACAAAGGTACGAGCAAATACCAAAAACCGAAAGGATCCTACAATCTAAAGGAATTGTACAACTTATAAGAGTTAAGCACGAAGGTTTCACATACCACTTTAGATAACCAATATCAAAACCGAAACTATAAGTAATTTGGTTTTACTATGTTATCAAGGAAACAATTGCCCGAAGCAATTTTCCCTAATAGTTTAACAAATTGACTAAGCAAAACTTAGTTTCCTTGCTAAACCGATTGCACAAGTATAATCGCTTATTTCGATAAGACCAAAATAAATATCAGAATTAAATTTATTTTTCTCATCAGACACTAATTATTCAGACAATAACTTAGACCTTTCACTTTAGACAAGACAAATACTAGGTTAGTCAACTAATATTTCTTGTCAAGGCATTCGATTAGACTTGAATAACCGAATCCTTTGCTTTTGATAAGTCTAACTAAGATCAGAATTAACTTAGTTTCTCTTATCCGGAATCGAATTGGACTAAACAAATGATCCCGTATTTTGTTAAGCCATAAAAAATACATACAAACCAAATAAATTGACTTGCACAATTATTTTTCTTAACCGGAAGCAATTAAAATAAACATAGACATTAAAGCACCGCAATTGCACCGAAATTTCGTTAAGTCTAAAACCATTGATACCAAATAATAAAGAAAGATATCAAACCAGTTTTCTTAACTAGAAACAATTGAATCACACACACATCCATCCATACATACACATATAATGGAATAAACATCAATTGTACCGAGTTTTTTTAAGCAAAAGCAAAATATATGCAATAAACTCATGCTTTTCTTAAACAGGAAAACGATTAACTAACAAATTTGTTACCTCAAATTAATCCGCATCCTCTTCTCCCTTCAAAGATATATCATTAACCACAAGTTCAAGTTAGAACTCTCTTTTATTATGTTGTCATCCTCTCGCAAGAACAAAAGAACAACAACAACATCAACTTTTACCAGAGAAAGGTTGAATCGGTTTTAACTAATGCAAATAGCAAAAGTTGAAAACCCAAAACACATATGCTTTTATGTTAAACAAAAATTCAACATATTGTGACTTTTTCACATATGAGTTTCAATCGGAACACCTTATGATCCTTTGATAAAGCCTACTAACATGGGATAGAACTTAATCCCGAAAAATCAAAAAGCCACACAAACCATAAGGGTTCACACATCATATGAGATCGAATATTAAGGTTGTGAAAACCGAAATCAAACATCCCATACAGATAGCGATAACATAAAGCATTTAAGCACAAGCTATGTAATCGAAAAACTATCACAAGAAAAATTATAAAATAATAATTTTATTTGTAGATAATGATAGTTTTATTCAACAATAGACCTTACACAATTATTGAAAGAAATCAAAAATTTATGTCTATTTTGTTTGCTAATCTTAATCTTCAAATAAAATTTTCAAAGATCATCTTCAATTTCCTCAAATTTTTTAGGATCTTCATCAACATCTTGACTGATTTCTCGGATTCTGCATACAGTACCTTGATTATGTTCACAGGCTAAGGCATTAACCTTGCGATTAATATTCCGAGCATACTCCCTATTACCAATTCCAAGTTTAATCAGCTTCCTTTGGTTACGGATAACAGTTCTTAGTAATGCTGCCTGTTTGTGATGTGTTTCAAAGGTACTTGTAGATGGTGGATTTTAGTTCAGGGCTAAAATTGTAAAATCAAATTTATGCGCTGACATCCTACATAGGATAAATCCATTAATAAAGTGATGAATACTTCTTCATTTTCCTAATTCACCTAGAATGGAGCATATTGCAACAATCCCAGTATTCTGTAAATTTATAACATTATCAATTAATGCATGAACAGCCTTGTATTTCCTATGTTGTTCTTGCCGAACTCTCATTATTGGTGCGGCATGACGACTGAGTGCTGCTCTCAGCAGAGTAACACGAATCTCCAAGTGTCACTAATGAGGCATGCACGAAATACCCGTACAGGCTACAACTCTCGGTGTGTTATACTAGCCCGATTGAGCATATCTCTCTCGGTGTGTTATACTAGCTCGATCGAGCATCTGGACTGTCCATCTCAGTCTCAGAAATAATCATGACCACGCAAGTTGGCCGCATGATTTAACCATCCTAGACGATCCTCAGCGGGAGCAGGCTACCACCTTAATGACCACCAGTGGGCCCGCTTATGCCCTGGTTGGTCGAATACCTACCATGCCTCCCAAACTACCACCGAACACCAGCCTGAAGTTGGACGTCCAGGCTGGTACGGAGCGGCTTGGAGGAGTCGTACGAACAAAGGCCGCCTACGACAGTCTCAAATTCATCACGTACGTCCAACTTCACCGGCATAGTTGGACGGCGTAGATCGTCCCATGGACGGTTGGAAAAGCGTTGTCCTGCACACTGGCGGGCCCCCTTCACGCCTGCATAATCGATCCTCCCCTGACCTAGCCACATAATCACGTACAGTTGCCCGAAGTTTGGCCGGCGTGAGGTTCAAAGGGTCGCAGGAAATTTCACTAAAGGTCTTAAATTGATCACGACCATCCAACTTCACCAGCATGATTGGATGGCTTAGATCAGACCTATAACCGCCAGACAGGTATTGGCGTGTTCACCACTGGCCCAATATGGGTCCCACACGATCGACCTCTCCAGATGGGGAGTGTAGGGTGCAATTTCGGTCGGCCAAACTAGTATGCACGCAACCGGCCGGAAACCCTAATTAGGGTTTGCGACATACATATGTCGCAAATTGATCGCGAGCGTCCGTTTTCGCCATCTTGGATGAAGGGTCCAGGAGTAGACTAAGAAGGTACGGAGAGTATCAACATGATCAATGTGGACCATCTATCTCCATGTCCGACCGACCAAGACAAACCATGGCTAGATGTCTCGATTCGTGCGCCCAAACTAGGCATGGTCGCGTGGTTTTCTATTGCAAACTGATCTCGACCACTCAACTTTACCGGACAAATTGAGTGGCTTAGATCGCATATCCATGGGACAGCGAGGTACGGACGTGTACACCGGCATGCCATCTACACGCATGACCAATCGGTCTTGCCAAAAACACGTCCCATGCTTGGATTCGACCAAGCTAAATGTTGGTGTTTGAGCACCTCCTAAACCCTAATCCAACGGTCGCAGATGTGGGTCGCAAGTCATCCCGTCCGTCCAACTTCTCCAGCTTGGACGGACAGCCTAAAACAGGAGTTAGGCGACCAGTGAGGCATCACCACGATCACCGTCCACCGCTCTTCCACACAGAGTGATCGGCCAAGTTAGGGCTTACCTGTACAGCCTCCAAACGATCACTCGAAGATGGTCGGACGTGATGTTATTTTAAGACGCTTAATCGTGACTTACTCCATTAACCCTTAAGATAGCGATGCTTCATACGTGCTGAATATATTCGATGCATTACATGCATAGAATACACACGATATTTCATAGATATCGACTTCCTAAATAACTTAGTTATTTAATCTAGCATCACATGCTACCTTTTGTGGGTCCCATGGTCCACACACTCGAGACATTAATCATGTCACAAACTGGGGGATACTTACTGGGGTATTGGTCTGGCGGTTTACAGCGTGCAGCGCATAACGCGCCATCATAAGAACGTGTCAGGAAGTCATGGACGGTTAGTGATGATGGGAGAAGTGGGATTTACCTGATCGTGTGACAATTACCATGACTCCGCGACTCCATCACTCCACTTCCTCCACTTCCCATGAGAAACGTGGGTTAGGCGCAATGACTTGTATAAATAGGTTCTCCTCTCTATTTCCAAACAAGACAACGAGACATAAGCCAAGTGTTGATACAATCGTATTCCAACACCAGAACTGATAGTTTTCATTCTGCAAGCCAGTTCAGCTTTCTGATACAAGTTATACACAACCAACACCTTCACAATCTCAACACCTTCTTCGCTTCCCTCCCTAAGATCAACCCCATCTCCTTCACTTTGTGACCGAAGCAAGTCTGGAACGGCCATTTCTTGGTTTAGGCCAGAGTTGTACAAATTAATTTCTCGAATCACAAGCACTCCCGTGCAGTGCATTTGTTTAGGGTTTAGATTCATTTCTCATCCACACACCCCAAATTACCAAAACCGGCACAAATAGTTTTCACCCATAAAAAATTGGCGACCACAGCGGAAGGTTAATCTCTCGGTTGCAAAATTGAATTCTCAATTCTTCGGAAACCATAAATGATTCAGATATCATGGGAAGTTTGGCTAGAATACTGGAGGATGTTCTGGCAAATCAAGCTGGTATCACTAGAAGGCAGAGCGAAACATTCCGCCTTTTGAATGATATAGCAGCCCAATTACAAGAAGGATCGGCAGGCATGTACCCAGACGGTGCAAGAAACGTTGAATCCTTATTTAGAAGTCATGTCTTTACCAGCGGAGATGCAGAGAGAGCACGTAGCCACAGGGGACTCAGGAGAGACGAGCAACATGGTCCAGATGGCAACGGAGACTCGAAACAACTCCACAGAAGAAAAGACTTATCCGGGATGCCACAACATTTGTCGGATAAAGAAAAATAACCTGCATCTTACGGAGCCTTGCTGGAAGATTTGTACCTCAAGACTCTTGTCAAAGATCAGAAGGCTTCCCAATCCACAACGACCTTTCAGCCAAGTGAACAAATGCTCGAGGAGGGAGAAATCAATCAAGGAACACGTGAGTGCAGAGGATGGGAGCGTTCAACTCATTCACCCAACAATGATATTATGACGCCTTCCGCATTCCGTCATCCAGTCAAGCGAGCCGCGGATATGATGACACACACTGGTTTTCCAACTCCGTCTCTAAAGCGTGCCCCACATCAAATCCACAGAGAGACATCACAACGTTCGATAATGCAAGAAAGGCTGGACTCAAAGTATCCTCGTTTCCCGTTCCCAATTAAGAAGATCTTGGAGCTGTTGGAGGCATGGGTGCGAGACGTAGAGGTACAACTGCCTCATGTATGACGTCAACCGACTGATCAAGAAGTGATAGATCCGAGATATTGCCACTATCATCGATTCCTTCATCAACCTACCAGTGAATGCAACTCCTTGAAGCGCATTATTCAGGAGAAGCTTAATTCAGAAGAGTTGCTTTCCCTCTCTAGAAATTAATGCGTATGACTTCCTTGAAGAGATTACTCAGGAAGATTCAGTTTCATGCAAATGAGGTTCCAAAGAGCAAGTAAGTTATATTAAACGATTCTACAAGAAAGATAGTTTTAGAATTTACTGGGGACCTGGCATCCCACACGTGGAGAAGGAAATTCAATGATCAAACACCATGCTTGTTTCCCTTCATGTTTCCTTTTTCACACGATATTTGCAATTTCATGTGACATATGCAATCATTCATAACCAAGATGCAAATTCCATTTTAGAATAAACTCTTTCGGAAAAATCATTCACAAAACTATCTCAAAAAATAAACCAGTTCAAAATTCAACAACCTAGTTCAAAACCTGAAATCAAATTGTGAAAGGAAATCCTCACAATCACTCAAAAAAGCATCTAAAGAAAGAACACAAGTAGGCGGCACGAATCCTTCAAGGAAAGTCCTTCAGCAACAACTCGTCCTTCTAAGCAAGAGCGGCTTTCATCCTTTGGAGCGCGGCCTGTTTCAGCTTCAACTCCTTAAACAATTTTTTCAACCTCTTCCTGGCCAGCAATACAGTCTACAAAAGGAACTTCGCCTTGCAGTTTCTGAAGCTCCTGGATTTCAGAAAATCCTTTGAAGAACCAAGGAGCGTTGAAATCGTACTGCACAAACACATCTCGGTGGCACTTCCAGTCTTCAATCACCTCCTCAGAAACACTGCGACCGGTCGTGATGCTCATCCCGTGAATGGAGAATAAAGCTTCTTGGACGCGATTGACCAATACAAGGCGACTTTTGAGCTTCGTAGTGGTAGAAATGTGGTCGTGCTTCTTCCATATCACCGTGTATAACTCCTCGAACTGAGCCGGCACACTGAATCCCCCAACCAACACATGACCTGCATGAGGGGTATCAAAGGGAGGATCGAAGATAGCCCCAGGAACAACAGGTTTCCTTGCCAATACTTCATCAGGAACCTTGTCAGCTGCAAGAGGCCTTTCATAAGAAGTCACCATGACTGCCTTATCAATGTGAACCTGCTCAGGAAGATCTTTAAGGGGAGACGCCTCAACATTAGCAGATGTTGCCTTTCCTGCATTCCTCCGGATATCCACTTCACTCTGAGTACTGATTTCCGGCACGACCTCGTCTACAAGCTTAATAAGGTTACCACTTGGGGAGACACTCCGTTCAGTCGAGCTTGCACCATATTTGTCATTATCTTGAAGAGGATCAGTATCACCAGACCTCTCCTTAAAAGCATCGCCAGACTTCTCATGAAGACCAGCATCGCCAGACTTCTCATGAAGACCAGCATCGCCAGATTTCTCATGAAGACCAGTATCGCCAGACCTCTCGTTATGACTATGAGCCAGTCTTGCGAAAGCATTTTCTTTCGAGATTCCCTGATCGCCAACAAAGGATTACCTTTAGTGAAAGTTTCTCAGGAAGAACGAAACCAAGGGATCAAACGGAAAGAAATTTAAAATACCTGCATATTGGAGGAATTGAGGATCACCAAACCACATTCCTGCTTCTTAGACCTCACTCCTGCTTGGGGACTACAGTCGTCAGCTCTGGTTCGTTTACCTGGGAGTGGTTTCAACCGAAAATGCTTCTTCAAAACGTCAGAAGATGGTTCGCCGCGGGAATATGTCACAACCTCCTCCGAGAATTTCTTAAAGGTTAACAATTGCTCCCTCCAAAATTCTTTATACCTGTCGGTTACCGCTGGGTTTCTTCCGATAGGCCAGAAAGGAAGACTCTGCACTGACGAAAATGTATCAGCATTAAGAATGTCCGGGAAAAGTTCTTTTGGAGCCTTCAAGGGACGAAGAAATGGAACACCCTGGTCAAATCCCATTTTCCGGGCAGTCCTGTCAATATTGTACGGGGTCACGATGGATGCTTCGTCAAATAAAGATGGGATATATCCCGGAATGTAGCTTCGCAAGTAAATAAGTTCCCCAAGACTCGCGGTTTCGGCATCAGTACGCAACACAATATCAGGAACAGTAGCAAAAGTCTTTGGTTGAACAATGGAAGGGTGGATCGGTCCCCATGGACGGAAATCTATGGATTGCACATTGTCGAAGACATCCACGAGCTTCACACCGTCCTTGGGACGTCTTTTCTGCCAACGAAGTATTCTCGAACCACCATACAAATTGTTGAGTGAAGTTGCAAAAACAGGAGCATAGCTTTTGAAATGCTCCCACAAACACGCCTGAAGAAAAGCGATGTGGATATGCGACTCCACCTTCTTATAACCGTTGGAAAAATGCATGTCCGCTGCTAAGGCGTCCATATGAGAATACAGTGATCCAAGGAACAAGGCACCTAGAGGAAGGACCTCACCTTTTTCCAGCCTGATATCAAACCTAACAAGATCACCTCTTATGGTCTTCCTTCCAGAGCCGCCATCAAATATGTCCCCGGATAGCCACAAAGACAGAAATGCAATCACGCTGAGCTCATCTTCCAACTCCTGATCTGGTTTCGGGTCTGCAGGAGACCACTCCGACACCCACCAAGTGTAAAAGCATTTCGTATCTTTCTTCTCCTTCTCCAGGTCATCAAATTCTCCCGCCTTTCGAAGTATAACATTATAATCGCGACGTTCTACATCATAAAGTTTATAAAAGAAGCTTCCGGCAACATGAAGGTTCATCATTGCAACAACGCTTTCCAGAGTAATTCTCATCTCTCCCCATCTACATATGGATGTATGAGTAGATGGACGCCACCGAGAAATGAAAGTGATCAAGCCTGCAGCATCCTTCTTAATCTGAAGAGTGGCGGATGCCATGACCGCACCGAGGATTTGTGCTTTAATCAAATTGGATTTAATGCTCTTATTATTCAGCATGCGTCTCATACATCCTTCATAAGGGCCCAGTGGAGTATGACAAATATTGAATTCAATAGGTGAAGGTGGATATTCATTTCTCTGAAGACAGAATCTCATCACAAGTGCTGAAGAAGATGATGGATCAGCTTCCATATTTTCTGAACCAGAAAACAGGACTATCATGTAAGAAGGATGTTTTCTAATGTTCGGAAAAGGCACGGTGAACAACTCATCGTCTATGCTTGGCATATCTTTGAAGCTGTCAACACTCCGTGACTTGGCATAAACATTATCCCCAGAAGACATCTTAGCAGGAGCCCTTTTGTTCATTCTACAATAAAGAAGAAGCAGGAGAGTCAGTACTTGTACGCATATCATGTATAATCCCGGACGAGAAGGACACACATTCACGTACACCAAGATGGGAAAAGCAGGCAAGGCTGGTATTGGGTCCAAACAAGGCTGGTATTGAGCCACATCAGCAAATGAGGCCGGTGTTGGTAAGTCCACGAAACCGGTCGGGATTACGGAGCTATTATCCCCAAGCAAGACTGATATCACGTCAGTCAAGCAGGTATTGGGCCACGCAAGCAAGACTGATATCATGTCAGTAGGCTAGTGTTGGGTCACGTCAAGCCGGTATTGGTCAAGGCCGATCAAGGTCACAAGTCTGGTATTGGGCCACGTCAGCAAGCAAAGCCGGTCAGGATCGATCAAGGTCACAAGTCTGGTATTGGGCCACGTCAGCAAGCAAGGCCGGTCGAGGTCACGAAGCTGGTATAGGGTCGATGTTCAGTCGGACATACATAGTGGGACTCACGTTCAATCGAGCATATGGTGGGGCCCGTATTCATTTGCACGTATTATAACACGGCTTTCTTTATTCATGGGAATCGTGTCAACGAAATTCAAGCCAAGGGTTTTTCAAGCTATAGCCTAAAAGCTAGGTTTTGCATGCAACAGTGCAAAAAAGAAGCAAAAACAACATATTCATGGATTCACAACTTGTTTTACTAAGCAATCCTAGCAATATTCGCGGTTTTTCTATCAACTTCATCGAAATTAATCCTAGGAAGAAGTTCCATCTACGATGGGATGTTTTCATCAAGAGCGGAAGAGGTTTACCTAAGAACTAGGGTTTTACCTTTAAAAAAAACGTGAGAGCAAGGAAGAACGGACGAAATACCTACCTCATACACGTGCGGTGGCAGCAACAAAGTCCGGCAGCAACAGCAAAGTTCGGCAGCGGCATCAAGTCCGGCGGCGTTAACGGCAGCGTCGGCGGGGGCGACAGCAAGGCCGTGGACGGGAGCTGACTAAACAAAAAAAATATGTGAGAAAAGGGGTCGGCCCCTTTTATAGACAAATAATTGGAGAATCCCAATAGAAGAAGGATTCCTCTTTTGATTCGAATGCCCAAGGAAGGAAACCGGTCCCACCCAAAATTTTCATGCTTGTATTGGCGGTTCACATGGACAATTCCTAGTGGTCGGTCAAAGATTCTTCCGGGTAAGCTTTCTTTATCTCGTCTTACTCACACGTATACGTCACCATCTCATGCCTACCCCACAATAGTGCAACCATTATGTGCTAGGCATGGGACTTAATATAGATGGTGGATTTTAGTTCAGGGCTAAAATTGTAAAACTGAATTTATACACTGACATCCTACAGAGGATAAAGCCATTAATAAAGTGATGAATACTTCTTCATTTTCCTAATTCACCTAGAATGGAGTATATGGCAACAATCCCAGTATTCTGTGAATTTAAAGCATTATCAATTAATGCATGACCAGCATTGTATTTCCTGTGTTGTTCCTGCTGAACTCTCATTATTGGTGCGGCATGATGACTGAGTGCTGCTCTCAGCAGAGTAACACGAATCTCCAAGTGTCACTAATGAGGCATGCACGAAATACCCGTACTAGTTACAACTCTTGGTGTGTTATACTAGCCCGATTGAGCATACATCTCTCGGTGTGTTATACTAGCCTGATCGAGCATCTGGACTGTCCATCTCAGTCTCATAAATAATCACGACCACGCAAGTTGGTCGCATGATTTAACCAGCCTAGACGATCCTCAGCAGGAGCAGGCTACCACCTTAATAACGACTGGGGTATTGGTCTGGCGGTTTACAGCGTGCAGCGCACAACACGCCATCATAAGAACGTGTCAGGAAGTCATGGACGGTTAGTGATGATGGGAGAAGTGGGATTTTCCTGATCGTGTGACAATTACCACGACTCCACGACTCCACTTCCTCCACTTCCCATGAGAAACGTGGGTTAGGCGTAATGACTTGTATAAATAGGTTCTCCTCTCTATTTCAAACAAGATAACGAGACATAAGCCAAGTGTTGATACAATCGTATTCCAACACCAGAACTGATAGCTTTCATTCTGCAAGCCAGTTCAGCTTTCTGATACAAGTCATACACAGCCAACACCTTCACAATATCAACACCTTCTTCACTTCCCTCCCTAAGATCAACCCCATCTCCTTCACTTTGTGACCGAAGCAAGTCTGGAACGGCCATTTCTTGGTTTAGGCCAGAGTTGTACAGATTGATTTCTCGAATCACAAGCACTCACATGCAGTGCATTTGTTTAGGGTTTAGATTCATTTCTCATCCACACACCCCCCAAATTACCAAAACCAGCATAAATAGTTTTCACCCATAAACAGTACTGAGGAGGACTTGTCGAAGATTGAGAATGTCAATCTTAGCATCCAAACTGTTTTGGACAAGAAAATGAGTCACATCTTCCTTTTCTTTCCCTTTATCCTCACAATCAGATTTCTTGAAGGAACCATCAAGATTGATAGTTTCAGTAGAAGCCATACCACTTAACGCTTTCAGAATTTTGGCTTGAGATCTGGTTTGAGAATACATCCTTTAGTATTAGTTCTCAAACAGGATGAGTCCATATACTCGGGAATCCTTTTTAAACACATACCAAACATAGGTGTCGGCCTTAAATAAGTAATTCTGGACAGATTTGAAAAGATTTTTGCATCTAATGTGTTATTTTATTTTAAAGATTCCTTGGTAAGAATCGATCTTCTAGATCAGGTATCAGATGATACATTGGACAAATAAACTTATCTTGTTTACACAAGTCGTTGTAAGACAACTTTTCTACCCATGTAGATTGTGTATTCTCTCTATGTTGAATAAGAGATATTTACAAGATACATGATGCCCAGGTATTTGTGCTTCCTTACATCAAAAGATTGGGCACTGTAAGGATGCACTTTCCAACACAATTAAGCATTGGGGTGAGAGGTACCTTTCTCACCGAGTACCTTTTGAGGAACTTCTTCCTTCTTATATTTAGGGACATGATCATGTTCCCTTGTGTGGGTTTCGGATTCAACCTCTTTATCAGGAATATTGCGTGATGCTATATCCTTGATTATATCTTGTGCCCAAAATGGTAAGTAGTTTGAATTCGAACCCATGTAATCTTGATTTTCCATTAAACAGATTGCAGATGTCTTTTGTTCAAAATATTCTATATGTCCCTTTAAGTTATCCATTTCCTGTTGAAAATGTTTTTCTAAACACTTATCAAGGTATACCTTTCGACATGTCTCTGTAAGAATTTTTTTATAAGGATTTTGTTTCGTATTTGTGAATGCTCCAGCGATTGAGTAAGAATTTCACACTCTGAAGTTTGCTGATATACTTCATTGCACAAGGCCAATTTTGTTCCAAATAATCTGCTAGATTACTTTGAAGACTGAGTGTTTCTCGCTTTCCTTCACAGATTCTTACATTTAATTTGAACAATAAGTTCTAAGACATCATCTAGGCTGTCAATTATTTTTCCTTCTTCTGAATATTTTTCAATATGTTTGAAAAACCTTTCCAATACTTTTCGAAATTCAGAACTTGGACAGACCAGTGAATCAAATCTCTTTTCTCTTTTAGAAACAGAAGATTTTCCACTGGTGATTGGAGATGGATCCAAAACATGTTCCTTTGTTTTTGGATTCATTCTTTTCTGATCAGAATCCTGATCCTTAATCAAGTTATCAGTCTTAGACTTTCTCCTTGACTTTGGAAAAGATTTATCAGACCAATTTCCATTGACCTTTTCTGAAACCATATTCTCATCATCTTGATGAACGTTAACTGAGTTCTTCACAAGTTTAGCTTTGCTTTTCTTATTTTGACTCATTTTTTATAGGTTGGATCGCACCAAACACATATTATTAGATCTTTTCGTGTTTGCCTACTCTGATACTAATTGAAAAGACGAGGGTACCCAAATACACCATAATCTTAAACTTTTCCACCTATAAGTCCTCTTACCGAAAGTGATTGTCTATGGACTGAGTCGAGACAATACAACGAATCGGTATTCACACTTTGTGTGATCGCCTATGGATATGAGATCGAGACAATACAACAATCAAAGTGTGATTACTTGATAATAGGTTCGGACTTAACCAAACTCTATAAGATCACTATCAAGTAATACGGAGTTAACGTTTGTGTAATTTACATTAAATTATAATAACAATAATTATAATTGCGGAAAACAAAAGTAAATGACACAGCAAGCTTTTTAACGAGGAGACCGCAAATGCAGAAAAACCCCAGGACCTAGTCCAGAATTGACTACTCTCACAATTAAGCCGCTATAAAAAATCAACCTAACTTCGTATAGTTGAGACCAAGCAACTAAACCTATAGTTCACCTAGTTTCTTCAGTATCCCTGCACTTCCGACATTCAATAAGTGCACGCACTGGAACAATTCATTTGGTTCGTATTCCAAACAGTAAAGGAAAAACAAATTTGATCGGTAAAAACTCTATTCAATCTCAGTGATATGAGTTAGACAAGGGCTCTTCTGTTTAATCCAATAAACTCCTTTGCCGGGTTTATATCAATCTATCCAACAACTACCAAAGTAGCAGAGTTTAGATTATGCAATCAATAATAGGATCTATCAAGATGCTAAATATTGATGCCGATCTACGCAACTAATCAATCAAATATATCAAGGATAAACCAATTATAGTTGGATCACAGCCGATCAAGTTTTGGCACACCAAAGATTATGAACCCAAATCAGAAATCTTCTTCGTCCTCAAATCTTCTTAAATCTCCAATAAACACCGGCACACCACAACTTGAATCTCTTGTGATCAATCACGCACAGAACGGAGTCTGTTAACAATGGATTATCACAAGACGTATTTAGATCTACAAACATTTCTAAAGATCCCGTCGACACTTCGATCTAGTTTGAGTGAATCTTAGATCAGAAGAGAAGATTCTCAAGAATAAACAAACCAGGTGCAATCAAAGTTCAATAACCATTAGTCAATCAAATCAAATCAAAAATTAATAATACTGTAATTATCTAGTTTCCCACCAACGGTGCTCGTAGAGCTTCTTGATCCCACAGAAGTCTTTAAACGAGCGGTCGTAAGAGATTTCTCCTAATTAGGGTACTTTCCTCTCTGAATAGACGACTCCACCAGTAACAACACAACAAGGTACTTTTGCTGGCTCTTAGGATAGTTTGCTCGAAATGCAAACTTGGGTATTTATAGACAAGGAAGTTTGGACAACAAGGAATTTCCAAGACCGAAAATATTCTCAAGATATGAAATATATTTCCAAATCCGGTTTTCATAATTCCTAGAAATGCTCTGTCCAATATTAACTGAAATCCTACTAGAAAATCTCCAATTAGTAAATGCACATTACCAATTTTTATTTTTCAGAGATATGCATTTTAATTGTTGGTAATTAAAAGCATATTAAAATTAACAACCTTAAGTAAAAGATTCTCAATTTATTTCGGTCATGGATCTTCTTGAGTTATTAAGGAATATCTTTGAACAATAAAAGATAAGAGTTACTGAACATGTTCAAAGTATGTCGACATCTTATTTCTTTGTAAATCCTCTTTCATATTTACAATCTTGGAACCGATTATACCACACTTCTAAACAAGTTTAGAACTGGTTCATCTGATTTTCAAGAACTATGTGATTGATCAAATCAACACACTAATCATGGGTTTACGGTTCTACCAAACACAAGGATCGGTTCTACCTTAGTATGGTTATTGGGACCGGTTACATCAGTTACCAAATTGGTTTCATCAATTACCAGGATCAGTTACCATATTCTCATGGTATTACTTGTGATCGGTCACAGCAGTTACCAGGATCGGTTACACCAATTACCAGGACCGGTTACACCAATTACAAGGATCGATTACACATTCTTTTGTGATCAGTCACACAAATTACTAGGATCGGTTACACCAATTACTAGGATCGGTCACACCAATTACAAATATCGATCATACCATCTTAGGTGATTACTTAGGATCGGTTATACTAATAAAAGTCATACAATACATAAGTCAGGCATTGTGACTAGTTTTACCAAGATACATAACAAGTTATGATCGGTTCTACTAACTCACACATATTGGTAATCCAAAGATATGCAATGAATAACAATACCAATAAGCCTAGCGATTTCCCTTTCGATTCACAAAACAAGTTCATGAATGTAGTTCATTTAAACGAATATAAACATTGTTTCCTAGGAAAAAATCTTCACCCATACCCATACACATAATCACAATAGCATTCATACGATTATGTCGATGTCTTATATACGAAGTTCAAAAGATAAGCGTTATACTTCGTATTGTAATTCCTTAACACTATGTCTACTAGAGTATAATCATTCACAGCTTCGCAGTTATGTTTTCAATATAGCACGCTTCAAAGATACGTTGGGAATGAAACAGTTCAATTCAAAATATTACTAACCTCAAGAGGAAGGATGATGTCGTCGATGTAGCTTGTTACTTCTTCACATTCTTCAAGTCTTCGAGTAATACTTATATGTCTCATTATCCTAATCTTTCTAGCCTAACCTATACGAAGTTGTTTATAGTAGTTAATCAAGTGACTCTTTAATTGAGTTTTGGTTCACTAAAATATGACAACCAAACTTGACATACCAACGCTTGGTGGGTTCAACCGAGCTATGCCCTAACAGGTTTAACACGGCTAACCTGTTGCCTCTCGTCGGAATACCCGTCGTCATACCCGTGCCCGTGCTCGTAACTATGATGCGTATGCTCCTTATAATAAAGATTCGTTTGTTGATAGATTCGTTTCATCTGGTGTCCGTTATATTATGTTGTCCGCTTAATCTTTGAGGCTCGTACTAGAAGGCTTGAGGTTCTTCATACTGTTAGTATCTTGGATGGAATTTGGATGAGCAAGTACGAAATCTGCGCTAAGCTCCGTGAAAACCTGCTCCAGTTTGTGAACTATCCAGATTTTTTTCCCGCTTTGGATGCATAAACAGTATCTTGTTAATTATTTTCTGTTTTTATTTTGAACTCTAACCACGAGGAGCGCTTTATTTTGTATATGAATGATATGGTGCTCCGTAAAGTAAATGCTGCTAGAATTGAAAGTGCTAGCTCATAAATGAACCAAACTCCTTATGGGCCTCCTTGCTGAAATCTGGATACTTAAACAAGAAATCTTCCTTAGCGGTAAAAATTTCTCCTGCAGGATCTTGGATTTGGAAATATATAGCTAAAAACTAAAACTAGCGGGCGAAAATAGCATTTGAGAAAAGGGTGATGGAAAATCTATTAATATCTGGGATGACATTTGTCATAGTTTCGTGATGCCAACAAATACATATATTTTTCTCTTATAAATATTATGTTTCTTGTAATTATTGTTAGGAAAATTGCTACGGTTAAATTGTTTACTGAAAACGCTGGGGTACCAAAATATACCACCAACTTTTTCTTAGGAAACCTGTATGGAAAAACTTAAATACAATTCCGAGAGTTCAACTTAATGAATATCAATCAAGGAATAATATTCAGAGTTATATATCTTTCTCTCACAATCCAAAAGTTTATATAGACAAATCCGTGAACCTGATTTACGTGTGAGAGTACTTGGATGATTCCAAAGATCAATATCCAAGAATCAATCAAGTCGTATCCAACAAATAAGGATGGATGTATCTACTTTGATTGATTTATGTACAACCTGTGACATTTCAATTATAAAGATAAACAATATAACGCGGAAAAGAAATAACACACACACCAAAAATTTTGCTAACGAGGAAACCGTAAATGCAGAAAAACCCCGAGACCTAGTCCAGATTGAACAACAGATCTTTGCTGACGGATTGAGTGCAATCATCCATGCCATTACCCAAGATCTTCAGCACCATGTGACTACGTGCACTCGGTCTAAAGATGCTTGGAATATCTTAGAAACCGTATTTGAAGGGAATACCTGTGGAAAAAAAGCTAGGTTTCAAAACCTAAATTCTGATTGGGAAAACCTTCATATGGCATATGAAGATTCATTTAATGAGTTTAATCACAAAGTGTCTGAAATTGTTAATGCATCTTTTACGTTGAGTAAGACTATTCCTGAAAAGTACATTATGATGAAAATTCTCAGATCATTGTCATCTAGATATGATTATAAGAAACATTCCATCGTTGAAGGAAATAACCTTGATGTGCTTTTCAGAAATACTCTCGTTGGGAAGTTAAAGATTTTTGATCATGAGCATGTATCCAAATCTGGAAAGGATATTGCTTTAAAAGCACAAAAGAACACTAAATTACTTGATATCTCTGAAGATGATCCTTCTGAGACTGATTCATTAGATGAAGATCTTGAGAAGTCAGTCTCTTTGATCACTAGACAGTTTAGGAATCTTGTTTTGAATAGAAGTAAACGGTTCACTAGATATAAACCTAAGTCATCAGTTAAACCTCATAATCGTGTTCCTCCTAAAAAAAGGGATGCTGACGATACTGATTATGAGGATATGCCACAGTGCTTCAAGTGTAAAGGCTTTGGTTATTTTGCAAATGAGTGTCCAAATCGTAGAAAATACACTGGAAACAACTCTTGATGAAATTCCTGATCACTATGATTCTAATGAAGACGAAAAATCAAGTGTTGCACTCCTGTATGAAAATATTGAAGTTGACAATTGTAGCAATATATACATCAATCTCGATATTCTTCTGGGAGAAACTTCAACCAACTTGGAGGATAAAATGGATTTCTCTTTGTCTACTAGAAATTCTGTTTTTAATCTTTCAGGTTCTACCATTTGTCTAGCATCCTGCACAACCATGACGTCTGAACCATCCTCCACATTGACATGTTCTTATTGTACTCTCAAGGGTCATGAACTCTCCAAATGTTTCAAGTACAAACATAAGATAATTATGTCAATAAACTTCAATGAAGAGCAAATCGATTAGCAAGCAAGCTCAAACTTGTTCAGAAATCGTCTGAGGTATGTAATCTCATCTCTTCCCCGAAGAAGTTAATTTTTCAAAGAAAAAATTAGACCACTAGAGAAAAGAATTCGGTCTAAACAGTCTGTGAAACAGGGTTCTAAGAATTCCATTCAAAAAGGTTATCGTGGACAGATTATTGTTCACCCCAGCACAACTTAAATGTGTTGGTTGTTTATCTTGTCTCATGTGCCTGGTTCAAAAAGAGACAAGGGTTTGCACACTTTAGGCTTTAGGAAAAGAGAAAAAAGATTTTTTTCCTTTTTCGTCTTGTTTTCACCTTTTTGAATTCTTCCATCTTTTCATATCTAATTGATATTAAAAGGACTTTACTCTGTTTGAGCAATAAAAGAGGGTTAAAATCGACAATTATGCCTTCTTTAGGGTTGTGAGTTGTGCATACGTGAATCATTTAGTGTATAAAGGTTCCTTAATTCCTTTTTCCTTCTCTGAAAACTCTTTTTACCACAAGATTGCTTGTTGAGTCTGATTTATGAATTCCTCTCACAATCTCATACTGGTATGGAGAATCCAAGCATTATGTCTTATGATGGAAAAGATGTTAATATGATTGTTAAGCCATCAATCATGAAGAAAAAAGATAAATCTCTCGTACCTTCAACTTTGAAAAGAAAAAGGAGGAATGTGAGGAAACCAAGAGTTGTTCCTTCTAATCTACAGAAGTTTTTTGGGGTTCTTGAAGAGTTGAAGGAAACGACAAAGGAGATTCAACAAATAAAGGCTTGTTTTGAGGACTCACGAAATTCATAAGGCCATGGTTCGGCATCAGTCTAGAAGGTTTGTTGGAATTGACTCCTTTCTTCATGAACCTTATGTTCCATGGCTGTTAACGACAAGGAGTTCGGGGACGATAAAGAATTTTTTAGAGGCCTTAATGTCTAGGAAACTTCTTATGAGAATTTATTCTTGTGTTTTAAGAAGGATAATTAGGGTATGGAATAACAATTATAGTGAATACACATAGCTATTTCCAACGATTTTCATCTTGCAATGTTTTTAGATTTATTTATTTAAATTCTAAAGTTTATTCGGAATATTATTTTGCAGTATTAATCTTTATGGTTTTATATATTCCAACTTGTAATGGGATATGTGTGTTTGCGTCCGAGAACTATGATTGTCCCATATTTTCTCAAAAGTTAAGTCTATCATATGTCTTTATTGATAAAAGATAGAATGAACTTTTGACAACAAAAGTTAAGCCTATTATGTCATTATGCAAACATTGATGAAGATAGGATGAACTTTTGTCTACAAAGATTAAGTCTATTACATGTCTCTATGCAAATATTGATGAAAAATAGAATGAATCTTTGAATATTTCGCAGTATTAGCCTTTCCCTGATCCACATCTTTGTGTAAATATTTTGCGGCTCCATAAGTTCTCTTAGGTTGAGCATTTCCGATTAAATTAATCATGGGTTCTCTTGTGGTTATTTTAATTGAGTATTTTGGATACAGATTTATGTTTCGCGTGATTTGTTAATGTCCAAAGAAATCCTTATTATCTTGTGAAAATAAGGTCGCTTTTGTTGTTCTTTCTGGAATGACATTTTATGGGGAAGAGTTCTTAATTGAACTTGTGCTTAATTGCCAAATCTTTGTAGGGAGTGCGGCTGTGGAATATTGTAGGAGTTTTCTTGTATCTTTATAAACTCCTTGATGAATAAACTAGTTTCGGCTATGTGAAATCATCGAAACAAAGTTGATATGTTCTCTTTTGGTCATGAAGTATCTCTATGGAAATTTCATTAGGATCCCACTAGTTTTCGTACCTTTGCCAAATTATGATAAAAATGGGGAAAATTAATGTGTAGTTCACACTACAAATACATATGGTTTACGGGTCATTATGTAACGAAGAGTGGTTTTCATGTGAGATGAAGTATTGACTAAGGGGGAGTGATACATATCACCATAGTATTGTTCTCAAAGTTGTGATACAATTGAAATTTGATGTTGTGTAATAATACTATAACACTGTATAACAATGATTGAGAGCTACTGTTTTCTCATTGTTATAGCTAGGGATCTTCAACAACTATATATGATGCTGAGTTGAACACATTCTGAATCACTGGAGTACTTGGAAGTGACGAAGATTTCGAGTAATGTTGAAGAACCAAGGAAATCAAGCATTTGGATTGAGAAGCTACAAAGTTTATTTATTTTGTAATCCATATGTATTGATAGTTTTGTCACTAAAATTTACAAAGGGGGAGATTGTTAGATCACTGCTCGGTCGAACTTGCAAGCGTTACTATCTCAAGCTTGTTTATCAAGTTTAGTTGCCAAAACTATAAGTCTTGATTTTAGTCTACTTATACCTAAGTCTCGAATTAAGATAGAAAGTGTAGTTGAGCATTAGACTTCACGGCGTTCTTCGATTGAAGACGAAGAACTACTAAGGGGAGCTTGTGGAACTTCATCAACAAAAGGTATGTGGAGACTTCAACTCATCTATCACTCAAAAGTCTATCTACTCTATATCATATTTGAGACAAAAGTCGTATAACTATATAGACTTCAATTATGCACATTCGATATTTCGAGCTGAGTTTAACTCGCTTACATATTTCTTGAAATATGTGTTGGAAAGCTTTCGCTTTAACCAAGTTCATCTTATATTCTTGACGAAAGTCAAAAGATGATCATGTGAAAATCGCCTTGTGACATCTTACATGATTTGTGTGAAACAGTCATTTGATATTGTAGACTCGGAATGTTTCGTATTAATCATTCGATCACGTGGAAATTGCTTTGAAGCTAATAGTTTGTGTGAGACAGCTATTGTCGTCTTCCGAGAATGTTTCAATGGTTGAAATGAGAGTTTAGAACAATTGGATATAAGCACAGTATGCGTACTTGCATATGTGTGATCCAAGTCGGGGAACCATGGTATGCATACCCGTATACATACTAATTGGTTTTGTAGAGGGCCGGGAACTAAGTACGCATACTGGTACGCGTACTGGCGTGAGGTTCAAGTTCTGGGACTTTACTGAACTTGGAGGTATGCGTACCCGTTTGCATACTTGAGTAGATAATGTTCTAAAATCGGTTTGTTCATGAACTAATACATTTATATAATAAGGAATACAATCTTTTGCAAACCGTGGCTATAATGTTCATGACTTGATTCGAGTGAATCAACATTGATTTTGCTTCAATTGTGTCTTGTATACTCCTATGAGAATATAAACAGTTAAACAACTCTAGAACTAGTTTCATTTGAGTCATTTGAACTAGTTATGGGTAAGAGAATATGGTTGATATGAAAGTGTTCATATGGCTAACTTCGGTTAACTATTGTTGAGCCAACAAAGGTGTACACGTTTAGGTACGCTTACTCATATCTAAATGAAGTCACTTTTCATTTTTGTGTAACAAGCTAAGTTTCATCTAACAGTGAATATTGAATGCTTTGTTACCAAGGTAGCATTGATTGCAAACCCTGATTTGAAGAATATACAAGGGAGAACTCTAGCAACTGGGAAACTTAATCCCCACACCCCCTGCGTGATACTAGTTGCGACTAGAGTCGATTCTTCTTTAACCTTAGGTTTTTCACGAAACTGTGTAGGTTAACGACTTGAAGACTTCATTGGGATTGTGAAGCCATACCCAACTATTTTATCTGTTGCGTGTTATGATCTTGCTGTTTTCTATCGTGATTGAGTACTATCTTCTCTAAGATTTGCTCGAGATTTAATCTCCAATAGGCAAGATAAAAAAAGTAGTCACAAACATCTTCGTCTCATCGTTTGTGATTCCACAATATCTTGTTTCGCTACCATACGATTAATATTATTGTGAGGTGATTGATATTTCTAGGTTGTTCTTCGGGAATATGTCTGGTATACCAATTGGTTCATGTTCACCTTGATTTATCAAAATACAGAACAAAACTCGTAGGTTTATTTGTGGGAGATAGATTTATCTATTCAATAGACTTATCTGTGTGAGACAGATTGGTTTTATTAGAGCATAGCTCGGTCAACCTCGCATGCGTTGTTATCTCAAGCATGTTTGTCAATGTTGGTGATCAAAACTATGAGTCTTTATTTCTATCCTACATAGTTAAGTCTCGGACTAGGATAGAAAAGTGTAGTTGAGCTCAAGGACTTCATAGCGATTCATCATACAACGACGAAGATCTATACAATGAACCGTGGAACTTCATCAACAAAAATGTATGTGGAAACTTAAACTTATCTATCACTCAAAAGTATATCTCTTTTATCTCCTACTTCTTATGAGATAAAAGTCGCATGCTATATAGACTAGATCATACACATTTGATGTTTCGAGCTGAGCATTCATTGCTTATCTTTTATCTCGAAACCGTGTGTTGGTAAAGCGTTTCGCTTTGATCAAGTTTATCTTCACCTAGTGACGAAAGTCATGAAAAGTTTCAATCACTTTGAGAATTGCTCTGACGTAAATCGGTCTGTGAATAACGGCTACATAGCGTTCTCTGATAATGTCTCAATGATTGAAATAAGAGTTTAGATTACATAACCATGTATTCCTTGAACCGAAGTTTTCGAACTTTGTTGATCAAGAGAAATCGGGAGGATTGTGGAATTGGCTTGCTAAGTCCGCGAACCTAGTTCGCAGACTCAGTCCGCGAATTATCGGTAGTTCTCGACCGAGAATTTTTGCTGGATTTTCCCAAACTCGTTTGAGTGCTAAGTCCGCGAACTGGCGAAAGTTCTCTTTCCGAGAATTTCTGCTGAGTTTAGAAAACTCAACCGATTAACTTAAATCCGCGAACTTGTTTGTGAACTTAAGAGGTTATGATCTAAAGATGTGCTCTGAACATGAAACATTAAATTACTAAGGAATACTTCATGCAAACTGTGCTATAATTTTCATGAGCCGATTCAATCGAATCGAATCATCTTTGTTTCAATTGTGTCTTGTGTAGTTACATAAGATCTCATAACAATTGAAAAACTCTTTAACTAGTTCTTTGAGTCAATTGAACTAGTTATGGTGAAGAAGAACAAGGTTAATATAAACTGCTCATATGGTTAACCTTTTGGGTTACTATGTTGAACCAACATACACGTACACGTTTGGGCATGGTTTTCACGAACCCAGTAAACGTCTACCCAAGTGTGTGTGACAAGCTAAGTTTTCGATCTAACAGTTGAGAAATATTAGCTTGAATCTAAATCAGGTTTTCATCTAACGGTGAATAAGGATTGCTTTGTAACTAAGGCAAAACCCTAATTTGAAGGCTATATAAAGGAGACATCTAGCATTGTGCAAAACTAATCCCCACACGTCTGTGCGCTACTAGTGCGCCCGCTAGAGTCGATCTCCATTAACCTTTGATTTTCTTCTTTAAAATCAGGTTGACGACTTAAAGACTTCATTGGGATTGGGAATCCAGACCGATACTACTTTATCATAGTTGTGTGATCTGATCTTGCATCTTCTATCGTACGAGTACAATCGATTGATTGGATTGAGATCGTGAGAGTTCTCCGATAGGCAAGATAAAGAAGTCACAAACATCTTCGTCTCACTGTTTGTGATTCCCCGACAATCCGCTTGTGTAGTCAGGAAGGATTGTAGAGAGGTGATTGATTAATCTAGGATGTTCTTCGAGAATATAAGACCGGATTATCAATTGGTTCCTGTTCACCTAAATTTCATATCAAAAGACGGAACAAAACCTAGGGTTTCTCTGTGGGAGACAGATTTATCCTTTGATAGACTTTTCTGTGTGAGACAGATCTGTTTATTATCAAGTCTGTGATTTTGGGTTACATCAACTCTTGGTTGTGGGTGAGATCAGCTAAGGGAATCAAGTGCGCAGTATCCTGCTGGGATCAGACGCGTAGGAGTACATCTGTACCTTGGATCGGTGGGAGACTGATTGGGGATCAACTATAGTCCCGTCCGAAGTTAGTTTGCAGTAGGCTAGTGTCTGTAGCGGCTTAATAAAGTGTGTATTCAATCTGGACTAGGTCCCAGGGTTTTTCTGCATTTTCAGTTTCCTCGTTAACAAAATTTCTGGTGTCTGTGTTATTTCTTTTCTGGTTCTGAAGACTGAAAGTAATCCTTGCAAGAATGCTGTGCAACCGTGCATTACTCAAAAGGGACGTACAATACTATCAGGAAATTCTATACAGAAAAGTACTGATGGTATATGCAATATTACTTCTTGTCCTACTTCTTCTCTTCGATGGTGAAGTGACATTCATTGTGGCCCTTTTCTACATGTGTTAGGCGATTCCTCATTGTGTGTATCCTCTATCGCCTCCAAACTTGGAAAAGACTCTACAACCAAGACAGAAGGACATCTTCCGATGGGTTGCTATTCGTCTCATTCAGAACCAGGAAATACTGATATAACTCTGAGCAACTCCTCTTGGGAAAAAATCGATGATTAATGAGTTAGATCAACTTCATATACAAGTTGTGTGGAACCTTGTACCATGCAAGTCCAATGTCTATTATGAAGGTTCTAAATGGGTATTCAGGAATGAGGGAGAATGTTTAAACACCTTCAGAGATAATCTCAGGCTCATTTCTCAAGGACACTCACGTGCTGAAGTTGTTTATCCTAAAGAAACGATTGTTCCTATGGAATGCCTTTTAGATATTCAATCTACTTATAATTGTTGCAGGTCCTATGTGACAAGTGCTTCGGGGAACAAAAGAAGAAGAATCTCTGCTCAAGTGTCTTACCTTAAAAATCCACTATGAGATAAACAAAGGGAGCTTTTTTATCCCATCGTTTCTGAAAAAGCGGGGGTCTAACAACACCACCCAATATTTCGCTTAGCAATCTGTATGGACTAACTCCGAAATACTTTGATAGAGAATCAACTAGACAGTCAGACTCAATCTAGATAAAAGTATCTCAAGGAGTTAATATCTCTCTCTTGATTTGATTTTTACTCAAGCTAAAAACAATAGCGAGTCTTTATCAAATACAAGGAATAACTTAGACGGTACGAAAGACCAATGTCCAAGTGTTAATCAATGAAATCGACAACCACAAGGTCGAATCTCCAATCGATTAACCTTTAACGCACAACCTGTATTATTTCAATTATAAAGATAAACAATATAATGCGGTAAATGAAATAACGCAGACACCAGAAATTTTGTTAACGAGGAAACCGCAAATGCAGAAAAACCCCGGGACCTAGTCCAGATTGAATACACACTGTATTAAGCCGCTACACACACTAGCCTACTCCAAGATAACTTCGGACTAGACTATAGTTGAACCCCAATCAGTCTCCCACCGATCCAAGGTACAATTTTACTCCTACGCCTCTGATCCCAGCAGGATACTGCGCACTTGATTCCCTTAGCTGATCTCACCCACAACTAAGAGTTGTTGCAACCCAAAATCGCAGACTTGATAATAAAAAAATCTGTCTCACAAAGAAAAGTCTACCAAAGGATAAATCTGTCTCCCACAGAGAAACCCTAGGTTTTGTTCCGTCTTAAGATATAAAATCAAGGTGAACAGGAACCAATTGATAATCTGGTCTTATATTCCCGAAGAACATCCTAGATTAATCAATCACCTCTCAACAATCCTTCTTGACTACACAAGCGGTTTGTCAAGGAATCACAAACACTGAGACGAAGATGTTTGTGACTTCTTTATCTTGCCTATCGGAGAACTCTCACGATCTCAAGCCAATCAATCGATTGTACTCGTACGATAGAAGATGCAAGATCAGATCACAAAACTACGATAAATTAGTATCAGTCTGGCTTCACAATCCCAATGAAGTCTTTAAGTCGTTAACCTGATTTTAAAGAAGAAAATCAAAGGTTAATGGAGATCGAATCTAGCGGGCGCACTAGTAGCACACATACGTGTGGGGATTAGTTTTTCACAATACTAGATGTCTCCTTTATATAGCCTTCAAATCAGGGTTTTGCCTTAGTTAAAAAGCAATCCTTATTCACCGTTAGATGAAAAACTGATTTAGATTCAAGCTAATATTTCTCAACCGTTAGATCGAAAACTTAGCTTGCCACACACACTTGGGTAAACGTTTACTGGGTTCGTGAAGACCATGCCCAAACGTGTACGTGTATGTTGGTTCAACATAGTAACCCAAAAGGTTAACCTTATGAGCATTTCATATTAACCTTGTTCTTCTTCACCATAACTAGTTCAATCGACTCAAACGAACTAGTTAAAGAGTTGTTCAATTGCTATGAGATCTTATGTAACTACACAAGACACAATTGAAACAAAGATGATTATATTCGATTGAATCGTCTCATGAACATTATAGCCACGGTTTGCATAAAGCATTCCTTAGTAATTTAATGTTTCATGTTCAGAGCACATCTTTAGATCACAAACTCTTAAGTTCACAAACAAGTTCGCGGATTTAAGTTAATCGGTTGGTTTTCCAAACTCAGCAAAAATTCTCGGAAAGAGAACTTCCGCCAGTTCGCGGACTGGGTTCGCGGACTTAGCACATAAACGAGTTTTGGAAAATCGAGCAGAAATTCTCGGTCGAGAACTTCTGGCAGTTCGCGGACTGAGTCTGCGAACTAGGTTCGCGGACTTGGAAAGCCAATTCCACAATCCTCCCGATTTCTCTTGATTAACAAAGTTCGAAAAATTCGGTTCAAGGAATACATGGTTATGTAATCTAAACTCTAATTTCAATCATTGAGACACTCTTAGAGGACGCTATGTAGCCTTTATTCACAGACCAATTCACGTCAGAGCAATTCTCAAAGTGATTGAAACTTTTCATGACTTTCGTCACTAGGTGAAGATAAACTTGATCAAAGTGAAACGCTTTACCAACACACGATTTCGAGATAAAAGATAAGCAATGAATGCTCATCTCGAAATATCAAATGTGTATGATCTAGTCCATATAGCATACGACTTTTGTCTCATAAGAAGTAGGAGATAGAAGAGATAGACTTTTGAGTGATAGATAAGTTCAAGTCTCCACATACCTTTTTGTTGATGAAGTTCCACGGTTCCTTCTATAGATCTTCGTCCTTGTATGATGAATCTCCATGAAGTCTTTGAGCTCAACTACACTTTTCTATCCTAGTCCGGGACTTAGCTATGTAAGCTAGAAATCAATACTTATAATTTTGATCACTAACATTTACAAACATGCTTGAGATAGCAACTCATGCGAGGTTGACCAATCTATGCTCTAACAATCTCCCCCTTTGTCAATTTTAGTGACAAAACTATTAATACATATGGAATACAAAAAAGATAAACTTTAGTGGCTCCTATTCCATAGTCTAATCTTCAATGTTCTTTGAAATCCTCATCCATCCAAGTACTCTAATGATCCCAAAAGTTATAAGTTTAGCACCATCGTTGTTGAAGATCCGTAGCTATAACAATGAGAGAAATCGAGATTCTCGATCATTATTATACAGTGTCATAGTATTATTATATAACATCAAAGTCCAATTGTATCACGACTTTAACAATAATACTACGGTGATATGTATCACTCCCCCTTAGTCAATACTCCATCTCGATCATGGAAACCACTCCCCCTTACACAATGATCCGAAAACCATATGTATTTGTAGTGTGAACTACAATATTTCTCCCCCTTTTTGTCAATAAAATTGGCAAAGGTACAAGAATGGGATCATAATGAAATTTCCACAAGAGACATTTCATGACCAAAACAAAAAATACATATCAAATTAATTTAGATGCAATCTAATAGCCGAAGCTAACAACATTCATCAAGGAGTTTTAAATTACAAGATAACCCCTAGAAAATTCCACAGCCGCACTCCCCACAAGATATTACCATTAAGCACAAGTTCAAATGAACTCTCCCCCATTTGATGTCATTCCCGAGAGAACAACAAGAGCGACCTTAATTTCGAAAGAAAAGAAGGATTTTTTAATTGGACACCAAAAACCATGGAAATGATTTTCTATATCCAAAACTCAATCAAATTAATCACAAGTAAACCCATGATTAATTTAATTGGAATACGCAACTAAATCAAACCACAAAAGTGATCAATTTAATTGATTGTGCTCAACATAAGAAAACTCACGGAGCTACGACTAAGATAACCACACGGAGATGACTACCTTAATCGTTCAAATACTCAACATAAGGAAAACCTTAGGGAATATACGACTGCATCAACCAATAGAACATTATTAGTATAGTCGTTCATATACTCAACACAAGAACTTGTGGAATATATGAAAAACTCAACTAGATTAATTACAAGAGAACTTATAATTAATTTAATTGGAATACACAACCAAACTAATCACCGAAGCAATCAATTTAATTGTTAAATGATTTTGCTCGACAAAAGAAGACTTTCGGAGCAAATAACTAAATAACCAATCAAGATGATTAATTTAGTTCAAGAATGCTCGACATATAGCATCTCATGGAACAACCAACAAGGCCAATATTAATCGACATAGTTGTAAGGTGCTCAACATAAGATACACAATGGAGCCTTCACGGTAAAACATAACAAAATGGATCAATGAAGATCAATACCGTGGATAACATACAAGGATCTATTCTATTTTCCATCACCATTTGCATAACGACATAACAGACTTTATCCTTGTCAAACAAAAGATTTCATCATATTTTCCATCAAATAAATGACTGCATAGGCATAACTTTTGTATTTGTCAAAAGTCCAATCGTCCTTTAATCAATACGAAAACCAATTCATGAACGACTTTACTTTTGACAACATATGGGACCTTCAAGTTCACGGACGCAAACAATACATATCCCATAAAAATATTGCAATATCACAAAATCATAAAGATTAATACTGCAATAACATCATCCTCCAAATATTTATAAACCAATAAATCTAAAAACATGAAGATGAAAACTTTGGACATAGATATGTGTAATCACAATAATGTCTATTCCAAACTCTAGTAATCCTTCTCAAAAACAAGAATAAATTCTCATAAGAAGTTTCCTAGGCATCAAGACAGACTCGTAATGCACATATAAGATGACTTGTCCTTAGAAGGTAGAATCAATCTTTTTCGCCCAGATTTACACCAAGAATATCTACCAAAGGCGTATAAAAATATTTTCTAAACAAAGAAGAACATACAAAGTCATTAACGACCATGCACCATAGTTCACAAAGGATGAATGTGAACATTCATGAATTCCATAGCAATGCGTACTACTTCCCATTCTTGAACTTCCTTCTTTGTGATTCACCAACAACATTCTTGTAAAAGCTACGAATTAGCTTAGAAGAGTATTACTCCAAGAATCCAAGTGCCCAAGTCCAAGAAGTGGAACAAGTGCAACAAAAAGGAGCAAAACACTCAAAAAAAATAGACAGGACAAATACCAATCTTAACTCATCCAAATTCAAAGTTTCTCATCTCCATTTTGAAGAGAGTTCAAAGAGGAATAGAATGCAAAAATAATGAGGTCATTCCGAGTTCGGACGAAGAAGTTACGGCCAAAACAAGTTTACCGAATATCGACGTCAAGTATGCATACGGGTTTGCAAACGAATTTTCATGACAAAAAAAGTTTGCAAACTGGGTTTGCGAACTTAAACCCCTGGATTTTGATTTTAAATGATGGTATTCATCCCTGGAGTGTGTACCATGAAGTCCAAACATCCAAACAACTATTTTCAAACCTAAACATATAAGAACCTTAAACACGGATCAAGTTAGGTAGAAATGAACGATAATCAAGGTACATGGATCATAATAAGTACTTAAGCAAGTAAAAACACAAATATTGCTCAAGTTTATAGACATACCTTTTTATAAGAAATCAATCGAATTCTACAGCCTTACTGAACACAATCTGTGTGCCCCAGTTCTCGTGCTTCCTTTACCGTAACAGGGCATTCCTTGGTGAGGATGCACTTTCAACACAAACAAGTTGTGTTGAGATGAACATTGTCTTGCTCACCATGGCACCAAGAGAGAGTTTATTTCCAGCATCTCTTACATGTTGTAGTGTTGAGAAACAACCAAGGAACTGTTTTTATAAGTCTATCAAAGAACTTCAAGAGAACCCAAAAGGATTTGTGTTTCTGATTTCTTGTCCAACTTATAAAAAACAGTTTCTGCAGATAGTTTTTAGTACTGCGAGGGGAAACTCTTTTGATAAACAGAGACATCCTAGCTTCTTCATAAAAGAAGGCAATACTACTATCTTGATATGAAGTATCAGGAATTGAGCAACGAATCAATTCATGCTTTGAGGTGATACACTCAGATGACTGAGATTTAAACTCTTCTTGTAATTCGTTTAGTTTGTTACAACTAATTGGATTACGCAAAGGAGGAGCATTGGTCTCACTGATTAGTAAATCAATATCAACCTCAACATAAATATTATTCATCATAACTTGATTTAGCCTGTCAAGAGATTCTTGCTCTTTCTAGAGGTATAACTCAACATCAAGAGATAAGCTCCCAAGATTGTTTTCAAGCCCTGAAAACACTTCAAGGGATTTTAAACTTGGTGGAGGTTTAGATAGAATTTCTTCTACAGATTTAATTAAATCATTCATGGAAGATAATTCTGAAATCCCTGGATCTGGTGGTGCATTTATTGAGATAGCACTACTGTCCATAGAGTCAGATCGCTTACAATCACAGACTTATAAGGTCTTTAATGTGTTTTCCTGCTCTGATACCAATTGAAAAAGCGGGGGTCTAACAACACCACCCAATATTTCGCTTAGCAATATGTATGGACTAAATCCGAAATACTTTGCTAGAGAATCAACTAGACAGTCAGACTCAATCTAGATAAAAGTATCTCAAGGAGTTAATATCTCTCTATTGATTTGATTTTTACTCAAGATAAAAACAATAGCGAGTCTTTATCAAATACAAGGAATAACTTGGACGGTACCAAAGACCAATGTCCAAGTGTTAATCAATGAAATCGACAACCACAAGGTTGGATCTATAATCGATTAACCTTTAACGCACAACCTGTATTATTTCAATTATAAAGATAAACAATATAATGCGAAAAGCGAAATAACACAGACACCAGAAATTTTGTTAACGGACTGGACTATAGTTGAACCCCAATCAGTCTCCCACCGATCCAAGGTACAGTTGTACTCCTACGCCTCTGATCCCAGCAGGATACTGCGCACTTGATTCACTTAGCTGATCTCACCCACAACCAAAAGTTGTTGTAACCCAAAATCACAGACTTGATAATAAACAGATCTGTCTCACATAGAAAAGTCTATCAAAGGATAAATCTGTCTCCCACAGATAAACCCTAGGTTTTGTTCCATCTTTTAATATGAAATCAAGGTGAACATGAACCAATTGATAATCCGGTCTTATATTCCCGAAGAACATCCTAGACTAATCAATCACCTCTCTACAATCCTTCCTGACTACACAAGCGGTTTGTCGAGGAATCACAAACAGTGAGACGAAGATGTTTGTGACTTCTTTATCTTTCCTATCGGAGAACTCTCACGATCTCAAGCCAATCAATCGATTGTACTCGTACGATAGAAGATGCAAGATCAGATCACGCAATTACGATAAAGTAGTATCGGCCTGACTTCACAATCCCAATGAAGTCTTTAAGTCGTTAACCTGATTTTAGAGAAGAAAATCAAAGGTTAATGGAGATCGACTCTAGAAGGTGTACTAGTAGCACACAGACGTGTGGGGATTAGTTTTGCACAATGCTAGATGTCTCCTTTATATAGCCTTCAAATCAGGTTTTTTCCTTAGTTACAAAGCAATCCTTATTCACCGTTGGATGAAAACCTGATTTAGATTCAAGCTAATACTTCTCAACCGTTAGATCGAAAACTTAGCTTGTCACACACACTTGGGTAGACGTTTACTGGGTTCGTGAAAACCATGCCCAAATGTGTACGTGTATGTTGGTTCAACATAGTAACCCAAAAGGTTAACCATATGAGCATTTCATATTAACCTTGTTCTTCTTCACCATAACTAGTTCAATTGACTCAAATGAACTAGTTAAAGAGTTGTTCAATTGCTATGAGATCTTATGTAACTACACAAGAAACAATTGAAACAAAGATAATTCGATTCGATTGAATCGGCTCATGAACATCATAGCCACTGTAGTTGCAGGAAATCCTACACTACACCCCTCACAAGATTTCATTAACATTCAACTCATTTTTGGATTAACAATCTTAATTTTATTGATGAATCTTTAAACAATCTTACAAGAAAAGATAAAGGAATCAAAAATAACCTCTGATCTAAATTTTCTCTCTCCTATTTACTTGCTTCTCACTCAAAAAATATCTCTCCCCTTTTCTTTACCACTGAATGACTATTTATAGGGAAATATATAATGGATGACAGCTAATCTGTCCTTTATTTTCGGATATGGTTTGTGACATTCTCACAACCTTACAAATGTTACTCTCGCAAACTCCCTAATTTTCGCAGGACCATCACATTTTTCTCATGATTTAGCTGACGTTGTTTATTATGTCATTTCTGAAGTTGTTCTGCGACACTGTTGTGTTGTGTTGTTATAATTTCGTTGAGGCATTATTGCTGCGAGATTTTGATCATACATCTTGCCTCTTCTCATATCTTCTCTGCGAAGTAGAGAACGATGTGAGAAATGCCTCAGCTGTCCATCTCTTCATATTCTGCATTTATCACACTATCCTTTGTTCCATCTATTTATTGACACGTCTTCTGTAACCGCTGCTTTTCAACCGCTCACGTCTTTTCGCATTAATGGTGTTTATTTCTTCGAGTAAAAAAAAATCTTCTCTATATATTCTTCTTACTCTTCTTTCCATTTTCTTTTTATTTTCTCTTCTTTTTTTACTCTCTCATCTCTGCTACTCTATTGTTCTTCCGTAAGTTCTGCTATTGTAATTCTTCCCTCTTCAATCTTCTTACTTTTCATCCATTCCCATGCCCTATATTCAGATATGCCTCCAAGCTGTCAAAAACATGAGAAAACCTTAAAGGATGTTCAAAAAGATCTTGCTGAGAAAGGTTTCACACTTTCTACCATTCCTGGTGAAAGTGCCAAGCCAATTCTTTCTATCAAACTTTTCTCTTATCAACATTGTGATGACCAATCAATCATAGTTTCGATGGGTCAAATTCTCGCAGGTCTCCCCATTCCTCTTTATGACCCAGATATTCCTTTGTTCAATGAAATTCTCACTCACTCGGGATTTTCGCGAGCTATCTTCCAATTGAGTGGGGATTGCATCCGTCTGATGCTGGAGTTTGCTAACCGTGGTGCTGGTAAAGGATCTATTTATTCCAAAGAACTTAGGGATCCTAAATTCGTAGATCTAGAGATAGTCGCTGAGAAGTATAAAGTAGCGAATTTCTTCGAAAATTATGAATTAATATCCATGAAGAAAGAGAATACTCGCTGGGGTATTCGCTTGAAAAGGAAGGATGTTATTGCTGAAGATAAAATGCTCATGCATGACATTGATTGGCACTCTGGTAATAACACAACCCCTCGCCAATCCAAAGATGATAAATGGTGTGTTTTTCCCTTGATGCTGAAAGGACCTTACATTGCTGGGTCAAATGTTCTTCCTGAGAATCTCGCTACTTATCAACCTTGGGTATTCTCTTGGCCCGAGAAGAAGAAAGAGGTATGTTTCTTCCAGTTTCGCCCACTTTACATTTCTTTATTTTTCTTTATTCTTTTGTTCGCTGATTCTTGCGACATTCTACAGATCCAGAAACTGAAAGATAGCTACCATAGGACTGGGAAAGCCAGTACCTTGTTAGCTCTTCGCTCATACACAGATGAGGTAAGAAATATTCTTTTATAATTTTAAATAATATATTGTTGTCTTTATTTCTTATCTTCATTTGTGTGTGAAGATTATTGCTGAAGTAGAAGAACCCACCAAAGGGAATTCTCTTTCTTTTCTTTGAAGAGGATGCAGATGATTTTCCTCTTCAAGAAAAAGAAAGAGAGGGAATTCTCCTCCTCCTTCAGATGTTCATTTCCCTGATGGTTCTGAAGATGATGAAGACAACAAAGATGATGATGACGAATCTGCTTCAAATAAAGATTCTCCACCTGAATCCTCTATGGCACAGTTATCTGGTATCTTCTCTGATTCTTGGCAAGGGATGGGAGATAATTTCCTCTCCAGTATATGCAAAGCTCTCACAACTATTTGCGATACTCCTTTGTTGGATGGTGATAGTTCTCTTCGTGGGGTCTCCAGATCAGTGACTCCTAGCTTCCTAAATTCTCTCAATAGTTTGGTATGCCTTCGTCTTTTTACTTCTTCATTATTGTGACTCAAAATTTCTTTTTATTTTTGCATTTCTTGTATTTTCTCGCAGGCTGGAAAAGCTTCTTTCCATGTTGCCTCAGATCTAGAGAGGAGACGCGAAATTCTTGAAAAGAAGAATCTTCAATTTCGTACAAAGAATAAGGAACTGGAAATTGAAGCTAAGGGTCTTCGTGAGAAGAACGAACAATTAGAAGCTGAAGTCAAAGGTCTTCGCGAGAAGAACAAACAACTGGAAACCGACACTTCTTTGCAAAGGAACAAAATCTCTACTCTTCAAAAAGCTAATGATCAGCTCTATGGTATGCAATTTTTCTCCTTTCTTTTCATTCATTCATCCTATTGTCTTATCTTATTTGATTAATCCTTTTTGCAGACATTTATGGTCTTTCTGATGAAGTCATTCTCTTCGTTCATTTCCCGATGCCTTAGATAATGACACTCTTCTTGAACATCTTAATAAATCTTTGAATAGTTTCTCTAATGATAAAATTTCATCTCTGCCTTTGAATGAATGTGATCCAAATTTCGTCTCTTAGAGATTGATCATAGATCTAGTTTAGGTTTATCCAACCAATTTAAACGTTTTTATCTCAATTCTAAAGAGAAGATCAATGAATTAAGAATCAAGATTAGCAAACTTATAGATGATAAAGATCGTATCTCTGATCAAGGTGTTAAGGCTTTGGAGAAATTCCAAGAGACTCTTCTTGAGGTTCAACTTGAACGAGATGAAGCCAATCGTCAAAATGTTGTGCTTAGCGAAAGAGAAGACCAAGTTCGTTCTCGTCTTCTCATAAATAGTGATGATGAGTTCGCTTGGGCCGCGACAATCTTGGATAACGCCAGAAAAGATTTAGGTGTAAACGTTAGTCTCCAAGTTGAGCATACATCCCTGATTAGAGATATGACTTCTGAGAGAGAAGGTCATTAATTGTTTTCCTTTATTAATCTTTGGTTTTTCACGAGTTTTTATCAAGTTACTGATTAATTGCTATATGCTTCGCAGGATCTGAAAGTAGATATCGCCAAAGATTTGAGGAACTTGAAGCTGAAAAAGAAGAATTCGCAAAGAATCTTTCTTCCCGCAACGATAAATTTTCTAGATTAAAGAATCAAATCAAGATCATTTTTGCAAACTTTAAGAACGACGCTCTGCATTTTCGCAATCAAACTATTCAAATGGTTTGTGATGACCATAGTATTCCTCACTCTGATTATCCTTGTCTCTTGGAGGAGATCCCAAAGAACATTCCTAGTCTGAACATCTCTGATAGCGGAGCTGATGATGAAGAATCTGATGGTGATGAAGGTTCTGATGGAGATAAAGGTTCTGATGCAGACGAAGAAGAGAACAAGTCTGATGGAGATGATGAAGGATCAACTAAGAAGTAGTCTTTGTTTCTTTCTTTGATCTTCTGTAATACTTGTACATTTATTCTTTCTTTTTGTATATTTGCGAATTCTTTTGGTTCCCCATATTCCTTAATATATGAGTTTCTTTCATTTCGACCTGCATTCATTAAAACAATTCTTCCTTGCAATACGGTTAATCAACATAATCATTAATTTTTGAATTTTTGCGTAAATCTATCATGTGGAGACAAATAACATTTTCTAATTTCATTCATTCCCATACTTGCCTCTGTTATTTGTATCCAAATGAGAGATTTTGCAGATTTTCTTATTTTGTGCCTCAACTTCGCATTGTTTATGTATAATTTCGCAATCATATGCGAAGTGAATTTTGATTCTTTTCAAAATCTCATTCCTGTGTGGTCTTATTTTGCCTTCCTAGTTAAAGGTCTTATTATGCCACCTCTTGTCATTGCGACAAAATCGCAGGACGTCCTTGCATTTTCATGCAAAAACCCATTGATCTTGCCTTAACTTTTTCTTTTGTATTATTGCCTCTTCAGGAATGTTGCGACAATATGACAGGCCTAAATATTCTTGCGAAAATAAAGCCCCATTACATTGTCGTCTTGCGACGAAATCGCAGGACGTCTTCGCACTTTCATGCGAAAACCCATTGATCTCGTCTTATCTTTTCTTTGTATTATTGCCTCTTCAGGATTGTCGCACAAATATGACAAGCCTTAATACCCTTGCGAATAAAAGCCTCATGACATTTGCGTCTTAAGACACTTATCAGCTCCCTAATGGAGGGTGCCGCCCTTATCTTCCCCCTGGTTGCCCCTTCAAGGAGGCGTACCTCTACCATACAAGGTTGGCTCCTCCCATCCGGTCTTAACAACAACCAGTTGTTTTCGCAGCCTCTTATCCCTTTTACCTATAGGGCTTATGGTTACGAGACTGCACCCTAAGTGGGGTTTTCTTCGGGCCGAGTAGTATAAGCCAAGACTTGTCAAGAATGGCAAGGTACGCTCCAGACGCCCCTGGCACTCTTGACTCAACCGTGTACCTCGGCGCCTTGGTCAGATTCTGCACTCCTTGGGAGAGTCCTTATTACCTTAGTCGCCCAACCTAAGTCATATGCTTAAGTTGAGAATCCAAGGTGCCTCTCCCGGATGGGCTTTATTGACCCCAAATCTCCATGACTCAGGTTCCGGGGCGGTGTAGCCTTTCCCTGAGCCATGCAACAGGTACCCCCTTATATGACGTACTTTAGGTCTTACATTTGCCTCTTGCGAAATTGTATTCGCGAACTAGGGTGTACGCCATAAAGGTTCGCCCCTTTCTTTTTGTCATTGTTCTCTGATTGTCTTTTGTAGAATTCATTATCTCTGCGAGATTCTCGCACATCATCATCGTATTTGCACTTCTCAATCTCTTTTTTATCATTCAGTAAAATGTACTTTTGAGAATTTTATTTGTTGCGAGAGTGTCGCAACAAATCAATCATTCATACACTTCTTATTTTTATTACCTTTGCCATTCTCTGCTTCTTTGTTATTTTCTTACTGCTTCCTTGGTAGTGGTATGTTCACCATTTCTTATTCTGAGCTAGCATTAGTTTCGCAACATTTCTTCTTTTTCGTTCGATTGCATCCACCATCAATCTCTCACTTCTTTGTGTCTCTTTGATTTTGCGTCGCCAACTTTCCTTCTTGTTTGCTCTTCCTTCGCAGGATTCTACCTCAGTTTCGTAACATTTCTTTCCTTCAACCCAATCTCCTTTTATGATTCCTACACCGCTGGGGTGAGGGAATTTGATGCACTGGTGGAAAGTTGAAGCTACACCTAGAATCCCATGTAGCCAAGGTCGACCAATTAATGCATTGTAGGGTGACTCTACGTCAACAACACAGAACAGGATTTCAGAAGATATTCCCTTCAATGGAATTCGCATAGTAACCTCCCCTTTAGGCTTGTTGGCAGTACCATTAAAACCATATATCTTATATGGATGGTATAAGATCATCATCTCTCCTCCCATGTTTTATAAGTATGATAAATAAGATGTTCACAGAGCTTCCAGTATCGATTAGAATCCTATTAATTGCCCATGATCTTCAGCTTCATCATCTTCATCTTCTTTCGGTTTTGGATTAATTTCTAATTTTACCACCAATGGATTGTCATGTACTTCTCCACCTTGGGACTTCTTCTGCGGTAAAAGAAATAGTCTGCTTCTGCCATTCCTCTAGTGGCGAGATTTTCGCAATGTTCATAATTTCTCTTCCATCATTGTCTCTTGCGAACACTCTACTCAAAACATTGTCATGAAAATCTTCAATTGTCTTGTATGAATGTACGATAGAGTGACAGAATAGATTTTTGCTTTTGCACCAACTTCTACGAAGAACGTTTCCTTCTCTTTCACCGTGTTTACTCTGTGATGCTCTGGTGGTGGTGGTAGTAATGGTTGAGATTGTGGGTGCCCTACCAGAAAGTGGTTTAGTTTTCCTTGATCTATCATTCTCAATAATTCTCTTTATATTTCTGCAATCATTTGTAGTATGTCCATGAAAATGATGATAAGAACAGAACTCATGACTTCTGCGGCTTTGAGGTGGTTCGTTCCCATGTTCCATGGTGTTGGTATATTCTCCATCAAAATTATAGCTTCCCATATTTTCTCCACACTTGCATTCAGAGGTGGCATCTTGATTTCTTCCCATACTACCTTGTGACCTCCTTGTCCTCTATTATAATTTTGTCTTTGACCTCCATAAGTTTCTTGCGGCTGATCAAGTCTTTGAATCTTATTATTTCCACCACGATTGTAGAAATTTTTCTCTTTCATACTCCTCTTGATCTCGGCTTCCCATAGCCACCAGTTTCTGTTGATTGTTGTTGCCCGTAACCTTTTCTTGTTGTACTTGCGAAGTGCTCGCCACTGTGTTTATTAGTTTAGGTAATAAGCTTGCATTCGCTGCTTGTGAATTGGTGTTCGCAACTGGGTATGATTCCATTTCATTTTCCTTTCCTCTAGAGCAATATACTCTTCTGAAGTTCTCGCAGTTCAGTCATTGTGATTGTATTCTTGACTCTGAAAATTTGGATATACAATAGATTGGTTGCGAACATAGCATTGATAAATGATAAGATAAGATATATCTCATCCACACGGCCATCCATTTCACTACACATAGTCCTCCACCTTTTAGTTAGGTGCTTCAAACTTTCGCCAATCCTTTGCTTAATCCAAACACATCTTCAATACCAGGTCGCGAAGAATTGTTACTTATATATTCCCACAAGAATGTGGTCTGCAAGTGATTGAAATATGTTATTGTATTTTTTGGTAGACCTTCGAACCATTTTAACGCCTCTCCTGTTAGACTAGATGCAAAATACTTGCACAATATGGCATCATGATTTTCCCACTGCAACATGCACCTCACGTAAGCTTTAATGTGTTGAATTGCACAAGTTGTTCCATCAAAAATGTTGGTTAATGCAGGCAAATTTCATTTCGGAGGTATTCCTCCTAGTTGTACTTCTCTTTTAAATGGAGTTTTCGCAGCTTCTTCTATAGCTTCATCTAATTGTCTTCTGCCGACTTCTCCTCTATTATTTAGCATTCCTCTCATTTCTTCCAATTCTTTTAAGATTTGTTCATTTACGCCTGAATTTTGATCCATTGGTCTTTTTAATTTCGCCTCTCTTCTTCTACGTTCATGTCCTTCTTCTCTCGCGAAATTTTGCATTTCTTCTTCATCATCCTCATCTCGTCTTCTCCTGCGATTCTCTTCCTCATCTCTATCTTGAATTTGCATATGATGATGTCTCTCATTTTCCACTCCATGATTTTGTTCGTTTCTTATCAATTCCATTCGTTGTCTTTCGGCATTCCTCTGTACTCTATCATACTCTTCATTGAGATTACCGTTATTCTGGTTTTGTGTACGCCTTCTTTCTCGATTGTCTTGGTTATTCTGGCGAATCGCCTCCTGAAGCTCTTGTTCTTCCATTTCCGCTCTCAATTTTTCATGTTCGCAAGTTAAACGTGCTTGTTCAGCATAGTGTCTTTCAGTTTCTTCTTCAATCATTTGTTGATTTCTTTGAGCTTCTCTCTCATGTAAAATTCTCCTTCCTTCCTCTCGATTCCCTTCGCCACCTTGATTATTTCGTCCCTGACGTTGTCCATTCTCTTGATTTCTATCATTTTGCCTATCATCAAAAGTTTCATTTTGTGGAACGCAACGGTCATCAGTCCTTTCTCTATCTTCGCGATGTTCTTCATTAGGATTTGGTATTTCTTCTCGAATATTATTTCCAGCTTTAACTGTGGGTGAGTTTCGCCTAATTTCTCTTCTAGTCGATCTTGAATATGATATTGTAGTACTTCTCGATCTATACTCTGTAGTCTCATATTTTCCATCCTCAATTCGTGATTTTGCCTTGTTAGATTTGCACGTTCTTCTGCTTCAACTCTTCTTTCTTCATGTATTCTTCGTCTCAGCATTTCTAACGCTCCAATTTCCTCATCTCCATGAATTATTCCTTCATCTGCTTCTTGATTTCTCTCTACATGTCTATGGTTCCTGGTTTGCTGCTCTTCTTCTACTTCTTCTGCTGAATTTGATCGCCAAGTGTGTACGCTCACTCTATCATAATCCATAGTTCTATTTTGTACCGGTGTTTGTTGAACTTGTTGTTGGATTTGATTTTCTCCATAATTTATCCTTCTAGTTGATTCTCCCATTTCACTTCTCTCTCTTCCAGCAAGTCTTTTACTTCTTCTTCTAGCAGTTGTCGGTTGTTCCGATACATTTCTCCTTCTAGACATTTCTTCAATACTAATGAATTGTAAGATATTCCGTAAAATTCTTCACCAGTTATTCTAATTTCCCACAAATCAGAATATTAGTCTTCAACTTTTTCTAGGGTGATCTTCAATCTTTGTCCCTGTTTCTAGCGCCATTATGTAGTTGCATGAAATCCTACACTACACCCCTCACAAGATTTCATTAACATTCAACTCATTTTTGGATTAACAATCTTAATTTTATTGATGAATCTTTAAACAATCTTACAAGAAAAGATAAAGGAATCAAAAATAACCTCTGCTCTAAATTTTCTCTCTCCTATTTACTTGCTTCTCACTCAAAAAAGATCTCTCCCCTTTTCTTTACCACTGAATGACTATTTATAGGGAAATATATAGTAGATGAAAGCTAATCTGTCCTTTATTTTCGGATATGGTTTGCGACATTCTCGCAACCTTACAAATGTTAATCTCACAAACTCCCTAATTTTCGCAGGACCATCACATTTTTCTCATGATTTAGCTGACGTCGTTTATTATGTCATTTCTGAAGTTGTTCTGCGACACTGTTGTGTTGTGTTGTTAATAATTTCGCTGAGCATTATTGCTGCGAGATTCTGATCCTACAGCCACGGTTTGCATAAAGCATTCCTTAGTAATTTAATGTTTCATGTTCAGAGCACATCTTTAGATCATAACCTCTTAAGTTCACAAACAAGTTCGCGGACTTAAGTTAATCGGTTGAGTTTTCCAAACTCAGCAGAAATTCTCGGAAAGAGAACTTTCGCCAGTTCGCGGACTGGGTAGACGTTTACTGGGTTCGTGAAAACCATGCCCAAACGTGTACGTGTATGTTGGTTCAACATAGTAACCCAAAAGGTTAACCATATGAGCATTTCATATTAACCTTGTTCTTCTTCACCATAACTAGTTCAATTCACTCAAATGAACTAGTTAAAGAGTTGTTCAATTGCTATGAGATCTTATGTAACTACACAAGACACAATTTAAACAAAGATGATTCGATTCGATTGAATCGGCACATGAACATTATAGCCACGGCTTGCATAAAGTATTCCTTAGTAATTTAATGTTTCATGTTCAGAGCACATCATTATATCATAACCTCTTAATTTCACAAACAAGTTCGCGGACTTAAGTTAATCGGTTAAGTTTTCCAAACTCAGCAGAAATTCTCGGAAAGAGAACTTCCGCCAGTTCGCGGACTTAGCACACAAACGAGTTTTGGAAAATCCAGCAGAAATTCTCGGTCGAGAACTTCCAACAGTTCGCGGACTGAGTCTGCGAATTAGGTTCGTGGACTTGGCAAGCCAATTCCACAATCCTGCCGATTTCTCTTGATCAACAAAGTTCGAAAACTTCGGTACAAGGAATACATGGTTATGTAATCTAAACTCTCATTTCAATCATTGAGACATTATCATAGGAAGCTATGTAGCCGTTATTCACAGACTGATTCACGTCAGAGCAATTCTCAAAGTGATTGAAACTTTTCATGACTTTCGTCACTGGGTGAAGATAAACTTGATCAAAGCGAAACGCTTTACCAACACACGATTTCGAGATAAAAGATAAGCAATGAATGCTCATCTCGAAATATCAAATGTGTATGATCTAGTCTATATAGCATACGACTTTTGTCTAATAAGAAGTAGGATATAGAAGAGATATACTTTTGAGTTATAGATAAGTTCATGTCTCCACATACCTTTTTGTTGATGAAGTTCCACGGTACCTTGTATAGATCTTCGTCATTGTATGATGAATTGCCATGAAGTCCTTGAGCTCAACTACACTTTTCTATCCTAGTCCGAGACTTAGCTATGTAGGCTAGAAATCAAGACTTATAGTTTTGATCACTAACATGGACAAACATGCTTGAGATAGCAACGCATGCGAGGTTGACCGAGCTATGCTCTAACAGTTTCTACCTAACCCTAGACGTTCGCGTCCCCATGTTTGTCTTGAGAAAATGGGGATTTGCGTCTTTTGGCTCAAGGAGTGTATTTTTGGTTATTTTTGTTTTTACCTATATATATCTCTAAAAATACAAAAGTTTTTGTTTGTCCAGGGTTTATGTGGTTCACGAACGGTGTATTTCAAAAAACTTCTATTCCATGGCACTTGTTACTAGATGCAACACAAACAGGAATACAATGTTAGCAGCTAATGTACGTCAGTGTACTGGAATTTCCTCCACAGGTTTGAAGAAATTGAAGGCTACAATTAATGGTAAAAATCCTTCCTTAAACTGGTTCTTGTCTTTGTATCAAAGTGATGAAAATTTCAGGAACCTGGTAAAAGATTTCATCAAGAAAAGAAACAGCTTAAAATCTCGGATTTCTGCATCCTTAGAAGATATTGTTCACTATGAACGAATGTTGTCTCAATCTACAAACACTGAACGAAAACTAGAAAAAGAACTCAGTAAGTTGACAGTGTTTTCAAAAGACTTGGAGGAGTTGAATGACCCCTTTGTTAATGAACTCTTCAATAATGAGAAGGAGTTCTCTGAAGAAACTTTGGAAAACTTCATGAATGCCTAGGATGTCTTCTTTTTGGATTTGTTGGAAGAATAAATAGTGCTTTCAATAGCGATGATTGTGACTACACATAGCTATTTTTGTTTTCATCTTCTTATGTTATTTTTTAGGTTTATTGGTATTAAATTCTAAAAATATTTGGAGGATGATGTTTATTGCAGTATTTTAATGGTTTGTGATATTGCAATATTTTTATGGGATATGTATTGTTTACGTCCGTGAACTTGAAGGTCCCATATTGCAGTCAAAAGTAAAGTCGTTCATGAATCGGTATTCGTATTGATGAAAGGACGAATGTACTTTTGACATATACAAAAGTTATACCTATGCAATCATGTATTTGATGGAAAATAGGATAAAATATTTTGTTCAACAAGGATAAAGTCTATTATGTCGTTATGATGGAAAATAGAATAGATCCTTGTATGTTATCCACGGTATTGATATTCATTGATCCATCTTGCTATGTTTTACCGTGAAGGCTCCATTGTGTGTCTTATGTTGAGCACGATACAACTAAGTTGATTTTTCTTATTGGCTTGTTGGTTGTTCCATAAGATGCTATATGTAGAGCATTAGGAACTAAATTAATCAACCAGTTTGGTTATTTAGTTTGTACTCCATAAGTTTTCTTTCTTATGTCGACTACATGTACGGTTAAGGTTGTCATATTCTATGATGAACTTAGTCGGGGTTCCATAAGTTCTCTTATGTTGAGCCCAAAATAATTAAATTGATTACTTCGGTGATTAGTTTGGTTGTTTGTATTCCAATTAGATTAATTATAGGTTCTCTTGTAATTAATCTAGTTGAGTTTTCATATATTCCACAAGTTCTTGTGTTGAGTATATGAAAGGCTACACTATCATGTTATTTGGTTAATGTAGTCATATATTCCGTAAGGTTTTCCTTATGTTGAGTATTTGAACGGTTAAGTTAGTCATCTCCATATGATTGACTTAGTCGTACTCCGTGAGTTTACTTCTGTTGAGCACTTTCAATTAAATTGATCACTTTTGTGGTTTGATTTAGTTGCGTATTCCAATTGAATTAACCATGGGTTTACTTGTGGTTAATTTGGTTGAGCTTTGGATATAGAAAATCATTCCTATGGTTTTTGGTGTCCAATAAAAAATCCTTCTTTTCTTTCGAAATTAAGGTCGCTCTTGTTGTTCTCTCGGGAATGAAATCAAATGGGGGAGAGTTCTTTTGAACTTGTGCTTAATGGTAATATCTTGCGGGGAGTGCGGCTGTGGAATTTTATAGGGATTATCTTGTATCTTAAAACTCCTTGATGAATGTTGTTAGTTTCGGCTATTAGATTGCATCCAAATTAAGTTGGTATGTATTTTTGTTTTGGTCATGAAATGTCTCTTGTGGAAATTTCATTATGATCCCATTCTTGTACCTATGCCAATTTTATTGACAAAAAGGGGGAGAAATATTGTAGTTCACACTACAAATACATATGGTTTTCGGATCATTGTGTAAGGGGGAGTGGTTTCCATGATCGAGATGGAGTATTGACTAAGGGGGAGTGATACATATCACCGTAGTATTATTGTTAAAGTCGTGATACAATTGGACTTTGATGTTATATAATAATACTATGACACTGTATAATAATGATCGAGAATCTCAATTTCTCTCATTGTTATAGCTACGGATCTTCAACAACGATGGTGCTAAACTTACAACCTTTGGGATCATTGGAGTACTTGGAAGGACGAAGATTTCAAGGAACGTTGAAGATTAGACTATGGAATAGGAGCCACTAAAGTTTATCTTTTTTGTATTCCATATGTATTAATAGTTTTGTCACTAAAATTGACAAAGGGGGAGATTGTTAGAGCATAGCTCGGTCAACCTCGCATGCGTTGCTATCTCAAGCATGTTTGTCAATGTTGGTGATCAAAACTATGAGTCTTGATTTCTAGCCTACATAGCTAAGTCTCGGACTATGATAGAAAAATGTAGTTGAGATCAAGGACTTCATGGCGATTCATCATACAACGACGAAGATCTATACAAGGAACCGTGGAACTTCATCAACAAAAAGGTATGTGGAGACTTGAACTTATCTATCACTCAAAAGTCTATCTCTTCTATCTCCTACTTCTTATGAGACAAAAGTCGTATACTATATAGACTAGATCATACACATTTGATGTTTCGAGCTGAGCATTCATTGCTTATGTTTTATCTCGAAACCGTCTGGTTGTAAAGCGTTTCGCTTTGATCAAGTTTATCTTCACCTAGTGACGAAAGTCATGAAAAGTTTCAATCACTTTGAGAATTGCTCTGACGTGAATCGGTCTGTGAATAACGGCTACATAGCATCCTCTGAGAATGTCTCAATGATTGAAATAAGAGTTTAGATTACATAACCATGTATTCCTTGAACCGAAGTTTTCGAACTTTGTTGATCAAGAGAAATCAAGAGGATTGTGGAATTGGCTTGCCAAGTCCGCGAACTGTCGGAAGTTCTCGACCGAGAATTTCTGCTGGATTTTCCAAAACTCGTTTGTGTGCTAAGTCCGCGAACTGGCGGAAGTTCTGTTTCCGAGAATTTCTGTTGAGTTTGGAAAACTTAACCGATTAACTTAAGTCCGCGAACTTGTTTGTGAACTTAAGAGGTTATTATCTAAAGATGTGCTCTGAACATGAAACATTAAATTACTAAGGAATACTTTATGCAAGCCGTGGCTATAATGTTCATGTGCCGATTCAATCGAATCGAATCATCTTTGTTTCAATTGTGTCTTGTGTAGTTACATAAGATCTCATAGCAATTGAAAAACTCTTTAACTAGTTCATTTGAGTCAATTGAACTAGTTATGGTGAAGAAGAACAAGGTTAATATGAAACGCTCATATGGTTAACCTTTTGGGTTACTATGTTGAACCAACATACAAGTACACGTTTGGGCATGGTTTTCACGAACCCAGTAAACATCTACCCAAGTGTGTGTGACAAGCTAAGTTTTCGATCTGACGGTTGAGAAATATTAACTTGAATCTAAATCAGGTTTCATCTAACGGTGAATAAGGATTGCTTTGTAACTAAGGCATAACCTTGATTTGAAGGCTATATAAAGGAGACATCTAGAATTGTGCAAAACTAATCCCCACACGTCTGTGTGCTACTAGTGCGCCCGCTAGAGTCGATCTCCATTAACCTTTGATTTCCTTCTCTAAAATCAGGTTAACGACTTAAAGACTTCATTGGGATTGTGAAGCCAGACTGATACTACTTTATCGTAGTTGTGCCATATGATCTTGCATCTTCTATCGCACGAGTAAAATCGATTGATTGGCTTGAGATCGTGAGAGTTCTCCGATAGGCAACATAAAGAAGTCACAAAAATCTTCGTCTTACTGTTTGTGATTCCTCGACAATCCGCTTGTGTAGTCAGGAAGGATTTTTGAGAGGTGATTGATTAATCTAGGATGTTCTTTGGGAATATAAGACCGGATTATCAATTGGTTCATGTTCACCTTGATTTCATATCAAAAGACGGAACAAAACCTAGGGTTTATCTGTGGGAGACATATTTATCATTTGATAGACTTTTTTGTGTGAGACAGATCTGTTTATTACCAAGTCTGTGATTTTGGGTTACAACAACCCTTGGTTGTGGGTGAGATCAGCTAAGGGAATCAAGTGCGCAGTATCCTGCTGGTATCAGAGGCGTAGGAGTACAACTGTACCTTGGATCGGTGGGAGACTGATTGGGGTTCAACTATAGTCCAGTCCGAAGTTAGTTTGCAGTAGGCTAGTGTCTGTAGCGGCTTAATACAGTGTGTATTCAATCTGGACTATGTCCCGGGGTTTTTCTGCATTTGCGGTTTCCTCGTTAACAAAATTTCTGGTGTCTGTGTTATTTCTTTTCCGCATTATATTTTATATAATTGAAATAATATAGGTTGTGCGTTCGTGATCATCAATTGGAAATCCAACCTTTGGTTGTTGATTGATATTGATTGATCCTTGGACATTGGTCTTTGGTACCGTCCAAGTATTCCTTGTATTTGATAAAGACTCGTTATTGTTTTTAGCTTGAGTAAAAATCAAATCAAGAGTTAGATATTAACTCCTTGAGATACCTTTATCTAGATTGAGTCTGACCGTCCAGTTGATTCTCTAGAAAAATATTTCGGAGTTAGTCCATACAAATTGCTAAGCGAAATATTGGGTGGTGTTGTTAGACCCCCGCTTTTTCAGGTTTATCAAGTCTTCGACTTTGGATCGTAGCAACTATTAGTTATGGGTAAGATCAGCTAAGGGAATCAAGTGCGTAGAGTCCTGATGGGATTCAGAGATCTAAGGAGCGCAACTGTACCTTAATCAGTGTGATATTGGTTAGGCCTCAACTACATTCCAGTCCGAAGTTAACTTGGAGTAGGCTAGTGTCTGTAGCAGCTTAATACAGTGTGGTGTGTTCAAATCTGGACTAGGTCCCGGGGTTCTGCATTTGCGGTTTCCTCATTAACAAAACTTCTGGTGTCTGTGTTATTTCTTTTCCGCATTATATTTGTTTATATAATTGAAATATCACAGGTTGTGCGTAAGTTCAATCAATTGTGAATCCAACCTTTGGTTGTTGATTAAATTGATTGACACTTGGATATTGGTTTTTGATACCGTCCAAGTTATTTCTTATATTCAATCGGGCTCGCAAATTCCTATTTGTTTGATTGCAGATTGAATTGAGAAATTGAGATGTAACTCTTTCATATACTTTTCTTAAGATTGAGTCTGAATGTCTAGTTGATTCTCTTGAAGTATATTAGAGTTAGTACATACAGATTGCTAAGCGAAATATTGGGTGTGGTTGTTAGACCCCCGCTTTTTCACTCTAGTTAGGATGAACGGTAACTGAATCTTGTACAAAGACATTGTTCATGGACGGTTAGCCGAAACTATCCGATTGAACCATTAGCTTAATCATTTTCATATAACACTTGAGACTTTAAGTTTGAGTCATAACCACAGGTTATAGTGTGATCAATCATGTCTATATAGTGTTTTTGGAGATTTATTCAAACGCCAATTATATCACATAAATAATTTTTGTGCATCTAAAATATTTGACAGGGCAAGTACGTGTACCAGGTACGTGTATTGTACCTTGTTCGTGAATGTTTTTGTCATGGTACATGTACCGGGTATGTGTACCGTTAAGACAAAAACGAGTTCAGAAATTCACATAACTTTTCCGGTTTGCGTACCGGGTATGGATACCACGCCGATTTCAAAACCAACAGTTCCTTTATGGTATGCATACTTGGTATGCGTATTATTTATGGTTCACGAGCAACAGACTTTTTATGGTATGGATACTGGGTATACTGGTATGCATACTGTCATGTATCCAGATTTACAGTAGTTCTATATTTCTCTCTAAATCAATTCGAAACATTTCCAAATAACATCAATGACACATGTCACAGCTTCAGGCTATTTTCGAATGATAATCTTGAATCACGATTTAGATTATGAACAATAAATTGTTCTTAACCGAAATTTATCAAGTATGAACAAATGTTCATTACGCTTAGTCATATATATTTCGAGAACTAACTACGTACCAAGATAAACTTGACTCGAAATTCTTGATATGCTTGCAATAGTCTAATTAGTCATCTGACGTCGTCTCATAGATAGAAGGATGAATATAACTTGAGAAATAGGTGATTAGTCTTCACTTACCTTTTGTTGAAGAACTTCTCCAAAAGCTTCGGTTGATCTTCTCCTTCAAACGGTAGAAAGCTGTGATGTCTGATTCTCAACTACATACTTTTATCCTAGTCCAAGATTTAACTAATTATAGACTAGAAATCAAGATATAGTTTTATCAATTAAATTTGACAACAAGCTTGATATAGAAACACTTGTGAGTTCGACCGAGCAATTCTCTAACAATCTTCCCCTTTGTCAATTTTAGTGACAAAACTATCAATACATCTGGATTTAAAAAATAAAGCTTCATAAACTCCTTGAATCTGTCATGCTTGATTTCCTTGGTTTCTTCAACTAATTGAATTCTTCATTACTTCAAGTTGCAATGATTCTGAACGTGCTCAACTCAGCATCTGTTAGAGCATAGCCCGGTTGAACTCGCCAAGCGTTGGTATGTCAAGTTTGGTTGTCATATTTTAGTATCAAAACTCATATAGAGTCGCTTGATTGAATACTAGAGTCAACTTCATTTAGGTTAGACTAGAAAGTCTAAGAATATTGAGACATACAAGTATTACTCTGAAGACCTGAAGAAGTAACGAACTACAACGACGACATCAACCTTCCACTTGAGGTCAGTAATATTGTCTTGGAACTTGTTTCATTCCAAACATATGTTTCAAGTCGTGCTATATTGAAAACATAACTGTGAAGCTGTATATACTGTATATATTGTATATTATACTCTAGTGATGTGACACGATCATAATAGTATGATCATAGTATTAACGATTTAGACTACGAAGTATAACGCTTATCTTTTGAACTTCGTATATATGACATCGACATAATCTTGTATCTAGTGTTATAATTATGTGAATGAGTTATGGTGAAGATTTCATCCTATGAAATAATTTTTTACATTTGTTTAACGGAAGTACATCCGTGAACTTTTTTTGTGAATCGAAAGGGAAATCAATAGATTGGTCTTGTTATTCATTGCATATCTTTGAATGACCAATATGTGTGAGTTGATAGAACCGATATTAACTCAGGTTATGTATCTTGGTATAACCAATCACAATGCCTAGACTCATGATTTGGTATGACCGGTCCTGGTAATTGGTGTAACCGATCCTAAGTAATCACCATGAGATGGTATGATCGATCCTTGTATTTGGTGTGACCGATCCTAGTAACTGGTGTGACCGATCATAAGTGTTATGTGACCGGTCCTTGTAGTTGGTGTAACCGATCCTAGTGACTGGTGTGACCGATCACAAGCAGATACCATATTTAGGTATAATCGATCCTAGTGATTGGTATAACCGATCCGAACCCATGTATGTGACTTGGAAGACCGATCACAACTAACCATTATGATTTGGTATAACCAATTACATAGTAGTCTTGGAATACTGGCAAACCAATTCTGATCTTGTTTGGAAGTGTGGTATAACCGATCCAAAGGACTTGTTGTTCACTTGCGTGACTCTAGAAGTCGAAGGCGCAGGGATACTGAGGAAATTAAGTAGCTAGAAGTAGTTTGCTTGGTCTCAACTATACAAAGTTGGTATTAGATTTTGTGTAGCGTTTTAATTCTGAGAGTATTCAAAACTGGACTAGGTCCCGGGGTTTTTCTGCATTTGCGGTTTCCTCATTAAAAAAATATTGTGTTGTGTTATTTACTTTACTTCCGCATTATAATTGTTTTATATTATAATAAAGTAAATACACTTGTGCGTAAGGCTTCACATAGTCCGGTACAGTCCGATTCTCCTATGGAACCGGTCCCTATACTTGGTGTCGATCCGGACTGAAATTTGAGGACCGGTACCTGTACTTGTACCTGGTGTTGTACCGGTACTCCGGTACCGGTCCGGTACCGGGTTTTTCCCTGATTCAACAATATGCATCTAACAAATAGTAATAACATACACAGACGAAAAACACAACCAGCAAAAAATTAAGGGAAATTCAGGCCTATTTTTCTTCAGTTTTTCATTACATTTCACAAATTTAGATCATAACATACATCTAAGCAATTTCAAGCATTCAACAACGTCATCTCATACTTCCAATCACGTAAACTTAGCCTTCCAATCACCTGATTCACCCCCAGATCTCCTTTTTCCACTCAAACCCATGAACATTAGGACCATTCTTCTCTGGTTCTTTCATTCTTTATTGCAGCAACATCACCACCACAATCCAACTTTATCTCATCTGAATCTTCTATACCAAATTGACCCATGTAATTCTCAATCTAACTCAATCCCAATCTAAATTGCATCTCAGAGACCCCAATTTTTCATCAATCAACTTAAATCTCAACAACATCAACTTCCTATTCTCTATGAAAATTGAAACCCTAATTCCTTCTCTCTTAAGTTCCTTAATTACTCATCATCATCAAGACAATTAAACCATCAGCAGCTGCAACCTTCTTTGATCTTTCTCGTTCATTTTGGGATTGAGATGTTCACAACAAATATATGAGATTAGCAGGGAAAGAATCGAATAGACAAAACAGGGGAAAAGAGATAAATCGAGATTTGCCGGAGCGCCGTTGGGTTCTATGGTTATGAGCTCTTTTTCTCTAGTATGAGATTTAATCTCTCCGTCCATTTCTATCTCCTTCATGGTTCTAGACTCCAGAGTGGCTGTGTAAGATTGAATCTCCGTGGAATTGAATAGAGGGTTTATAACATAATTCCATCTATCTATTATCACTAGATCTGTTGTTTGCTTTTCATTCAAAATATCAAACTACAACTACAGATTCATCTTCTTCTTAATCAAACATATTTTAAGTACCTACTGTGTAATTGTTGTTAGCAATTGATGGTACTGGTGGTGGAGAAGAAGGTGGTGGTGGTGGTGAATCTGAGGGATGGTGAAGAAGAAGAAGAAGTGAACCATGGTTTTTACTTTTTAGTTCTGAGAAAACAAGAAGAAGAAAAGTTGTTTACTCAAATAGATAAGAATAGACGAGTATATACCTAGGATATATGGCCACGATTACTTCTAACTAAAATATCTAACGATTATTATTCACCGGGACTTTTAGGCCGGTACATACCGGTACTTCCCCAGAACCGTTCCTTGTACAGGTGTTGACCGGGACTGAAATTTGAAAACCGGTCCATGTACCGTTTATTCCGGTTCCGGTACGGTACCGGCCCGATTCTTTCGGTTCCAAGCCAGTACAGGGACTCTAGACTGGTTCTTGTGCATCCTTACTTGTGTGTGAATCCTAATACTTGATATTGATCCTATAGAGTTTCGGTTTTCGGAACCTATTATCAAGTACACACTGTGTTGTTGTATCACCTCGATCTTTTATCTATAGTCAATCACATAAGTTTTCTTGTTGTTGTATAGTCTCGATCTTGTATCCATATACGATCACAGGAAGTGTGAACCGAATCGTCATAGTGTCTCGACTCTGTCCATAGAAGATCACATTTGGTAGAGGACTTATAAGTTGAAATAAGAAGATTGTGGTGTATTTGGGTACCCTCATCTTTTCATCATCATTGTTGTTGAAGATCCGTAGCGATAACAACTTCAAAAACAAATATTCTCAATCGTTGTTATACAAAAACATAGTATTATTATCTTCTCCAAAGTTCAATTGTATCACAACTTCAAAGTAATACTACAATGATATATTTCTCCCCCTTAATCAATACTTACATCTTTTGCATAATAGGAGAAACCTATAGATATTAATTCATTCCCCCTACGTAATGATCTGTAAACCATATGTATGTAGTGCGAAACTACTAATTAGTTCCCCCCCTTTCAACAAAAATTGGCAAAGGTACGGAAATCATGAGATCGTAATGAATACAACCAAAAGATAGTTCAAGACTTAAAGGAATTACATATCAAATTTCATTTAGATGATATCACATAGTATGAAATACTTAGTGCTCGTCTCGGAGATTTAAGATACAAGTATCCCCTTTAAATTCCACAGCCACACACCCCACAAAGATATAGCAATTAAGCACAAGTTCATTTAAGAACTCTCCCCCGTTTGATATCATTCCCAAGAGAACAACATGAGTGACCTTACTTTAATGAAAAAGAAGGATTTTGTCGGACATTAACAAATCACATGGATTTTTATCCTGAACATCGATACAACCAATTACGAACAAAGTGATAATTTTAATCGGTATGACTAAGCATAAGAAAATCTTACGGAGTGTATAGTGCAGTAATAACACAAAAGTGTGATCACAAGTAGATCGATTCTGCGAAAGTTCTCACAAAGTTTATTCTATTCTTAGTTTATAAAACATAATAAATTTAACTTTTGAGCATATATGAGATATCAGTTCAATTTACAAAAACTAAAGGGACACATATATCTCATAAGACTTTGCAATATATTAAACCAATAATGATTACATACTACAAGTTCATCTTCAAAAAACTCTAGAATTTAAACAAATAAACCTAAAAACATGCAAGATGAAAATTGTTGAAAATAGCTTGTCTAATCACAATTTATGCTATAACAAACCCTAGTTATCCTTCTCGAAAGCAAGAATAAATTCTCACAATAAGTTTCCTAGAAAATTATAACAAAAGAAGCATAATATGAAAGGGTTACTCACTATCTTCATCAACAGAATCACCCATAGTTGACGCTTGAATCTTATCTATCTCGTTCTTGATATCGGGAAATTTTGCAGCAAGCACACATAGTTGTTTTTGCATACCTTTTACCTTGGATTTGATCTTACAAACATCCTTGTGAACTTTTTGAAGAAGACTCAAGGTTGTTAGATTACAATAGCCGTCAATAAATGAAATAGATACCCTTTTTCTTTTGCACTCGTTCGTTCTCAAACGTTTGGAAGTACTTCCAAGAACCAAAATAGGAGTTCCAATAGAGTTTCCAATCGGACCAATAGAGAATTATCCACGTATACGTTCGATAAGACAAGGAAAACCCAATTTCTTGTTGGATAAAGTCATTGTCGCCATTTGTTGAATAATCCATCCATATATGTCAAGACCTTGAGTACCAATTTCAAGAAAGTAAACTAACTCTGCGAAGTCACGACTCCAACAGGCATCTTCTACCGTGGAGGGAAAAATGTTTGGAATACCAAACTTTCCAAATACCTTAAAAGCCATGCTAAGCTCTTCGGTAGGAAACTTTCCATCTTTCCAACCAAAACTCTTTCCACAAATTTTGAGAGAAATCGTTTCACAAGAGGGATTTTCTCCTTTTGGTCTAGGAAACAAAAATCACTCATAGGAAGATTGGTGATTCTCGATTTACTTCAATTTTGTCTCTTCCAATCATGGTCTTAAAACACAACTTCTCAAGATCAACATCAAATATGTTAGCATAACTTACCCTTGTAAGTGTGTCAAATCCTTCACTAAAACTGAAAAAACCGGGGGTCTAACAACACCACCCAATATTTCGCTTAGCAATATGTATGGACAAACTCCAATATACTTTTTATGAGAATCAACTAGACATTCAGACTCAATCAATAAAAAGATATATCAAAGAGTTTATATCTCAATCTCTCGATTTGGTCTTTACTCAAGCAAATAGAAATCTGCGAGTCTTTATCAAAGAGAGATAACTTGGACGGTTCCAAAGACCAATATCCAAGGATCAATCAACAACCAAAAGTTGGATTAGAGAAGTTGATTATCTTAACGCACAACCTGTATTATTTCAATTATATAAAATATAATGCGGAAAAGAAATAACACAGACACCAGAAATTTTGTTAACGAGGAAACCGCAAATGCAAAAAAACCCCGGGACCCAGTCCAGATTGAATACACACTGTATTAAGCCGCTACAGACACTAGCCTACTCCAAGCTAACTTCGGACTGGACTATAGTTGAACCCCAATCAGTCTCCCACCGATCCAAGGTATAGTTGTACTCCTATGCCTCCGATCCCAGCAGATACTACGCACTTGATTCCCTTAGTTGATCTCACCCACAACCAAGAGTTGTTGCAACCCAAAATCACAGACTTGATAGTAAACAGATCTGTCTCACACAGAAAAGTCTATCAAAAGATAAATCTGTTTCCCACAGATAAACCCTAGGTTTTGTTCCGTCTTTTGATATAAAATCAAGGTCAACATGAACCAATTGATAATCCGGTCTTATATTCCCGAAGAACAGCCTAGATTAATCAATCACCTCTCTACAATCCTTCCTGACTACACAGGCGGTTTGTCGAGGAGTCACAAACAGTGAGACGAAGATGTTTGTGACTTCTTTATCTTGCCAATCGGAGAACTCTCACGATCTCAAACCAATCAATCGATTGTACTCGTACGATAGAAGATGCAAGATCAGATCACACAACTACGATAAAAGTAGTATCGGTCTGGCTTCACAATCCCAATGAAGTCCTTAAGTCGTTAACCTGATTTTAGAGAAGAAAATCAATGGTTAAAGGAGAATCGACTCTAGCGAGCGCACTAGTATCACACAGATGTGTGGGGATTAGTTTTGCACGATGCTAGATGTCTCCTTTATATAGCCTTCAAATCAGGGTTTTGCCTTAGGTACAAAGCAATCAATATTCACCGTTAGATGAAAACCTAATTTAGATTCAAGCTAATATTTCTCAACCGTTAGATCGAAAACTTAGCTTGTCACACACACTTGGGTAGACATTTACTGGGTTTGTGAAAACCATGCCCAAACGTGTACGTGTATGTTGGTTCAACATAGTAACCCAAAAAATTCAACCATATGAGCATTTCATATTAACCTTGTTCTTCTTCACCATAACTAGTTCAATTGACTCAAATGAACTAGTTAAAGAGTTGTTCAATTGCTATGAGATCTTATGTAACTACACAAGACACAATTGAGACAAAGATGATTCGATTCGATTGAATCGTCTCATGAACATTATAGCCATGGTTTGCATAAAGCATTCCTTGGTAATTTAATGTTTCATGTTCAGAGCACATCTTTAGATCATAACCTCTTAAGTTCACAAACAAATTCGCGGACTTGAGTTAACCGGTTGAGTTTTCCAAACTCAGCAGAAATTCTTGGAAAGAGAACCTCCGCCAGTTCGTGGAATGGGTTCGCGGACTGAGTTCGCGGACTTAGCACACAAACGAGTTTTGGAAAATCAAGCAGAAATTCTCGGTCGAGAACTTCCGACAGTTCGTGGACTGAGTCTGCGGACTGTGTTCGCGTACTTGGCAAGCCAATTCCACAATCCTCCCGATTTCTCTTGATCAACAAAATTCGAAAACTTCGATTCAAGGAATACATGGTTATGTAATCTAAACTCTCATTTCAATCATTGAGACATTCTCAGAGGACGCTATGTAGCCGTTATTCACAGACCGATTCACGTCAGAGCAATTCTCAAAGTAATTGAAACTTTTCATGACTTTCGTCACTAGGTGAAGATAAACTTGATTAAAGCGAAACGCTTTACCAACACACGATTTCGAGATAAAAGATAAGCAATGAATGCTTAGCTCTAAATGTCAAATGTGTATGATCTAGTCTATATAGCATACGACTTTTGTCTCATAAGAAGTAGGAAATAGAATAAATAGACTTTTGAGTGATAGATAATTTCAAGTCTCCACATACCTTTTTGTTGATGAAGTTCCACGGTTCCTTGTATAGATCTTCGTCGTTGTATGATGAATTGCTATGAAGTCCTTGAGCTCAACTACACTTTTTTATCCTAGTCCGAGACTTAGCTATGTAGCCTAGAAATCAAGACTCATACTTTTGATCACTAACATTGACAAACATGCTTGAGATAGCAACGCATGCGAGGTCGACCGAGCTATGCTCTAACAATCTCCCCCTTTGTCAATTTTAGTGACAAAACTATTAACACATATGGAATACAAAGAATATAAACTTTAGTGGCTCCTATTCCATAGTCTAATCTTCAACGTTCCCTTAAATATTCGTCCTTCCAAGTACTCCAATGATCCCAAAGGTTGTAAGTTTAGCACCATCGTTGTTGAAGATCCGTAGCTATAACAATGAGAGAAATTGAGATTCTCGATCATTATTATACAGTGTCATAGTATTATTATGTAATATCAAAGTCCAATTGTATCACGACTTTAACAATAATATTACGGTGATATGTATCACTCCCCCTTAGTCAATACTTCATCTCGATCATGGAAACCACTCCCCCTTACACAATGATCCGAAAACCATATGTATTTGTAGTGTGAACTACATTATTTCTCCCCCTTTTTGTCAATAAAATTGGCAAAGGTAAAAGAACGAGATCATAATGAAATTTCCACAAGAGACATTTCATAGACTAAAAGAAAAATACATACCAACTTAATTTAGATGCAATCATAAAGCCGAAGCTAAATGCATTCATCAAGGAGTTTTAAGATAGAAGATAACCCCTATAAAATTCCACAGCCGCACACCCCGCAAGATATTACCGTTAAGCACAAGTTCAAAAGAACTCTCCCCCATTTGATGTCATTCCCGAAAGAATAACAAGAGCGACCTTAATTTCGAAGGAAAAAAGGATTTTTTTAATTGGACACCAAAAACCATAGGAATGATTTTCTATATCCAAAGTTCAACCAAATTAATCACAGGTAAACTCATGATTAATTCAATTCAAAACGCAACTAAATCAAACCACAAAAGTGATCAATTTAATTGAAAGTGCTCAACATAAGTAAACTTACGGAGCTACGACTAAGGTAATCATACGGAGATGACTAACTTAATCGTTCACATACTCAACATAAGGAAAACCTTACATAATATACGACTACATTAACCAATAGAACATGATTAGTATATCCGTTCATATACTCAACACAAGAATTTGTGGAATATATGAAATATATGAAATCTCAACTAGATTAATTACAAGAGAACCTATAATTAATCTAATTGGAATACAAACAACCAAATTAATCACAAATTAATCAATTTAATTATTTTGGGCTCAACATAAGAGAACTTATGGAACCCCGACTAAGTTCATCATAGAGTATGACAACCTTAACCGTACATATACTCGACATAAGAAAGAAAACTTATGGAGTACAAACTAAATAACCAAACTGGTTGATTAATTTAGTTCTTAATGCTCGACATATAGCATCTTATGGAACAACCAACAAGCCAATAAGAAAAATCAACTTAGTTGTATCGTGCTCAACATAAGACACACAATGGAGCCTTCACGGTAAAACATAGAAAGATGGATCAATGAATATCAATATCGTGGATAACATACAAGGATCTATTCTATTTTCCATCATAATGACATAATAGACTTTATCCTTGTCAAACAAAGGATTTCATCCTATTTTCCATCAAATAAATGACTGCATAGGCATAAATTTTGTATTTGTCAAAAGTCCATTCGTCCTTTCATCAATATGAATACCAATTTATGAATGACTTTACTTTTGAAAACATATGGGACCTTCAAGTTCACGGACGCAAACAATACATATCCCATAAACAATTGCAATATCACAAAATCATAAAGATTAATACTGCAATAACAATCTTTGCCCTTAGAAGGTAGAATCAATCTTTTTCGCACGGATTTATACCAAGAGTGGTTACCAAAAGCGTATAAAAAGATTTCCTTAACAAAGAAGAACATACAAAGTCATTGACGACTATGCACCATAGTTCACATGAGGTGATTGTGAACACTCAAGAATATATATAGCAATGTGAACTACTACCCATTCTCGAACTTCCTTCTTTGTGATTCACCAACATCACTCTTGTAACAGCCACAAAATAGCTTAGAATAGGATTTCTCCAAGAATCCCAGTGCCCAAGTCCAAGAGAATAGAACAAGTGCAACGAAACAGAACAAACACTAAAAAACAAGAGACAGGACAAAGACCAATATTAACTCATCCAAATTCAACAATTCTCATCTCCATTTTGAAGGGAATTCAATAAGGAAGAGAATGAAAAAAGAATGAGGTATCCGAGTTCAGACGAAGAAATTACGGCCAAAACAAGTTTACCGAATATCGACGTCAAGTATGCATACGGGTTTGCGAACTTAAACCCCTGGATTTTGATTTTGAATGATGTTATGCATACTTGGTATGTGTACCATGTAGTCCAAACATCCCGAACTATTATTTTCAAACCTAAACATTTAAGAACCTTAAACACAGATCAAGTTAGGTAGAAATGAACGATAAGCAAGATTATTATAAGTATTCTAAGCAAATAAAAGTACAAATCTTGCTCAAGTTTATAGACATACCTTTTTAGATGAATCCAATCGAATTCTACCGTCTTACCGAACATAATCTGTGTGCCCCAATTCTTGTGCTTCCCTCACCGTATACAAAGCAGGGCATTCCTTGGTGAGGATGCACTTCCAACACAATCAAGTTGCGTTGGGGTGAACAACGTCTTGCTCACCACAAGTGACCTTTGGATTATCATGAAAGATATCACTTTTAGAACCTTTCACATCCAATTCCATTTTTCCAAAAACCTGTTAAGTTCCAACATCATAGATACTGCCTTTTCCATAGTCATGGAGTTTTCTGGAAGATCATTCCTTTTCACACTCAAAACATCATTGTCTTTCTTCGGTATCCACTTCTGAGTGCGTTTAGGAACAGTCGAAACCTTCTTCCCATCACTCTCTTCTAGAATTCTTGGAAGAGAATTAGATTGACTATTCTTTTGCAAATTAGTCTTTCTCCAATTGGGAGCATCGGATCTTGTCTTCGTCTTTACGAAGTTATCCTTTTGATAACCATTACGATTATGAAAAGGATTCGTACGACGTTTATAGGCAAATCTAGGTCTATCATAGTACTGATTCCTTTGCCTAAAGGTTGGACAATTACAACCTGTAACGTTAAGAGGATCAGTCTTAACGTATGATCTTGGTTTCACAACTTCTTGTGATGCCCAAACAAGAACATCATGAAGTTTCTCATTCCTTATACGGAAACGACATCTCCTTTTCCAGGTGACCTTTATTTCCACAATAGTGGCAAACATAAGGAATGTTCTTACCTCGATCCGTGTGTGCTAACTTTGGAGGTTGATAAACTTTGCTCTTTTGAACCTTAACTGCCGGAGAAGGTATTTCATTTTTGCCATCAGTGGAAACCTTTTGTTGAGAAGAATCACTAGCCTTGACAAATTTTACCTCTTTGCTAGTACTTGGAGCATCTATTCCCTTATAGCCCAATCCTCGTGTATCACGATGATTTTTACTTGCTCCTAGCATAGTGGTTAATTTGCTTGAACTAGTATTGAACTTTTTCAAGTCATCTTCCAACATCTTGATTTTATCAAGAGCAGCAGCTAAATCAGCCTCAAGGCGTTTTTCTCGAGTGAGATTAGCGCTTTCTCTGTCGTCAAAACTTGTTTGCTGGAAGTTAAACCTTGCTTCAGATTCTGCAAGTTTCTCTTCCAATAAAAATTACTTTTGATAAAGATTATCACATTCAAGTGACTTCATACGTAGGTTTTTCTCAGAATCCTTGAGGATCGCTTCGGTAGAACGATTCGAAAAATAAACACTTGCATAACATCTTCTCAATTTCTTGTTTTCTCGACAGAGAGGAGTCATAAGAGGTGTGACATGAGAAGTTGTTCTCTTCTTCATATTCCACGAATCCAAAAACTTAACATACTGTGAGACTTCCTCATCAACATCTTTATCAATACCTGGATCACCTTCATCAGAAAGTTCATCCAACTGTTCTACTAGGAGAGTTTCCCAATCAACAGTTTTTACATCAAGAGAATGTTTGGATATTGACTTAGATGTGACAGTTCTCTCAGGTGAATCCAAGCTTTTAGAATCATCTGGTAATTTCTGAACTGGTACGTTATTAGAGATAGACTTGTCCATAATCAGATCGCTACAAACACAGACTTATAAGGTCTTTAACGTGTTTGCCTGCTCTGATACCAATTGAAAAAAGCGGGTGTCTAACAACACCACCCAATATTTCGCTTAGAAATCTGTATGGACAAACTCTAATATACTTTTTATGAGAATCAACTAGACAGTCAGACTCAATCAATAAAAAGATATATCAAAGTGTTTATATCTCAATCTCTCGATTTGATCTTTACTCAAGCAAATAGAAATCTGCGAGTCTTTATCAAAGAGAGAAAACTTGGATGGTACCAAAGACCAATATCCAAGGATCAATCAACTACAATCAACAACCAAAAGTTGGATTAGAGAAGTTGATGATCTTAACGCACAACCTGTATTATTTCAATTATATAAAATATAATACGGAAAAGAAATAACACAGACACCAGAAATTTTGTTAACGAGGAAACCGCAAATGCAGAAAATACCCGGGACCTAGTCCAGATTGAATACACACTGTATTAAGCCGCTACAGACACTAGCCTACTCCAAGCTAACTTCGGACTGGACTATAGTTGAACCCCAATAAGTCTCCCACCGATACAAGGTACAGTTGTACTCATACGCCTCTGATCCCAGTAGGATACTACGCACTTGATTCCCTTAGATGGTCTCACACACAACCAAGAGTTGCTGCAACCCAAAATCACAGACTTGATAATAAACAGATCCGTCTCACACAGAAAAGTCTATCAAAGGATAACTATGTCTCTCACAGATAAATCCTAGGTTGTGTTCCGTCTTTTGATATAAAATCAAGGTGAACAGGAACCAATTGATAATTCGGTCTTATATTCCCGAAGAACAGCCTAGATTAATCAATCACCTCTCTACAATCCTTCCTGACTACACAGGCGGTTTATCGAGGAATCACAAACAGTGAGACGAAGATGTTTGTGACTTCTTTATCTTTCCTATCGTAGAACTCTCACGATCTCATGCCAATCAATCGATTGTACTCGTACGATAGAAGATGCAAGATCAGATCACACAACTACGATAAAAGTAGTATCGGTCTGGCTTCACAATCCCAATGAAGTCTTTAAGTTGTTAACCTGAATTTAGAGAAGAAAATCAAAGGTTAAAGGAGAATCGACTCTAGCGAGCGCAGTAGTATCACACAGACGTGTGGGGATTAGTTTTGCACAATGCTAGATGTCTCCTTTATATATCCTTCGAATCAAGGTTTTGCCTTAGGTACAAATCAATCCATATTCACCGTTATATGAAAACCTGATTTAGATTCAAGATAATATTTCTCAACTGTTAGATCGAAAACTTAGCTTGTCACACACACTTGGGTAGACGTTTACTGGGTTTGTGAAAACCATGCCCAAACGTGTACGTGTATGTTGGTTCAACATAGTAACCCAAAAAGGTCAACCATATGAGCATTTCATATTAACCTTGTTCTTCTTCACCATTACTAGTTCAATTGACTCAAATGAACTAGTTAAAGAGTTGTTCAATTGCTATGAGATCTTATGTAACTACACAAGACACAATTGAAACAAAGATGATTCGATTTGATTGAATCGTCTCATGAACATTATAGCCACGGTTTGCATAAAGCATTCCTTAGTAATTTAATGTTTCATGTTCAGAGCAAATCTTTAGATCATAACCTCTTAAGTTCACAAACAAGTTCGTGGACTTAAGTTAATCGGTTGAGTTTTCCAAACTCAACAGAAAATTCTCATAAAGAGAATTTCCGCCAGTTCGCGGACTGAGTTCGCGGATTGGGTTCGCGGACTGAGTTTGCGGACTTAGCACACAAACGAGTTTTGTAAAATCCAGCAGAAATTCTCAGTCGAGAACTTTCGACAGTTCGCGGACTTGGCAAGCCAATTCCACAATCCTCCCGATTTCTCTTGATCAACAAAGTTCGAAAACTTCGGTTCAAGGAATACATGGTTATGTAATCTAAACTCTCATTTCAATCATTGAAACATTCTCAGAGGACGCTATGTAGTCGTTATTCACATATCGATTCACGTCAGTGCAATTCTCAAAGTGATTGAAACTTTTCATGACTTTCGTCACTAGGTGAAGATAAACTTGATCAAAGCGAAACGCTTTACCAGCACACGATTTCGAGATAAAAGATAAGCAATGAATGCTCAGCTCGAAATGTCAAATGTGTATGATCTAGTCTATATAGCATACGACTTTTGTCTCATATGAAGTAGGAGATAGAATAGATAGAATTTTGTGTGATAGATAAGTTCAAGTCTCCACATACCTTTTTGTTGATGAAGTTCCACGGTTCCTTGTATATATCTTCGTCGTTGTATGATGAATCTCCATGAAGTCCTTGAGCTCAACTACACTTTTCTATCCTAGTCCGAGACTTAGCTATGTAGGCTAGGAATCAAGACTCATAGTTTTGATCACTAACATTGACAAACATGCTTGAGATAGCAACGCATGTGAGGTCGACCGAGCTATGCTCTAACAAAAACCGTTAAAAATGTTACCAAGATTGTACTTATCAAAACAAGATAAATCACTACAAGGAGCAAACCCTTCTTCCAACTTCATTTCTAGAATAAATTCTCTAGTAGAAATTTTCTCATAGGTTTCATAACAATCTTTATTAACAAAGATGATTTTATGTTCCTCTTTTCCTTTGAGATCGAGTTCATAGACCTCCTTAGGATTTTTACTAACACCTTTAATTCTTCCCATACTTGTTAATTATAGTAAATTCAAACTAGAAGATAAAGATGGATCTTACTCGGAGGACTCCTTTGTAGATGATTGCTCAATTAAAACTCCTACTTTGATAAACCTTTTTGCTATTAAGAAAAGAAGACAAAAATTATGAAGAAACAACTTTCAATTCAAGATGACATCGCACCGGTTCAGAAACCCTAACTCAAACTCAATTGTCGTTCGTGACCCCGAGGAAGAATAAGAGGAAGAGGAGTACGCGTACTTCTTTAAATACACCATAATGGGATTTTACCGATTCGGGTGCGGAAACCCATGAATTTAACAGAAACAAACATATTCCGTTTGATGTACACAATCATATCAAATTATGATTTCCAAACAAAATCTAATAATTGACATTTAATTATATCAATATAATAAGACGGTTAATCTTATTCTTAGCTCAATGAAAGAGTTTCAGAGCACAAGAGATATTGATATTCACAGGATTAAAAGTAATGTAATTTTTTCTGACCATATAACACCATGAAATTGGAGCTAGCTCAACTATATGTGATGTTTTACTTTGATCAAGATTGATTACAAAGATCCTTCCTTTATCCAGAGTCAATTACCAAGTTATCAGGATCTCAGAAACTTGATAGATATGTCACAGAACTTAAAATTAGTACAAACGGAAACAAACCTTTACTACTGCTTTCCCCATCTCTAGAATAATTACATGATGGGGTGATTCCAAGAGGTTGGATGAGCAAAATGCTCACAAACCATTATGGCATAACAGTCTTTCAGTTTTGTTTCTTCATCCTCAAGGTGATCAAGAGATGATATTTCGTAACCATCAGGAGTAGTCAAAACTGTTGCAGAAGTACAAGTTACTTTGGCATGCCATAGTTTTCCACAATGATAACAAGTTCTATTAGAGACTGAAAATTGGGAGGGCATCTCCTTACTCAAGATCAATGCAAGGTGCTCCAAGAACTTAAAAGTCTTTTCAAAATCTAGAAAAAGATCTTCGTTTATATACCCTCTTCTGTTGCATTCCTTAAAAAGACTGTTTAACAATCTTTTAAGACATCGTAGCTTATTACTTTTAACAGGACGTTTCTTGTTTTTCACCTTAACTGAGGATTCTTTATTTTTTTTTCCTATTGATTCTTTACTATCAATCAAAATATTGGAAATCTTGAATGAATCGAGAGCGTCCTGTGAGACAAAAGGTCTTGAGGAAAATAAACTCTGAAGAATCTTTAAGGAATTATGATGTACGTTACAGGTAGACAAAAAGAGCTTCCCACAAGAATATACTTTCAGGATCAAACAAACACAAACTTGTTAGGTTTTCCGTGTTTGCTCACTCTGATACCAATTGAAAACGCGGGGGGGGGGGGGGGGGGGGGGGGGGGGGGGGGGGGGGGGGGGGGGGGGGGGGGGGGGGGGGTACCAAAATACACCACCAACTTTTTCTTAGGCAACTTGAATGGACAAACTTAAATACAATTCCGGGAGTTAAACTTAATCAATCTCAATCAAGGAATAATATTTATAGTTATATCTCTTTTTCTCACAATCATAAAGTTTACAAAGACAAGTCCGTGAACTGATTTACGTGTGAGAGTACTTGGACGATTCCAAAGATCAACATCCAAGAATCAATCAAGTTGTATCCAAAAAACAAGGATGGATGTATCTACTTTTGAAAAGACGAGGTACCCAAATACACCACAATCTTTTTATTTCAACCTATAAGTCCTCTACCGAATGTGATCGTCTATGGACAAAGTCGAGACAATACGACAATTCAGTTCACACTTCGTGTGATCCTCTATGGATACGAGATCGAGATAATACAACAACAAGGTCACTTGTGTGATTGACTATGGATAGAAAATCGAGACGATACGACAACAAAGTATGTACTAGATAATAGGTTCGGAAAAACCGCAACTCTATAGGATCAATATCAAGTATACGGAGTTAACGTACTTGTGTATTTTACTTAATTATAATAAAAATTATTATCCGGAAAAGAAAGTAAAAGACACATCAAGATTTTATTAACGAGGAAACTGCAAATGCAGAAAAACCCCGGGACCTAGTCCAGTTTTGAATACTCTCAGAGTTAATCCGGTATACAAAATCAAATACCAACTTTGTATAGTTGAGACCAAGCAGACTACCCCTAGCTACTTAGTTCCCTCAGTATCCCTGCGCCTTCCACTTCTAGAGTCACGCACGTGAATATCAAGTCCTTTGGATCGTATTCCAAACAACAAATAATCTGTTTGGTAACCACTCTAATCAATCTTGCTAAAGATAAAATGAGTCGTTGACAAAGGCTCTTATGTTTAATCTAATAAGCTCATTTGTCTGGTTAGATCAATCTATCCAATAACTACCGAAATAGTCAAGTTTAGATTCGCACTCAATCGATATAGATGTCAAATAGAAATATACATAATGTCGATCTCACACACCTAATCAATCAGATATATCAAAGATAAACTGATTCTAGTTAGATCCCAGGCCGATCAAGGTTTGTGCACTAAATCCCAAAGATACGAAAACTAATAAGAATTTTTCTTCGTCTTCAAATCTTATACTGCCTTCAAATACCTGCACAAAAACACTTGAATCCTCTTTGATCAATCACACACAAAACGGAGTCTGTTAACAATGGATCATCACAAGATGTATTTAGATCTAAAAACAGTTCTAAAGATCACGTCGATACTTTGATGTAGTCTGAGTGAATCTTATATCAAAAGAGAAGATTCTTAAGAATAAACAAACTAGGTGCAATCAAAGTTTCAACAACCGTTAGTCAATCAAATCAAATCGAAAACTTATAAAAATGCAATTATCTAGTTTCACATCAACGGTACTCGCAGAGCTTCTTGATCTCACAGAAGTCTTTAAACGAGCGGTCGTAAGAGATTTCAGCTAATTAGGATACTTTCCTCTCCGAATAGACAGCTCCACCAGAAACAACAAGAAATGAAGTTTTCCTGGCTCTTAGGATAGTTTGCTAGAAATGCAAACTTAGTTATTTATAGACCAAGGATGTTTGGACACCAAGGAATTTCCAAAACCGAAAATATTCTTTAGATATACAATGAATTCCCAAATTTGGTTTTCCTAATCCAATTAATGTTGGTCTAATATTCTCCGAAATCTCTCATAAAAAATCTCCAATTAGTAAATGCACATTACTAATTTTTATTCTCTAGAGTTATGCATTAATTGCTACTAATTAAAGCATATAGAACCAAAAACCTTAATTAAAAGATTCTTAATTTATTTCGACACAAGATCACCTTGAGTACCAAGGGATATCTTTGAACAATAAATGATAAGAGTTACTGCACGTGTTGAAAGTATGTTGACATCTTTTCACTTCAAATCCTTATTCCGTATATACATGGATTTGCATCTTGGAATCAGTTCTACCACACTTCCAAACAAGTTTAGAATTGGTTCTACCATACTTTCAAGACTACTATGTGATCGGTCATACCAAGTCGCAATGGTTAGTTGTGATCGGTCCTACCAAGTCACATACATGGGTTCAGATCGGTTATACCAATCACTAGGATCGGTTCTACCTATACATGGTATCTACTTGTGGTCGGTCACACCAATCACTAGGATCGTTCATACCAATTACAAGGATCGGTCACACAACCACTTATGTTCGGTCACGCCAATTACCAGAATCGATCACACCAATTACAAGGATCGATCATACCATCTCATGGTGATTACTTAGGATCGGTTACACCAATTATCAGGATCGGTCATACCAAATCATAAGTCTAGGTATTGTGATCGGTTATACCAAGATGCATAACCTGAGTTAAGATCGGTTCTACCAACTCACACATATTGGTCTTCAAAAGAATATGCAATGAATAGACGGACCAATAAATCCATTGATTTCCCTTTCGATTCATGAAACAAGTTCACTAACGTACTTCCTTTAAACAAATGTGAAACATTGTTTCTTAGGATGAAATCTTCACCATACACCCATACACATAATCATAAAAATATATACAAAATTATGTCGATGTCATATCTACGAAGTTCAAAAGATAAGCGTTATACTTCGTAGTCTAGTTCCTTAATACTATGATCATGCTATTATGATCATGTCTCTCCACTAGAGTATAATATACAATATATATACAGTATATATAGCTTCGCATGTTATGTTTTCAATATAGCACGACTTGAAAGATATGTTAGAAATTGAAACAAGCTCAATTCAATATTACTAACCTCAAGTAGAAAAGGATGATGTCGTCGTTGTAGTCGTTACTTCTTCTCATTCTTCAGGTCTTCGGAGTAATACTTGTATATCTCAACATTCCTAGACTTTCTAGTCTAACCTAAACGAAGTTGACTCTATTATTTAATCAAGCGACTCATAAAATTATTGTAGATACAACATGGATCACTAAAGGTATAAGTTTGGGTTTTCCATTAATCTTTAGGAATGATGCATGCAGTTTTGAAAGAGTCAGGGCAAGACCAAAATTAGAAGCAACTCCTGAAGAAGCAGAAGCTCTAAGACTATTGTAGGAAACGCAATGAGCTAAGGATGAACATATGATCAATTTCATCATAGAAGGAGACTGTAAGAACTTGATCGAGTTTTTGAATGGGCAAAAAATATCTCTCTTGGAAAAGAAAAGCCATTTTGGAAGAAGCAAATAAGATAACATCTTTGCGTTTAAATTTTCTAGGATTTTCTTTTGTTTTTAGATAAGGCAATGATCTAGTAGACGCCTTAGCTAAGCAAACAAAACATTATGTTTGTAATCTTAATTGGTCATAAATTTTCCTCGTTGCATTACGCAAAAAAATCACGTAGATAAATCTAATATTAGGAGTAAAATGCATAACTCCATATTAGATGGATCTACTGATCTTGTACTCAAATTTGTTAACTATTTAAGTCTTTATAAAATGTCTAATTAATTTAATTAAAAGGAAATCGTTATTAGCATCGATATTTATTTTATATTATTTTTAGAACATTCAATTATTCAGAAATAGTCAATGTACGGTTCAAGTACTAAACTCCAACCTAGACAAAGACTTTCTAAATAAAATCTAAGTAACAAAAATCTAAGATTTCTTCAATAATTTCAAAATCATATGAATAAAATAGAGTAAACGGTGTTGACTCGAAATCTAAATCAAAATCAATTCTTATTTTTAAGTCAGATTTAGTTTTCAGTCATATTAATTATGACATTAATAGTCGCCCAAACTTAAACTATAAACATCAGCACTAATGTATCCCTATCATATAGCGGTTCGACAACAAGAGAAATTTGTTTTTAGTGCTTCCTCTATCTACATAATGGGAAATCATTATCCCGGGTTGTAACTAATATTTGTGGTGCTAATATTTGTTTTTAAACCTTTAACAAATATACAATTTTTTTTTGTTTATTATCCTTTACAAAAACTCTTGAGTTCTCCTTTAGTCGTTTTCCTTATCAAAGACAAGTCCTAAAACTCAATTATAATAATCGATCTATCAAAATCCTGATGGATTGACCTGTTATTTTCTAAAAACTCCTTAATAAACTCTATAATAACATTGTATTTTTCTTTAACCATGCAAATTATCTCAGATAAACATAAAACTATTTCCTATTTCTACTAGATTACTTCTTGTTGGTACCCATCAATTATCATGGTCTAGCATAAGCCAATTAGTATTTTTGATCTGGGCCAGGTTCTATTATGAGAAAGGGATCTTGATTTTAAAGAATCGAGACTTGATGTTTTGGTGTTTTTCAATTTAACAAATTTTGTTATAATGTATTTTTTTTTCCATTAATTGTAACATGGTTTTAAGGGCCGAAGCATGGGCCATTCTTATTGCCGTCAAAACACCAACGAATGGACAAAAGTCTACTTAGACTCGAACTTAAAAAGTCATGCCATAATAAAAAAAAAACAGTCCTGACATAATACTCCTACCGCGCCCCAAGATGGCACCAGCAAATCGATATAATATATGCTTCAGAAGATTTAATCTTGTGCCAGTGGTATCGTGATATTCATCAGATTTGTATGTATGTGTGAGAGATGAGAGAATAAGTTGAACTGAGAATGAGTTGGTGGAATGAAGAAATGTTAGATTGTTGAAAAGGTTGGAACTGCTGACATTGTTGAGAATAAGCTATAGTTATTTGTAAATTGATTTTGAAGTTCATTAGTTTACTACAAAGGAAAATATCTTAATAACAGAATAAGTTCATTAGGATTTGTTTAATACAGTGAATCTTAATGTTTTCACATTACAATGTAAGGAAGTAATGGTGATATTCATTGCATTGATTTACTGAGGAAGATGCTTAAATTAGTTGGATAACAATTGTTTAATACAACGAATTTTAATGTTTTTACATAAAAATGCACAGGAGTACTGGCTAGAAGGAATTGGAAAGCAGCACGCAATGTTTGCAAAACAAACGGATAGCCTATCAACAAAAACAGTGGTAGACCACTATGCAACGGCACTTCCTAGATAGCAAAGAAAAACAAGCAGTAAAAAAGCCCCAAAAATAAAAAGATTTAGGCTAACAGCTTAGCTGGCCTGGTCTATAAGACGGCTCTGCCTATGGCCTTCCCCCCTCATTGGGATTACCTCTAATAATCCCAGTACAGAGCATGGATTCCTAACCAAGATCGCAAGCATAAAAAATAAAACTCAAAACAGGCTTAAAAAATAATTTTAAACCAACTGCTTTCTTCATGAACGAGGATGACATGTCAAGGGCGTCATTTGATGTAGCTGCAGAAGTACACCTTTGGCACATGCAAACCTCTGACCTTCCCTCTTCATTAAAGGAGAGTGGATTACCTCTCATAATACAGAGCATGGGATCCTAACAATAACAAAGAACACGAGCATAAAAAATAAACCTCAAACGGGCTTAAAAAGTAAATCTACACCAACTGCTCTCTTGTAGAAAGTTTGGCTCTAACAATGTTTTCCTAAAAAGGGAAGGCCATAGTCCTTGATTTGGTAACCCCCTCGCAAAAAACAAACATTATGAGACGCAAATAAATGTAGCTTTTCAGGAAACTTACATGTACCTGACCAGGAAAGATGGATGATACAATGGACATTGAGGCAATTAACACGGGGAACAAGTCTCTAGATTACCAAATCAAGGACTGGGGAAGTTGCTGAGGAACAAATAACGAAAGAAATCAAGTCTCTAGATTGCCTCAGATACAGATCCATACACGCCTGGGATACAAAGCTAAACTATCTATCTTCACGGAGGTAGAAATTCATTACCAATTCCTTAAACTGAACCATGCTAATTACCAGAGCAGAAAAATCCGAACAGTCTAGATACACAAATAATATAAAGAGATGCACAGCGGGGAAGAATGATGATAGGGAACTGACCACTTGGCAGTAAAAGTTACTGATGTTCAGGCACTTGCTTCAAAAATTTACATCTGGATCATTCAATAGTCGGTAGTTATGTGATGCTCAAATAAGTAATGCTTGGAAGTAGCCACAACTTAAACTGCATAGTTGTGGAAAATACATCTCAAATGAGTATATACATCTCTTTTTGATTGATTTAAATTCAAAATAACTCCAGATGTACAAAAGAACTCGAGAATATGTCAATGTTTGTATTGATACTAACAGAGCATAAAAGAGAACAAAAAATATGATTGATTTAAATTCAAAATAACTCCAGATGTACAAAAGAACTCGAGAATATGTCAATGTTTGATTTTGATACTATACTAACAGAGCATAAAAGAGAACAAAAAATAAGTTGTTTCATTAAGAAAAAGGTGTACTGCAACACAAACAGTAAGGTACTTCAATTCTAAAAAAAAAAAAGAAGAAGAAGAAGCCGAATAAGGTACTTAAACAACCCCACCTTACATCTTGCAACTTCTAGTTAATAAACCTACCGAAGAGGGCAAATGAGTGGCTTCTGGCACAAAATGGCACAATAATGAATGTAATACTAACAACTTGAAAGATTGGAATATAAGAAACTTTTGAGTTCGCATTTGGAAGGTTTGTAGGGGGCTGATTCTTACAATAATTCTAGAGCTATATGAAAAAGGTATTATCCTGAAAATATTACAAACAACCAACTCAAACTCCTGCATGTTGGTGCTATGATCAGTGGCAAAATCATTTCAGTTATTATCCTGCAAGAATACATTGTCTAGATAAAGAAAAATATCCAAAAAATAACATCCTTAAATTTCTCCATACTACTGAAACAATACTAGATGCCTAATGCTAAAACTGCCACACAAACAGTAATGTCATATTCTCGATCTTCTTTTGATTTAAGTGTTGTTTCTTTTTTCACTACTTTCTCACTTAAAACGGTCAAAACATAGAAAATACTCCTATTTTGGCCATCCACAAGATTAAAATTTGAAAATACCTGGAACACCCTTGAACTTCTTCAGGAATGTAAAGTAAAGAATACCCCCCTCCACTTCACACCAACAGCGTCTCGCAAACACAATGCAAAGATAAACAGAAAAATCACCCGGATTATGCATTTAAGTGAAAGATATTTATACAGTGTCAAGCGGTCAAAATCTAAATCTAATACATACACACAAGATTCAGTAATTCCCCAAAAATAAAGTATTTATGACATGCCTTGCATGCAAGCAGGAATGAGTACATTTCGTGAATACAGCTACAACTCACTGCCAAAAAGACCACTGGCGCCTAATCTCTTCTGTTGCAACTCCCTTCTTCGCTGTTCCTCCAATGGATCTGGACTCTTCATGACTCTTCTTACCCGCCTAAGTTAACATTAACAAAAATTTCAATTTCAAATGAAAAACTACCTGAGATGAGCAAAACTCAATTGTTCTAACAAACGAAAATAATAAACAGATAACCAGGGTAAGTCATCAAAATACCTGTCTTGTGCATGTTGAGCTGGAAAGGTTGGCATCAAATCTCTTGACATGGGAAGAGGAACCTCGCGAAACCACTCATGGTTAACAGCCTCTTCAGCAGTAATCCTCTGCAATAAATAGTAACAGGACCAAATTAGTACTAGTACACAAGTAACACAACTGGCAAAAGAAGAAAAACAACAAAGACGAAAATGCCAGATCATATATAAATCAACAGTATCAGCCAGGTAAGTTCATACCTTTGCAGGGTCGTATGTTAAAAGCCGGTTCAACAAATCAAATCCAGCATCCGAAAGAACTGGTGATCCAGTGAAAGCTGTGGGTGGGAATTTCTTGCGCAGTAAGTTATACCTGAAAGAAGCATGCTAGCAGTTAGAAAATAGGTCGTGAGTTTTATGTAGTAAGGGCAACAATTAGAACATGAGGTATTTGCAGCAAACAAGACCAATTTTTTAACAGAAGTGTTACTTACTGTTGCTTGGCAAATTTGACCTTGGCACCGGGCAGTTCAGAAAAACCTGGCCAAATCGCCTCACTTGGAGTACCAAGGGTTTTGAAAATCTGCAATTAAGAGAAACCATGGCAGACAGATTAGACCAAATCCAAGCAAATAAAAATGGAAGCATAAAATAGAAGGTCTAGACTCTGGAAACAAAAACTACCTTGTCAAGCTGATCAACTTCAGTTTTTCCATTAAATAGGGGTTCCTTGGATAATAGCTCAGCCATCATACAACCCAACGACCACATATCAATTGCTGTTGAGTATTGTTTTGCCCCTAATAAAAGCTCAGGTGCTCTGTAAGAAAAGAAGGATAATCAAATCAGACACTGCAATCTTATCAGTCAATATAAGAATGGAAATACAGGATTACACAAATGGTGTCAAGCTCACCTGTACCATAGAGTAACAACCAGTTGGGTATATTGCTTCAATGGGCTTCCACATAGGCGAGACATTCCAAAGTCACAGATCTTCAGCTCACCCTGATTGTTCATAAGAATATTAGAAGTCTTCAAATCCCTGTGAAGTACCCAATTATCATGAAGATACTCAACACCCTCCAACAACTGCAACATGAGACATTTAACTTCACTCTGACTAAAAGGCTGTCTCTTTGTCTCCATTATGCTCTTCAGGTCATGCTCCATGTACTCCATAACCATAAAAATACTATCAAGGCCATCCATAACAACTTCCTTAACCTCAACAATTGATGGGTGATCTGTAGATAAAAGAATGTTAATTTCCCTTAGAGCAGTCATAGGAAAACCTTCTCTTTCTTTCTCCATCTTTACTTTCTTCAAGGCTACAACTTCTCCAGTTTTCTTATCCCTAGCTCTAAAGACAACACCGTATGTACCTTCATCTATTCTATTGAGCCTCTCAAACTCATGAACACTCCTACACCCTTCAAGCATATTTATATTCTTCTTTATGCATTTACCCCTACAAATTTCCCCATCTGAGTCAGTATCAGAATAGTTTGCACTACCATCTTTATTTATGTCATCCTCATTGATATCTACAAAGTCAGTGTTAACCAACAGATGGTCAGAGTAGTCACCACTACTGCTAACTGACCCAGCCAAACATTCATCAGAACCCGATGATTTAGCTCCTGATCCTTCCCTTATGAATTCCCCAACTTCTGGAGTAGGGTCCTTTTCTCCAGGTGATAGCCTCACGTCCGCCCACCGTGACACCGAAATGTTTCGTGAAACAAACTCCTCTTCTTCTATTTCCCCAGGTTCGCAATCATCACTCCTAAGCTGCTCTGGTGCAGATGGAGAATATGACATTGAGTGTGTTTCCTTTACAGTAGATCCAGCTGCATAAGGTGATGCAACAGAATCAGCATGAGAACAGCCAACTTTGATGGAAGGTTCCTGCAAAACCCTGTCTAAGAGTACATCTCTAGATTTCACTGCAGGAGGAGAACCCCTAAAATTCTTAGAAACAGCTTTCTTTTCCCTCAAATTACTCACCTCCTCTTCTTTATCTCCAGATTTTACTGGAGATACCGAGACAACCCTAGAATTCTTATAAACTCTAGTTCTAATCACCTCCTTCTCTTCTCTATATCCAGATTTTACTGGAGATACCGAGGAAACCCTAAAACTCTTAGGAACAACTCTAGTTTTAATCGAATTACTCACCTCCTCCTTCTTCTCTTCTTTGTCCCACAAAATAGGAGAAAATTTCCGCTTCTTAACCCCAATTCCGGCATCGTTACCCCCATTATCAAGAACCCCAATTTTCCCATTAATACCCGAATTGCTCGAGTTTGTAGAAATCCTATCCCTTTCTCCCCCAATCTTCGAATTTACAGATATCCTATCCCTTTCACCCCCAATTGGACTCCGTCTTCTTTGATCACGATCATATCCTTCACCTGAACAACTAAGAAATTGCCTTTTCCCACCAATTTTAAGATCAGATTCACGATCCCTAAATTCATTATCACGATAACCCCCATGTCTTCCTGCTGCCATTTTTTAATCAAATCAAAACTGGTAAACAAAACAATTCGAAGAACAATAGAAAAGAAACAGAGAAAAGGGTTCGAAGCCCTAACCGTAGGAATCACAGTATCACCAAACTGAATGACGAAACCCTAAAAAATTGGGTTATGAATCGAAGAAGACAAAACAATTAATGAAATTGAAAAAGAAAAAGGTAAAAGGAAAAAGAAAAACCCTAATTTGAGATTTCGGCAAACCTTGGTAGTTGAGGAGTTGAGAAAAATCAAACCCTAGAAATTCTGCGATCTTTTTGATTTGGTGCAGGGAGAGCTCGTAAGTAACGAACTAACGATGATTGGTTTTGAGACGAAAGAAAATATCAAGGTGATATCTCTTTTTATAACCAAGGGACCAAGGTGATTTTGGAAACTCGGTACAATTCCGATTAGGAAGGAAATAAAATAATATCCACGCGATCAAAGGAGAATGATATTTCTACCCAACACCCTTGATTTTCACGGTGCGGCTACGATGTGATCGGATCACATAATTGAAGTATGTGGCTCATCTTTATGTAATGACACCTAGATTTTTTTCTCCAAAACAGTTTTATTACTTATCTTTTTGTCTTAAGTACTTACTTTTTTTCAAAAAGGGAAAGCAGTCACGTGGATTTAGAGGGGGCGGGTTTTTAATATGAGTATGTGTCAAAATATTAAGAGGGGTCACATACAAGATGTATGTGGAACGATCACATCTTAATCTGAGCCGATTTTCACTAAGATGCAATGTTGAGGCTAAGTCTTACAGTGTGCTGATCTAGCAGCTAGATTAGCCCAGCGATGAACCATTCAGCGTCCAGCAATGAATGGTTCGACGCTTCAAATCTCAGCCGTCAGATTAAAAGATATATCGTCCGGCGCTGAGCATTCAGCGAAAAGGTGTTTTTTTTTGTGCTGAATCATTCAGCGAAACTATCTAGTTGCTAGTTCACATGCTAGCAACTGGTAGGAGAGAGAACTAGTGTTAACTTTTAAGCCATACTTTTTTTTTGAATTGCAACACTTATCTCCTAATCTAGCACCTTCAATCTAGCCCATAAGACTTAGCCTGATGGACACCTGTGTTGGCATATGCTCATGTTTTTTCTTAGCTATAAGTGTTAGCTTTCTTTTTTTTTTTTTTTTTTTTTGTTGCCTTAGCACTGGGTCTAATGGTTCTTCCCAAGCTATTTCCAATTGCCTTTCCACGTCAGTCTTGGGAGAGCCTAGCACCAGCGGCAATTCCCTATTTCAATAGCGAACGAGTAATGGTTGTCCGCTTCCATGGGAAAAATATAGTTATCAATTTTCTAAGAAACGGACAACATGTATCCATTTTATTTACACTATTTTGAATAGTCAGCAACGCATGACCGGACAACTATTAACCTTTTACGAATTAACAGTTTCCTTCCTCCAAAAATGCATATTCTCCCCGTTTTTGTGTTTATCACAAAGATCTCTCCTCACTGCTCAAGTATTCTAATTTTCATGTTCTCATGTGAAGAAGCTATGAAGAAATCGAAAAGCTAAATCAATAGAGATTTTTCTGATTTCGATATAATGTTCTTCTTCTTCTTCTTCTTCTTCTTTTTTATGAAATACTGGTAAGAATCAATAGATTTAGGGTTTTCTTCTATGTGAGAGAATACAAACTTTGGGTTTTCAGTATTTTGGTTAAAGCATTTATAAGAAGATAAAATCCTCAAATCAAGATTTTGCTGCTCTAACCCTTGTTTGATTGAAACTTTATGAATCCTTGTTGATTTGAAATGGTGATAAAAGTTCTGGTAGGATTAGAAGGTTTGAGAAGTTGGGTTGTTCACGAACTTGAATTTAAAACAATAAAAAGTGATATAACCTTATGAATTTGTTTCCATTTATCATGCTCTCATTCCAATAATTGTTACGTTTGCTGTTTTAGGAATAAGAATGAAGAAGATAGACAGGAAAAAATGAGAAGCTTGGTGAATTAAAATCTAGCAGTATAAATTTTGTTCATTTTAGAAAAGGTCGAGGAACGGCTAATGGATATCTGCTTTCCATTTACTAAGACGGGCAATGACTAGTTGTTTCCAAGGAACGGACACTCACTACTAGATTTTTTGGTTGAGTGAAACAGACTGTTAGAGCAATGCTCGAATGGACCCACAAGTTTTTCTATCTCAAGCTTGTTGTCAATATTAGTTTGAAGAAAATTATATATTAATTTCTACTTTACTAAGTTAATTCTAGGACTACGTTAGAATTTGGTAGTTGATCGACGGGGACATTTGGAGAACTTCAGCAACAAGGTATGTGAAGACCGAAGCATTTTATTTTAGTCACTATCTTACAATTTTATCTTATGAGACTATGTCGTACGACTTCTAGTATATTTATTGCAAAGAAAAAATTTAGAGTCAAGCTTGTCTTATGAACATCTCGAAATATGAATCAAGCATTGGATGTTCAAAGGTCCTTAACAATATTAGTTCGAAAAAATTTATCATTCAAGAATTAATTTGTGGATCAATTCGAAAATAGCCCAGGAAATGATTTTGTCATTTGGGAATGTTTCAAATATCAAAAGAGAGAGCTTCTGTAATTTCGGCTTAGGGCAGGTTGGCGAACCAGTTCGCAAACCATAGATATCAGAGTTTCTGAAATACAGGAATGTCGTCCAACCTGTTCTAAACCTTAAGTTCATAAGGGTACTGTTCACCAACCTGGTTCACGAATCGTGGTGATCTGAATTTTTAATATTGGAGTAAAAGGCTAAGCAGTTGGCGAACCCGGTTCACGAACCGTATCTATCTGAGTCCATGAACCGAGTAGGGTTGTCGAACCCGGTTGACGAACCGTTTCACCCTGACTCGTGAACTGCCTACACGGTTCACGAACCGTTTCTCCAATGGTCCAAGTAAAATTTCAGCAGATGCTTAAAGACTTTTTTTTTTAACATGTTTAACATTGGTATGACTCTCATAAGCATCTCTAAGACATCATTGATCACTTAAACACTTGTATGTATCATGATTAAATTCTTAAGTGTTTAAATGAACATCAAATTGCTTATAGTTCATAAGACATATTTCCCAAAGACCATTGTGTATATTCTTATATGTGATATCAAAACTAATTCTCACATGCTTACTTTAAACCCTAATTAGAGTTTCATTTTAAAAGAGAAAGTGTTTTTTATAATCTCAAGCTATCTTAGCTTGAATTATAAGCAACTCTTAGTCTTGAACATCTATAAATAGAAATTCTCTTTCAACTGAGAAATTTACTCTCTGACACTTATGTGTCCTAGTTGATAGCTAGAGTCGTCCTCTATTGACCTAAGTTTACTCAATGAAACATTATTAGGTTTACAGCTAAAAGACTTCGCTTTGGGGATTTTTGAATCCGAGTCCGACTATCTTTTACCTTGATAGTTCATGTATCATAATCTAAGTTCTCGTAATCTTTTTCAGGCGAGATAGGTAGTACTTGCAAAGTTTTTTCGCATCAGACTTTGTAATTCCTCAAGATATATATCTAAAAACTATTCTTAATTGATAAGTTGAAGATTGTTCTTGAAAGGTGGTAAAGAATCCAGGTTTTTCATCTGAGTGAGTATAAATGTTCTGGATTTGTGAGGTTTGCTAGCTTTGAATATTGCAAACAGATTTCCAAGCCTTGATATTTGATCTAAAGGGAAATCAAATAGGCTTATCTTTTAGAAGCATATTGGTATCAAAAGTCTCCAAGGTTAAATAAACTCTTAGGTTGTAAAAGACGTCAGCTAAGGGAATCAATTGTGTAGAGCCTTGCAAGGTTCAAGAGACGCAAGGAGCGCGATTGTAACTGATTTTGAAGCAACTCTTAGGCTGTAAAGGACGTCAGCTAAGGAAATCAATTGCGTAGAGCCTTGCAAGGTTCAAGAGACGCAAGGAGCGCGACTGTAAGTGAATCGCTTGGAGGGTGGATTCGGTCTCAACTACATTTCAGTCCGAAGTCTGATATTAAGATAGTGTTTGTAGCGGCCTAATACAGTTTGGTATTCAAATCTGGACGAGGTCCCATGGCTTTTCTGCTACTGCGGTTTCCTCGTAAAAAGAACTTCTGGTGTCGTGTGTTTTTACTTTTTCGTATTATATTATTTATCTTTATAATAGGATTTACACAAGTAGTACGCGTTAAATCTTAGTAGATACGTCTGTATAATTGTGATCGATTACGAGACTTATTTCTTGTAAAATTTGATAACAAGTTTGTTATTTGGCAGAATTTAGATTGAATTATTTAGATATGATTAGATTGATCTTGGATATTGATTTTGTAGATCGTCCAAGTACTCTTGTTAACAATCAGATTCACGGACTCCACATTATGTACTTTCTGATTGAGAACAGTTAGAGATATAAACTTCATTTCTTGTCAAGGATCGTTAAGTTGGTCTACTTGTGTTTTGTATTAGGTTTTGTCCATATAGGTTGTCGAACGAAAAAAATTGGTGGTGAACTTGGTACGGATAACCATTATCCATTTTTCAGTTTTTCGAAACGGACAACCATTATCCGTTTGTGATCTCTTCTGCGAGGATTCCCAAGTAATAGGGAACGTGAGTTGGAAAAGGGGCTTTAGGTGACGGTTTTTTGCACCGGGAAAAGGTTGTGAACCTCCAAAAGACCCAATCTTAGTCGAAAGAGATTTATATTTTTTTCAAAAAACACACACACACACACACACAATAGGAGTAACAACATGAGCCTGGCGGAAAAACTTAAACACAAGGAGAAGGATATCATAATCTTAAAGGTGAAAAGATTGTTGTTTCAATGAGGTTCCCGGCATATTTGATTTCATTTTTATAGATTTAGTGACTTAGTCGTTAGATTTGCTTCGAACCAAGCAATGAGTTTGAAAAAGCGGGGTCTAACAACCACACCCAATACTTCGATTAGCAATCTGTATGGACTAACTCCAATATACTTTTAAGAGAATCAACTAGACAGTCAGACTCAATCTTAATAAAAGTATATCAAAGAGTTATATCTCACTTTCTCGATTCAATACTTACTCAAGCAAATAGAAATTTGCGAGTCTAACTGAATACAAAAGAAATCACTTGAACGGTACCAAAGACCAATGTTCAAGGATCAATCAATTTCAATCAACAACCAAAGGTTGGATTTCCCAATTGATTGATTCAACGTACAACCTGTGATATTTCAATTATATAACAAAATATAATGCGGAAAAGAAATAACACAGACACCAGAAGTTTTGTTAACGAGGAAACCGCAAATGCAGAAAAACCCCGGGACCTAGTCCAGATTGAACACCACATTGTATTAAGCAGCTACAGACACTAGACTACTACAAACTAACTTCGGTCTGGACTGTAGTTGAACCCCAATCAATCTCACACTGATCCAAGGTACATTTGCGCTCCTTACGTCTCTGATCCCAGCAGGATACTACACACTTGATTCCCTTAGCTGATCCCACCCACAACTAAGAGTTTCTACGACCCAAAGCCGAAGACTTTAATAAACAAATTTGTATCACACAGAAAAGTCTACGATAACATATAAATCTGTCTCCCACAGAAATAATCCGGACTTATATTCCCGAAGAACACCCTAGTATCATCAATCACCTCACAATAAACTTAATCGACTAGCGAAACAAGTTATTGTGGAATCACAAACGATGAGACGAAGTGTTTGTGATTAATTTTATATCTTTCCTATCGGAGAAATCAATCTCAAGCCAATCTTACGATTGTACTTAGTACGATAGAAACAGCAAGATCAGATCACACAACTACAAGAAAAGTAGTATCGGTCTGGCTTCATAATACCAATGAAGTCTTCAAGTCGTTAACCTACAGGGTCTCGATAAAAACCTAAGATTAAAGGAGAATTGACTCTAGCTAATACAACTAGTATCACACAGGAGGTGTGGGGATTAGGTTTCCCAATTGCTAGAGTTCTCCCTTATATAGTCTTTCAAATCAGGTTTGCAATCAATGTTAGCTTAGTAACAAAGCATTCAATATTCACCGTTAGATGAAAACCTGATTAGATTCAAGCTAATGTCTTTCAACCATTATATCGAAACTTAGCTTGTTACACACAAATGAAATGCACATTTATCTAGGTTCGTGTAACCGTACCCAAACATGTACATCTAGTTGGTTCAACAGTAGTTAACCAAATGGTGAGCCATATGAGCACTTTCATATCAACCATATTCTTCTTTACCATGACTAGTTCAAATGACTCAAATAAACTAGTTAGAGAGTTGTTCAATTGCTTAAATATTTATAATAGATACAATTGAAACAAAAACGATTTGATTCACTCGAATCAGTTCATGAACTTTATAGTCACGGTTTGCAAACTTGCATTCCTTAGTTTATATAAGTTTAAGGTCACGAATAATCATTTTTAGAAAATAACCAACTTAAGTACGCGGACTGGTACACAGACTTAAGTACCCGGAATAAGTTTGTTTTCAATTCACAAACTCCAGCAGAAATTCTCGGGATGAGAACCTTCGACAGTACGCGGACTGGGTACGCGGACTCTAGTTCTGGTTTTCCTGATCAGCAAAGTACGCATACTTTGGTTCAAGGAATAAGGACTTATACATGTATGAGTTACCTCACAATGTTTATATCCAACCATGGTTATATAATCTAAACTCTCATTTCAATCATTTAAATATTCTTATAGGACGTTATATGATTGTTATTCACAAACCATTTTTCGTCAAAGCCATTTTCAAGTAATTGAAACATAACATGACTTTCGTCACTAGTAAAGATGAACTTGGTCAAAAAGAAAGCTTACCAACACATATTTCGATAAATACATGAGCGAGGTAAACTCGGCTCGAAACAGCAAATGTGTATAATCACAGTCTATATAGCAAAACGACTTTTGTCTCAAGATAGGAGATAGAGTAGATAGACTTTTGAGTGATAGATAAGTTCAAGTATCCACATACCTTTTAGTCGATGAAGTTCCACCAGTTCCTTGAGTAGTTCTTCGTCTTGTATGATGATCGTCATGGAGTTCTTGAGCTCAACTACACTTTCTATCCTAGTCCGAGAAGTCTTCAAGTCGTTAACCTACAGGGTCTCGGTAGAAACCTAAGGTTAAAGGAGAATTGACTCTAGCTTATACAACTAGTATCACAAAAGAGGTGTGGGGATTAGGTTTCCCAGTTGCTAGATTTCTCCCTTATATAGTCTTTCAAATCAGGGTTTGCAATCAATGTTAGCTTAGTAACAAAGCATTCCATATTCACCGTTAGATTAAAACCTGATTAGATTCAAGCTAATATCTTTCAACCGTTGATCGAAAACTTAGCTTGTTACACACAAATGAAATGCATGTTTTTAGGTTTGTGTAACCGTACCCAAACATGTACATTTGTTGGTTCAACAATAGGTAACGAAATGGTTAGCCATATGATCACTTTCATATTAACCATATTCTTCTTCACCATAACAAGTTCAAATGACTCAAATGAACTAGTTAGAGAGATTTTCAATTGCTTAGATCTTATAGAAGTATACAAGACACAATTGAAGTAAAAAACGATTTAATTCACTCGAATCGATTCATGAACTTTATAGCCACGGTTTGCAAACTTGCATTCCTTATTTAATATAAGTATAAGTTCACGAATAATCATTTTTGGATATAACCAACCTAAGTACGCGGACTCGGTACGCGGACTTAAGTACCCGGAATAAGCTTGTAACAAGTTTACAAACTCCAACAGATTTTCTCGGGAAGAGAACCTCCGTCAGTACGCGGACTGGGTTCACGGACTCTTGTTCCGGTTTTCCTGAGCAGCAAAGTAAGCATACTTTGGTTCAAGGAATAAGGACTTATACATATATGCGTTTCCACACAATGCTTATATCCAACAACGGTTATATAATCTTAACTCTCATTTCAATCATTGAAACATTCTTAGAGGACGTTGTATAATTGTTATTCACGAACCATTTTTGGTCAAAGTCATTTTCAAGTAATTGAAACATAACATGACTTTAGTCACTAGGTAAAGATGAACTTGGCCAAAGCGAAATCTTACCAACACATATTTCGAGAAATAGATTAGCGAGATAAACTCGGCTCGAAATAGCAAATTTGTATAATCAAAGTCTATATAGCAAAACGACTTTTGTCTCAAGATAGGAGATAGAGTAGATAGACTTTTGAGTGATAGATAAGTTCAAGTCTCCATATACCTTTTAGTCGATGAAGTTCCACCAGTTCCTTGAGTAGTTATTCGTCTTGTATGATGATCTCCATGGAGTTCTTGAGCTCAACTACACTTTATATCCTAGTCCGAGACTTAGCTATAGTAGACTAGAAATATATACTTATAGTTCTGATCACTAATATTGACAAATATGCTTGAGATAGCAACGCATGCGAGTTCGACTGAGCAGTGCTCTAACAGAGTTCATTGGTAGAGATCACATTTTTCGTTGCAAACCAAGCAATGAGTTCAGAGGGACAAACTTCTTTTGGGAATATTTATGATCATTCATAAACCCTTGATTTTGATGCTTCTGAATCCATATATAACCATCCTTAGTTGTGTAAAAAGAGATGTCATTGCAGCTAATAGAGTCTTCGCCATTGCCCGTATCATAAGGATCCCCTACAATACTAATCTTATTACACCCTTCAAATTTTCTTCAAAAGTTTTTTGTTTTTTCTAAATACAAAAACAAATTAACTTATATTAAACAACAAAAAGTGTTATTATCACATAGTAATCACAAAGTTCTCTTCGTCTCAGATTTTGTGATTCATCAAGATAGATATATGAAAATTGATTTTAATTGATCTTTTAAAGATTATTCTTGAGAGGTGGTTAAGAATCTAGGATGCTCTTCGGGAGTCGTGAGTTCCGTATTTGTGAGGTTTGCTAGCTTTGTCTATTGCAAACAAATTTCCCCACCTTGATCTTTAACCTAAACGAAAATCAAATAGGCTTATCTGTTAGAGGCAAATTGGTATCAAAAGTATTCACTTAAGTTGAAGCAACTCTTATGTTGTAAAGGACGTCGACTAATGGAATCCATTACGTGGATTATTGCGAGGTTCAAGAGACGTAAGAATCGCGACTGTAATTAAATCTCTTGGAGGGTGGATTCAGTCTCAATTACATTCTATTCTGAAGTGTGATAGTAGATTAGGGTCTGTAGCAGCTTAATACAGTTTGGTATATAAATATGGACGAGGTCCCGGGTTTTTTATGTTATTGTGGTTTCCTCGTTAACAAAACTTCTGGTTTCTTGTGTTTTTCCTTTTCCGCATTGTATTTTTATCTTCATAATTGGATTTACACAGGTTTGTGCATATTCAATCTAAGTAGATATGTTTGTTTTGACTGTACTCGATTAAGAGACCAATTCTTGTAGATTTGTATCTCGAAAGATAGAATACAAGTCTAATTACTTGGAAAAATTACGATTTAATTATTTGGATACGACTAAATTGATTTTGGATATTTATTTTTGAGATCGTCTAAGTACTCTGCTTAATATTCAGGTTCACGAACTCTGTGTTTATATACATACTGGTTGAGTAGAGGTTAGAGATATAAACTCTATATATATATTGACAAGGATCATTCAGTTGGTCTACTTGCAATTGTATTAAGTTGTCCATATAGGTTGTCGAACGAAAAAGTTAGGTGTGTACTTGGTGCCGCTGCGTTTTCAATTGGTATCAGAGCAGGAAAACATTGTTTGAAATAATAAGTTTGTGTTTGAAGTGATCTATAATATGGAAAGGAGCGCAATTTCTATTAACGTACCACAAGCCTTCGATGACTCAAATTACTTATGGTGGAAAAATGTTATGCGTTCCTTCTTACAAGCTCGTGACTTTCAGAAATGGGTTCGTGTCGTAAGAGGATATAGTACTCCAATGGTCGGAGAAGGATCTCATGTTGTTCCTAAAGGCATAAAAACATATAGCCAAACTAGAATCAGTGCTGCTAAATGATAGGATCCGGAGATGCCTGTATAATAAACCGCAATCGCACGGTGTCTAACTAGTAAACAGAGGCAAGTACGGGTCGTTCCCACAGGGAGCGGTGGAAATACCAATAATCGATATTCTCAATCAATTAACCAGCAATAATGTTTTGGGATTTTTGAAAGAATAAAAACAAAGAAAATAAACTAAAATAAAATGATGAATTCGATGAGAAACTCGGTAACCAGGGTCTGTAATATCCACCACTATTTCTATTTAGTTACTAAAATGAAACATAATTCATGAATTATTTATTGTTCGTTCTATTGACATCACCTATTATATGTATTAGAGTCGCAAATATCACTGGGACGCCCTAAGCATGGCACATCGAAAGACTAAACCGAAGCATGCACCATCAAATTGCATTAGCGAAAAAGTTATACGAAACTAATTATAGGTCACAAATAATACCTGGCTATTCTAAGCATACCCCATCAAAGAATTTAACCCAAGCATACAATATCAAATAAGTAGACAACTATATTTGCGTTCCAATTAATTATGCACAAAGGTTATACAAAACCGGTGAAGCAACAACACATATCATCATTAAATCAATAAACAATATTAAGAATTAATTTATTCAAATCATAATAGCCTCAAAACCATATGTGTTTCAATTCAAAGTGGTCTAATGCTTAAGAGTGGTTTCAACTATTAACCCTAGTTACATGAATCTAGCAAGACATGGCTTTCTCAAAATCCATAAAAACAAACAAGACAAGATAGAGAGATTAAGTAGAAATTGACGTTTAGTTCCAAAGTTACTGGGCTTGGGACGCTTTAGTCCACTCATCTCAGGCCTAGTACACAGTGGTCCAAAATTCTCCCGCATTAACAATCTAATCCAAACTTTGGACGAGTTAGTCCAAATTTCACCCGATCCACAAAATACCACCATTTAATCTTACCTTAATTACCCTTCTCAGCTTTACCATTTAATCTTATTTTTTTGGATCTCAGGTTTTTTATTTGGAGAGAGAGACAGAAACAGAGGCGGTTGTTGTTCTTCCGCAGAAATTTGTTCTTCAGATTAGTGCTCTAATCCTTTGATTTTATGTAATTTGATTGACTTCCCCTACTTCTTATTCAATTTTCTATATCCGAATAAACCGTTATTATCGAACAATTATTAACCCATGAAAAATGGGGCGATATGGATGTAGATGAGAACGATGATGAAAATTATTATCGAACAAAAACATCAATTCTATCTTCTTAGGGTCCCGATGATACTAAGGATAAGGAAAAAATCCATATCCTGTTGTAAGTATTATTGTTTCATATCTTTAATTTGTGTATGTATGGTGTTTGTTCATGGTTCTGTTAGATTGATTTGTGTATGTGCAATCTCACGTGAACTAATTATGACGACAACACCATTTTTTATCAGTCTGAATGGTCAATTATACCATTTCTTACTTGCAACTAGATTATTGGTACTTCAAAAAATCTTGTTTATGGTAGGAAAAGCTAGATTTGTACGAAAAGAAACTACAACGGTTTATGGTGTAAGATTTGTTAAATAGGTTTTAAGGAGCAAAAGAAGATGTTAGAGGTTCACTGTCATGTAAAATATACCAATGGATCAGTGGGATCCCTTTCGAATCATCAAAGAACAAATGTTTCTCTAACAACAGCAAGATATGGTCTGTCCGTGAATAATTTGGTTTCATAATTTTGTATACTCTGTCTTTATTAAGGAGGTGGGTATTGCCTTTGGATTTTACCAACCATTTATTAAAGAAATGGTTGAATTAGGAAACCATTTCTTTTGAAAAATATCATGTGCAGAATTTTGTTTTACACTGGCCAAATTGATCACGTAATTAAAACTGGAAAAAAGGAGTAACATGGTTTTGACTGTCTTAAGTTAACCAATTGAATTGCAAGATGCTACTTCATGGAACTACTGGACCAACATTAGATAAGTATGTCCACATATCATTTATTCCATTCTAACTGAAATGTGTCTGCATATCATTTTTTAAAGTATGTCCCGCTGGCTTGGTAGAATTGAAAGTCTATGCCACTTATGATGCCACTTGGTGGAATTAACAGCTTCTATCAACTCGTTAAGCATCTAACTTAAGTTTTGCACTCTACACTTCCTTTTTTTCTCACGTGTTTGTTTTCCATTGCAGATTTGGTTTCATCGACGAGTTCAAATGTTTGGGTTTAGTTTTATGTCTTTTGATACAATTTCGATCCTATTATTCTTATCAAACTGCTTATAAATAAACTTATGCCTGCGACGAGGGAAGACAGTTCTTTCGGTATTAAGTTTCAATCAAGAAGCCTTTGTCGAGATTTTGGATGAAAAATGTGCCAAACTCTTGTGAGTATCTCGACTTACTCCATTAAGATTTTACTAAATTCTATTTCGCTTTATGCATTTGTAGCACAGTTTGATTTTAACACCAACAGAGATGAATGTTCTAATAAATTAAAAGATTTTTCTCGGAGGAACAATCAATTTTTATTTTTATTTTTAAGAAAAGGGGGTTAAAATTGAACCTTTATTTATCATTATATGTAATGTCCTTAATTTTTGAGAGAAAGTTGTTCCGGGGTGTATATACTTTTGCTACCTGATTGGAGAAACGATTCCAATACTCTTGTCAATTGTCAGATGAATTTACAAGTGTTTGCTTACCTGTTTATGACTAGGTTAATATGTCAAATATTTTTTTCGTTAACATCTGATTTGAGTTTGCATCTTTTGTTTTTAAACACTTACCATTTTAAACACTTGCTTTACTCGTTTGTGCAGATATTTTTATTTGTTTTTTTTGAATTATTAATGTGTACATATTTAGAGAGACTATCAAATGTTAGAGAGACCACTAGTTCAAGTTCTTATCTCAATCTACAAATACTTCGAACACTTGCTTTACTAGTTTGTACACATTTTGTTTTTGAATTATCAATGTGTACATATTTGTACACATGTTGACTATTTAGGTGTACATAGTTTTACACGTGTTATTCATTTTGATGTCTAAGAAATTAGGGGAAACACTAATGTGTACGTTATGTTATTTGTCCACGTGTTGATAATATAGGTGTACATAGTTGTATTTGTGCAAAAATTAGAAACCAAAAATTAGGGAAAGCACTAATGTGTACAAGTGTTGGATTTTTTATAGGTGTATACATAGTTTGTACACTATTGTGTTATCTCAATAATATATGCATGTTTTGTGGTATAAATGTTGGATTTTTATAGATGTGTACATTGTTGTACACCATTGTGTTCTCTCATGATTTTATGGCCTTGGATTTGGTTGATTTTTATAGGTGTGTACATAGTTTGTACACCACTGTACAATCTCAATATATATATATATATATATATATATATATATATATATGACTTGTTTTGCAGGTATGATTGTTTGATTTGTTAGATTTTTTTCATCCATTGTACGGTACCTCAATAATATATGCATGTTTTTGGTATAAATGATGGATTTTTATAAGTGTGTACATAGTTGTACATCAGTGTCCTCTTTCAATATTTTTTGGATTTTTTTGGGTATAGTATGTTGGATTTATTTGGTTTTTGTAGGCGTAAACATAGTTGTACACAATTGTACAATCTCAATTATATATATGACTTGTTTCGTAGGTATGGATGTTGGATTTTTTAACTTTTTTATAGGGGTCTACATAGTTGTACACCACTGTTCTATGTCAATAATATATGCATGTTTTATAGGTATAGATGATGGATTTTTGTAAGCGTTTACACCATTATGCTCTCTCATGATTTTATGGCCTTTTTTTGTAAGCAGTTACACCATTATGCTCTCTCATGATTTTATGGCCTTTTTTGTGGGTATGTATGTTGAATTTGTCGGATTTTATAGGTGTGTACACCATTGTACAATCTCAATTATAGATATGACCTTTTGTGTGGGTATGATGTTGGATCAGTTGAATTTTAGGTGTGTACATAGTTGTACATCATTGTGCTATCTCAATAATATATGGTCTGTTTTGTGGGTATGGATGTTAGATTTTGTAGGTGTGTACATAATTGTACATCATTGTGCTCTCTCAAAAATATAAGAAAACTAATTCTTGATGAAACCCTAAGTTGTTTTTCGGCATCATGAGATGATTTTAATAGCACGCTTGTTATGTGTTTAGGTACTTTTCGAGGGAGCTTAAGAAAGTGGAGAATATAATAATGAGGTATCTTTCAAAAATATTCCTACATGAGAAAAATACTCATTGTTTGTTCGTGCTTCACTTTTTTATCTTGTTTCAAGCCCAATTTATTTACATAATAATTATAATTATGAATTGAAAATAAATGGACCATCTCTCTGCCATTGTGTGTCCTCAGATAGTGAGCTCACAGATTTATGCAGTTCTGAAGCAAGATTGCACTAATATTACTGCTGCTCTCTTTTCTAATATTCCATAGTGGGATAACATAAACATCGAGGAGAGTGTGTGTAAGTGATATATCATACCCTGATGCACTTTTGGCATCAATTTTTTTTTAATCGTTTTATGCATCTAAAGGGGCTCACAAGCTCAAAATGGTAGAGCGCCCAAATCTATCACAAGGTTTGTGGAGGTTGATAGTTCAAATCCATCTGAGTTTTCAAGTTATGTATATACAATAGGTAGCCGTGTACATACTAGAGCACCTGTGTAAATTCAATGAAATAGATTAGTTTGTAGGTGAATATGGTTGTTTGTTCCATGCACCGTATGGGTGTACACATATGTGCACCGGTGTATTTTCCATGAAATATAGGTCCATGTGTGGGTATGAATGGTCGATTTTATATATGAATGTTCTTTAGGGGTGTACATATTGGTGCATCTGTGTTGTTCCAATGAAAAAGTAGGTTTATGTATGGTTATAAATAAACGGTTTCATGCATGTTTTTCAGGGGTGTACATATTGGTGCACCAGTGTATTTTCCATGAAAAAGTAGGTGTGAGAGTGAATATGAATGACCAATTCATTGAAAAACTGAATGCATAAACTTTTGAAAATTTTGTGCAGGTGCACTTTTTTGTACACATGAAATAATGAAGTGAAAATTAATTTTTTTCAAAAAGTGAAAATTATATAGTCATATGGGTACTCTTTTTGTATCTATCGAAAAAAGCTTTCCGAATATATAAAGTTTGTGAAATTTGGACAAGCGGATCGAAAGATAAATCGTTTTTAAATTATTTAAAATTGGTGATGTCATCATAAGTCACTATGGACTAAACTTAAAATATTTGGACTAAATTGTAATATGAAGGGTTATTAGTGTACTTTCCATATTTCAAATAAATAAAGGACTAATTTGTACCTAGTTGAATGGGTGTGGACTAACTAGTATATTTGGATGAGATTTTGGACTAAACCGCATTTTTCCCAGAGATTAAACCCAAAGGATCGTCGTCTTCTTCTTCTCTTCCCTTTGCTATGTGCTCTGCAGTCGGATGAATCCTCTAATCCGCGGCCACCAAAACTAAAGAAAATGAAAACCCTATTCTCTGCTCCAGTTGTGGCTGTCTAGTCGTCCTCCAGCCGACCCCCCACCCCCCTGTTCTCCTGTTCTCTTCTCTGCTCGTTTAATCTGCATCAAGGACAAAACGAGTCGATGTGAACTAGAACAAGTCGTTGCGGAATGAAAAACGTCTAGTACTTGCAGATTAAGTAGATCAAAAACATGTATTTCGATAAAATAACAACTTGCTTTCTTAACAGTGACGTTGTATGCTGAAAATTGGAATATCCCGACTATAAGTCAATAACTATCATAACCTAGAGTCTTGTTTGTCAAATAACTGGTACAAAAATGCAGAGATAGTGGACATCTGACAATGAACACTTGAATAAAAGAACAACATAGTGTACGAAAATTGAATGGAAGAACGCATTCTTTGCACCACTCGGAGCACATTGAGTACGAAATGGTAAATTAATTGCAAACATGAAGCAGAATATGGAGAAATTCACCATCATACCTGATGAACTAACAAGTTCTTAACGTCGAGTAGAGCCAAAAGCATCTTGCTTGTCTGAAATAGTAGTTGAATTGATGTAGAAGCATTGTTAGAAGAAACTGGAATCCCGAGCCTACACACGTTATCTGATTTAAGAAACTCATTAATTGAGATGCTCAAGAATCTTTGGGTTACCAGCAAGCATCGATAATATCAACTTTTATCTTACATACAATTTCCATCAACATAAAGAAGTTTAAAACGATATAAAATGATACGAAAATCGCTTCCTTTCTGAACGCCCAAATCTAAGGTGTACAGTTATGTTCACATTAACTATTATGAAGTGTACAGCTATATGCACATTAATGATCAACATGTGTCGAACTATGTGCATAATATCAACATGTGTAGAGTTATGTACACATTAAGAGTCAACATGTGTACATAGTTGTACACATGTGTACCCAAAACATAAATGATTCCCTCTTTCCCTGTCTACCTCAACCATCAAACAACCAAGCAACTGGAAATATAATAACTCAAAATTAAGATTGAGTAGTCTGAGTCACCCGTTTAATTTGATCATAACTATCCAGTTCAGCAACATTTATAATAGCATTGTGATCTACGTTAGGCCCAATGCCAGTCCAAAAAGATTAATTCCTCCCTAAATATTGGGATCAAATTTAGTAAAAGTGAACACTCACATAAAAAGGCACGAGAGATACAGTTATATCTTGAAACATAACCTGCTAAAAAATTATAGAGTAAGCGTTCAACGCTCCAGAAAAAAGTCTTGGAGGCGACTACTTTCCTTCCAATTGAAGTTGGACTTTCACAAGACTATTAGGATTGGCAACTGCAATTGCTAGAGCATCTGTTCCATGTCACTAAAGGTAGTATGTCATTAGTGACCAAAAGCAACTGAAGTTTATGTTAGGGTGTGTACCGCTAAGCTAAACTAGTTCCGAACTGAAACACACAACTGTTTGGTTTTGAGCTAAGCCTTACTGGAGTTGATTACCTAAAAATTGAAACAGTAATAGACAGCGTGTTCTGAATTAAATTAACTGCTCTACTTGATAAAAACTACAGGTCGACCATCATGAAACCTCCTGTGAATCAAGAAAACAATATATAATGAGTAATCTGAATGGATGTGAATTATCAGAACAGAGTCAAGCAAAACTCTGGCAATCTAAAACACTAACAAAGCAAACTTACTGCTCATGCATTTGGTATTTTCAGATTTAATATTAACAATACACTATGAGTCTCATACAAACTGCATTAAATTTCTGCTTATTTTTTAACTATTCTAATAATTCAGACCCTACCAAACACTAAAACTTCAGTTGCTTTTGGTCATTTACCAACAAATAATCAAGTAGTTGGTGGGGACAAAAATTGGAGTTGTCCGTATGTTGCATATGAAAGTCACTAAAACTTGAGCGTGTTCTGTAAATGAAGTTTCATTACTTATTAAAGGATCACGTTTGAAAAATGACCGTCCACGTATGGAACTATTTGCAAGGCTGGTCTACTCATCTACTGTAATGACATAGTGGATATGCAGTGCAGATTTAAACATCCACGTTCATTCTCACAATTAATTATAAACTCTTCTTTTATCTTTATAGATAATATATGAGTGTCAGCCTAACAGATAAAATTCTTATAATCTGGGGGTCATTGATTTTTCATGGCAGATACATTTTATAAGTGTAATGCTTCTAAGAAATGAAATTGCAGGCATACTTCATTACTCATTAGTAGTGAGTGCCGAGAGACAGATACCTCGACAAAAAGAGTGATGGAAAATTCATAAATATGCTACAGTGAGGCAGGCACATAAACATCCATCATAAAATTGTAAGTAAACAATTGACTCAGTTCCATTTTCTTTCATTCTTTGCCCAATCCATAATAATTCCTCTAAATCTAATTTCTCATAGCATTTGAAGTTGAAATAGTTATCCACTTCATTACTCAGAACCATTTGCTCTAACTCTATCTCTAATTTCTCATATTTCATTACTCCATAATATTTCATTACATAGAACCATTCCTAAACCCCCAAAACTCTTAATCATAGCATTTGAAGTTGAAATAGTCATCAAAAAACCTCTAACTCTAATTTCTCCAACTAAATTTTTAACTCACGCTCCGTCTCTAATTGATGCCTGCATACCAATTAAGATAATATAAGAATCTATACTGTGAGAATAATTATTTCTCTGTTTGACAGCCCAATAAAAGAATTTAAGAGCTAATTTTGGTTTTTGTTTAAGCTGAGAGGATATAAGTAGTTGACTGACAAAATTAGGTGATAATTTTATGAGAAACTTTTGCAGTAATCATTTAAATTGCATTCCATTATTGAAGAAATCAACTAAAAGATTGAGTATTCTAAAAGGTTCTATGCATCCGGGAGGAGGAAAGGAAGTCGAAACGAACCTTGAATTAGGAGGGAATGTTTTGTTCCAGATAGAGTCAGAGGTTTGAATCATCCCTTGATCATTCCTACCAAGAATATTTATCATCATTTAAACCAATTGATAAGGAAAAAATAATTAGAAGATTACAAATTAACTTCTTCCCATTAATCGAATGAGAAACTCGAACTGAAATCAATAAAATTAGGTTTTTGAAATCATAAAAAAATAATTAAAATCAGTAAAGTAACATCAGCAATTAAATTTGATAAGAACATGTTCTCATCTTTCATATCACTTTCAATTGATGAAATCTTCATACTAATTTGCTGTAATTCATCAATTTTGAGTTAATCTTCGTGAGAAGGAACTGATGACGACGATTAAAATTTTTCAAGATGAATTGTTTGGCCATCGTAATTAGGTTTGAAGATTGAAAACGAGATCAGATTTTGTGATTTTTTTCATCGCTTATGAGAGCTGTTTCAGTTTCCATGAAATGAAAATGAAAAAAAATGGAAACTGAAATACGACGAAGAACTGGTATTACTTAGCTGGGGGCGATTTTTTACCTCGGGAAAATTGGTTTTGGACTAAATCGTCTAGGAAAGGATTAACCCGGATGAAATTTGATAAATTTGGATCTCCCAGTACTAGGCTTGAGAGGGCAGGACTAAAGAGTTCAAAGCCCAACATATCTGGGACTAAGTGTTAATTTTTACTTACTCTATTCGCACTCAAGCACAACGCGGTTTCATTTTCTGTCGGTCCAATACTCCCTGACACCGGCCAACAGCTCAGGACACATCGCCTCCTAAATGAGACCACGACAAACTTAAGTCTACCGGTCACAACTGCACGGCTCAAACTAACCCTTGCAACCGATTCAGATCAACCCCTGACACAAAATACTTCTCCCAGCAACCATCGACCAAACAAAACCCATATGAATCTTGGACCAGCAACCATGTACCTTGAACTTTCTAATCACCACGAACAATCTCGTCAGCTCAACCAACTATTTCATGTCCGCCTGAGAGTCTTCTTTACTTTGTTGCAAACAACTCGAGCACAACACTATTACTCAGCCACAGCATTATTCACTCAACACAACGATTCTCGATCTTCGCTACTGCTGATCCATCACCAGCTGATTAATGGCAGCAGCCACAGTTCACTTACATAATCAACGTCGACCATACACCACTGCCAACCAATAATAACAAACTCTATTCTTATTTGTACTCAAATCGTATCCTTGCCATGTTCATGAAAACGAGTATCATTCCTTGTTTTCTCGCCACTGTTCTCGCTGCAAATCTATCTCTTCTCTGTTGGCAGCAAGATCCGTTCTTTCATCGAGCATAATCATCACAGTTCCAACTCCGAGCTAAGAATGGAACCATCATCACCGCCACCGATTATAACTGCAACCAACTAGCCGAGACAGTAACCAAGATTTCTTTTCTCCATTGATATATTGCACGGCACTGCTAACCCCTGAGAAGAGTTTCTTGACATTCTTTCGTGACCAGGACCACTTGAATCATCTCCAGCAAATTATTGAACCACCTGCTTCAGCCATTAAGTGTTGGTTAAACTTCAACATAGAAGTCACTAACAAGTTGGTTAGGAAAAGATTAGGAAATTGATGTAATCCTAAGGGAATTAGAAGTCATCTAGTTCTAAGAAAAGGAAAGACATGTAATAAGGTAATAGGACTAGGAAAAGGAATTCATAGTTCTATACATATATGATCACCAAAGTTGTGGTTGATCATATGAGCAAGATTAGATCTTGTGTTTAGTTTTGAGAGATTTTCTAAACATCAATAAAGAGAGTTGTCTTTATATAAGCTAAGTTTCATCTTGCAGTTACCATTAATTGGTATCAGAGCTTGTTTCTGAGCCATGGAAAACGAAACTACCATTGTGGGTGCAAAACAGTTCACGCCACCATCAATACAAGTTCCAATCCTCAACGCCACAAACTACACAGTATGGGCCATGAGAATGAAGGTACTGATGAAAATCTACAAAGTTTGGGAAACAATTGATCCTGGTACATTGGACCGAGACAAAAATAATATCGCCATTGGATTACTCTTTCAAGCAATACCAGAATGTCTTGTTCTACAAGTTGGTGAACAGGAAACTTCAAAGAAAATTTGGGATGCAATAAAGGCACGTAATCTCGGAGCTGATCGAGTTAAAGAAGCCCGTTTACAAACCTTAATGTCTGAATTTGAAAGAGTGAAGATGAAAGACACTGATACTATTGATAGCTTTGCAGGAAAGCTATCAGAGATAGCCTCAAAAGCTGCGTCACTTGGACAATCCATTGATGAAGATAAACCGGTAAATAAGTTTCTCAATAGTTTACCAAGATCCAAGTATGTTCATATCATAGCTTCTCTCGAACAAGTCTTAGATTTAAAGAAGACTAGCTATGAAGATATAATTGGAAGATTGAAAGCATATGAAGAGATAATCCTTGATGAAGAAAACAATGGAGAAACTCAAGGTAAACTCTTGTACACAAACTCTTACCAACAAAACTCGGCGACAAGAGGAAGAGGTCGTGGAAGACGTGGTAGAGTAAACAGAGGCCGAGGAAGGGGAGGAAGGTTTAACTCACAAGATAAAACAACAAGTCAGAATGATCAAAACCAAGGGAAAGAAAAGAAGGATAGATCAAACATTATTTGTTACAGATGTGATAAACCAGGACACTTCTCCTCTGTATGCCCTGAAAGAATACAAAAGATGGAAGAAGCAAACAAGAATGAAACAAGGAAAGCAGATACAACTCTTTTCATGCACGAAGTTGTATTCTTAAACGAAGGGAACCTAATACCAAAGAACTACGAATCAAAGGATGGAGAAGAAGGAATCTGGTATTTAGATAACGGAGCCAGCAACCACATGACTGGAAAGAGACACTATTTCTCTGAAATCAACGAGAAAATTAAAGGAAAAGTGAAATTTGGAGATGGTTCTTATGTAGAGATTGAAGGGAAAGGATCAATCCTATTTCAAAGCAAGACCGGAGAACAGTGTCACAAACGTCTACTTCATCCCAAACTTACAAAGCAACATTCTAAGTTTAGGACAAGCTACAGAAGTTGGATGTGATGTTATAATGCGACAAGATTATCTAACAGTTCATGACCCAAGTGGAAGACTTTTAGTTAGAGTCTCACGCTCACAGAATAGACTCTACAAGATAAGTCTCATGATTGGAAGGCCATTGTGTCTGAATATGAGACTGGATGATCAGACATGGAAGTGGCACGCAAGGTTAGGACACATAAGTTTCAGAACCTTAGAAACTAATGATGGACCAAGTAGGGATCCAGGAATGTTTCACATGAGATGGGGTCAAGTAATTGATGAAGGCGAAGGACCCATAATCATCAATACCAATGGAAACATGATGTTAATCAAGAAGAAGAAGAGAATAATGAAAACACTGAGAATAACGAAGAAGTAGAAGAAGAAGAAGAAGAAGAAGGAGAATAAGAAGAAGAGGAGATCGATGAAATAACTCAACCCATTCCACTGCGAAAATCAACAAGACAGATACAAAAGCCACAGTATCTGGAGGATTATGTTCTTCAAGCTGCAGAAGAATGTGATATTATGCTCCTTTCTGTTAATGATGAGCCAAGGAATTTTCAGGAAGCAAAGGTATCCACTAAATGGACACAAGCATGTAGAGAAGAAATTATTTCAATCAACAGAAACAAGACTTGGTTTCTAGTTGATAAGCCAGATGGGATTCAGATTAAACAAGAAGCTTATGCAAGGAGAATTCTGAAAGAAGCAGGACTTGAAACTTGTAATCCAACTAAGATACCAATGAAGTTTGGACTTAAAGTTTCAAAGGCACAAGAAGAAGCAGAGATTGATTCAACGAGTTATAGAAGAAATGTTGGATTCCTAAGATACTTATTACACACAAGACCAGACTTGGCTTTCTCTGTGGGAGTAGCAAGCCGTTATATGCAGAGTCCACGCAAGTCTCATGGTGATGTAATAAAGCAGATATTGAGATATCTAAGAGGAACAATCGGCTATGGATTGAAGTATGGTCTAGGAGGATCAAAAGGAATTGTTGGGTATAGTGACAGCAGTCATAATATTGACCAAGATGATGGAAAAAGTACAACTGGTCATATATTTTATCTAGGAGAAGCACCTATGATATGGTGTTCACAGAAGCAAGACACTGTAGCCCTCTCATCCTGTGAAGCTGAGTTTATGGCCGCAACAAAAGCAGCTAAACAATCAATATGGCTTCAAGAACTGTTGTGTGAAATCAAAGGAAGAGAACCTGAAAAAGTTCTCATCAAGATTGATAATAAGTCTGCAATTGCACTCACTAAAAATCCAGTGTTTCATGGGAAGACGAAACACATTTACAAAAGGTATCATTTCATACGAGAATGTATCGAGAAGGAGATCATCAACGTTGAACACATACCAGGAACTGAGCAGAAAGCAGATATATTGACAAAGGCATTAGCTCAGATCAAGTTTGAAGAAATGAGACAACTGATTGGAGTACAAGATATGTCACGGGTAAGGTTGAAGCTTAACGGGGAGAATGTTGGTTAAAATTCAACATAGAAGTCCCTAACAAGTTGGTTAGGACAAGATTAGGAAATTGATGTAATCCTAAGGGAATTAGAAGTCATCTAGTTCTAAGAAAAGGAAAGACATGTAATAAGGTAATATGACAAGGAAAAAGAATTCATAGTTCTATATATATATGATCACCAAAGTTGTTGTTGATCATATGAGCAAGATTAGATCTTGTGTTTAGTTTTGAGAAATTTTCTAAACATCAATAAAGAGAGTTGTCTTTATATAAGCTAAGTTTCATCTTGCAGTTGCCATTATTAAGAACAACCAACAACATTACAAATGAAATTTTCATCTCCTCCAGTAGCTCGACTTCACAGACCCACAACAACAACATCTCGAGTAGTTTGGTTGCTGCCAACTCTGTTTTCCCTGACCTTCTCAATATGCAACCACTGGTTGTCTCTGCATCTCCAAATAAACCCCCAAAATCCATTCACGGACATACTACCAATCTGCAGACGAACCATTATTCACTGACTTCTTAATCCCGTCACCACTTGCAATGTGAACACCGGCATCTCACGTCACTTGTTATTATTCTTCCAACTGATGTAGCACCACACCTTGCCATTAACACGCTCCTTTCATTACCCATATTTCTCTGTACAACTTCATTCCCCAACATGAACAATCGGTGACAGCAACAACTTGGAGAAATAACACATTCACAGGCCAAGACAAAATAATGAAAACCCATCTCACAGTAGGAAACACTGCCTTCTGATGAAATCTTCCCTGTAATAAACTGAAAACCCAAAGAACATCATACAAGGCCAGGGATAGATCGAAGATGAGGAGATCAAGCTGCATCACCACCACCTCCGCCAAAAATCCCATCAAATATAAGTCAGAGACGAATCACAGACAAGGATGAAGAAGGATGGAAAGAGAGGTCGAATAAAAAATCCAATTTTTCAACCATACACAAAACCCGCTACACAGCTGGTCATGACAAATACCATACACAAGACCCGCTACACAGCTGGTCATAACCCTAAAAATCATAACGATAATTATATTTTTTTTTCTTTTTAAGACCTGCTACACAGCTGATCATCTTTTCTATTTTTTTTTAAGACCCGCTACACAGCTGGTCATAATATTCATTTTTTTTAATCAAAATTCCTAACGACAGTGCCACTCCCCTACACTTAAATATTACATTGTCCTCAATGTAATTGAGTCATCCAACGTAGAAATTAAGATGGGAAATTCAAGCAAACAAATAAAAGATAAAGGAAAGAAAACAAATCTGATGGGTTGACTCCCATGAAGCGGAATCGTATGGGTTGACTCCCATAAAGCATAATCTTCGTATCCCAACTTGCAGGCAAAAAATCTCAAACTGGGTGATAATACACCAAAGTACCATGCAAAACATATATATAGAGTCTGAAAAGTTGGGGATCAATCCAACAAATCAGGTCAGTTGCAAATGTGAACCTGCAAACACTATAAACCTCAAAACAAACGTGTAAATCCATTCTCAATAGAAATCAATCCTTAGTCAAGATATGCATATCACTCTCATGGAAAACAAACATATTAGTTTCTATTTCGGAAATACGCTCTAAATCAGGTTCTAAATCAACTAAAATATGTTCGGTCGACACATTATCTTCACTAGAAATCATAGGAATCAATGCATTGACAACGTAAAAAGGCACAAAATCATACAACTCGGAACAATGGTTTAAACATGCATCTAGTGATTCATCAATAACTCTTAAGTCTGGTTCTAAGTCCGCGGAAATGACTTCCGTTGGTGAGTTACCTTGATTAACTATTGGAAGTCGCAAGGCATTGACAATATCAATAAGTATCGGGTCATCTGAATCAGCAAAGTGTGTTAAACAAACAGATAAAGGCTCAAAATCATTGACACAAGTTATCTGACCAATATTAATATGTTCAACATTCACATCAGCATCCAGAAAATCACTAGATGGATCAGAAAAACAAGAGCACAATGGAGCAAAAATATCATGAATAATCGCCTCATGACTACCTGTAACTAAATGACTTATGTGAAACTCATTATTTGAATGATTAGAAAATATCTCATTATGCACGCCTACTGTCTCTAAGTCATCAGACTCAACAATAGTATCTTCTGTAAAAATATGTTCTTCTAAATCATTATTATCTGAATAAATGGCGTATAATAGATGGATTAGCAAGAGAATCCAAAAAAATCAGCAACCCATCTCACAGTAGGAAACACTGCCTTCTGATGAACTCTTCCCTGTAATAAACTGAAAACCCAAAGAACATCATACAAGGCCAGGGATAGATCGAAGATGAGGAGATCAAGCTGCATCACCACCACCTCCGCCAAAAATCCCATCAAATATAAGTCAGAGACGAATCACAGACAAGGCTGAAGAAGGATGGAAAGACTCACAACTCTCGTCCTTTTGAATCGACAAATAATCAGTTAAATGATCATGAATTGGGTAAGATACAATAGATTCAGATATTATATCGGTATCATTATTCCTAAAATCACTTCTAATGTCAAGTTCATTTTCACCCTCATGGTATTGGGGTTGATACTCATCTGAATAACCACCCATAGAGAAATTACGTGGATTCCAAGTTCCATACCTGAGACGATTATAAGCAAGAACTTCCTTATACCGTGATCCATACTTATATTCACCAAACGTCATAGACGACGTCTCGCGTAAAGCATTCATCGTTCTCAAAAAGGCTCTTCAAATAAAATTCTGAAGCACAAAACAAATCAAAAGGAAAATGAAATCCTTAAAAATAAAAAAAAATACTGTACAAAGAATAAAAATAAAAAGATATTTACAAAATCAAAAATACCAATCACAATATTCCACAACCGCTCTCCGGAAACGGCGCCAAAAATTGATAGGATCCGGAGATGCCTGTATAATAAACCGCAATCGCACGGTGTCTAACTAGTAGACAGAGGCAAGTACGGGTCGTTCCCACAGGGAGCGGTGGAAATACCAATAATCGATATTCTCAATCAATTAACCAGCAGTGATGTTTTGGGATTTTTGAAAGAATAACAACAAAGAAAATAAACTAAAATAAAATAATGAATTCGATGAGAAGACTCGGTAACCAGGGTCTGTAGTATCCACCACTATTTCTATTTAGTTACTAAAATGAAACATAATTCATGAATTATTTATTGTTCGTTCTATTGACATCACCTATTATATGTATTAGAGTCGCAAATATCACTGGGACGCCCTAAGCATGGCACATCAAAAGACTAAACCGAAGCATGCACCATCAAATTGCATTAGCGAGAAAGTTATACGAAACTAATTATAGGTCACAAATAATACCTGGCTATTCTAAACATATCCCATCAAAGGATTTAACCCAAGTATAGAATATCAAATAAGTAGACAACTATATTTGCGTTCCAATTAATTATACACAAAGGTTATACAAAACCGGTGAAGCAACAACACATATCATCATTAAATCAATAAAGAATATTAAGAATTAATTTATTAAAATCATAATAGCCTCAAAACCATGTGTGTTTCAATTCAAAGTGGTCTAATGGTTAAGAGTGGTTTCAACTAATAACTCTAGTTACATGAATCTAGCAAGACATGGTTTTTTTCAAAAGCCATAAAAACAAACAAGACAAGATAGATAGATTAAACCCAAAGGATAGTAGTTTTCTTCTTCTCTTCCCTTTGCTATGTGCTCTGCAGTCGGATGAATCCTCCAATCCGCGGCCACCAAAACTAAAGAAAATGAAAACCCTATTCTCTGTTCCAGTTGAGCCCCCCTCCCCCCACCCCACCCCCACCCCCCCCCCCCCCCCCCCCCCTTGTTCTCTTCTCTGTTCGTTTATATATCGCGAGCAGTCCAAACTAAGGCCTAGCAATTGCCAAAGAATCCATTAATCTATTCGCACTCAAGCACAACGCGGTTTCTATTTTCTATCGGTCCAATACTCCCTGCCACCGACCAACAGCTCAGGCCACAGTGCCTCCCAAATGAGACCACGGCAAACTTAAGTCTACCGGTCACAACTGCACGGCTCAAACTAACCCTTGCAACCGATTCAGATCAACCCCTGACACAGAATACATCTCCCAACCATCGACCAAACAAAACCCATATGAATCTCGGACCAGCAACCATGTACCTTGAACTTTCTAATCACCACGAACAATCTCGTCAGCTCAACCAACTATTTCATGTCCGCCTGAGAGTCTTCTTTACTTTGTTGCAAACAACTCGAGCACAACACTATTACTCAGCCACGGCATTATTCACTCAACACAACGATTCTCGATCTTCGCTACTGCTGATCCATCACCAGCTGATTAATGGCAGCAGCCACAGTTCACTTCCATAATCACCGTCGACCATACACCACTGCCAACCAACAATAACAAACTCCGTTCTTGTTTGTACTCAACTCGTATCCTTGCCATGTTCATGAAAACGAGTATCATTCCTTGTTTTCTCGCCACTGTTCTCGCTGCAAACCCATCTCTTCTCTATTGGCAGCAGGATTCGTTCTTTTCATCGAGCATAATCATCACAGTTCCAACTCCGATCTAAGAATGGAACCATCATCACCGCCACCGATTATAACTGCAACCAACTAGCCGAGACAGTAACCAAGACTTCTTTTCTCCATTGATATATTGCACGGCACTGCTAACCCCTGAGAAGAGTTTCTTGACATTCTTTCGTGACCAGGACCACTTGAATCATCTCCAGCAAATTATCGAACCACCTGCTTCAGCCATTAAGAACAACCAACAACATTACAAATGAAGTTTTCATCTCCTCCAGTAGCTCGACTTCACAGACCCACAACAACAACATCTCGAGTAGTTTGGTTGCTGCCAACTCCGTTTTCCCTGACCTTCTCAATATGCAACCACTGGTTGTCTCTGCATCTCCAAATAAACCCCCAAAATCCATTCTCGGCCATGCTACCAATCTGCAGACGAACCATTATTCACTGACTTCTTAATCCCGTCACCACTTGCAATGTGAACACCGACATCTCAGGTCACTTGTTATTATTCTTCCAACTGATGTACTACCACACCTTGCCATTAACACGCTCCTTTCATTACCCATATTTCTCTGTACAACTTCATTCCCCAACATGAACAATCGGTGACAGCAACAGCTTGGAGAAATAACACGTTCACAGGCCAAGACAAAATAATGAAAACCCTTGTGCTGGAGTGGACAATATTACTGTGGTTGGAGAAATGACACGTCTCATTCTCACTTAGCCTACTAGTGGGGTCCTCATGCATAATAATGTCTACAAAGAAAGGCTTTGGTCCACTCACTGCCTTCACCAAGATGTTAATAAAGTGGTGCGTCAAATATGCAGCTTAGGCAGCTCCTCTTCTCTGTGTCGTGAGTCCGTTTGTAACTTACGCCACTAAGGACATTTTAGCTTTACATTTGGCCATTTATTCCACCGCCCATCGGTTTGCTCGTACTTTCTACAAAATCACTAAAATAATGTTGTTAGGCGAAATAGCAAGTCCTACCTAATATAAATATGGGTATAAAATATAGCAGTTACGTGCTTATCACTGAACACAACTCTGATGGATTGAATATTATTATCTACGCCATAGGCCCAGATTTTCAACATCATGTGTCTACGTGCACTAGATCAAAGATACATGGGATATCTTAAAAACCATACTTGATGGGAATTCCTCAGAAAAGGAAGCACGGCTTCAAAACCTAACTTTTGACAGGGAAAATCTTCGTATGGACGATGAGGATTCGTTCGAGGAATTTAATCACAAATTGTCAGAAGTAGTGAACGCTTGTCATTCATTAGGAAAGACTATTCCTAAATGGGATATTGTGATATAAATATGAGATTTTTACCAACTCGTTACGAATCTAAGAAACATGCCATCATTGAAGGAAATGATCCTTTTGCACTTTCCAGAAGCACCCTTGCTGGAAAGTTAAAGATCTTTGATTTCGAACAAAGAAGACAAGCTAATCATCTACATTCTAGCAATTCTGCTATATATGATGACGTTGTTATCCTTTGTGCTGAATAAATTGTCAAAGAAGATGAAAATATCTTAAATTCCACTCGGTCATTGTTTGTTCAATAAATTAAGAAAACTCTTAGACGGAGAAAATAAAGATCTCTTAATAATTTTTCTCAAACAAGGAGTTCGAGTGAAAAAAGGTTTGAAACATTCCCGACACCGCTTTCTATGCCAAATGTCTTGGTCGTGGACGTCACTTTTCTGCATGTCCTAACAAGGATTATTGCAAGAAAGCCAAAGCCTTTATGCCCACTCTAGACTATTGTCCTGAAGATTACTTATATCTTAAGGCTGAGCTTCATGCATGTTTTGTTGATGATCATATTCCAGGTCCCAATTGCTTTGAATGTTCCATGTAGGACAATTTTTTTTCTTCAGAAAAACAAATCAGTCTCTTGAATGAAGAAATACATTCACTAAACACTAATTTTCAACTGGAAAAATAACTTATGTTCAAAAAGGTTGATAGCATGGAACATGAAGTTGAAAAACTGAGAAATGAGCAAATAAGGACTAACAAACTTATTCATGATCTTAATCTCACAAAAATAAGAATCGATCTAGGTCGAGAAATTCTAATAAGAGCAGTCAACATATCTCCTCTAAACATATTTACTGCCAAATTCCTTCACCAAAAGTCGTGAAGAATACTAGATCATCTGTAAGGATATGAAACTTGTATCTTAGTGTTCCTTCTGCAAGGAATGGAATCATACAAATAACCAATGTGTTTTGGAATCAAAGATCTACTCAATTTTGGAAGAGGAAGAAATCTCAGAAACTTAAAGAGACATCTATATCAAAGGAAATGGACGCAATCGTTCATTAGCTTCAGAGATCTATTAAAGGATTAAGAAATAAGTTGTGCAATAGGAAGACCTCAATATCTTCAGGTAATTCATTTTCTGTTAATCCCTTATTTCATAAGAAGAGTAAGACTTCTTATATCTCAAGGAACTTTCTTTTCTTTGAAAAACCTATCAATCTATCACACAATGGGAGGGATTCTTCCTCACACTGATCTTTTGGTTGTCCTCATCTTCCCTTGGGTTAGAACCACCACCTAAAAGAGGGTAGAACTGTATTAATAAGCTCTTGAAAATATTTCTTGTGAAAAATTTTATGCTTAAAATTATGAAGACCTCAACAAGTTGAGCTCAAATGAAAAAGGTTCTTATAGTATCAAACACCAGTATGTGCTTTAGTGTTGCAGATTAAATCCCACTAAAAGATATTATAGAGTCTCTTCTAGACACTAAGGAAAGTTTTTTTAAAACACAGTTCCGTTACTTGGATATAAAGATATTCGTGAACCCTTGAAGGTTATAAATAGAGAAATATTCTTTTTCTCACTCCTTCATAGAATTTCTTATAGGAAGATGTCTCAAATTATATCTTCTCAAGAAGATAATGTTTGGACTATTCTATTTCCATCCAAGAGAATTCGCTTCGAATCCATTGATAGTGACTCCAATCAAACTAAAGGTGTTTCATCACCTATTCCTAATTTATCAAGATCTCAATTTGATGAGTTTACTCTTAAGATGAATCGTATGCTGAACAAATTTCAAACCTTGGGTGAGGATATGCAGTCCTCTTCTTAGCTATTCCAAATACTATCATCTTACATGTTTAAAGTTTTATTTAATTAAATTTTATTTTGGAAGATGACTTGCAATACCTAATCTTCATTGATTATTTTGTGAGATTTGTTCTTTATCGTCATATTCCGGTGATTAAAACATATTTTCGATAAGTTAAATTCTTAACTCAAAAGAGGAGTAAACTATTTTGAGAATAACAGTTTTGATCTTTCCATAATTACACTTTTGTGAATAAACTGCTACAGAATCCCGTAAGATGTTCTCTAGGGATCGACTTACTTCCTTGATTGCGTCACTGCTAGGGAATAAGTGGTGAAATTGAATCTCTACGTTCGTACATGGCTAGAGAAGTTATGATTCTTATGTTGAGTCAAATCGCTCTAATTATTCTCTTGTTTGTAACTGGCTTTGATAATAGTTTTTGTCGATGATTATTTTTCTAACAAAAATCTTGTATCTTAGTGCCTCTAACATTAAGATCACTATTTTCAACTTCTTTGTTTGTACTTAGCGAGAAGAGAGAAAAATATTGGGATACAAATCTACTATGTTCGTAACTGGGGAACAAATTTGTTAATGTCCAATAAAATCCTTTTCTTGTGATTAGAGTAAAGATCGCTCATGTTATTTTTTCGGGAATGACGTCAAATATGGAGAGTTCTTTTGAACTTGTGCTTAGTTGTCATATCTTTGTGGGGAGAGCGGATATGGAATTGTAGGAGATGCTTGTATCTATATATCTCCTTGATGAAATCCCGAGTTTCTTAGTGAAATCATCTAAACTAAAAGTTGGTATGTGTTCTTTAGTATTGATACTCTATTGTTTAATTCATTGTGATCCCTGTTTTTCTTCTTTGCCAATTTTGTTGACAAAAAGGGGAAGATTTATTAAGTAGCATCTGACTACAACATATGACTTCTCGGAGCATTATTGTAAGGGGAAGTGGATTATGATTTATAGGTTTTACCTATTTTGCAAAAGATGTAATTATTGACTGGGGGGGGGGGGGGACACCGGCCGCAGTATTGCTTCAAAGTTGTGGTGCAATCAAGGTAGTCAATATCGGTTGTACATGCCAATATTACAAGTTTTTATCAGATATCGCAAAATACCCATACGATATCGAAAATATCGGCGATACAAAGACAGAACAATATTATCGTTTGTACAGGATGGTACATACCGATATATCGGTTTTACTTGTACACCGATAATATCGGCTTCGTGAATAAAATTTTCATCAACATGCATCTAGTCTTTACAGACAAGTACAATGTCAATTGGAGAAGGTAAAAAAGCCTAATATATTTATAATATAAAATCAATGACTATATGGTAGAATATAAGATGGAAACTATATTTCGATTGCAAGGCAGGGAAATATAAAAGATAAATATGAAGGATAATAAAAAAGATTTACCGACATAATGAGACAACAATCAAAATTGAACTTTCATGAAGGTAACAATATTATATTTCTGTAAAACAACCAACAAGTAGAGTGTGATTACCGCATTCTAACAAATCTCATTTTGAGTATTCTCAAAAGTTGTTATTTCTTCGTCTCTTCAACAACAACGGTGTTGCACGAACACATGCAGAACCATAAAATAACTTGAAGTACGAATAATTCAAGACATTTGTTAAAGAACCAAGGAAATCAAGCGTAGTTGATTGAGTTAAAAAGTTTATTTATTTGAATCCATATGTGTTGAATAGTTTTGTCACTAAAATTGACAAAGAGGGAGATTGTTAGAGCATTGCTCGGTTGAACCCACAAGTTTTGCTATCTCAAGCTTGTTGTTAATGTTAGATGATCAAAACTATATCTTGATTTCTGGTCTACTAAGTCAAGTCTCGGACTAGGTTAGAATTTGGTATTAAGTATCAAACATCGTCCTTGAAGACTGAAGATCGACGAAGACATTTGGATAACTTATGTATTAGGTATGTGAAGACTGAACTATTCTATTTTACTCATTATCTTTCCATTTTATCTTTTTGAGACGATGTCGTATGACTACTAGTAGATTTACAAAGTAGAGAATAGTTTTTGTCGATGATTATTTTTCTCACAAAAATCTTGTATCTTAGGTCCTCTAATATTAAGATTGTTATTTTTAACTTCTTTGTTCGTAACTGGCGACAAGAGAGAAAAATATTAGGATACTTATTTACTTTGTTCATAACTGGCGAATAAATTTGTATGTACAGGGAAAATCCTTTTCTTGTGATCAGAGTTAAGGTCCCTTATGTTATTCTTTCGAGAATGACATCAAATGGGGGAGAGTTCTTTTGAACTTGTACTTAATGGTAATATCTTTGTGGAGAGAGCGAATGTGGAATTGTAGGAAAATCTTATACTTTTATATATCCTTGACGTGAATCGAGTTTATTTGGTGAAATCGTTTAAACAAAATGTTGGTATGTGTTCTCTACTCTTGAATACTCTTTTGGTTAATTCATCTTGATTTCGATTTTTCGTCTTTGCCAATTTTGTTGACAAAAAAGGGGGAGAATTATTAGGTAGTATCTTACTACATTACATATGGTTTTTTGGAGTATCATGTAAGTGAGAGTGGATTATTATCTATAGGTTCTACCTATTTTGAAAAAGGAGTAAGTATTGACGAAGGGGGAGAACATATCACCGTAGTATTTCTTCGAAGTTGTGGTGCAATTGAACTTTGAGGAAGGTAACAATAATATATATATGTATAAAAACTATCGAGTAGAGTGATTTCTCATTCTAACAAAGCTCTTTTGAATATTCTCATAAGTTGTTATCGCTACGGATCTTCAACAACAAAGGTGCATGATGAACACATGCATAACCATAGAAGAACTTGAAGTACGAAGAAATCAGGAGCTTGTTGAAGAAAGAAATCAAGCAGTGGATTTTGAGCTGAAGATTATTTTATTTTGAATTCATATGTATTGACTAGTTTTTTCATTAAAATTGACAAATGGGGGATATTGTTAGAACAATGATCGGTTTACCCACAAGTTTTGTTATCTCAAGCTTGTTGTGAATGTTAGTTGAACAAAACTATATCTTGATTTCTAATCTATACTAAGTCAAGTCTCGGACTAGGTAAGGATTTGGTAGTTGAACCGGGTTCACCAACCCTACAAGATTACCACACTCAATTGACCACGGTTCGTGAACCAAGTTCGTCAAATGCTAGCCTTTAATACCAACTTTGAAATTTCAGTTAACAATGGTTCGTGAACAATCCCCAACTGAACATGCGGTTTGCGAACTGGTTTGCCAGCCCTCATGTATTTCTGAAACTCGGATATTTATGGTTTGCGAACTGGTTCGCCTCACCAACCTTCCCTGAGTAGAAATATCAGAAAGTTCAATATTTTTCTTCTTTGATGTTTGAAACATTCCCGCATGATAAAATCATTTGCGTGGGAAATTTTCAATGGATCCATAAATTCATCTACACAACATGTAGTCGCTTTTTCAAAAATCTACATAATAAATTGTTTATGACTAATATTGTTAAGGATTGTTGAACATCTTTGCTTAGAATCATATTTCGAGATTTTTAACAAGACAAGCTTGACTCGAAATTTCTTCTTTGTAAATGTACTAGTAGTCATACGACATCGTCTCAATAAGACATAATGGTAAGATAGATAGTAAAATAGAATGGTTCAGTTTTCACATACCTGATACAGAAGTTCTCCAAATGTCTTCGTTGATCTTCAATCTTCAATGGCGATGCCCACAATTACCAAATTCTAACCTAGTCCGAGACTTGACTCAGTAGACAAGAAATCAAGATATAGTTTTGATCATTTAACGTTAACAACAAGCTTGAGATAACAAAACTTGTGGGTTTAACCGAGAAATGCTCTAACAATCTCCCCCTTTGTAAATTTTAATGACAAAACTATTCAAAACATATGGATTCAAATAAATAATCAACTCAATCCACTATGCTTGATTTCCTTGGTTCTTTGACAAACGTCTTGAGTTATTCGTACTTCAAGTTCTTCTATGGTTCTGCAGGTGTTCGTTCAACACATTTGTTGTTGAAGATCCGTAGCAATAACAACTTATGAGAGTACTCAAAATTAGCTTTGTTCGAATGCGGTAATCGCAATCCACTTGTTGGTTGTTATACAGAAATATAATATTGTTACCTTCCCCAAAGTTCAATTGCACCACAACTTCGAAGAAATACTACAGTGATATGTTCTCCTCCTTAGTCAATACTTACTCCTTTTGCAAAATAGGTAAAACCTATAGATAATAATCCACTCTCACTTATATGATGCTCCAAAAAGCCATATGTAATGTAGTAAGATACGACTCAATTGTTCTCCCCCTTTTTTGTCAACAAAATTGGCAAATGCGAAAAATCGAAATCAAGATGAATTAACCAAAAGAGTGTTCAAGAGTAGAGAACACATACCAACATTTCGTTTAAACGATTTCACCAAGTAAACTCGATTCGCGTCAAGGAGATATAAAAGTATAAGATTTTCCTATAATTCCACATTCGCTCTCTCCACAAAGATATTACCATTAAGTACAAGTTCAAAAGAACTCTCCCCCATTTGATGTCATTCTCGAAATAATAATATAAGCGACCTTAAGTCTGATCACAAGAGAAGGATTTTCCTTGTACATACAAATTTATTCGCCAGTTATAAACAAAGTAAATAAGTATCCCAATATTTTTCTCTCTTCTCGGCAGTTACGAACAAAGAAGTTACAAATAACAATCTTAATATTAGAGGAACTAAGATACAAGATTTTTGTGAGAAAAATAATCATCGACAAAAACTATTCTCTACTTTGTAAATCTACTAGTAGTCATACGACATCGTCTCAAAAAGATAAAATGGTAAGATAATGAGTAAAATAGAATAGTTCAGTCTTCACATACCTGATACAAAAGTTCTCCAAATGTCTTTGTCGATCTTCAGTCTTAAAGGGAGATGTTTGATACTCAATTACCAAATTCTAACCTAGTCCGAGACTTGACTTAGTAGAGCAGAAATCAAGATATAGTTTTGATCATCTAACATTAACAACAAGCTTGAGATAGCAAAACCTATGGGTTTAGCCGAGCAATTCTTTAACAATCTCCCCCTTTGTCAATTTTAGTGACAAAACTATTCAACACATATGGATTCCAAATAAATAAACTTTTTAACTCAATAAACTATGCTTGATTTCCTTGTTTCCTTAAAAAATGTCTTGAATTATTCGCACTTCAAGTTATTTTGTGGTTCTGCATGTGTTATGCAACACTGTTGTTGTTGAATATCCGTAGCAATAACAACTTCTGAGAATACTCAAAATGAGATTTGTTAGAATGCGATAATCACACTATACTTGTTGGTTGTTATACAAAAATATAGTATTGTTACCTTCCTGAAAGTTCAATTGCACCACAACTTTGAAGCAATACTGCGGTGTCCCCCCCCTTAGTCAATACTACATCTTTTGCAAAATAATTAAAACCTATAAATCATAATCCACTCCCTCTTACAATAATGCTCTGAGAAGTCATATGTTGTAGTAAGATGCTACTTAAGCAAAGATGAAAAAAAGGGATCACATTGAATTAAACAATACAGTATCAAGACTAACTTTTAGTTTAGATGGTTTCACTAAGAAACTAGGGGATTTCATCAAGGAGATATATAGCTACAAGCATATCCTACTATTCCATATCCGCTCTCCCCACAAAGATATGACTATTAAGCACACGTTCAAAAAAACTCTCCATATTTGACGTCATTCCAAAAAAACAACATGAGCGACCTTTAATCTAATCACAAGAGAAGGATTTTATTGGACATTAAAAAATTTATTCGCCAATTACGAACAAAGTAGATTTGTATCCTAATATTTTTCTCTCTTCTCGCTAGTTACGAACAAAGAAATTGAAAATAGTGATCTTAATGTTAGAGGCACTAAGATACAAGACTTTTGTTAGAAAAATAATCACCGACAAAAACTATTATCTAAGCCAGTTACGAACAAGAGAACAAATTAAAGCGATTTGACTCAACATAAGAATTACAACTTCTCTAGCCATGTATGAACGTAGAGATTAAAGTTCACCACTTATTCCCTAGCAGTGACACAATCAAGGAAGTAAGTCGATCCCTAGAGAACATCTTACGGAATTCTGTAGCATTTTATTCACAAAAGTGTAATCATGGAAAGATCAAACTGTCATTCACGAACTATTGTACCAATTGTCCCAGTCTAATATCTTAGTATATGTTCAAAAACTTATTTTCTAAAATATGTTTAGCATTACTAGAACTCTCTCAAACACCTCTAAAACTTCATTGGTCACTCAAACACTTATGTGTGTGCATCATGATTAATTCTTAGGTGTTTAAATGAACATCAAATTGCTTTAGTTCTTTGGCATACTTTCCAAATTGAACAAGTATACACGATTCCAAAACCGGTTCCTAGTGTATATTCTTCTATTGTATTTTCAAAACCTAAAGTGTTAGCTTGATTCTCAAGTTATCTTAGATTGAATTCTATCAACCCCTGGTCTTTGAAAATCTATAAATAGAGATGCTCTTTCAACTGGGAATATCAATCCCCGACACTTTGTGTCCTAGTTGATTCTTAAGATGTCTTCTATACACCTAGGTCTCATCTGAGAAATATAATTAGGTATACGACTAAGAGACTTTTCTTTGGGGATTCGTGAATCCAGGTCCAACTATCTTTACCTTGATAGTTCGTGTATCCTGGCGTCGAGGTTTTCGTAATCTCTTTCAGCCAAAATAAATAGTAATCACAAAGTTTTCTTTGTTTCAGATTTTTTGATTCCTTAAGATAGAAATCTGAAATCTGAGCTTAATCGATCTTTTGAAGATTGTTCTTGCGAGGTGGTTAAGAATCTAGGCTGCTTTTCGGGAGTCGTAAGTTCCGGATTTGTGAGGTTTGCTAGCTTTGTCTATTGCAAACATATTTCCTCACCTTGATCTTTGACCTAAACGGAAATCAAATAGGCTTATATGTTAGAGGGTGATTGGTATCAAAAGTATTCACTTAGGTTGAAGCAACTCTTAGGCTGTAAAGGACGTCAGCTAAGGAAATAAATTGCGTAGAGCCTTGCCAGGTTCAAGAGACGTAAGGAGAGCAACTCTAACCGAATCACTTCGAGGGTGGATTCAGTCTCAACTACATTCCAGTCTGAAGTCTGATAATAGGCTAGTGATGTAGCAGCTTAATACAGTTTGGTGTTCAAATCTGGACGAGGTCCCGAGGTTTTTCTAGTTATTGGGGTTTACTCGTTAACAAAACTTCTGGTGTCTTGTGTTTTTCCTTTTCCGCATTATATTGTTTATCTTTATAATTTGATTTACACAGGTTTGTATGTATTCAATCTTAGGAGATACTTCCGCTTAATTGTAATCGATTACGAGACCTATTTCTTGTAAAAATCGTATCTTGAAAGATAGATAACAAGTTTAATTACTTGGCAGAATTCCGATTGAATTATTTGGATACGACTAGATTAATCTCGGATATTGACTTTTGAGATCGTCCAAGCATACTCTGCTTAACAATCAGGTTCACGAACTCTGTGTCTATATACATACTGATTGAGTTGAGGTTAGAGATATAAACTCTGTATACATATTGTCAAGGATCACTCAGTTAGTCTACTTAAAATTATATTAAGTTGTACATATAGGTTTCCAAATGAAAAAGTTGGGTGTGTACTTGGTACCCCTGCGTATTCACTATCATTATCCTCCCATTCGGTATCTTGTTAAAGCCCTAAACCCTAAGCCTTGTCTTCATCTTAGATTTTCAGAAATTCATTTTAATTCCATTTGTTACCAATATGTCTTCCAATTGGCTAAAATCACTAAGCATCTTGAATCCACTTCTATAAATAACCAAAGAGCCAAGTTTCAAAGAAGGACAGTAAGCTCTTCAAAGTTGATTAATGAAGTTGCTGATGAATGGTCTAATAGTATTCTGAGGGAAAAAAAAAGTCATAATAACATGGAAGTTAAGATTGTAAGAACTGGTATCAACAATTTGTGGAGGAGATAGAGGAACAAGGAGGTGAAATTGATGGGTTACAATCTTTTTATGGTCAAACTAAACGGTAAGGAAGGGAAAGAAGATGTTATTGCAACAAGACCTTGGATTATTAATGATACTTTATTCTCAATTCAGAAATACAACTCTGGTATTAAGCCTGGAGAACATGAATTCCTAGTATAAGAGTTTACAGTACACTTCAAAAGGCTCAAATTGGAGCACATGAACCTGGCAGTTGTTGATGAAGCGATTGATTTTATTAGTCGGAAAATCTTGACAGAACCCAAAAATTGTCGGCCAAAGCATGGAGATACCATTTCTGTAAGAGTTGAGTTTGGCTTAAATTTTCCGATGATTAGAGGAGGCTGGTGGAACACAATTGCAAATGGAAAAGTCTGGATTAGGTACCATTGGGATTTACAGCTGCATAATATTTGTCCAAAATGGTTTGGGATAAATCATGTTGAAGAGAATTGTGAGTACTTTGCCCACAAACTCTGGTTAGATAGATTAACTGTTGAAGAGTATGGAAACTCAAGACCATTAGATTGAAACAAACGAAGAATGTGACATGGGTGTTGCTGAAGCTGATGATACTAGACAAAACAAAATAATGAGAAATTCTAAACTCAATGATGGACTTTCCAATAACCAGCATAACATTTATATCAAACCTCCTATGCATAATTCTACTTTCAATGATTCTTATGTTGATATGAACAAACTTAATGTAATGGTAATGGACAATAATGATTCAAGAGAAACAATCACCATTAACGAGAACCAAGGAAAATCCGTGACTCAGGAAAACTACTTTTCCACGCTTTACTACAGCTCTATCTGAAAAAGCGGGGGTATAACAACACCACCCAATATTTCGATTAGCAATCTGTATGGACTAACTCCGAAATACTTTGCTACAGAATCAACTAGACAGTCAGACTCAATCTAAATAAAAGTATCTCAAGGAGTTAATATCTCTCTCTTGATTTGATTTTTACTCAAGCTAAAAACAATAGCGAGTCTTTATCAAATACAAGGAATACTTGGACGGTACCAAAGACCAATGTCCAAGGATCAATCAATATCAATCAACAACCAAAGGTTGGATTTCCAATTGATGATCACGAACGCACAACCTGTATTATTTCAATTATATAAAATATAATGCGGAAAAGAAATAACACAGACACCAGAAATTTTGTTAACGAGGAAACCGCAAATGTAGAAAAACCCCGGACCTAGTCCAGATTGAATATACATTGTATTAAGACGCTACAGACACTAGCCTACTGCAAACTAACTTCGGACTGGACTATAGTTGATCCCCAATCAGTCTCCCACCGATCCAAGGTACATTTGTACTCCTACGCCTATGATCCCAGCAGGATACTGCGCACTTGATTCCCTTAGTTGATCTCACCCACAACCAAGAGTTGCTGTAACCCAAAATCACATACTTGATAATAAACAGATCTTTCTCACATAGAAAAGTCTATAAGAGGATAAATTTGTCTCCCACAGATAAACCCTAGGTTTTGTTCCGTCTTTAGATATAAAATCAAGGTAACAAGAACCAATTGATAATCTGGTCTTATATTCCCGAAGAACAGCCTAGATTAATCAATCACCTCTCTACAATCCTTCCTGACTACACAAGCGGATTGTCGAGGAATCACGAACAGTGAGACGAAGATGTTTGTGACTTCTTTATCTTGCCTATCGAAGAACTCTCACGATCTCAAGCTAATCAATCGATTGTACTCGTACGATAGAAGATGCAAGATCAGATCACACAACTACGATAAAGTATTATCGGTCTGGCTTCACAATCCCAATGAAGTTTTTAAGTCATTAACCTGATTTTAGAGAACAAAATCAAAGGTTAATGGAGATCGACTCTAGCGGGCACACTAGTAGCACACAAACGTGTGGGGATTAGTTTTGCACAATGCTAGATGTCTCCTTTATATAGCCTTCAAATCAGAGTTTTTCCTTAGTTACAAAGCAATCCATATTCACCGTTAGATGAAAACCTGATTTAGATTCAAGCTAATATTTCTCAACCGTTAGATCGAAAACTTAGCTTGTCACACACACTTGGGTAGACGTTTACTGGGTTCGTGAAAACCATGCCCAAACGTGTACGTTTATGTTGGTTCAACATAGTAACCCAAAAGCTTAACCATATGAGAATTTCATATTAACCTTGTTCTTCTTCACCATAACTAGTTCAATTGACTCAAATGAACTAGTTAAAGAGTTGTTCAATTGTTATGAGATCATATGTAACTACACAAGACACAACTGAAACAAAGATGATTCGATTCGATTGAATCGGCTCATGAACATTATAGCCACGGTTTGCATAAAGCATTCCTTAGTAATTTAATGTTTCATGTTCAGAGCACATCTTTAGATCATAACCTCTTAAGTTCACAAACAAGTTCGCGGACTTAAGTTAATCGGTTGAGTTTTCCAAACTCCGCAGAAATTCTCGGAAAGAGAACTTCCGCCAGTTCGCGGACTGGGTTCGCGGACTTAGCACACAAACGAGTTTTTGGAAAATCCCAGCAGAAATTCTCGGTCGAGAACTTCCGACAATTCGCGGACTTGGCAAGCCAATTCCACAATCCTCCCGGTTTCTCTTGATCAACAAAGTTTGAAATTTTCGGTTCAAGAAATACATGGTTATGTAATCTAAACTCTCATTTCAATCATTGAGACATTCTCATAGGATGTTATGTATCCGTTATTCACAGAGCGATTCACGTCAGAGCAATTCTCAAAGTGATTGAAACTTTTCATGACTTTCGTCACTAGGTGAAGATAAACTTGATCAAAGCGAAACGATTTACCGACACACGATTTCGAGATAAAAGATAAGCAATGAATGCTCATCTCGAAATGTCAAATGTGTATGATCTAGTCTATATAGCATACGACTTTTGTCTCATAAGAAGTAGGAGAAAGGAGAGATAGACTTTTGAGTGATAGATAAGTTCAAGTCTCCACATACCTTTTTTTTGATGAAGTTCCACGATTCCTTGTATAGATCTTCGTCGTTGTATGATGAATCTCCGTGAAGTCCTTGAGCTCAACTACACTTTTCTATCCTAGTCCGAGACTTAGCTATGTAGTCTATAAATCAAGACTTATAGTTTTGATCACTAACATTGACAAACATGCTTGAGATAGCAACGCACGCGAGGTTGACCGAGCTATGCACTAACACTATCGGTTACAATATTTTGTTTTCTCTATTCATCTCTTCAGTAGTTAACCAATGTAGTTTGGTTACTATAGTTTTCCATCTATTTGTATATGCTTTCTTTTCCAATTTAATATGTTTATAAATCTGTTTATATAAGTTGTATTTTCATAGTAACAAAACCATGAAGATCCCGTCATGGAACGGTCAAGGATTTTGCTCAAAATACACTCGGAACCATTTACAGAATCTCAACTCTCTTCATAATCCGGATTTTATTTTTGTTTTTGAGACAAAAATCAATGATGATAACATAGTTAAGTTTACTAAGAGTATGCAATTTCCTAATTATTGTTATGTTCCATCTGTGGGAGTCGTTGGTGGCTTAATTATTCTGTGGAAGGATGGGTTTAAAGTGGACATTGTTCACACTAGCTCAAATATAATTCATGCCTTAGTTTTAAATGATCCCTCTAAGGGAGAATGGTTCTTATGTTGTATTTACGGTACTCCATACAAGTATGAACAATAATCGCAATGGAGAGAGATTAAAAATCTTAGTGCTAGTGTTAAGGTTCCTTGGGTTGTTATAGGAGATTTGAACATAACCCTTTGTCTTGATGATAGACTAAACCAAACCTATTCCTCTGTAAATGCTAGTATCTCTCAGCTTATTATAGATTCTGATCTTAGTGATATAGATTTTAGTGGAAACCCCCTTTACCTGGACTAGTAATAGTCATGGTATAGGTAAGCTGAAATCTCGGCTAGATAGAGCTCTAGTTAACAACCATTGGTTTCTATCTTTTCCTAATTTTTTTCTTAATCACTTAACTCAAAATGGATAAGACTACACTCCAATTATGTTAAGGCTATACAACAATAATATCTCAAAAGGAAAGAACTGGAAATTCTTCGAAACTTGGTTGCACAATGATTCTTGTATTAATGAAATAAAGTATGTTTGGTGTACTAATGTGGTTGGCTCTGCAACTTTTGTGTTTACTAACAAACTTTGAAATACGAGAAAATACTTTCGGTCATATCCATATAACTATTACAAGTCTTAAAGATTCTCTTTCCGAGCTACAGAAAACGGACATGAATGGTAAACAACATTGAATTTTTTTTACAAATTGAGGCTGAAATAAGTAATGGGGTGACATAGAGTTAAATTTTTGAAGGCAGGAGAGCAGGGATTATTAGTGATACGGATAAAAGCACAAGATACTTTCACACCAGAGGCAAAGGAGAAAGTCTAGGAACAATATTGATAGCCTTTTTTAAACAAATGGTATTTGGTGTAATAATAGAACCTCAGTTGAAGATTTGCTGACTAATCATTTCCAAAGTATCAGTACTTCTGCAGAGACTGTTGATAATACTTTTTTTCTGCAACATATTCCAAAGTGTATTTCGGATAAGGATGATGAGAGATTAATTGAGATTCTAGATGAGGCTGAAATTTATGATACAGTTATGTCCATGGAATCTTGGATTTCTCCTGGGAAGGATGGATTTCCACTCGGTTTCTATAAAACTCAGTGGAAGATAATCAAGCAAGATATTATTCTTATAGTTCAACAATTATTCTCTTCAGGATTTCTTCTTAATGAGTTAAATATAAAAGATTTTCTTTGATACCTAAAACTCAAACTCCACATAAACCGGAGGATTTCAAGCCAATTGCATTATGTAATACTTCGTACAAAATTATTTCAAAGATTATTGCTAGAAGAATAAAGTTATACATTGAGAAGATAATATCTCCCATGCAGGAAACTTATGTTCCAGGTCAGCTTATTTCTTAGAATATTTCTCTTGTTCAATAAATGGTGCACAATATGAAAAGAAATCTGGTAAAGGTGGTTCACTCGCTCTAAAGATGGATATGTCAAAAGCCTTTGATAGGCTTGAGTGGTCCTTTCTTATCGACGTGCTTAAGAAGATTGGGTTTTGTGATAAATGGTGTAATCTCATTCACCAATGTATCAGTACTACCCAGGTTGAAGTGCTTCTTAATGGTTTTCCGTGTAAGTATTTTCATCCTACAAGAGGTATTCGAAAAGGGGACCGACTATCTTACCTTTTTATCATTGCAATGGAGGCTTTTTCAAGGAAGCTTGCCTTTTGTGATCAGAAAAACCTAATTACCTGAGATAAAATAGCTAAGAGAGTTTCTAAGATAAATCATTTATTATTTGTAGATGATTGCCTACTATTTTGTAAGGCAAATCTTTCCAAACCAAGTATTTGTTACAAGTTATTGATGATTCATCAAGTGTTCAGGTCAGGTTATAAACTTTCACAAATCATCGGTTTTCTTCAGCTATAATATGGATCCTGATGCTTGTCAAGATTTGGCTGGCATTTTGCAAGTCCCCATTATGGATAAGAAAGAAAGGTATTTGGGTCTTCCTTTATTTATTGATAGAAATAAGAAGGTTCCCTTTTCAAATCTTATAGATAAAATGGAGGTTAATTTGGCGAAATGGGGGTGCTATTCCAGTTCACCATATGTATTTTTTTAAATTACCGGATACCACTGTCAAGTCCATGAATTCAGTTCAAGCTAAATTCTGGCGAAAGAAAAATTCTAACAAGGGTGTTATTGTTTTTTAGAGTTCTCTGTGCAAAGATAAGGTAGATGGAGGACTTGGTTACTGAGATTTATAGTGTTTTAATAGGGCCCTGTTAGCTAAATATGCTTGGAGGTTAAGTACGCGACCAAATGATACTTGGTCTAAGTCACTTAGTGTTAAATACTTTCCAGATGGTGTTATACGGTAAAAGAAGATTCGTCATATTCTTGGGAAAACATTAGTGATGTGATGCCTTTTATCAAAGCACATCACTGGAAAAGATTTTGGTGTGTAGGCGATGATACCAGAATCAAAATTTGGGTTCACAAGTGAATACCCAATTTAGATCTTCATCTTATATTCCAAAAATCGATAATGTGAACCCCTCAAGTTATTTATTTGTTCATCAACTGTTTAACTCTAATAATGGTGGTTGGAATCACAATCTCTTGCATGATTTGTTATCTTCATAAGTGGTCAGTTTAATATTGTCTATAACTATACATCAATATCAGAAGGATGTTTTGATATGAAAGCTTGAAAAGAATGGGTGCTTCTCCGTTAAATATGCTTATAAGAAGTTCTATGAAGACAAAAATGGAGGAAACAATATTGATCCAGAGATGGAGAAAATCTGGAACCTTGTATGGAGTTTAGCTGTTATTCCTAGAGTAAAACACTTCCTTTGGAAAATTTATAGAAATATTTTACCAACAAGAGAAAGACTTGCCAGACGAAACAAAAACGTAGATGTTAGCGGTCCGTTTTGTGAAAATGCAGTTGAGAGTGATTCTCATGTAATCTTGCACTGTAGTTACAATATGGCAGTTTGGTTCGCGATGTTTGGTTTACACTCTGATAGTCATCAGACTACTCACCAGTTTTGACAGACAATTTCACTTAGTTAAGGGAGGGTCTTCTCTCTATAGAACAAGTGGGAAAGACTGCTATAACTGCTTGAGTAATATGGACTAAGAGATGCGGTAAAATGTTCTAGAAATCGGCTCTAAATCCCAACCATTTGGTTCATAGAATCAATTTTTTTTTATGAACAATCTGTAGCCAAATCAAAACCAGTAGTAAGGATGGTTTCTGCACTGAAAAAAAAGAATGAATGTTAAGTAGTGTCCTCCAGTTAAAGGAGTCTTCACCATTAAATGTGATGGTTCTTATTCTGAGTTAACTAATCAGACTGGCATTGGACTAATCATACGAAATTTTGCAGGTACTCGCAGGGAGCAAAATGCGTTCACATCAGTGGAACGTTGAGTCTAGAATATGTTGAAGGCTTAGCAGTTTTGGAGGCAGTGATGTGGGCTCAAAATTGGAAGCTAGATGAAATAAACATCAAAGCTATTATGGAGGCAATCAACAAAGGCCAATTTAACATTAACTTGCAGATTCACAACTTTATTAGGGACGTTATTTCTATTTTTCATCAAAGTAGGAATTGGAAAGGCAATGATTAAATACAACCCTACTTTCAAATAAATACAACCCTTACTTTAGAAACAAACTAATTATAAACCCAAATGAATACCCACCGCAAGCAATAACCACCACCAATCTTTTCCTCTTACAAGTGTTTTTCTATTTCCAATGTCCTTTTCTATCGCGATTATTTTTCCATTTTTTCTTTTGCGATTACAGAACAGATTTTGTGATTATACATTATCTTAAATTAGGAAGATCACCTCTGCAATGGTATGGCCAATAGTTTAATTACTTCAAAGTAAGTTGGCAACATGGAAGGGTAAAATTATCTCATTTCAAGATAGACTGGTTCTTGTTAAATCAGTTCTTTGCAGTGTACCAATTTATAGCATGGCTGTCTACAAATGGCCTTCATCAGTGATTAAGGTCTGTGAGAAGATAATTAGGAACTTTTTATGGACAGGTGATGCAGACAATAGAAAATTTAAGACAATTTATTGGAAGAGAATGTGTACTCCTTATGAAGAGGTAGGTCTTGGTATTAAAATATTGGAAGTAATCAATAGATCATTATTAATGAAGATGATGTGGAAAATTCTGAATTCAAATGAGGAATGGGCATTATTCTTCTCTGCTAAATTTAAAGATAAAAATGGTCAATGGACTGCTAATTGGAAACAATCTTCTGTTTGGAAGGGTTTGAAATGGGTATGGAATGCATTACAAGAAGATGTCAGGTGGTGTGTGGGAGATGGATCAAAGATTTCTGTGTGGTTTGATATATGGTGTGGTGAAAGTTCATTAATTAGTGTAATAGGATATACATATTATGTTAAAAATAATATGGAATGAAAGTACAAGCTTTATTACATGAAGGCAAGTGGTGTATTCCAGCTGAATTACAACAATACATTCCTACAATAACTTTGCCAGTGTTAAGTGGTGAAATTGATCAGAGAGTGTTGATTGGTGGAAAAAGTGGTAAGTTTTCAACAGCTGATGCAGTTGAGAAAATAAGAGAGAGAGAAGTTATTCTATCATGGCCAAAGTACATCTGGCAAAACTTTCTTCACCCCAACATTTCTAGCAATATCTGGAAATTGCAGCAAGAGGTGTATGTAGATGATGTAATATGAGGAACAGAGGTTTTGAAATGGTCTTAGTTTGTTGTATCTGTGTTGCAGCACAAGACATCATGTATCACACTCTTTGGGAATGTCAGTTCAGTGTTGATGTATGGAATTGGCTTAATGCAGTATTTGGTTTTGCTAATCCAAATTCATTTGAAGAAGTCTGTAATGCAGCTAAGAACAAAAGTCCTATGGTCAAGCAAATATGGATGACAACAGCTTGTGCAACCATGAAAGAATTATGGTTTCAAAGGAATGCAAAGTTATTTGATGAGAAAAAACCTAAACTGAATAGTTTTAAAAACAGAGTTTTGCAGAAGATGCATGAAGAAGGTTATAGGATGGATGGAATCAGATGGAAGCACACATATGACAGTCATATAATGGAATTTTTCAAAATTGGAGTTGGAGCCTGTCTTTCTAATTAGCCTCTGTTTTTGATCTTTGAGTCTTAATTTTAATTGTCAGTCCATAAATTGGTCTGAATTTTGATTCTTTTATTGGGTAAATCCTGTAATTTTTAGCTGTCTTTTTAGTCTTTCAATCAATGGAAAAATGTGATTCAGCAAAAAAAAAAGAGGGAAAGAGAACAGTCCATACATCATTTTTTTTACTGGAAAGGCTTGATGAGGACATGATAGAGAAGGTAAATGAAATGCTTGCTTAAGGAAAATAAATCTTCTATTTAAAAGGAAGAAGAGCCCTAACATAAACTTAAAAGAGTTTAGATAGGAAGACCATCCAAGTGTTCAGAAACGGTTCATGGCTCAATAACTGAAATTAGAGCAATTTAAGGGAGATAAACGAACAAGTCAGTATAAATCTTTACACATCCCTCTTGAGATTAAAGTTCTTTTCCAAGGGAAAACAGACAATAACAATCATGAAACATGCAATTTTTCCCACCTAAAGAAGGATCGGGAGGTTTCACAAGAGAGGAGGATGATTCTGTTAAACCTTATTTCAGATTCTTTCTTGTGGAGTGAGAATCTAAAGAGGGCATTTTTCTTCCCTTTATTTTTCTGAACAAATTGTTTATCGATTTTTGCATACTATGAATGGTTCTAGAAATCTCTTTAAACAATGACTTAGATTTCTTATGAGATTTCCTTTTCTTCTTCTGAAAACTTGAATTAGAAGAAGTTGTTTTAAGAACCTTTGTGCAAACAGTTTTTGGGCGATCCTGATTTTTGTTCAAGGTATACTCACGACTTACTGTGAATTTTACCATGTCTTTCTCATTACAAGGGAGATTAGAACACGACAAAATTTCCGAAGTAATATGTTGATTTTGTTTGCAAGAGCATATCGAAGAGCATCGATCTTTCTTTTTAAAATCACAATTCCGAAAAGTCGCATTTTCTTGTCTTAAAGTTTTCAGTTGACATTCCAGATTTTCAATCTTTTTAATCCAGGCTTTCCTTTTCCAGTTGAAAGTTTCTCTTAATCAAGTAGAGATGTTTGGTCAAGAGATTGAAATTTTCTTCTGGAGAAGCTTGATTGTATATCATGGAATAATCAGAGCTGTTGGAAGAATAAGAGTGATTATAAGAAAAATAAGTGAGAGAACTTTCACAGGCTTCTACCTCAGGACAGTAGTCAAGAGTTGCAATCCATACTTTTGTTATCTCACTCACTTCCTTGTCAGAAACACCCGAAATGTGATGATCACATTTGTAGCACATGGAATGAGTTCCATTATCATAGTTTTTGTGAACTTTCCTATCCATTTTATTGATTAAGGAAGATTTTTTTCGAGACCTTCTTTTCCTTATCCTAAGAGTTTTCTTTAACTGTTGAACACACAGTAAAAGAGTAGAGTTAAAGCAATTCTCATCCTTTAGATCAATCAATTTTGGACACAAAGAACTTACATCAGAAGTATCAACGGAATTGCAACTCATTCGAAGTTTTTCTCTTTTACTAAGTTCAAGATCAAAAATCTTTAGCTTTCCTGCCAGAGAATTTCTGAAAAGAGTATCAAGGTTATTTCCTTCAACGATGGCATGTTTCTTAGAATCGTATTTGGCTGGCAACGATCTGAGAATTTTCATCACAATGTCCTATTTTGGAACAGTCTTACCTAATGCAAAGGATGCATTAACAATTTCAGACACTTTGTGATTTAACTCATCAAATGAATCTTCATCATCCATACGAAGGTTTTCCCAATCAGAATTTAGGTTTTGAAGCCTAGCTTCCTTTTCATAGGTATTCCCTTCGAATACAGCTTCTAAGATATCCCATGCATATTTAGACCGAGTGCACGTAGTCACATGGTGCTGAAGATTTGGGGTAATGGCATGTAAGATAGCATTTAAACCGTCAGAATTTTTCTTTGCAGCGAGGATCTCATTAGGTTCATATCTACCAATATCCTTTGAAATAGAGACACTGTCTACTGTAACCATTGGAGGATTGTAGCCATTAACAACATAACCCCATGATTGAAAATCACGCGCTTGAAGAAAAGCACGCATAGCAATTTTCCACCATAAGTAATTCGAGCCATCGAAGACTGACGGTACGTTTACTGAGATAACACTTCTGTCCATAGAGTCAGATCGCTACAAACACAGACTTATGAGGTCTTCGACGTGTTTGCCTGCTCTGATACCAATTGAAAAAGCGGGGGTCTAACAACCACACCCAATATTCACTTAACAAGTTGTATGGAAAAACTCCAATATACTTTCAAGAGAATCAACTAGACAGCGACAGTTTCCATTTATTGTTCTCTGTAACAGTTCAGTTTGTAACAAATATAATTGTTACTAACCCGGTTTTAATCATTTCTCCAATTTTCATCATTTGTAAACACTCTGAGCAATGAAATCAACTTTTGAGCGTGTTTCCAACATGATGAGAGGCTAAGTACCCGGTGATTGAGTCAACAGAGGAAACTATTCACTCAAGCTTGATTGGTAATTTCTTTTTACAATTATTTAATTATTTATTTAATTTAATTCACTAGGATCAACATAAAGATAAAAAAGGTTTTCTTAATTAGTTGTGAATCAATTTGATTTATTATGCTTAGAATCAATTCTTTGATAATTCATGCTTAGGGATACAATTTAATATTTGGACACCTTATAGATTAACAGTGACTTAACGAGAAAAAAGCTTAATAATAATTTTTGAAATATCATTATAAACCAATCAACTAGAGGGAATAGTGGAATCCAGATCCTTGGTCTATTTTTAAAATCTTCATATCACTTTTTTTTTTGAGTTTGCTATATTTTTAGTTTTAAAATTAAGTCTGAAATCTGCTTTCATAAGTCTCAACGAACCTATTACTACAACAACTTTGAAATCACACCACTATGTGGTCGGACTAAGTTTGGGTTCGCCAGTACGCGAATGGGTACGCATACTTTCCAAACTCAGTTGAATTTCCGGAACTTGAAACTCACGCCAGTACGCATACCGGTATGCATACTAAGTTCCCCGACTTCCATTAACCAGCCAGTACGCATATGGGTATGCATATTATGGTTCCCGGACTTGGAATAACTTGCAACAGTTAGCATAGAATTACGCACACCGTGCTATGTCCAATCATGGTTATTTGTTCTAAACTCCCATTTCAATGATTGAAATATTCTTGGAAGACGACAATAGCTGTCTCACATAAACTATTTTCTTCAAAGCAATTTTCAAGTAATCGAATGATCAATACGAAATATTCTGAGTCTACGTCAAATGACTGTCTGACACAAATCATGTAAGATGTTACAAGGCGATTTTCACATGATCATACTTTGACTTTCGTCAAGAATATAAGATGAACTTGGTTAAAACGAAAGCTTACCAACACATACTTCGAGAAATATGTAAGCGAGTTAAACTCAGCTCGAAATATAAATGTGTATGATCGAAGTCTATATAGCTATACGACTTTTGTCTCAAATAGGAGATAGAGTAGATAGACTTTTGAGTGATAGATGAGTTCAAGTCTCCACATACATTTTTTTGATGAGGTTCCACAAGCTCCCATTAGTAGCTCTTCGTCTTCAATCGATAAACACCGTGAAGTCTAATGCTCAAAACACTTTCTATCCTAATCCGAGACTTAACTATAAGTAGACTAGAAATTAAGACTTATAGTTTTGGCAACTAAACTTGACAAACAAGTTTGAGATAACAACGTTTGCGAGTTCGACTTAGCAGTGCTCTAACATTTAGCATTATAATCAAAAGAATCCACCATCTCTAATCACCAAAGGTGATCAAGGATGGAAGAAAACGTGATTTTGTGAAACAAAACCCTAAAAAACTCCAGAAAAAAATCAAGAGCGTTTTTTCAAGTTTTAATCCTAAAAAACAACGTACTTCACATGCAGCTCTCATAACTATAATTACAATTAATTGCAACTAAACTAACTAAAGTTAATATTGTAGGCATCTTCTTTATCATCTTCATGAGCATCATCGTCCTCGTAATGAATACGTTGAGGTGTCGGTTGCTCATTTAATTGTTGTTGTACCTTATTAAATTCCCTTTACCATAATGCTAGTTGTTGTTGATTCATATTTTAAATATTCATGAAATTTTATTTACTTGTTAGAATATGATAAATGTTTGTCACGTGAGTCTTACGATTAAACCAAACTGTGATGATCTTGCTTATTGTTTTGCCAGACGCTCGTGCTCCATGTACTCGACCACGTTAACATCAGTTGATAAAGATGAACCGTCTTTGACTTATTTGCTCTCTATTTTTGTGGTTTTCTGTCCCCAGCTTTTCCATTTTTTCTGTAGTGTTATTTGAACTTTGGATTGAAATTTGATTGGCTCTCGTTTTCAGTTTCGGTCTATTGGGCTGAAGTGGTTTCGGGTGAAGAATATGGTGCACTATTTTGAAATGCTTGTGAAATAAAGGAACATGGAGCTCTAGTTGGTACTTGATTACCTTTTGATGAGTATGGGATAAATTTATTCAGCTCGCTCAAAAATAGTGAAACAACTTCGAACCTAGAAACGACTTTTGTGTGATTTTTGCAAATTTTGTATATAATTAAGTATAAAGATTAGAACAATTTAACAAACTCAATTTTTTAAAATTATTCTTACCACATTTGTTTCAGTTTCATAGTTTTTTTTTACACCGATTCATTTGCATAACCGCGTCTGCATATTCACCAACTTCTTTGTTGATAATATGAAAACGATGAGACAATCCATCTATATGACGATGGTTAACGTTCCCGATATCTTTAAAAAATTTCAAAAGAAATTTGCCAAAAAAGTTGCATCATGTTGTTGTGCACCATTGATAGTATTAACGACTTTTTCGGTTGGGAGAATTGGAAACCTAAGTATCCAATTATGGAGTAATCCAACTCTGAAATCCTAAAAATTCTAAGGAATTCGATTGAAATCCTAAAAATTCTTGTTTGGTTAAGGTAATTCAATTGTCTTTGTTTTTACCCCGGAATCCAATTACATTGCACTATTGGACCAACGCAATGGAAAACTACTATTTTGTAGGGAATTAGATTCCTAGGAGTTAAAATTTGTTAGAGCATAGCTCGGTTGAACCCACCAAGCGTTGGTATGTCAAGTTTGGTTGTCATATTTTAGTGAATCAAAACTCATTTTAAGAGTCGCTTGATTATGTACTAGAGTCAACTTTGTATAGGTTAGCTTGAAAGTATTAGATATAAGACATTACAAGTATTGCGTAGACTTGAAGAAGTTAGAAGCTACAACGACAACATCATCCTTCCACTTGAGGTTAGTGATATTTGACTTGAAATGTTTCATTCCCAAACGTATCTTTCAAGTCGTGCATATTGAAAACAAAACTGCGAAGCATGTTTGAACTCTAGATAGGCATAGTATTAAGGAATACAATACGAGGTTTATTGCTTAACCATTAAACTTTGTAGATAAGACATCGACATAATCGTTTAAATGCTAATGTGATTATGTATGGGTATGAGGTGCGAATTTCATCCTAGGAAACAATGTTTTTACATGTGTTTTAAGGAAGTAAGTTCATAAACTTGTTTTATGAATCAAAAAGGAAATCGCCAGGCGTTATTGGTATTGTTATTCATTACATATCTTGTGAACAACCAATATGTGTGTTTTAGTATAACCGCTCATGACTTGTTTGTGTTCTTGGTAAAACTATTCACAAAGGCCTGACTTATGTATTGGTATGACTTTTATTAGTGAAACTGATCTTGAGTAATCACCTGAGATGGTATGATCGAGTTTGTGATTTTGTGTAAGACCGACTCTGGGTAAAGGGGAACCGATCCTAGTAAGAGGTGCAACACATCACAAAGGGGAATTGATCATTGTATGAGGTGCAAAAAGTTTATAGCAGAAAGGGGAACCGATCCTATGGACATGTGCAACACATATTATGTGGGGAACCGATCCTAGTACCTAGTCAACCGAATTTTGGAAAGATATTGTGACTATGCACAATACTCACATGGAGGTAGAACTGAAACTTGTTTTGGTAGAACCGTTAAACATATGATTTGTGATTGAGTGTTCTTGATCAATCACATAGTTCTTGAAAGTCAGATGAACCAATTGTAAACTTGTTTGGAAGTGTGGAAAATCGGTTTCAAGGTTGTAAGCATGAAAGAGGACTTACAAAGTAAGGATGTCGACATACTTTGAACATGTGCAGTAACGTTTATCTTTAATTGTTCAAAGTTATTCCTTAATAGCTAAAGGAAGAAAATCCCAGGATCGAAACATAAATAAGTTAAGAATCTTTTAATTAAAGTCTTAATTTTATTTTAGGAAAATGAGAATTAGTAATATGCATTTACTAGTTAAACATTTTCCAAAGAGATTTTCGGTCATTATTTTGGACAGAGCATTTCCAGGAATTATGGAAACCGAATTTGGAATATATTGCATATCTTGAGAATATTTTCGGTTTTGGAAATTCCCTGGTGTCCAAACTTCCTTGTCTATAAATACTTGAAGTTTGCATTTCTAGCAAACTAATCCTTCGTGAAAGCAAACTTCCTCGGTTGTGTTGTTACTGGTGAAGCCGCCTATTCAGAGAGGAGATTAAGCTAATTAGGCGAAATATCTTACGGCCGCTCAGTTTAAAGTCTTCTTTGGGATTGAGAAGCTCTATTAGTACCGTTGGTGGGAAACTAGATAATTATGGTTTATCTTGTGTTTTCGATTGATTTGATTGACTAACGGTGGTTGAACTTTGATTGCACCTAGTTTGTTTATGCTTGAGAATCTTCTCTTCTGATATAAGATTCACTCAAACTAGATCGAAGTTTCGACAGGGATCTTTAGACTGTTTTTAGTTCTAAAGACGATCTTGTGATAATCCATTGTAACAGACTTCGTTCTGTGCGTGATTGATACAAGAGATTCAAGTTGTTGTGTGCAGGTGTTCATTGAAGATCTAAGAAGATTTTAAGACAAAGAAGATATTGAAGATTTCTGATTTGGGGTTCATAATCTTTGGTGTGCACAATACTTGTTTCGGTATAAGAGGATCCAACTGTAATCGGTTTATCCTTGTGGTAGATTGGATTGATTAATTGTGTAGATCGTCATCAATACAATTCTTTGTGATTAAAAGTATTGATTGAAAAATCTTAACAATTACTTCGATAGTTGAGAATAAGATAGATCTAAGAACCTGATGAAGGAGTTTATTGAGATAAACAGAAGAGCCTTTGTCAAACTCATATCACTTGGTTGAAGAGAGTTGCTACCAAACAGATTTGTTGTTCCTTTATTGTTTGGAATACGAACCAAAGGAATTGTTCCAAGTACGTGACTTATTCATAAGTTGGAGGCGTGGGAAAACAGAAGGAACTAGGTGAACTATAGGTTTAGTTGCTTGGTCTCAACTATACGAAGTTGGTTTAATTTTGTGTAGCGGCCTAATCCTGAGAGTATTCAATTCTGGACAAGGTCCCGGGGTTTTTCTGCATTTTCAGTTTCCTCATTAACAAAATCTTATTGTGTCATTTACTTTTATTTTCCGCATTATAATTGTTTTATTATAATTAAAGTAAATTACACAAACGTTAATCCCTATTTACTTGATAAGCAATCCTATTGTGTTTGGTTAAGTCCGAACCTTTTTATCAAGTAAACATACTTCTTTGTTGTATTGTCTCGATCTCGTATCCATAGACGATCACATGAAGTGTGAACCGATTAGTTGCATTGTCTCGACTCAGTCCATAGATAATCACTTTCGGAGAAAGGACTTGTAGGTAGGAAAAGTTTTAGCTTGAGGTATATTTGGGTACCCTCGCCTTTTCAATTGGTATCAGAGCAGGCAAACACGAAAATATCTAACAATCTGTGTTTGGTGCGATCCAACCTATAAGAAATGAGTCCTAAGATAGACTCGGTTAACGTATCTCAAGATTTGAGTAAACCTCGTCCAGGGTTTAACTTTCAAAAATGCCTAGAAGGGATGTCTTCTACAAGATCTACCTACTCTTCTGATAATATGCCCCTGTGTTCTCAAGAAGAGGTTAAGTTAATCCCTGTGCTCACAATCAATGATTCTGAATCTGAATCGCTTGATGATAAAGAGGATGTTGATTATGTAACCTCTCAGTTAGATGAATTAAGCAAAGAATTCCTCACTTGTGCAATTGAACTTACAGTTGCACTAAAAAGAGAAATAAAACTCCTTGAAGACTTATGTCATATGACAGCTGAAAATGATCAACTCAAACTTGATCTTTCATCATGTAAAACTGATCTAGACTCCTTCAATATCACTTCTTCCTCGAAGATTCGATCCTTAGAAGAAAAACTAAGGAAAAGTATTGATCAAGAAAAGAAGACTGAGCGGTTAAGAAAAACTACAACTGATGATTACAACACCTTAAAAATATCATATGTTTCTGAGATAAAGACAGTTTCCTAACATGTCAAAAGGCTAAAGGATGATATGTGTTTTTTAATGTCTGAACACCAATTAGACACAACCCTTTCGGGAAGATACAAAAAATCTGGTTCAACCTGCTCTTTGAAAGAAAAAAGGAGTGCTGACAATAAGAACACTAAAAAGGAGTTTTTATCTTGTAAAAGGAAATTTGTAAGGGATCACAAGATAAACCACTCACATCAGGAGGCTACATATAATCAGGGTCATCGAAACGATGTTTTCATTGTGGAAACAAAGGTCATGTTGTTAAAAATTTTGAACGACTTTCTCATTTGAACTCTGATTCTTCTAATTCAAAGGATTCTCGAAAGCACTCACCTGGTGGCGTTCATCACATAAAGAAGAAGGACCAGAAAACTAAGAAGTGGATACTAAAGAAGATCGAGGAACAAAACAGAAAAGAAGCTGGCAATGACTTCAGATCATCGACACTCAAGGTAATTCCTAAATATCTTGATGATAGTAAATTCTATGATAACTTTGGTTCGTCATCAGAAAATATTAGAATTCTTAATAAATCAGATAAGAAGAAATTCCCTGATAACCGTGGAAAACTTAACCTGTCTCATTTAGTTACTTAGTATCTGGGAGAAATACATTGACTCATAAAGTGCTCAAACTTAGTTTGATGAGTTCAGTGTATATTGTGGAATAGTTCAAAACTTGCGAGAATAATGAAGATATTCACTGGAACGCACTTTCCTAAAAATCCTTAATATTAAAAAAAATTGGTTTTTTCTATTAAGAGAAGAATATTTGATTTCCATAATCAATGAACAATTTTTTAGTAACTATTGGTGTATAAGTTTCAGTAGTATATGAGTCTTTCGGTCTTCTGTCTGGAACCAGGAATCATGGAAAAATCAGATTTGTATGCAAAGCTTTCTTCAAAAGTTTTTGAAAGGTATGCTGAAAAAATGGCTAGTGACTCTTTCGGTCACCTCAATTTCAATGGAAACAGATCCGCTTCCAATATGAATATGAATCTTTCATCATGTACGATTGATTATGAAAAAGAATTTTACAAGATGGCTCGAAATTGTGTCGAAACCAAGTTGGAAGTTTTGATGTTAAAACCTAGCCTTGAAAAATCCTTACTAGTTCAAGCTCAAATTCTCAAGCAACTAGATTTACTCTCCAAAAGGGTAAACGAGGAGGAAACTAACTTCCACAAGGTTGAGGAATTAGTCTTCAATCAAGGATCGCTTCAGGTAATTAGGAGAGTCATTCCTATCAAGCGCAAGAGATCTCAAGATTATGAAGGATTCTAAAATCCAGAAAAATAGACATCAATTTTTTATTCCTTTCAATGATTGTATTAGGTCTATTATGAATAAAAGTATTTGATTTATAATTTTTCCTTGTGATAGTTTTTGATTTACATAGCATGTGCTTGAATGCTTTATTATTGCTATGTATGTTTATGAGATGTTTGATTTCGGTTTTATTACCTTCATATTCGATCTCATAATGTTGTGAAACCTTATGGCTTGGGTGATTTTTTGAATTAGAAGGATTAAGTTCTAGCCCATGTTGGTAGGATTTATCAAAGGATCATGAGGGGTTCTGATAGAAACAGTATGTGAAAAAGTCACAATATGTTGAATCGGTTTTGGTTTAGCATAAAAGCATATGTGTTTCGATGGTTTTCAACTTTTGCTTGCAATAGTTAAAAACCGGTTTTCAACCTTTCTCTGGTAAGAGTCGCTTGATTATGTACTAGAGTCAACTTCGTATAAGTTAGCTTGAAAGTATTAGGATATGAGACCGTACAAGTATTGCGAAGACTTGAAGAAGTGAAGAAGTAAGAAGCTACAACGACAACATCATCTTTACGATTGTGACTATAAAGAAAACTGCGAATCATGTTTGAACTATAGATAGACATAGTATTAAGGAATACAATACAAGGTTTATTTCTTAACCATTAAACTTTGTAGATAAGACATCGACATAATCGTTTAAATGCTATTGTGATTATGTATGGGTCTGAGGTGAGGATTTCATCCTAGGAAACAATGTTTTTACATGTGTTTTAAGGAAGTAAGTTCATAAACTTGTTTTATGAATCGAAAAGGAAACCGCCAGGCGTTATTGGTATTGTTATTCATTGCATATCTTGTGAACAACCAATGTGTGTGATTTAGTATAACCGCTCATGTCTTGTTTGTGTTCTTGGTAAAACTATTCACAAAGGCCTGACTTATGTATTGGTATGACTTTTATTAGTGAAACTGATCTTAAGTAATCACCTGAGATGGTATGATCGAGTTTGTGACTTTGTGTAAGACCGACTGAAAAAGCGGGGGTCTAACAACCACACCCAATATTTCGCTTAGCAATCTGTATGGACAAACTCCAATATACTTTCTAGAGAATCAACTAGACAGTCACACTCAATATAGGTAAAAAGTATATCAAAGAGTTTATATCTCAATCTCTCGATTTGATATATACTCAAGCAAATATAAATATGCGAGTCTTTATCAAATATTAGAGAGATAACTTGGATGGTACCAAAGACCAATATCCAAGTGTCAATCAATTCAAATCAACAACCTAAAAGGTCGGATATTTTAATTGATTGAACAACACACAACCTGTGACATTTCAATTATATAAACAAATATAATGCGGAATAGAAATAACACAGACACCAGAATTTTGTTAATGAGGAAACCGCAAATGCAGAAAAACCTCGTGACCTAGTCCAGATTGAACACACACTGTATCAAGTCGCTACAAACACTAGCCTACTCCAAACTAACTTCGTTCTGGACTGTAGTTGAACCCCAATCAATCTCACACTGATCCAAGGTACAGTTATGCTCATATGCCTCTGATCGCAGCAGGATAGTGCGCACTTGATTCCCTTAGCTGATCTCACCCACAACTAAGAGTTGCTACGACCCAAAGTCGAAGACTTTAATAAACAAATCTGTATCACACAGAAAAGTCTACGATAATAGATAAATCTTTCTCCCATGAATATACCTACGAGTTTTGTTCCGTCTTTTGATAGATCAAGGTGAACACGAACCAATCAATAATACCAGACTTATATTCCCGAAGAACAACTTAGTATTATCAATCACCTCACAATAATCCTAATCGACGCAGCGAAAAAAGATATTGTGGAATCACAAACGATGAGACGAAGTTTGTTTGTGATTACTTTTCTATCTTGCCTATAGGAGATATCAATCTCAAGACAATTATTACAATTGTACTCGTACGATAGAAGATGCAAGATCAGATCACACAACTACAAGAAAAGTAGTATCGGTCTGGCTTCACAATCCCAATGAAGTCTTTAAGTCGTTAACCTGGTTTAGAAGAAGAAACCAAAGGTTAAAGGAGAATCGACTATAGCTTAGCACAACTAGTATCACACAGAATGTGTGGGGATTAGGTTTCCCAGTTGCTAGAGTTCTCCCTTCTATACACTTTCAAATCAGGGTTTGCAATCAATGTTAGCTAAGTAACAAAGCATTCAATATTCACCATTAGATGAAAACCTGATTAGATTCAAGCTAATATTTCTCAACCGTTAGATCGAAAACTTAGCTTGTCATACACAAATGAAATGTCCAATTTTGGGTTTACGAACCGTTCCCAAACATTAACATTTGTTGGTTCAACAAGTCAACCAAATGGTTAGCCATATGATTACTATCATATCAACCTTATTCTTCTTCACCATAACTAGTTCAAATGACTCAAATGAACTAGTTAGAGAGTTGTTCAATTGCAAGGAAATCTTATATAACTACATAAGACGCAATTGAAGCAAAATCGGTTTGATTCACTCGAATCGGTCATGAACTTTATAGCCACGGTTTGCAAAAGCATTCCTTAGTTTATTAAACATTAGTTCAAGAACAACTGACTTTAGATATAACCTGCTCAAGTTCGCGGACTTAAGCTCATGGAAGGAGTACACAAACTCCAGCAGAAAATCTTGGGCCGAGAAGTTCCGCAAGTTCGCGGACTTGGCTCACGCCACTTCCAACTTCACTTGATCAACAAAGTTAGCAAACTTTGGTTCAAGGAATAGGACTTATGCATATATGTGTTTCCACAACAATGCTTATATCCACCAATGGTTATGTAATCTCAACTCTCATTTCAATCATTGAAACATTCTCAGAGAACGTTATATAGCCGTTATTCACAGACCATTTTTTGTCAGAGCAATTTTCAAAGTGATTGAAACATAACATGACTTTCGTCACTTGGTAAAGATGAATTCAGCTAAAGAGAAAGCTTACCAACACACATTTCGAGAAGTAGATAGGCGAGATAAACTCGGCTCGAAATAGCAAATCTGTATAATGAAAGTCTATATATCAAAATGACTTTTGTCTCAAGATTAGGAGATAGAGTAAATAGACTTTTGAGTGACAGATAAGTTCAAGTCTCCACATACCTTTTAGTCGATAAAGATCCACCAGTTCCTTGAGTAGTCCTTCGTCTTGTATGATGATTGCCGTGGAGTTTTGAGCTCAACTACACTTTCTATACTAATCCAAGACCTTAGCTCTAATAGGCTAGTAATCAAGACTTATAGTTTTGATCACTAATATTGACAAACATGCTTGAGATAGCAATGCGATTTCGACCGAGCAATGCTATAACAATCTCCCCCTTTGTCAATTTTAGTGGCAAAACTATTAATACATATGGAATACAAAAAAATAAATAAATTAACTTTTGTAGCTCCTATTCCACATGCCTAATCTTCAACATTACTCGAAATCTTCGTCACTTCCAAGTACTCCAATGATCCCAAAGGTTGTAAGTTTAGCATCATCGTTGTTGAAAATCCGTATCTATAACAACAAGAAAACAATAGTTCTCAATCATTGTTATACAATATCATAGTATCATTACACAACGTCAAAGTTCCATTGTATCACAACTTTAACAACAATACTACGGTGATATGTATCACTCCCCTTTAGTCAATACTCCATCTCACATGAAAACCACTCCCCCTTTAGTCATACTCCATTTGTAGTGTGAACTACATATTAATTCTCCCCCTTTTTGTCAATAAAATTGGCAAAGGTACAAGAACGAGATCCTAATGAAATTTACAAAAGAGACATTTCATGACCAAAAAAAAGCAAAAAATATCAACTTGTTCTTTAGATGCAATCATAAAGCCGAAGCTAAATGCATTCATCAAGGAGTTTAAAGATACAAAATAACCCCTATAATATTCCACAGCCGCACTCCCCACAAAGATTTGGCAATTAAGCGCAAGTTCAAAATAATTCTCCCCCATAAAATGTCATTCCATAAAGAACAACAAGAGCGACCTTAATTTCGAAAGAAAAGAAGGATTTCTTTGGACATAACAAATCACATACAAGTATGAATTTGAATCCAAAAAGTTCAATTAAATTAACCACAAGAGAACCCATGATTAATTTAACCGAAAATGCTTAACACAAGTAAATTATGGAGACTTAAGAGCGCTCAATTAGATTAATCACAAGTAAACCCATAATTAATCTAATCGAAGTACACAACCAAATTAACCACAAAATTAATCAATTTAATTGGTCATATTCACATAATAGAGTCTATGGAGAAATGACTAAGTTAATCATGAAAACAATCAACCCAGTCATGAACACTCAAACATAAGAAGACTTATGGAGTCATAACTAAATAACAAAACAAGATGATTAATTTAGTTCAATTTGCTCGACATAAAATACCTTACGGAACAACAACAAGGCTAACCATAAAAATAATCAACTTGGTTGTTATAATGCTCAACATAAGACACATTACGGAGTCTCACAGTAATATATAAAATATGGATCAGGGAAGATCAATTACTGCGGAATACTCAAGGATTCATTCTATTTTCCATCACTATTTACATAACAACATTTAATAGACATTATCCTAGCAAACAAAAGATTTTAACCTATCTTCCATCAATAATTGACAAAATAGGCTTAACTTTTGTATTTGTCAAAAGTCCATTCATTCTTTCATCAATACATGCATATCAATTCATCAATGACTTTACTTTTGACAAGATATGGGACAATCAAGTCCACGGACGCAAACACACATATCCCATAACAATATTGCAGTATATAAAACCATAAAGATTAATACTACAAAAATCATCTTCCAACCAATTTAGAATTTAAACCAATAAATCTAAAAACATGAAGATGAAAACGTTGGACATAGCTATGTGTAATCACAATAATGGCTATTCCAACCTCTAGTTATACTTCTAAACAAAAACAGAAATATAGAAGATTTACTTGATATTGTAGATCTTTCTCAGAACATCTACTGAGAATTTCTTCTCATTATTGAAAAACCCATTGATTATGGGATCGTTCAATTCCTCTAAATCTTCAGAAATATCAGTCAACTCACTAAGTTCTCTTTTTAGTTCACACAAGGTGTTCTTGGTTAGAGACCACATTTGTTCATAGTGAGTTATCTTTTCCAAAGATGAAATGATTTGAGATTTTAAATCATTTCTGTTGTTGATGAAATCTTTCACCATGCCTCTGAAATCAATATCATAATGAAAAACAGATAAGAGACAGTTAGAGGAAGAACCTTCTCCATTGATTGTTGACTTCGCTTTCTTTACTCTTGAGGTAGATATTCCTTTACAAAGATACACATTAACTGCTTCAACTGCATCTGTTTTTGTGATCCCTCTAGTCACAGGAGTCATGAGAATGTATCTTTTAGAGTAGAGAAGAGAAAGAGAAAACACAAGAATAAGAACGTATTTATGAACCACAAACCCTAGAGACACAGAAAGTCCTTCAGGATTTATAATCCGTCCTCCATCTTTTTAGGAGAATATTTTCTTAACAAACATAAGAAGAAATAAAGAAAAAAATCTTGGGCTATTTTTAGCGCAAATCTAATTTTTCCCAAGCTAAACAATGAGGATGCGAACGTCTCTGAAGCTAGACAGTGACGTTGGGAGCCAAACGCTCCCCTTGTTTATCACATGGTGATTTACCAAGGTTTGTTGTATAAATAGGTTTCCTACCTCTTCTGACTCTGGAAGCATTGGTTTTATGAGACCCATGTTGATTATCCAAATTCATCTTTTGCAGTCTGGAAATTCTTTTGTTGTTCCTCCTGAATCTCCAACACGTGCTTTGAACATAATTTTCATTTCCACAAAACGAACAAATCAGGGATCCTTTGTCTTGTTGAAGTGCCTTCTGTTTATCACAACTGTCAACCTTTGTTTTTACATGAATAGAGGCAACGTGGTTGACAATACTTGCAGTCTTGCTTTTAAATCCTAAATCATTTGTGTTTCCAAAAGATTTTTGACCAAATAACATTGCTAAGATTTTGTCAGAACTACCACGTAATCTTTGTAGATCATCTTTGAGAGTATTAGTCTCTTTCTCCTTTAGAGCAATGGTCCTTGTGAGTTTATCATTAAGACAGTTTATCTCAAGATCTTTCACCTGGAATAATGATTCTAGTTTCTTCAATGAATCCTTTAATCGAAGATTTTCTTGAAGAACCTCCCTTTTCAAGAATTCAAAAATCTCTGTGTCAGACTCAATTTCTGAATCAAACTTTGAGTATGTATATGTTTCTGCTGCAAGAGCTGCGGGTTCATCACATTCATCAGACGTATTCAAAACGTTTGACACTTAAGGATTTTTCTTTCACAGAATCATTAGCAGCAAGAGCTGACAAAAAATCCTTGATCCTTTCTGTTATCAACGGTTTATCGAACCAGTCACCATATGAACAACATTCATCAGCCCAAGACAAGTTAGAAGATTCACTTGTCTCGGAAACAACATTGAATGCAAAGGTCTGAACAGAATTTGGATCAAGAATTTTTACCTTTTCAAGAGACGTATTTTTGAAAAGGATGTTGAGGTTATTTCCTCCATCGATGACGTGCTTCTTAGACACGTATCTATTGTCTTCAAATACAGTTTCTAAGATATCCCAGGCATCTTTAGACTTAGCGCAGGTAGACACATAGTGCTGAAGATTTGGGGTAACGGCTTGTCTGATAGCATTTAATCCGTCAGAGTTTTGCATTGCAGCAAGAGATTCTTCAGGAGTATAACTACCGACATCCTTAGATATAGATACATCGCCTTTTGTATTAACCGGAGGAACATAGCCGTTAACAACGCGTACCCAGGTTTAAAAATCACGTGCTTGAAGATAAGCACACATAGCAACTTTCCATCCTGGTTAGTTTGAGCCATCGAAGACTGGTGGTACGTTAATTGAGATAACACCTTTGTCCATAAAGTCAGATCGCTACAAACACAAACTTATAAGGTCTTAAACGTGTTTGCCTGCTCTGATACCAATTGAAAAAGTAGGGGTCTAACAACCACACCCATTATTACACTCAGCAATCTGTATGGACAAACTCCAATATACTTTCTAGAGAATCAACTAGACAGTCAGACTCAATCTAGGTAAAAAGTATATCAAAGAGTTTATATCTCAATCTCTCGATTTTATATATACTCATGCATATAGAAATCTGCGAGTCTTTATCAAATACTAGAGAGATAACTTGGATGGTACCAAAGACCAATATCCAAGTGTCAATCAATTTAAATCAACACCTAAAAGGCCGGATATTCTAATTGATTGAACAACGCACAACCTGTGATATTTTAATTATATAAACAAATATAATGCGGAATATAATTAACACAGACACCAGAATTTTGTTAACGAGGAAACCGCAAATGCAGAAAAACCCCGGGACCTAGTCCAGATTGAACACACACTGTATTAAGCCGCTACAGACACTAGCCTACTCCAAACTAACTTCGGTATGGACTGTAGTTGAACCCCAATCAATCTCACACTGATCCAAGGTACATTTATGCTCATACGCCTCTGATCCCAGCAGGATACTGCGCAATTGATTCCCTTAGCTGATCTCACCCACAACTAAGAGTTGCTACGACCCAAAGTTGAAGACTTTAATAAACAAATCTGTATCACACAGAAAAGTCTACGATAATAGATAAATCCGTCTCCCACGAATATACCTAAGAGTTTTGTTCCGTCTTTTGATAAATCAAGGTGAACAGGAACCAATCAATAATACCAGACTTATATTCCCGAAGAACAACTTAGTATTATCAATCACCTTACAATAATCCTAATCGACACAGCGAAAAAAGATATTGTTGAATCACAAACGATGAGACGAAGTTTGTTTGTGATTACTTTTCTATCTTGCCTATCGGAGATATCAATATCAAGCCAATTATTACAATTGTACTCGTACGATAGAAGATGCAAGATCAGATCACACAACTACAAGAAAAGTAGTATCGGTCTGGCTTCACAATCCCAATGAAGTCTTTAAGTCGTTAACCTGGTTTAGAAGAAGAAACCAAAGGTTAAAGGAGAATCAACTCTAGCTTAGCACAACTAGTATCACACAGAATGTGTGGGGATTAGGTTTCCCAGTTGCTAGAGTTCTCCCTTATATACACTTTCAAATCAGGGTTTGCAATCAATGTTAGCTTAGTAACAAAGCATCCAATATTCACCGTTAGATGAAAACCTGATTAGATTCAAGCTAATATTTCTCAACTGTTAGATCGAAAACTTAGCTTGTCACACACAAATGAAATGTCCAATTTTGGGTTTACGAACCGTTCCCAAACATTAACATTTGTTGGTTCAACAAGTCAACCAAATGGTTAGCCATATGATTACTCTCATATCAACCTTATTCTTCTTCACCATAACTAGTTCTAATGACTCAAATGAACTAGTTAGAGAGTTGTTCAATTCCAAGGAAATCTTATGTAACTACACAAGACACAATTGAAGCAAAATCGGTTTGATTCACTCGAATCGGTTCATGAACTTTATAGCCACGGTTTGCAATAGCATTCCTTAGTTTATTTAAACATTAGTTCAAGAACAACCGACTTTAGATATAACCTGCTCAAGTTCGCGGACTGGGTTCGCGGACTTAAGCTCATGGAAGGAGTACACAAACTTCAGCAAAAAATCTCGGGCCGAGAAGTTCCACAAGTTCGCGGACTTGGCTCACGCCACTTCCAACTTCTCTTGATCAACAAAGTTAGCAAACTTTGGTTCAAGGAATAAGACTTATGCATATATGTGTTTCCACAACAATGCTTATATCCACCAATGGTTATGTAATCTAAACTCTCATTTCAATCCTTGAAACATTCTCAGAGAACGTTATATAGTCGTTATTCACAGACCATTTTTCGTCAGAGCAATTTTCAGAGTGATTGAAACATAACATGACTTTCGTCACTTGGTAAAGATGAATTCGGCTAAAGCGAAAGCTTACCAGCACACATTTCGAGAAATAGATAAGCGAGATAAACTCGGCTCGAAATAACAAATGTGTATAATGAAAGTCTATGTATCAAAACGACTTTTGTCTCAAGAGTAGGAGATAGAGTAAATAGACTTTTGAGTGACAGATAAGTTCAAGTCTCCACATACCTTTTAGTAGATAAAGATCCACCAGTTCCTTGAGTAGTCCTTCGTCTTGTATGATGATTGCCATGGAGTCTTGATCTCAACTACACTTTCTATCCTAATCCAAGACCTTAGCTTTAATAGACTAGTAATCAAGACTTATAGTTTTGATCACTAATATTGACAAACATGCTTGAGATAGCAACGCATGCGATTTCGACCGAGCAATGCTATGACAATCTCCCCCTTTGTCAATTTTAGTGCAAAAACTATTAATACATATGGAATACAAAAAATAAATAAATAAACTTTTATAGCTCCTATTCCACATGCGTAATCTTCAACATTACTCGAAATCTTCGTCATTTCCAAGTACTCCAATGATCCCAAAGGTTGTAAGTTTAGCATCATCGATGTTGAAAATCCGTAGCTATAACAACAAGAAAACAATAGTTCTCAATCATTGTTATACATTATCATAGTATCATTACACCGCGTCAAAGTTCAATTGTATCACAACTTCAACAACAATACTATGGTGATATGTATCACTCCCCCTTAGTCAATACTCCATCTCACATGGAAACCACTCCCCCTTACATAATGATACGAAAACCATATGTATTTGTAGTGTGAACTACATATTAATTCTCCCCCTTTTTGTCAATAAAATTGGCAAAGGTACAAGAACGGGATCCTAATGAAATTTCTGAAAAGACATTTCATGACCAAAAGAAAGCAAAAATATCAACTTGTTCTTTAGATGCAATCATAAAGCCGAAGCTAAATGCATTCATCAAGGAGTTTAAAGATACAAGATAACCCCTGTAATATTCCACATCCGCACCCCCTACAAAGATTTGGCAATTAAGCGCAAGATCAAAAGAATTCTCCCCCATAAAATGTCATTCCCGAAAGAACAACAAGAGCGACCTTAATTTCGAATGAAAAAAAGGATTTCTTTGGACATAACAAATCACATACAAGTATGAATTTGAATCCAAAAATTTCAATTAAATTTACCACAAGAGAACCCATGATTAATTTAACCGAAAATGCTCAACACAAGTAAACTTATGGAGACTTAAGAGCGCTCAGTTAGATTAATCACAAGTAAACCCATAATTAATATAATCGAAGTACACAGCCAAATTAACCACAAAATTAATCAATTTAATTGGTCATACTCACATAAGAGAGTCTATGGAGCAATGACTAAGTTAATCATGAAAACAATCAACCCAGTCATGAACGCTCAAACATAAGAAGACTTATGGAGTCATAACTAAATAACCAAACAAGATGATTAATTTAGTTCAATTTGCTCGACATAAAGTACCTTACAGAACAACAACAAGGCTAACCATAAAAATAATCAACTTGGTTGTTATAATGCTCAACATAAGACACATTACGGAGTCTCACAGTAATACATAAAATATGGATCAGGGAAGATCAATTACTGTGGAATACTCAAGGATTCATTCTATTTTCCATCACTATTTGCATAACGACATTTAATAGACATAATCCTAGCAAACAAAAGATTTTAACCTATCTTTCATCAATAATTGACAATATAGGCTTAACTTTTGTATTTGTCAAAAGTCCATTCATTCTTTCATCAATACATGCATATCAATTCATGAACGACTTTACTTTTGACAAGATATGGGACAACCAAGTTCACGGACGCAAACACACATATCCCATAACAATATTGCAATATATAAAATCATAAAGATTAATACTGCAAAAATCATCTTCCAACCAATTTAAAATTTAAACCAATAAATTTAAAAACATGAAGATGAAAACGTTGGACATATCTATGTGTAATCACAATAATGGCTATTCCAACCTCTAGTTATTTTTCTAAACAAAAACAGAAATATAGAAGATTTACTTGATACTGTAGATCTTTCTTAGAACATCTACTGAGAATTCATTCTCATTATTGAAAAACCCATTGATTATGGAATCGTTCAATTCCTCTAAATCTTTAGAAATATCAGTCAACTCATTAAGTTCTCTTTTTAGTTCAAACAAGGTGTTCTTGGTTAGAGACCACATTTGTTCATAGTGAGTTATCTTTTCCAAAGTGGAAATGATTTGAGATTTTAAATCATTTCTCTTGTTGATGAAATCTTTCAACATGCCTCTGAAATCAATATCATAATGACAAACAGATAAGAGACAGTTAGAGGAAGAACCTTCTAATTGATTGTTGACTTCGCTTTTTTTACTCTTGAGGTAGAGATTCCTTTACAAAAATACACATTAACTGCTTCAATTGCATCTGTTTTTGTAATCCCTCTAGTCACAGGAGCCATGAGAATGTATCTTTTAGAGTAGAGAAGAGAAAGAGAAGACACAAGAATAAGAACGGATTTATGAACCACAAACCCTAGAGACACAGAAAGTCCTTCAGGATTTATAATCCGTCCTCCATCTTTTAGGAGAATATTTTCTTAACAAACATAAGAAAAAATAAAGAAAAAAAATCTTGGGCTATTTTTAGCGCAAACCTCATTTTTCCCTAGCTAAACAATGAGGATGCGAACGTCTCTGAAGCTAGACAGTGACGTTGTGAGCCAAACGCTCCCCTTGTTTATCACATGGTGATTTACCAAGGTTTGTTGTATAAACAGGTTTCTTACCTCTTCTGACTCTGGAAGCATTGGTTTTATGAGACCCATGTTGATTATCCAAATTCATCTTTTGCATGTTCTTTTGCAATCTGGAAATTCTTTTGTTGTTCCTCCTGAATCTCCAACACGTGCTTTGAACATGATTTGCATTTCCACAAAACGAACAAATCAGGGATCTTTTGTCTTGTTGAAGTGCCTTCTGTTTATCACAACTGTCAACCTTTGTTTTTATTTGAATAGAGGCAACGTGGTTGACAATTCGTGCAGTCTTGCTTTCAAATCCAAAATCATTTGTGTTTCCAAAGGATTTTTGACCAAATAACATTGCTAGGATTTTGTCAGAACTACCAGATAATCTTTGTAGATCATCTTTGAGAGTATTAGTCTCTTTCTCCTTTAGAGCAATGGTCCTGGTGAGTTTATCATTAAGACAATCTATCTCAAGATCTTTCACCCGGAATAATGATTCTAGTTTCTCCAATGAATCCTTTAATCGAAGATTTTCTTGAAGAACCTCCCTTTTCAAGAATTCAAAAATCTCTGTGTCAGACTCAATTTCTGAATCAAACTTTGAGGATGTAGATGTTTCTGCTGCAAGAGATGCGGGTTCATCACATTCATCAGACGTATTCAAAACGTTTGACACTTAAGGATTTTTCTTTCACAGAATCATTAGCAGCAAGAGCTGACAAAAAATCCTTGATCCTGTCTGTTATCAATGGTTTATCGAACCAGTCACCATATGAACAACATTCATCAGCCATTCACTTGTCTCGAAAATAGCATTGAATGCAAAGGTCTGAACAGAATTTGGATCAAGAATTTTTACCTTTTCAAGAGACGTATTTTTGAAAAGGATGTTGAGGTTATTTCCTCCACCGATGACGTTATTCTTAGACACGTATCTATTGTCTTCAAATACCGTTTCTAAGATATACCAGACATCTTTAGACTTAGTGCAGGTAGACACATAGTGCTGGAGATTTGGGGTAACGACTTGTCTGATATCATTTAATCCGTCAGAGTTTTGCATTGCAGCAAGAGATTCTTCAGGAGTATAACTACCGACATCCTTAGATATAGATACATCGCCTTTTGTATTAACCGGAGGAACATAGCCGTTAACAACGCGTACCCAGGTTTGAAAATCACGTGCTTGAAGATAAGCACACATAACAACTTTCCATCCTGGGTAGTTTGAGCCATCGAAGACTGGTGGTACGTTAATTGAGATAACACCTCTGTCCATAAAGTCAGATCGCTACAAACACAAACTTATAAGGTCTTAAACATGTTTTCCTGCTCTGATACCTAATTAAAAAGTAGGGGTCTAACAACCACACCCAATATTACGCTCAGCAATCTGTATGGACAAACTCCAATATACTTTCTAGAGAATCAACTAGACAGTCAGACTCAATCTAGGTAAAAAGTATATCAAAGAGTTTATATCTCAATCTCTCGATTTTATATATACTCAAGCAAATAGAAATCTGCGAGTCTTTATCAAATACTAGAGAGATAACTTGGATGGTACCAAAGACCAATATCCAAGTGTCAATCAATTTAAATCAACACCTAAAAGGTCGGATATTCTAATTGATTGAACAACGCACAACCTGTGATATTTCAATTATATAAACAAATATAATGCGGAATAAAAATAACACAGACACCAGAATTTTGTTAACGAGGAAACCGAAAATGCAGAAAAACCTCGGGACCTAGTCCAGATTGAACACACACTGTATTAAGCCGCTACAGACACTAGCCTACTCCAAACTAACTTCGGTCTGGACTGTAGTTGAACCCCAATCAATCTCACACTGATCCAAGGTACAGTTATGCTCATACTCCTCTGATCCCATCAGGATACTGCGCACTTGATTCCCTTAGCTGATCTCACCCACAACTAAGAGTTGCTACGACCCAAAGTCGAAGACTTTAATAAACAAATCTGTATCACACAGAAAAGTCTACGATAATAGATAAATCCGTCTCCCACGAATGTACCTACGAGTTTTGTTCCGTCTTTTGATAAATCAAGGTGAACAGGAACCAATCAATAATACCAGACTTATATTCCCGAAGAAAAACTTTGTATTATCAATCACCTCACAATAATCCTAATCGACGCAGCGAAAAAAGATATTGTTGAATCACAAACGATGAGACGAAGTTTGTTTGTGATTACTTTTCTATCTTGCCTATCGGAGATATCAATCTCAAGCTAATTATTACAATTGTACTCGTACGATAGAAGATGCAAGATCAGATCACACAACTACAAGAAAAGTAGTATCGATCTAATCCTTCGTGACAGCAAAATTCCTCGGTTGTGTTGTTACTGGTGAAGCCGCCTATTCGGAGAGGAGAGTAACCTAATTAGGCGAAATCTCTTACGGCCGCTCAGTTTAAAGTTTTCTTTGGGATTGAGAATCTCTATTAGTACCGTTGGTGGGAAACTAGATAACTGCGGTTTATCTTGTGTTTTCGATTGATTTGATTGACTTACGGTGGTTGAACTTTGATTGCACCTAGTTTGTTTATGCTTGAGAATCTTCTCTTCTGATATAAGATTCACTCAAACTAGATCGAAGTTTCGACATGGATCTTTACACTGTTTTTAGTTCTAAAGACGATCTTGTGATAATCCATTGTTAACAGACTCCGTTCTGTGCGTGATTGATGACAAGAGATTCAAGTTGTTGTGTGCAGGTGTTTATTGAAGATCTAAGAAGATTTGAAGACAAAGAAGATATTGAAGATTTCTGATTTGGGGTTCATAATCTTTGGTGTGCACAATACTTGTTTCGGTATAAGAGGATCCAACTATAATCGGTTTATCCTTGTGGTTGATTGGATTGATTAGTTGTGTAGATCGTTATTAACATAATTCTTTATGATTAAAAGTATTGATTGCAAAATCTTAATAATTAGTTCGGTAGTTGAGAATAAGATAGATCTAAGAACCTGACGAAGGAGTTTATTGAGATAAACATAAGAGCCTTTGTCGAACTCATATCACTTGGTTGAAGAGAGTTGCTACCAAACAGATTTGTTGTTCCTTTACTGTTTGGAATACGAACCAAAGGAATTGTTCCAAGTACGTGACTTATTCATAAGTTGGAGGCGTGGGAATACAGACGGAACTAGGTGAACTATAGGTTTGGTTGTTTGGTCTCAACTATACGAAGTTGGTTTAATTTTGTGTGGCGGCTTAATCCAGAGTATTCAATTCTGGACAAGGTCCTGGGGTTTTTCTGCATTTGCGGTTTCCTCGTTAACAAAATCTTTCCGCGTCATTTACTTTTATTTTCCGCATTATAATTGTTTTATTTAAATTAAAATAAATCACACAAACGTTAATTTCTATTTACTTGATAAGCAATCCTATTGTGTTTGGTTAAGTCCGAACCTTTTTATCAAGTAAACATACTTCGTTGTTGTATTGTCTCTATCTCGTATCCATAGACGATCACATGAACTGTGAACCGATTAGTTGCATTGTCTCGACTCAGTCCATAGACAATCACTTTCGGAGAAAGGACTTATAAGTAGGTTTTAGCTTAAGGTATATTTGGATACCCTCGCCTTTTAAAAATTCTTAATTACAAAAAGTTTATTTGCCCTGTACGGTTCAAAGAATTGGTGCATTACCTAGGAATTGGATTACCCAGCATCCAATTCCTTGAAATGAACATGATGTAAGTGTAATATAGATAAATTCTAAAACTTATTTTCATCTTCCGCATTAGACATTGAGCCACGAATACTACCGGAAGCTTGAGACGATCTTTAATGCGAACTTGTTATCATTTTTGTAGGAAAATATGAATTGGATTATTCTTCAAAAATTATTAGAAAAAGTATAATCTGGAATGGTAATAATAATTAGGGAATTTAAAGAGAGTCATTGGATATATCGGATTGCTCAGCTATATGCTTCTCCAATGGTAGTGTGGTCAGTTTCATCCGTGGCATTGTGGGAAGACATCCTTTCTTTATCTTATATGGCAATTAATTTTCCTAAATACGAGGAGAAAAAAAAATCTTTCTCCAACCCATCTATCTTTTGACTTATTCATTGCCTAGTCGTCTTCTTATTTTCGGATTTTATTTGGTTTAATAAATCAGAAAATATATTAAAATCTCCATTTTTATGGAGTTAGTTGATACATATACAACGTCATACTTCTCCGAAATCCAATTGAGTAGTAGTGGTCACTCCAACACAACCGGCTATTTAGATTGCCATTGCATGGGATATTCCATCACCGGCATCAAAAAGAACAATTATTCATGTAGTATGACTATCATATTATCCTTTGATATTCGTGTTCATTCTGTTTGTGGAAACATTCAGAGATACTCTCTTGACTTATGCATAAGGCTATCATTCAAAAAAACAAAAATACGGTATGATAAAAGAACCACTGATTGGCTTTATACCTTAAATTTATAACACAGGATTATTTTCCCCCTTACCAACATTAATTTTTTAATGTGCATATATGATCTGTCACTTGTTAATGTGCATATATGATAATTTTCAAAGCCCGATCAACAACCCAAGGTATCACACCCGTTTAAGAAATTTGCTTTTGAAGGTACAGATGATTTCCATTGTCTCAAAGAGAGAAGGGGAAGGAAATGTGAGAAGAATAAAAAAGCCGTGCAAACAATGGAAATCAGATTTGGTATAATCTTAATTTAGATTTAATAATTGTTTTTTTAGTGAGAAAAAAATTAATGGAAAAAGAATTTTAATTAAAAAAATGTTGATTAGGATGGATAGACATCCTCTTGGTGGACATCTGAAACAAAAGGTTGAGCAAGAAGATGTCTATATAAAAACCAAAAATGCTTGGCAAACCGCCATTTTGAACAACACCAAAACAACACCCCCACATGCCAAACTTTTAGGTGGGTCTCATGGCATTCAGGTGGGACCCACCACTTCTCTAAGGGTTCATCACATTCCTTGATTGGGCATATGGTTTTGGTGTTGTTCAAAATGGCGGTTCGTCAAGAACTGCCCTATAAAAATATGTCATGTCATCTGCATATTAGTTAAAGAGGTTAGCCACTCAGCCACACGAATGGCGTAGCGCGACAATTTCTATCTGGCGTTCCAATCGTGTGACAGATGTAACATCTCGGTGTACATTTATTTGACCATCCATTTTTCATATTTGACCATCCCTTGGTGGAGGAAAAATGCACAAATCTAAGATTCATCCCCTGGTCATCAGAAATGAGTATGTGTTTGAACTTATATCTCCTACCTCAAATGATTGGAATATGGACTTACTACAAACTCTCTTTTCTGAAGAAGTGGTAGATAAGATAACAAGAATGCAGGTGAATATTAATGAAGAAGATATTATTCGATGGAAACCTACAAGAGATGGCTTATTTACAGTCAAGAGCTCTTACAATAAATTGGTATAAAGGAATTTTCAACACCATGAATCTACCAATACTGTTCCTAAAGATGTATGGAAAGCCTTATGGAAAATGAAGGTTCCTCATGGGGTGAAGTTGTTTATATGGAAGTGTTTAAAGGAAATAGTGCAAACTAAAGATAAAACTGCTAGATTCAATTGTAGTATACAAGAGCACTGTGGAATCTGTAACCATCATGTGAAAACTTTGTTTCATTTGTTGTTAGTTTGCCGGCATGCAAGATCAGTTTGGAGAAGTCTAAATGTTAATGTGGATGGAGTTGCTGAAAATTGTGAAAGTGTTAAAGAATGGATTATTTCCCGGTTTAGTAATACTCATAACAACGGTGCAGAAGAAAACAATACTTGGAGGATGGCTTTGATGGTGGGATGCTGGGTAATTTGGAAGGAAAGATGTGAACATGTCTTTCAAAACAAAACTCTCAACCACTTCTCTACAGTTACTAGAATTCAATTTCATCTGCAGAATTTCAGTTATGCAGGCAACAATATCATGACAGTGCAGCCTCAACTTAATACTACAGCCGCATATGCAACTAATATTACAAAAGTTTTTGTTGATGCTTCATTTGATTATTTGACTAACAATTCTGGCACTGAAACGGTGCTTCTGTCTTGTACAGGTACATGTGATGGAGTTAAAGGATCATATGCAAACGGAGTGATGGATCCAGAAATTCAGAATGCATGGCAATTTTGGAAGCTCTAAGTTGGATCAAAGCTCTTAGCATCAATGAAGTCCATCTTATTGCAGATGCGGAAGTTGTGGTGCAATCTATTTCTACAGACTGAGTTCAAGTTAGATGGCAGAACAATCATCTCATTAGCAAAATAAAAACTCGTATTTCATCTTTTAAGTATTATAAAATCTCTCATATGAAGAGAGACTTAAATAATATTGCAGGCTGTGTTGCAAAAAAAGTTAGGAGAGACAAACTCTTACTAGAAGAGTACAAAGATTATTCTCCATGGTTTTCACCTCTGTTACGTAGGCTTACAGTGCCTAGAACTGCCTAATCAATAAACTCTGTGTTATCCCAAAAAAAAAAAAAAATTCATCCCCTGGTGAAAGCAAGTTTTATCGGAAGATGGTCGATCCGGAAAATAGAACATGTAACTCAGGAGAGTCAAACCAAGTCGGCAGAGTACACACACGCCAAAGGAATTTTGAGTGATTGGTCTCTTCACCCCATCGCACTGACCAGAGAGAGAAATCTTAATGGGGATTCAGCACACAACCAATATACTTTTAGGTTCACCATCAGTGCATCACTACCACTCCATTGATCTGTTTTTTACCATGGGAAAGAAGAAGAACAAAGAAATAACTTACATCCATATAGATGTTGATTCTCAAAGTTCGGGTAATCCTCCAATTCATTGATTCTCTTCTTGCTTGAAAATCTGGGGTTATTAAGTATTTTGTCAGCATAAACAACTATTTGAAATGTAAACGTTTATTATACATTTTGATATCCCGAAATAGGGGTTTTGTCTACTGGAGTTATTTAATTACACTGGTTTTTGTATTGACTTTTTGCAACTAAGTAATGGAGATAAGGTTTTTCTTATTTTGGTGATCAAGAAACAAAAGCATTTTCTTGGTTTTAGCTGGTCAAACAAATAAAATAAAATTGTGTGCTTGTAGATACCACATCAGTAGTCTTGTATCAGAAAGCAGTAGTCTTGTATCAGAAAGCATAAGGACACTGTGAAAAGAACAAGTTCTGAATTGTGATTTGCGGAAGCATTGTAGGACTTTCACCACTAACATCAAACTTAGCTTTCCTTCACCCCCTAAAAACTGTCATATTGCTTCTATTGTCCCAGTTCCGTTTTCAAAATTCTATGAATTGAGAGAACGATAAGAGTCATGCCAGATGTATTATGATTGAAAGGAGCTGACTGCATTCTAGTTTCTCTTACATCTTAGAGGCTCATTCTATAACTCAAGTTGCATTAGGTTCTTTCTACTTTTAAGATGCGTTCTTTTTCACTAGATGTTTATAGTGCTCAGAATTTAAAACAACCTTGTACTGGACAGATTGTTCCGAGGAGGCTCCAAAGACTATAACAAGTCCAACATCCTTGGGATTAATAGAGAGCTTTGACAAATCATCACCCCTATGTATAATTGGTACCATACCTCGACGAAAGAGATCAAAGATGCGACTTAGGAAAATGTATTCAAGTACCTCTCCTCGTCGTCAGCCATCAAAAAAGATAATTAATAAGAAGATTCCAATGTGCAAGCAAGATCAGAATTTAAAAACCTTTCCTCGACGTCAGCCATCAAAGAGGATAATTAACAGCAAGATTCCAGTCCGCAAGGAAGATCAGCTTGACGCGAGCAAGTTTCAGTTCTACTTCGAATGGGTTCACTGACCTATATTGTTCTACATGTAACATATTTTGGTTTGAGGATGCTGAGGATGTTCTTTTTTATCGGGATATGTTATGCAGCTCCTTCTCGGCAGAAACAAAGAACTCTTTCACATATCTTGATTGCTTGTGGTTTTCCTTGTATAGGAAAGGGTTACCGAAGGCAAAGGTGTTGACTTGGGTTAAGGTCAGACATGTTCTTTCAAGAAAAATTATGTTTTGGTTCCCCTTGTTTGCTGGTGTGTTTACTACTTACATTAAGCAAAATCTTTTTCTCATTAAACAAATCTGACTCTGATGTAAAGTTTATATGAAATGTCAATAATTTAAGAATCACTGGAGTCTTTTGATCTTATGCCACTTTGGAGAAAGTTTGGAATCTAGAACTACAAAACCATGCATGCTGCTATGCGATTCCCTTGAAATAGCAGATCCAAGGCGGTTTGAACCTGATATAAGAAAGTATGTCTCTTTTACTTGGTTAGTTTTTCAGTTTGTTGTAGTTCTATGCTTGAGTTATAACATACCATATATATTCTTGCATTTTCAGGTTTATATTGGACATTTATAAAGTTGAAGGAAAAGGCAATTGGAAAAATTTCTCTGTTGGTGCCGAAGGTAAATCTAGTCTACCTTCTTTTCTTTTCTTAAGAAGTATAGATCATTTGTCTTGAGTTCTCATATGTCCTTTTGGAATCAATTCCTTCCAGGTACCACAACAAAGGAATAAAGATAATTGTGGATTTTTTGTTCTCTACTTTGTAGATTTGTTCATGCGATATGCTCCAGACAAATTTAGCACTGACGAGGGCTATCCTTACTTTGTAAGTACATCTTTTGATGATGTAGTGCAAACATTCCATGGATCTTTGTCTGTCTCGACTGTTAAACGAGCGAATTTCCTTTCTCTGTGTTGCAGATGGATGAAAATTGGTTTACTGCTGAAAGCGTGCAAAACTTTCGTATTCAGGTCACTTCTTTTTGCAGGTGAATCACCTAATTTTGTATTTTATAGGTAATATCAAACATAATGAACTTAGGAAGTCTATAATTGCCTAATAGGGTGGGTTGGAAACACCACATAACAGTTGAGTTCAAGCTTTCAAACAATTGTTGTTATCTAAAAGAACTTGACTATGCAATTTTCTGGTGATGTTTTAAAAGGTTACCAAAGGGGTTTATGAAAGGATTTTCATTGGGTACACGAGAGTAGATTCATTAGTAACGATAGGCAGTGAAACAAGCAATTGCAAAAAGCAGTAAAGCATTTACCCGAAGCTTGTCGTGTAATAGGACTTCTATAAATCCATTTTTCAAGGCAATCTAAGGAGATCAATTTACTTGGGTTAAGGACCGACTTGGTTTTACTTCAAACCATGGAGATGAATTTACTTATTTTGTTTCTATGGTTTTTTCGTTTCAAGTTTACGGTCTGTTGAAACACTGCAGCAGGATAAATGTTTGAAGATGGACTGGCCTCCGAGATGCCATCGTGACGCTTCAAGTACACGGATATGCACATATGGACAGTAGAACATTGCTATGTATATCTTCAGTTAACATTGTTTATCGCGTTTAACCATCATCTGTGTATAAACCTAACAAATAGAAGCAAGGCTACTAAGCCCACAATAGAGTATGCAAGTATGACATCAAATGGAGGAAAGCAACTTATTAATTTATACCAGTTTCAGGCTGTTGGTATACATGTGTGCATTGTTGATTCCACTGAGATATGGATGAGTGTTCAACTTGTGTGATCTTTTCGTTTTATCAGTTTCGTATCATGACACTAGAGGCAGTGTTACGCCTTTTGTGTCTGTTGTCAATTTCACTAAAGTTTTTTTGATGAGTGTGCAACTTGTCTGATTATTTTTTTTGTTTTGTTTTCTTTATAAGTTTTCTCTGTTCATAAAATTAAAGATTTTGATGTGCATTTTAACATTCTCCACCAGTTGTATTCCTATTCCAGGATACAAATGCTCGTATTGAACCCAACACACATCAGTCGATGTGGCTTGTTTCTATTTTAGAAAAAAAAAATCTTCAGAGCAAGAACAGAACAGACTTTTCTGTTTCAGGCAAAAGATGTATAAACGAAAATAAAGAAGTACTATCAAAATTCTGTTATGTTTCAGGATTTAGTAATCTGACCTACCCTTTATCATTCCCAGAGTCATAATATTGCAATTGCTAAACCAGCGTAGCATATAAACATGGAAAAAACAGTGTCCACTTAACATGAGCAGTTTTCAGGCATAGTGAGACTCAGCAATTGTTGCTTACAGCACCAGTGATTGCTAAACCAGCATATAGAGCCTATATAATCAAGCACAAAACAGTCTCCATTTAACATGAGCAGTTCTCAGCCCTAATAAGACTCAGCAATTGTTGCATACAACACCAAAAACAGACAAACACAAAATCACCAGTGGCAAGAGCATAATCCTCCTAAATATTACAAAGCTGCAGAATTAGTCAGTTCAAGGCACCCATTGATCCGAGCCTGAAAATCTTACTACTCATCAACTGATTAAACACATCATCCCCTTTCTTATACAGAGAGGAAAACAAAAGGTATTACATTACACTCCCAGATGTTCTTTTATCAGTATGGAATGTTTCCTTTAGGAAGCTCCCAGTTATCCTCATCATCTTCCTTCGCCCTCTTTTCCTTTTCGCTAGAAGCCATTTCTTGTTTATCTGGCCTTTGTACAAACGGACGTCTGATAACCACATCCAAACAATGTTAAAAACCAATCACAACAAGTTTTAACCAAACATATATACAATTGAAAACTCTTCCACCAAATTGAGATAGCACAAACATGTCAATTAACCATAAATATACATTAAAAACAAACAGAATTTCTATGAGTGTTAGAACGCTTGCACATTTGCGCAGGGTGCCTATTTATGCCAAGTGTTCACCCCCAGTGCGTTGCCCAACTAAGTGATTAACACCAAGTGCAGCCTGGCAAAACTCCAGAATCTCCTCCATTTTGCACTTGGGAAATTAGGCAATTATGATCCGTTTCATTTTCTACTTTAAAGTTCACTCTCCATATGGTTTTCTGCTGTGAGAAACAAAGGCTCAGAGCCAGAGGACATAATTTTCTTTGATTTTTCAGTTTGGCAATTAAACAAACACCATCCATGCATTACATCACAGTTAATTATAAATTAGATAATAAGATTAATCTGGGATTTGCGAATCTATAACTATACTCAAAATTTATAATCCAAATCATAGAAAATTAGAGAAATTGAAGTTATGAGAAGAAGAAAGAACTCTAACCTTCTTCGATTCCTCTTAGCAGCTTCTTTATGCTTCCTTTTCTTTTCTTCTTGTTTATTTTCAAAAAACCTTCTTCTTTTGCACTCATTAATAACACCAGCTCTAAATACTTCTCTTTTAAACCTTCTTAGTAAAACTTCTTCAGGTTCATCCTCATCAACAACTACTTGAACATTATAAGCAGTTTTAAAGAAAAGGGTATTTGAATAAGCCAGTGATGGGCATACTACGGATAGTAATTCATCATTAACAACAGAATTTGATGAAGATGGATTACTCTCATATGACGACATTACTGGAACAAACCCATTTCTGTTCTTTTCTTGATAAGATAAAGTAGAGGGTGATGATGTTGATGATGATGATGGAGGAGCGAGTTGAGATGGTAGTGATTTTAGGGTTTGGGTTTTTTGTTGTGAGGGTAGTAAGAAGGATAGGAAATTGCAGAGAGACGATGTAGCCATGGAAGAAGGATGTTGTTGTTCTCTATCTCTACTCTGAAGTGAAGATCAGAAGAAGATAGAGGGATGATGGAGGAGCTCTATTGTAGTTTGGTAACCGGATGACGTTGTTATCGTTCTTATCTTTTCTTAACCACGTGTCACCCTTATGTAATATAAAGGGTACATTATTTATATGTCCCTACTTTTGACACCCAATAAATATATATATGTCCCTACTTTTTAATAATTTTATCTATTTAAAATTAGATTACCTTAATACCCTCACTCATATAATAATTTTCTTTATTTCCAAATGGAACAAATTTCTCCCTCTACCACTTCACCACCACCACCACCAACATTCAACTACCATTCCACCGCCACCACCTACCAACCACCACCACCATTACACCACCAACAGTCCTCCACCACCACTAGTCCGTCGTCACCACCACCACTAATCCGCCGCCGCCACCGTCGTCGCCGCCGCCGCCACCGTCGTCGTCGCCGCCGCCACCACTGGTTCAAATATTTTTGTATCAAATAAAAATAGAACCAACAGTAGAAGTTGATCCAATTTAGGGGATCAACAACGGTAGTTGATCCAAAAAAAAAAGGATCAACAGTAGAAGTTGATCCGATTTAGGGGATCAACAACGGTAGTTGATCCAAAAAAAAAGAATCAACAGCAGAAGTTGATCCAATCTAGGGGATCAACAACAGTAGTTGATCCAAAAAACAAAAGGATCAACCGTACAAGTTGATCCATGTAAATGGAGTGAACTTGGCGTGAGTCGAACGCGCATCATCTGACATGGAGTCAGTCATGCTACAATTGCACCACAAGTTCAATATTGGAAAAGAAAATACATGATTTAAACTACAAGCATGATTATACTTATCCAAGGAAATATTGTCAATAATAAGAGTTGAAAGGATCAACAACAGTAGTTGATCCCATAAAAAATTGGGTCAACAACAGAAGTTGATCCCATAAATGGATCAACAATCATAATGATCCATAAAAAATTGGTCAACAACAATAATTGATCCCATAAAAAAATATAAACAACAACAAATTGATCATCACATGTAGCTTTATAAACATCAATCCAGACTTGCAATTCCAGATTCATGGAAAACAACACCAACAACTCCATTTCTACTTCTATACTGCACATTTCAGTCACTGCCAGCACCCGCACCTTCATTGTATGGTCAATGCTAATGGAGCTAAACCATATACGTCCTTTACCTAGAACAGAAAGTAAATCCAACACAAAGTAAATTAATAAGAGCCAAAGCCTCCCTTGCACACTGAATTTAAGAAGTGGAACCATAAAATGCAACTGCAATCTCGTTCCATTCAGTGCTTTAACCACTACACATCAAGTTATAATTGGGTTTCAAAAGCATCAGGAGCTCTTTATGCATACACCAACTTTCCTTAATTTACACATAATCAACAGTACAAACAGTTCTCAGTGAATTCAATGAATCAGGCTAAGGCATATGCTAGCAATATAATACGCTAACAATATTTTACATACCTGCACCACGAGTATCTCCACCATCAACAACTTTCTCATATCATCAATTTTCCAGATCTATTTTCCAGTTATACTTTTCCACCACGAGTATCTCCACCATTAATCTATCTTCCCATATCATCAATTTTCCAGATCGGAAAATTAAAAATGTAATCATTAATGTGAATCTCCAACTCCAAATTATAAAATCGGAACCAAAAATACATATCGATGTCTAAATCTGGTTTCGAAAATCAATGTTTAACCTAAGAAAATGAAGAACAATTAACAAGAAGTTGAAATTAATAATAAAAAATCAATCTTTAACCTGTTAATAATATTAGCAGGCGTGATGTAGGTGGTGGTGCTGATTGTGGTGGAAGCGATAGAGATTGTTGAGTTGGTGGAAGCGATAGAAATGGTGGTGGAGGGAGCAATGGGTTTATGTCCGAGTGTTTCGATAGAAATAAAGAAGAAGAAGTATAAAAGACTCGAAGGCTAAAAAAGGGAAATTATAAAAACCATGATCTTATATAAAATTTCAATTATGCCATCAGGAACATTTGTAAAGTCTGTTAGGGATATTTGTGAAGGCCCGTCAAAAAAATGGACAATAATTCAATTACCACTAATATCAAAGGGAGCAATTGGAAATCTTAGTGAGTAAATCTCAGGTCATTTCCTACGGAATGTGGCAAATGTTTAGATCAGATTTGCCAATTTGGCCCACAATCGAACGGTTAAAGGCTAGTTTGGCATTGTGTGGGAATGTGCTTTTTTTGTTGTGCCATGTTGTGCGTTGCTGTGTTGTGGAAACAAATCAGCATGACGTTTGATAAACTATAATTTAAAAAGCACTGTGAAATTTACAAAATGTAAATTATGTTTGGTAAACTTGTATTTTAAAGTGTTGGTGATATAATTAATGACGGAAATAGACATATCTCTTTTTTTTTTCTCATAAAAGAGGCTAACCTCAAAAGATACATTGATAAAGACGATTATGGAAATCGGAAACCTTACAGAGATTTTTCAAGATCATAAAAAATTCATACAAGTTGTAATAGATCCACCAATTCTTGCCTATCAAATTCATCCCTTCATAACTAACAACAGTTTCAGAGGACCTTCTTCTTTCTCGCAAAGGAGAGGGCCAAACATCTAGGGCCAACCTGATTTTGGAGACAAAACCAACATATATCAAAGCACAAGGCAATGACTGGATAGAATTCAACCCAATGTTCATCAGAACATGTAAAATACATGAACTTGAGTTTTTTAAGTTTAGATTACCTAGAGTGATCAGGGTAGCAGTGACCCAACTAGCAGTAGCAGTAGCCAAATAGTATCTAAAGTGTCTCAAGTAACAGTATCCTAAGTGTCTCAAGTAACAGTGGTAATCTGAATCGGTCTTTAAGTGTCTGGAGCGGAATGAAACAGGTTGTCTCGGCATTGAAGCTACGGTAACAATTGTAGAAGATGATCTTAATCTAATTGTGTTTGTCTTTGTTTCCATTCAATGGGTTAGTGTTGTGGTTGTTTCTGACTTTGTTTCTGCAGCTAGGATCGTTGATGTTGGAGTCCTTGTTGCTGGTTTGGGTGATTTTCCTCCAAAAAGAAACATGCTTAAAGAAATGCTAAAAGACCAAAAGTGACCAGATTCATCAGCAGGTAAACAACAAAATTTTCGGAAAAAACGTCGGAGTTCTTGTAACTGCTGGAAAAGATTATCACTGATCTTGGAGCAAACAATGGTCAAATTAAGACCCAAAATGAAGAACAACATTACATACACAATCCAATACCCAAATATGAAAAAACCACAACAAACATTAACCCCATGAAACTGTAACCTAAAAGATAAAAACGAATTAAACCTAAATTATGCAAATCAGAAACTTTATAAAAAACTGACAAGAGGAGAGAAAACCCCCAAGTTGCGGAACTTAGAACGAAGAGATGCCGAAAGTACCACTGAAGTTATTGCTGTTTCAATTTGTTTGCAGATTTTCACTGAAAAAGAAGGCGACGTTCTCTGAGTTCTTTGTTGTGATAGATCACATACCATAGCTTCTCTAGCAGACACAAACCCGAGTTGAAAAATCATGAAACAAACAATAAACTCGGGATCTAAAATAAAACCGAAAAGGCGACTAAATCTAGATTAACAAAGTATAATAGATAGATCAAGAGAAAATATAGCGAATGTTGTTGTCTGATCTGCTCAGATCAGCTCCATAGGAGCCGATCTGAGCACATAAGGTTCAGGCAGTTAGAGTTTTCGTTGAGAAGAAAAAAGTTTTGGTGAGAGAAAGTTTTGGTTTGGCACTTTAATTATAATAAATTATATTTTTAATTCTAATATATTTAATGAAATATAAGTAACATTTATTTTATTATTTTATTTATTTTTCATTATTATTTTTATTGTTTAATAAAAAAATTATGATTATGTTTGCTTAAAAAATATTATTATTTATTATTTTAAAATGAAAAATGAAAAATAGAGAAATAAAATAAAAGTTAGAAATATAACGATAAGTGTACAATATTCAAGGGTAAAACTTGTCTTCATAATAAAATAATAAGGTTAAAATAGAGAATCAATTAAATCAAATTATGTGGGTCCATAACTTCTGCTTTTCCAACTTTTAAAAGCTTGTGCTGATTAGCTTTTAAAAGCAGGCCTAAAATAAAAGTACTTCTCTCCAAAAACACTTTGAATTTTTTTTACCAAACACAATTTTTGGTAAAAATTTGTTACAAGTTTGTTACAAAATGCTTTTGATTGAAAAAAAGCAAGCCCAAACGGGACTGAAATCGACAAAACGATGGTCAAGCCAATAAATTTGACTAATGGGCAAATCATTCGGTGTATGGACACCAATAAAAATGGTTAACTACTTGGTAGACTTTTTTTTCCCGAAAAAAAAGAGGCTCACATCATTACATTAAATAGAGAATCGACTTATGAAATCAAAAACCTTACATATATTTTTTAAGATCACAAAATGTTGATACAGGTTATAGTATCTCCATCAATTCGTGCCTATTAAATTTATCCTTTCAGAACTAAAACAGATTTAGAGGAGAGATGACCAAACATTTTGGACCAAACTGATTTTGAGAACAAAAGTAGTATGTGTCAAAGCACAAGGCAATGACTGGATCAAATCCAACCCAACGTTCATCAGAACATGTAAAAAAACATGAACTTGAGTTTTTTAAATTTAGATTGCCTAATGCAATCAAGGTAACAGTGACCCAACTAATAACAACAGTAGCCAAAATGTAACCAAAGTGTCTTAAGTAGTAACCAAAGTGTCTCAAGTAACCATGCATGGTAATCTTGAAAAGACGAGGGTACCCAAATATACCTCAAGCTAAAAAAATTCCTACCTATAAGTCCTTTCTCCGAAAGTGATTGTCTATGGACTGAGTCGAGAAAATGCAACTAATCGGTTCACACTTCGTGTGATCGTCTATGGATACGAGATCGAGACAATACAACAACGAAGTATGTTTACTTGATAAAGATGTCCGGACTTAATCAAACACAATAGGATTGCTTATCAAGTAAATAGGAATTAACGTTTGTGTAATTTACTTTAATTATAATAAAAAAATTATAATGCGGAAATATAAAGTAAATGACACAGCAAGATTTTGTTAACGAGGAAACCGCAAATGCAGAAAAACCTCGGGACCTTTTACAGAATTGAATACTCTTAGGATTAAGCCGCTACACAAAATAACACCTAACTTCGTATAGTTGAGACCAAGCAACTAAACCTATAGTTCACCTAGTTTCGTATGTATTCCCACGCCTCCGACCTATAAGTAAGTCACGTACTTGGAACAATTCATTTGGTTCGTATTCCAAACAGTAAAGGAACAACAAATATGCTTGGTATCAACTCTATTCAACCAAGTGATATGAGTCAGACAAAGTCTCTTCTGTTTATATTAACATAAACTCCTTCGTCGGGTCCTTAGATCTATCTTATGTTCAATTACCGAAGTAATCGTTTAAGATTAAGCCAACAACACTATTAATCCAAAGAATTGTGTTGATGCCGATCTACTCAATTAATCAATCCAGTCTATCACAAGGATAAACCGATTATTAATTGGATCCTCTTTTTACCGAAACAAGTATTGTGCACACCAAAGATTATGAACTCACAAATCAGAAATCTTCAATATCTTCTTCGTCTTCAAATCTTTTTAGATCTTCAATAAACACCTGCACAATATTCTTCTTAGATATAAGAATCACTTGAATCTCTTGTGATCAATCACGCATAGAACGAAGTCTGTTAACAATGTATTATCACAAGATCGTCTTTAGAACTAACAACAGTCTAAAGATCCCTGTCGAAACTCTGAAATAGTTTGAGTGAATCTTATATCATAAGAGAAGATTCTCAAGCATAAACAAACTAGGTGCAATCAAAGTTCAACCACCGTTAGTCAATCAAATCAATGAAAACAAAAGATAAACCGCAATTATCTAGTTTCCCACCAACGGTACTCGTAGAGCTTCTCAATCCCAAAGAAGACTTTAAACTGAGCGGCCGTAAGAGATTTTTCCTAATTAGGTTACTCTTCTCTCCGAATAGGCGGCTACACCAGTAACAACACAACAAAGAGGAAGTTTGTTGTTACGAAGGATTAGTTTGCAATAAAGGAAAATTTCAAGAATTTATAGACAAAGAAGTTTGGACTCCAAGGAATTTACAAACCAAAAATATTCTCAAGATATTCATTAAAGCACAAATTCGGTTTTCATAATTCATGGAAATGCTCTGTCCAAAAATAATGATCGAAATCTCTCAGAAAATATCTAATTACTAAATGCACATTACTAATTCTTATTTTCCTAAAAATGAAGTCAATTACCTTAATTAAAAGATTCTTAACTTATTTATGTTTCGATCCTGGGATTCTCTCCCCTTAGCTATTAAGGAATAACTTTGAACAATTAAAGAAATAAACATCCATAGCACGTGTCCAAAGTATGTCGACATATTAACTTTGTAAGTTCTCTTTCACACTTACAACCTTGAAACCGATTTGCCACACTTCCAAACAAGTTTAGAATTGGTTCATCTGACTTTCAAGAACTATACGATTGATCAAATAACATTCAATCACAATCATGGGTTTAACGGTTCTACCAAAACAAGTTTCAGTTCTACCTTCCATGTGAGTACTGTGCATAGTCACACTAACTTTCCAAAATTCGGTTGACTAGGTATTAGGATCGGTTCCCCACATATATATGGTATCTAACTTATATGTGTTGCACATGCCCATATGATCGGTTCCCCTTTCTGCTATAAACCTTACTGCACCTCATACAAGGATCCGTTCCCCTTTGTGATGTACTGCACCTCTTACTAGGATCGGTTCCCCTTTCCCATATTTGGTCAGACATAAAATCACAAATCGGATCATACCATCTCAGGTGATTACTTAAGATAGGATTTACTAATAAAAGTTATACCAATACATAAATAAGGCCTTTGTGAATAGTTTTACCAAGAACACAACAAGTCATGAATGGTTATACTAAATTACACATATTGGTTGTTCATAAGATATGCAATAAATAAAAATCCCAATAACGCCTGGCGATTTCCTTTTCGATTCACAAACAAGTTTATGAACTTACTTCCTTAAAACACATGTAAAACATTGTTCCCTAGGATGAAATCCTCACCTCATACCCATACATAATCACAATAACATTCAAATGATTATGGTGATGTCTTATCTATAAAGTTTAATGGTTAAGCAATAAACCTCGTATTGTATTCCCTAATACTATGTCTATCTAGAGTTCAAATATGCTTCGCAGTTTTTTTTCCAATATGCATGACTTGAAAGATACGTTAGGGAATGAAACAGTTCAAGTAAAATATCACTAACCTCAAGTAGAAGGATGATTTTTTTCGTTGTAGCTCCTTGCTTCTTCACATCTTCAAGTCTTCGCAATACTTGTAAAGTCTCATTATCCTAATACTTTCAAGCTAACCTATGTTAGAGCATTGCTCGGTCGAACTCGCATGCGTTGCTATCTCAAGCATGTTTGTCAATGTTAGTGATCAAAACTATATGTCTTGATTTCTAGTTTACTTGTGACTAAGTCTCGGTCTAGGATAGTTAGGAATAGTTGAGCTCCAGACTCCGTGGCGATTATCTTACGAAGACGAAGACTACTCAAGGAACCAGTGGAACTTCATCCGCCAAAATATATGTGGAGACTTGACTCATCTGTCACTCGAAAGTCTATCTACTCTATCTCCTACTCTTGAGACAAAAGTCGTATAAGTATGATAGTTTTCATACAAACACATTTGATATTCCGAGCCGAGTTTACTCGTCTATCTTTTTCTCGAAATATGTGTTGGTAAGCTTTTTCTTTAACCATTTTTATCTTTACCCGTGACGAAAATCATGATGACGTTTCAATCTTGAAAATAGCTTTGATGACGATAGTCGATTCTTTATGTCTAACGACTATTATAACATTATAGAAGAATGTTTTAATGATTGAAATGTAGAGTTGAGATTACGTAACCAACTATGGATATAAGCATATATAGTATGTTCGCACATTAGTGTATAAATCCATGTGTCGGAAACCAAGTGCGTGCATATGTGTGCATGCGGTATTGGTGAAGGAGACAGGTTAGGTACGCGTACCCGTACGCGTGCTGGCGGAACTTTTCCTCCCGGAAAATTCTGCTGAGTTTGGAGTTTACGAACTCATAAACCAGTCACCTTAGGTATGCGTACCCGTACGCGTACTGTCGAAACTTTTCTACCCGAAAAGTTTTGCTGAGTTTGGAAATCAAAAACCAACTCAAATCCGGTAGCTAAGGTACGCATACCCGTACGCGTACCCAAGCTGGTTATATTTCTCAAATCGGTAGTTTCATGAACTTAAACAATAAATCAATAAGGAATGCAATCTTTGCAAACCATTGCTATATTGTTCATGAATTGATTCAAGTGAATCAAACCGATTTTGTTTCAATTGTGTCTATGTATAAAGATCTACGCAATTGAATAACTCTTGAACTAGTTCTTATGAGTCATTTGAACTAGTTATGAGAAAGATGAATACGGTTAATATGAAAGTGCTCATATGGCTAACCATTGCTTAACTATTTGTGAACCAACTAAGTGTACATGTTTAGGTACGGTTACTCAAACCTAAATGAAAGATATTAGCTTGGATAAATGAATACATTTCATTTGTGTATAAAATGAATACACAAATGAATATATTTGTCAATCCTAAATGAATACATTTCATTTGTGTGTGTGACAAGCTAAGTTTCGATCTAACGGTTGAAAGATATTAGCTTTGATAAATCAGGTTTTTCATCTAACGGTGAATATTGAATGCTTTGTTACCAAGGTAACTTGGATTGCAAACCCTGATTTGAAAACTATATAAGGGAGGCGTCTAGCAACTGGAAAAACTAATCCCCACACCTCCTGTGTGATACTAGTTGGTTTTGCTAGAGTCGATTCTTCTTTAACGTTAGGTTTCTTTTCGAGACCTTGTCGGTTAACGACTTAAAGACTTCATTTGGATTGTGAAGCCAGACAAAACTACTTCTCTTGTAGTTTAGCGATCTGAACTTGCCATTTTCTATCGTACGAGTTCAATTGTAAGATTGGCTTGAGATTATATCTCCGATAGGGCAAGATAAAAAGAAATCACAAACATCTTCGTCTCATCGTTTGTGATTCCGCAATATCTAGTTTCGCTACCATACGATTTAGATTATTGTGAGGTGATTGATAATACTGATAGGTGTCATAAACACCTTGTTATTTATCTATTGTTTATGCTTTCTTTGCGAGTTTTCTTATAAATTATGTATCTTATGTGTGCTTTTGAGCTATTCAGGTACTTTGGAGTCATTCAGAGTGAAAGAAGAAGATATTATCCAATTAAGAAGCAAAAGGGCACAAAGGTCATTTCATGAGCAAGTGTTTCTCGGATCCCAGTCAAGGATAAGGGACAACCAGCTAGAGTTTAAGAAGAATTGTTAAAAACACCCATGGGTGTTGATAGCCGTCCCATTGTTATTACCCTAAAACAACTCGAGAGATTTTCACACTTCATCCCCAATTTCATCTGTGAGCTGCTGCTATTGAGGGATCATGTAGAAAATGGAGGCGCTGTTAATGGTGAGATCAAGCGAGTAACTTAAGGAGAAAATGAAGATCGAGAAGGAAGAATTTGTAATGGGTTTGATGGTTGAATTCCTGAAAGACATCTCATGGTACTGTTTCAGTGGGGGTCGAATGGCAGTAAAGATGTGGGAGAAATTAGGGATCTTAATCAGAGAAGACCAAGGTAGCAGATGGGGTTGAGCTCAAAAATGGGCTAGCATCAAAAACAAGTCTGAAATCAAATGAATGAATGGGTGATTGAAAGGAATTAGAGACCGAGATTACAGGGTCATGGTGGTTGATAATCTGAGGTTTAAATGAGGATGGTGAAGTGGTGATTCTGTGGATTCGATTGACAGTATTTGGTAGTTGGATCGGTGATTGTGATGTTGTTGTTCATGGGTTACTGCTGCTGATTGAAGACAAGAAATTAGACAAAGAATTGCTGATGTTGCTAAGCTGCCAAGGATGAACTCAGGGAAGTAATGGGTAGGTTAGGACTGAAGTTGTGTTGGTGCTGGTAAAGATGCAGATGAAATTCCTGAAGCTGAGATGAAACTGGGAGCTATAGAAGATGCAGTCAAGCCATGGTGTTGGTTGTGTTTAGTTGCTGCTTATGGTGGTGGTGTGATGCTTGCCACGGAACTGGTGGTTGTTTACAACGGAGTTGGTGATGAAGCTGAATTGAAATGGCTAAAGGGGGTTCTGCTGGTGGAGCTGGTAATGGAATTGAATGGTTCTTGAAGTGTGCAGGATTGGTTGTTTGAACTGGAGTTGTAGGAGGATTACAGATCACAAGGCAGTGGCATTTGTTTGGCTGGAATGGACCTGGTGGTGCGGGTGAAGCAGTACTAGCAAAAGAAGATGGCAGGTGCAGGTACTGATGCAATTACAGAGCATTAAGGGTGATACTGGAGGATGAAGGGGCATCGGTGGTGGCAATGGAGTTAGAACAAGAGAATGGGTTTTGCAGCTGCAGTTTAGTGTTGGTGAGATTCAAAGGCTGTGACAGTGTGGTTTGGAGCAGCAATGGATGGCAGCTGCAAGTAGATGAGCATCAGCTGGAGCTGAAGCAATTGCTTGGTGTTCTTGTGTGCAGTGGCTGAGTTGCAGTAATGGTTAGAATGGCTGTGCACAACAGCTGCAGTTGGAGATGCAAATGGGTTTGAGGAGTTGAACTGAAGTGTAGGGAATTGTGCTGCCACTCAAAGTGCAGATGAAATAACAAAGCAAAGTTAGCACAGGGATGAATTTGTGGAGAAGGCCTGAGCTGAATTCGAGTTTGGCATGGAAGATGGGTTTTTATGAAGGAGTTTCTGAATCGAGGATTTGAGCTTGAATTGTGAAAGAAGACTGATGTGTTGGATGCAGGAAATGGTTCTGGTGGTATATGAACTGGTGATTTGAAGTTGTTAATGGTGATCTGGTGGATTATGAGTTGTTGCTGTGTGCAGTAATGTGTAGTGTGCAATTGGAGCCAGTGCAGGTTTGCAAGTCTGGTGCAGTGGTGGTCATAATGGGTTTAGGCAACCGTGAGCCGATAGAAGAATTGAGTTGCGGTGTGACTGGTAGCCTGAAGTTGAGTTGCTGATGATAAGACATGGACAGATTTGTAACTGAACTTGCATGAATGGATGAATGGTGCAGGCTTGAGATGGTTGCTTTGGTTGTAACTGTGGTAGAAGGGAAATTGGGAGCTAGTGTTGGTATGGAAGATGGCATGGCTAAGGAAGTGATGCAGTTGCAGTTTGAAATGGTTCGAGTGAGGCATGGCTGAAGAACAGGAAAGGATCAGTTGCAGCTAAGTACGGGGAATGAACATGAGAATGGTGATGATGATGCTGTGGAACTACAGTGAATGAAGCTGTAATGAATCTTATAGATGTATGTTTGGAATTCAGGGATTTGAGTGGCCTGGAATATGCCGGGAACTGAACAGAAACAGGGGAAACTCTGCCTGAATCGGTATTCATACGAGTTGACTCACCGATCCGGAAGCTGACTCAGATGGACTTGGGCTTTGGTTGTATGGGCTAGACAGGTTTGGTCTTCGGCGAGCTTGCCATGATTTGTGCGTGATATGGCCTGGATTTGCAATGGGTGGAGAAAGAAAAAAAGTCTATAAAAGGACTCTCTTTAATTCTCTAATTATCTTTTCTTCTACTTTCATTTCTAGGGTTTAGAAACATGATAGGTTTTATCTTCCTCCTTGTTATGAAATCCATGAATATGAGTACCTAGTTTTTATCATTGGTTAAGGAATAAGTTGGATTTCCAAACATGGGTTGTGTTCAATAAATTAGTTTTGTCTCCATACTTTATCGTTTATGATTCATCGTTAATATTGTTATGTGAATTGAATGCTTGTTTGGTCGAGTCTAGAATCGATTGAGTTTGTTTTCATCTCTATTGCTAGATTAGAGTTTATTATACGCAAAAGTGATAAATTTCTGATTGCAAGTAGCATATTGTGAATATTGCTTGTAGTAATGCATCTTAGTAGTCACATATGAATCATAACCTTTGTTAAATTGGATTAGTGCTTTTACACGTTCGATTGCTTTGATTGACCTGATTTCATATAACTTAATGCATATAGGGAATTAATCTTGATTAGTGCTTTTACACATTAGGTTGTTCTCTAAGGTAGAACTCATACTCGTATCTTTTAATGTGTTTGTTGATGACAAGAGGAAATTAACGGGATATTCTTGCGATCAAGGTATCCTAGGGCCTTTGATAAAAGTTGAGATTAAATATCAATTCTAATTATTGTTTCAAATACATGTTTGTGAATAAAAACCAATCCTTGACCAATATTATAATCTTATTGATTTTGCTTTATTTATTTATTTGTTTTGTTTTTATTTTATTTTAGTATATAAAAATCAGAAAACCCCCCATTGTTATTTATAGGAAACCGAAACAACTTGACAACCATAGTCCTCTCTGTGGGAACGATCCTTTCTTACCCTTGCTATATTATATATTTTGAGTAGTGAGAAAGTGTAATTTATTTTTGACGCATACGACAACGATCAAATTTTGGCGCCGCTGCCGGGGAGGCAGTGGTTGTCACTTATTTTTGGTTTCTTATTTTCTTATTTTTAGTTTTGTTTTATTTTCTGGTTTTTAACCTTGTTTTGAGAATCGTGTTTCAGATACTTATTTCTCATGGATGGAGCATATTGGAACAATGTATACGGTTTCCAACAATCTCAACAACATGACAACTTCCAACCATTCCATGGGTATAATCAAAACCAATTTATTGGTTATGATCAATATCCTACGGAATATTGTGGTCCTCATACGTATCAACAACCTTATGGCGGGTATGTGTGTGATCAACCACAAGGATTGGAAGATTCTTATGCTCGTGAACAACAAGTCTCTAACTTATTGGAAAAATTTTCCAACTTTGTACAACAAGAATTTCAAAAAGCTAAAGAGACTACAGAAGAGCAACTCCAAGAACTTCGTGAAGGTATTGCTAACTTACAAAGAGATATTGATCAATACAAAGAAGAAAGGTATGAAGAAGAACTTTGTTTTCAAAACAATAACCATTCTAATGTGCCTGTGGTTTGTGATGAATATTTGATTGATGCTAATGTTGAAAAAGGCCAACCTTTGGGGTCTTTCATTGATAATTATGTCGTTAACTCAACTCTTGATCTTAATAATGATCATTCACCTATTCAAAAGGATGAGTTTGAGACTAGCAACACTAAATTCAGTGAGAACCAATCTTATGTTAACTATGAAAATGATGATGATTATGAAGATACATCGCTTGAACCAACTCATGGTGACATTTCCCAAAGGTGTACCGCAGAATCTTTTTGGGATCAAGATGAAGACGAAGAAGACTATGATGAAGCTTCTGTAGATAACTCAAGCATTAATCTTATTAATGATCAAGAGCCTATTCAAAGGGTGGAGCTTGAGGATGATGCATTTTTGAGTCTTCTAAAAAAGTTCCTTATAGCGAAATTTGGAGCCGCAAAAGAGTATGTGCCTTACAACGAAGAGGAGTGTGTTGAGAATGAAACCGATATGACCAATATTGTGGAAGACCCAATTGATCTTGCAAAGGATTGTATTGATGATGTTGATGTCGAGACTTTGGTTAAGGCAGAAAACGACGAAGAATGGTTGCAAGGTTTGATAGAGGACCATGATATTCAAGAGGTGAATAATTCACTTGAGTTTTTCAAGGATGAAGAGGATTCCGTGATACAAGAGATTGTGCAAGGTTTGTCTAACTCTTTGCCTATTGTTTCTTCTCCTTTACCTCTTATTGGTTTGAATGTATGTGCTTCGAGAATATTGTTAAATGACTTTGTTTCTCGATATCCTCCATTAGAGATGCTTGATTCTCATACTATGCAGGTTTTGGAACAAGAAACCGTGCTAGTCCCTGACTTCTATATTCTTTATACACTTCCAAGTGTGGACAAGAATAAGTGTGGGGGAAACTTTCATCGGTTAATAGCTTCATTTCTGTTTTATATTACTAATATTTGTGTGAAGCTAGTGTTTGCAAAACATATTCTATGGAAGGATCCTCAACTTTTCAGATTATTGGTATATGGGGAATTCGTCTTGCAAGTCGGGATAACTACTTTAAACCAAGCGCTAAATGGGAGGCAACCTATAGGATGAGTATTTCTTGTCTTGATTTTATCTTTTTCTTGTCTTACATTTACTTTTTCTGATTTCTTATTACAATATCATCATATAGGATTTCCCACCTTGACTTACTTTGGATGATTCAATTTACATTGAGGACAATGTAAAGTTTAAGTGTGGGGGAGTGGTTAAGCATTTGCATATTTGCATTGTAAATTTTTCAAAATTTTCAACTTTTGTGTAAATTAGTGAATAAAAAAAACTCCAACGTGTAGTTAGTTTAGAGTCACATAGTATACATGTCGCTAAGATTACATCGAGATTCTCATAAGAGTAACTGAACTTAGAGATGACAGAGGACGTGATCGGGTTTCTTAATTGTATGAGAGTTAATGTTGGATTTAACCATGCCAGTGGCAAATGAGGTGCAGACTGAATTCGGTATTAGAGTTGTGGTCCCCTATAGTAGAGACTACCCATGTTACATCATGAGAGGCACCGGCCTTCACTTTTTGTACATGCCTAAATATGTGCTTTTAGAGTGTGTGTCACCGTACGTAAACTCCGGGTAGAATGGTGAGCTACCCAACCTCCCACCAATAGAAGCACTATTTTGATCTCTTGAGTGCTATTTTATCAATCATGATGGTGACATCGAATTGCTAACTTACACACCACTTCTAATCTTGTTCGCAGTTAGCACCATCCACTTTATCTCTCTCCACACCAACAGGTCCATAGAAACACCATCATCATCAACAAGAGGAGCATCAAAAATTCGAAGAAAAGTTGAAGACGTTCAAGGTTTGCAAGCAACAGTACAGAATTGAGCAGATTTCAGATTCAAGTAAAGCAACAAGTTGAAGACTTTATGTACAAGAGCGAAGATTATCAAGGATGATAGTTCGAGAAGTTTATGATATTGAGACGATACAAGTTGTGAAGAATCATGCGGTAAAGTACTTACACCACGGCCATTTGTACTTATTTTATTTTATTTTATTTTCAGTTCGTGTTTATTTCTCTTGTCTCAAAAGGAAAAAAAAAACGACAAGAGAAAAATTCATTATATTCATCATTAGTTTTAATATTTTGTTTGTTTTCATATTGTATTTACTTTATTTATTTTGCATCTTAAAAAAAAATGAAAAAAAAAATATATTCATTGCATCATATTTGGTTTGTTTTTGTTTTTGGTTTTGTATTCATTCAATAAAACCAATGGAAGAAGAAATATTTATAATGGAGTTTCAAGTGACAAGGAATTAGAGAAAATAGTTACATTGTCAAGATTCTACGAAGTTCAAGATTTCATCATCAAGAGTTAAAGACCGAAGACGAAGATGAAGACAAGGATTGAAGACCGAAGACGTTTCTATGGATGCTGTGAGAGTGGTGCTAACTGCATGTCGAACGGATAACGAGGTAAGTAAGCATATTCCCACCTTCGTTAAATGGTTGATCTTCTTTCTTAGAGATCGTCAGAAAAAAGGGTTTTCAAAATGAATAAAAGATGTGGGTTTTCAAAATAATTCGGAGGGTTTGGCCTTCCTACTATTCAACGTGTCGCGGGATTCTCTCTTCATTCCTACCTGGACACATGTGTGACCCATAAAAAGCTATTTATTATTGAGAGCAACTTCATAAAACCCTTTCTTGTGAGGCAGAGTCGAGACTTTCGATCACTCTGAACCCGAATTTCTTTCGATAAGGGATGGTTATTTCTCTCTCAACTTTTAAGGATGAGATTGTGTTCATATATGTGTCTAACTTCTTATGACTAGTGTGCAGAATATCTATGTCTTCTTAGCGTTGTAGGATCAGAATCTCGCAGCAATAATGTCTCAGCGAAATTATTAACAACACAACACGACAATGTCGCATAACAACTTCAGAAACGACATAATAAATGACATCAGCCAAATCATGAGAATAGCGTGACGATCCTGCGAAAATAAGGAAGTTTGCGAGATTGGTATTTGTAAGGTTGCGAGAATGTCGCAAACCATATCCGAAAATAAAGGACAGATTAGCTGTCATCCACTATGTAATTTCCTATAAATAGCCATTCAGTTGTAAAGGAAAGGGGAGAGAGATCTTTTCTGAGTGAGAAGCAAGTAAATAGGAGAGAGAAAATCTAGAGCAGTGATTATTCTTGATTCCTTTATCTTTTCTTGTAAGATTGTTCAAAAATTCATCAATAATATTAAGATTGTTAATCCAAAAATGAGTTGAATGTTAATGAAATCTTGTGAGGGGTGTAGTGTAGGATTTCCTGCAACTACATAATGGCGCTAGAAACATGGACTGAAGGTTGAAAGTTGAAGATTGTTGTTGAGATCGTTCAAATCAAGAAAGTGATTAAACAAATCAGTGAACCAGTTAAAAGAAAAATGATTAGAGTCAATGAAGATGACAAAAGATTAAAGTGTAATATGATAACAAAAACAATGGTTAATGAATTCCATGAAAACATCAAAAGAAGGATACATAAACGAGATTTTGAAGGAAGGAAGGTTATGGCGGTAGAAAAGACATCACCCTTGAAAGATTGGGAAAAGCAAAAAATCACATTCATGGCAGCAGAAATACCAAAAGAAAATTTGAGCCACACATCTCCATTGGTTATTACAATACCTATTACACGAAAAGAGAAGGGGACAACAACAAAATCCACGGAAGAATGGATATTGAACAGAACTTTAGTCGATACAGGAAGTTCAGTGGATATAATATTCTATCATGCGTTCAAAGGAATGGGATTCAAAGATGAAGAAATGTCTTGTTCAACATATCTTCTTCATGGCTTTGGAAAATCCACAACAAAACCTAAAGGAGAAATAGTGGTGCGAATTCCACTAGGAGAGATCGAAACACAAGTGACACTATGCGTAGTGGATATGGAATCACCATATAACATGTTGTTGGGGAGGCCATGGATACGCGCAATTAAAGCTTTAGCATCAACATTGCATCAATGCATTAGGTTCCCCATGCCAAATGGAGTAGGTGAAATTAGAGGAGATATTGATAATGCGAAATTATGTTATCAAATTGAAGTAAAGCATTATGAAGGACGAGCAAAAAAAAACGACAATTTCGCAGAAAAATAGCAAAGGAGGCAAGGAAAGAAGAAGAATTTAGAGTGTACATGATAAGAGCAAAAGAAGGTAAAGGAATACCCAGCGAAATTTCGGAGGAAGGAGATGGACCTGCGAAGATGATAAAAGAGCCAACACCAATGTGAGAACCCAAGGCCAGTTACACTGCGGCAGAACCAACAAAAGAAGTAAATGTTGGGACTATGGAAGAAACCCTAATACTGAGGATTGGAATCAAGATGGATGCAAAAGAGGAAGAAAGAATTGTCAATCTTTTGCAGGAATATAAAGATATTTTCGCGGGGAGCATGGATGAAATACCTGGAATAGATCCGTCAATTGCATGTCATAAGTTGGAGATTAACAAGAATGTGAGACCATTTAAACAAAAAATAAGAAAAATCGCAACGACCTACCATCCCCAAATAGAAGAATAATTACAGAAAATGCTTGAGGCGAGAATTATAAGAGAAGCTAAATACCCAGAGTGGATAGCAAACATGATTGTTGTTCCAAAGAAAAATAAAGGGATAAGAATTTGCATAGATTTCACTGATTTAAACAAGGCTTGCCCTAAAGATAGTTTTCCATTGGCGGATATTCCTCAAATGGTGGAATCAGCAGCGGGAAACGATATAATGTCTTCTTTAGATGGGTACAAAGGTTATAACCAAATCCCTCTCGCTGAAGAAGATCAAGAGCATACTTCTTTTTTCGCTCCAAGAGGTTTATATTGTTATACAAAAATGCCGTTTGGTTTGCGAAATGCAGGAGCAACATATCAAAGAATGGTTGAGAAGATGTTCGCGAAATGGATACACAAAACATTAGAGGTGTACGTGGATGACATGTTGGTGAATAGTAAAGAAGCCAAAGATCATGTACAAGATTTGAGGGAGATTTTTGAATAGATGCGGAATCATAACATTAAACTGAACCCTGAAAAATGCATTTTTGGAGTTGCATCGGGAAAAGTTTTAGGCTACATTGTATCAAAAGAAGGAATACAAGTTGATCCAGAAAAGGTACAAGCAGTTCGCGGCATGCCAACACCAGCAACGATAAAGGATGTACAAAAATTGAACGGACTTTTAGCTTCGCTAGGAAGATTCATTTCGCGATCATCAGACAAATGTAAACATTTTTTCAATATACTCAAGAAGGGTGCGAAATTCAAATGGACTAATGAATGTGAAAAATATTTTCAAGGGATCAAAGAACACCTTATGAATACATATATTTTACAAAAGTCAGAACCAGGAGAAGAACTATTGATCTATCTTGCGACAACATCACATGCTTTAAGCGCTGTGTTATTGCGAACGGACGCAGGAGTGGAAAAGCCCATTTATTACATCAGCAAAACATTTAATGCAGCGGAGAGGAATTATTCAAAGATTGAGAAACTAATTTTAGCATTAGTATACGCCGCATTTAAACTTCGCATATATTTTCAAGCACACAAAATAAGGGTGCTAACAAAAGTACCAATTGAATCAGTGATGAAGAATTCAAAAAGATCAGGTAGGGTGGAGAGATGGAATGCACAATTAGGACATTTCGAAATCAAGTATGAAATATTATCTTCAACAAAATCACAAGTTGTCGCAGATTTCTTAGTAGAATTTCCTTTAGAAGATGATGAAGCGGTGGAGGAGATGATGGATATAGAAGAAGAACATGGAGATCCAAAAGACTTATTAACAGAACCAAATAGATGTGAGATATTGGTAGATGGATCATCAAATAGGGAAGGCAATGGAGTTGGAATTTTTTTAATTTCACCAGAAGGAGCGAAGATGGCTTTTTCATTCAGATTGTAATTCGCATCCACTAATAACGAAACGGAATATGAAGTTGTGGTACATGCCTTAAAGTTCGCAATAAAAATGAAACTAGAAAATGCCAGGATCACTAGTGATTCGCAGCTAGTTATTCGCCAAATAAAGGGAGAGTACACTACAAATGAACCATCTTTGAAGAAATACAAGAAGCTCATTGAAGAATTATCAGCGAAAATCCCAAAGATAAAATGGAGGCACATTTCAAGGAAGGATAACAGACTCGCAGAAGCTTTTGCTTTCATCTCAAGCATGATGAGAGATCCAACTGCGAGATGCATAAAAATACAGACACTTCTGTCACCATCAATCAATAAAGAAGAAGAAGAAGTGAACGTAATGATGGTAGAAGGTGGAGAAGAAGAACAAACGAACAATATCGCAGATTGGAGAACAAAACTTCATGCATATTTGGAGAAAGGAGAAACACCAAGAAACAGATTGGAAGCACAAAAGTTGAAAATCCACGCAACAAATTATGAATTAAGAAATGGGCTGCTATACCGAAAATCCTTTAATGGACCATCACTCAGATGTTTGACACGAGAAGAAGGAGAAAAGGTGCTAAAAATGTTACATAGTGGGGATGCTGGCAATCATAGCGGGGGAAGATCTTTGGCATATAGAGCAAAAATGCAAGGCTATTACTGGCCATACATGCACGAAGATGCAAAACAAATATCAAGACGTTGCGAAGATTGTCAGCGGCACGGAAAGAAAATACATGCACCTGGAGCACCATTGTCATCTTCAACCAGTGTATGGCCTTTTGGAAAGTGGGGCTTAGATATTGTGGGGCCATTTTACCAGGATCTGGACAAAGAAGATACTTAATAGTCGCAACAGATTATTTCACAAAATGGACAGAAGTAAAGGCAGTACAGCATATTCGCGACAAATATCTTTACATTCATATTCGAAAATATCATTTGCAGATTCGGAATTCCCGCGCAGTTGGTATCTGATAATGGGAAACAGTTTGAAGGACAGAACATAGAAATGTTACTTAATGCATTTAAGATAAAATGTGGAAAGTCTACTCCTCTGTATCCACAAGCTAATGGACAGGCAGAGGCAACAAACAAAACAATTGCAGATATATTAAAGAAAAAATTAGAAGGACATCATAGAGCATGGTGCGAACAAGTACATAATGCAGTATGGGCTTATAACACAACTAGGAGAAAGCTACTGGAATGTCACCTTTTTGTTTAACATACGGAGTTGAAGCGGTGTTACCAACAGAAGTTGTTATTCCGACGACAAGAGAGAAGCTTGGGAGAAAAATCTTAGTGCGGGTTTGATCTTAAGCAAACTTGATGAGTTAGAAGAAAAAAAGAAAGAGCTTTACAACATATGGAGAATTATCAGCGAAGATTAGCCCGAGAATATAATAAACGTGTCAAAGTACGCGAATTTCAACCAGGAGATTTAGTTCTGCGAGAGACACCAATATATCAGCGAGAAAATGGTGGAAAGTTAGCGAAAAAATGGGATGGACCTTACATCATTAAGGAGATAGTTGGGACAGAGCTTATAAATTAATGGATCCAGAAGGTAGAGATGTTGGTCATAGACTTGACAGACCATGGAACAGATTGTACTTAAAGAGATATTATCCATAAGAAGCTTTGAGAAGTTATGTATGACGCAACAAAACGATTGCGAATAAACATTCAATGAAATAGTTGCGAGATTATTCATATCAAAACAAGATCATGATATGCGAAACTTTCGCAGAGATAATCAGAAACAATGACAAAAGAGAAAGGGGCGAACCTTTATGGCGTACACCCTAGTTCGTGAATAAATTTCGCAAGAGGCAAATGTAAGACCTAAAGTACGTCATATAAGGGGGTACCTGTTGCATGGCTCAGGGAAAGGCTACACCGCCCCCGGAACCTGAGTCATGGAGATTTGGGGTCAATAAAGCCCATCCGGGAGAGCACCTTGGATTCTCAGCTTAAGCATATGACTTAGGTTGGGCTAAGGTAATAAGGACTCTCCCAAGGAGTGCAGAATCTGACCAAGGCGCCGAGGTACACGGTTGAGTCAAGAGTGCCAGGGGCGTCTGGAGCGTACCTTGCCATTCTTGACAAGTCTTGGCTTATACTGCACTCGGCCCGAAGAAAACCCCACTTAGGGTGCAGTCTCGTAACCATAAACCCTATAGGTAAAAGGGATAAGAGGCTGCGAAAACAACTGGTTGTTGTTAAGACCGGATGGGAGGAGCCAACCTTGTATGGTAGAGGTACGCCTCCTTGAAGGGGCAACCAGGGGGAGATAAGGGCGGCACCCTCCATTAGGGAGCTGATAAGTGTCTTAAGACGCAAATGTCATGAGGCTTTTTACTCGCAAGGGTATTAAGGCTTGTCATATTTGTGCGACAATCCTGAAGAGGCAATAATACTAAAGAGAAAGATAAGACGAGATCAATGGGTTTTCGCATGAAAGTGCGAAGACGTCCTGCGATTTCGTCGCACGACGACAATGTCATGGGGCTTTATTTTCGCAAGAATATTTAGGCCTGTCATATTGTCGCAACAATCCTGAAGAGGCAATAATACAAAAGAAAAAGTTAAGGCAAGATCAATGGGTTTTTGCATGAAAATGCAAGGACGTCCTGCGATTTTGTCGCAATGATAAGAGGTGGCATAATAAGACCTTTAATTAGGAAGGCAAAATAAGACCACATGACAAAACAAAATATTTATAAGTATTCATAACAGATCATTTCTCGCAAGAAAGATAATGAGAGGCAAGTATGGGAATCAGTAAACAAGAGGCATTATCTTTCTCGCCAGCAAAATACTAAAAGAGAAAATTAATTCCAAAGTTGGTTGAAGAATATTATTCGCAAGAAATAATAAAGATGAAACAGTTCAAGAAGATAGAACTAGATAAGAAACTCTTCGCCAATGTTCTCATTATCGCCAGCCTTTTCTTCATTTCGATTCTGATCTTCACCAACAATAATTTCTTTGAGAGGGACTTCTTTTTCGCCGCCATCTTGATTATCGCCAGCAATTACTTCTTTAGAAGGGATTTCTTTTTCGCTTCCATCTTGATTAGCACCAGCAGTTGCTTCCTTAGAAGGGATCTCTTCTTCATCTTCCAAAAGATTATTCTCTCCACCACTTTCATAATCATAATCACTGTCAGCAGGACGAGGAATTTCATCATCATCTACTTCCAAAGGTTCGATTGATGTAGGAGGAAAGATTTGGACAATAAAATATCATTCACAAGAACTTCAGCCCGGAGATGAACTTGACGAAGAAGTGCTCTCTGATGATTCCTATCTTGAATATCCTTAAAGTAAGCAAGATAATCAAGTCTTCTTTCTGCTCGGTCGCGAGAACCAGTAAGGACAGAGACGAGTAGTGCATTTTCTTTGCGAATTTTGGCATATTTAGCCCCAAAACAGAAATGGAGGAATGAAGATTTTTCTCAGACTCTGCGAAAAGTAGAATACAAAATTTCAGTAAGATGAAGAACTCAAAAATATAACAAAGAAAAGATAGTTAAGGCAGTCAAACTATTATGACTACCTTCCTTTTGCGAAATAAGGTGTTGAATCAAGGTCAAAACAATATTCTCCCAACGGTCCATCGCATCATCAAATTTATCTCCAACTAAACCTTTAAGTCGAGACTGAAGATTTTTCTCTTTAGAAATAAGAAAGGCATTTTTCTTCGCAAGTGAAGAATAAGATTCTTCTAATTTGGAATATTGTTCTTTAAGTTGGTTCGCCTTTACACTTAAAGCTATTCTACCTTGAATGAGTGTATCTCTTTCAGCGATAGATGACTCTGTTACTTCTTTAAGTTCATTTCTCAAAGAGCCAAGAGATTATTCTTGGTCATCACATACTTTCTGAAGGATGCTAAGTTGTTGCGAAGATATCGCCATCTTGTTTAAACAAGTTCACTTCTCTAGAGATAGAGTTTTATTCTCATCTGACAAAGTTTCCATCCCTAAATTAGCTTTAGTTAAAGAATAAAAGAGGCGAGATATTTCATTACTTGATAAATTTTTCCTCTGAACTAATTGGGTATTTTCATTGGTAAGATTATTTATATGATCAATATAATATGAATAGAGGTTATCTAATTGGTTATATTGATCCGTCAAAATCTCTTTATCAACACGGGCTTCTTCAACAGCAGATTCAAATTGATATCTCTCCGTTATTCGTTTCTGGTTTAAGGCTTAACATGCGAAAAAGGGATTTCAAGGACAATTAAATATGGAAAGGATAAAATCATTAGAAAGGAAAATTGAAGACACAGATAAGGAAATCATACCTCTCAGTTCATCATTCTTCTTGCGAAGATTGTCGCGATCTAACGAAACATTCAGGATCTTTTGATTTTCGAGACGAAGAGCATTACACTCTAAAGTCATCATTTGGATATTCTTGTTCAAGGTTTCAACCTCTTTTTCCAAAGCTATTTGCGAAGCAGCTCTATCAGAACCAAAATACTTACTCAGAATTTCGCAAACACCAGACTTGACAGGATCAATGGGAGACTTCTTAACATCATCCAGAACCTCATACAAAACTTTGAAAGCAATATTTAAAGGAAGAGGCTCAGGTAGAGAACTGGCAATGATAGAAGATTGGGAAACATTATCAATAGGAGGAGAAGAAGTTTCATTCACAGAAGGATTAATAAGGGGGGTTTCAATCATTGAAAGGTCAGTTGAAGGGATGAAATCTGAGGCAACCTTTTCGAGAATTGGAGATAATGGTTTAACTTGCGAAAATGTCGCTGGAGATTTTGAAGGGATAAGTAAGTGAAAGGGAACAGAGGTTTCAACGATTTTGAGGTGACGAGATTTCTTGAGAGGTTTGTTGGCATCCTTATCACCATGCGAATCACAATCCATATAAGAAACAGAGGCAACAATATTGTTATTAGAAAAGAATAATGTTTCTTACTACCTTATGATCCGCATACTTTCTTTTGTTTACAACAACCTTATGCTGCGATTTGGGAATATTAGGGTTTTGAACCGTAAATTTGGTAATTAAAGGCGTTTTTGCTGAAATAACAACAGTATGGGAATCACATAAACAACATCAAATAAGGCAGTAAGCAAGATCAATTTCAGCAAAACCCATAAGAAAGAAAAAAGAAAACTAACCTCGATGAATCCATGGAAAACACCAGCAAGAAGATTAATTCGTAAAAAAAAAAAAAATTTACGAATGATGAAGATCTACAGAGGAAACAGTATGGAGATGAAGAAGAAATTAAAAAGATTGAAATAATAAGAAAGAAGAAAAAGTTGCAATTGCGGAATTTGCAGAAGAACGATGAAGTTCAGAGAAAATAAAAAGAGAGTAAAAAAGAAGAAAAGGGAGAGTAACAAGAGTATATATAGAGGAGATTTTCGGGAACATAAACACAATTAATGCGAAAAGACGTGAGCGGTTGAAAAGCAGCGGTTGCAGAAGACGTGTCAAGAAACAGATGGGTGAAAGGATACGTGTGATAAATACAAAATATGAAGTGATGGATAGATGCGGCATTTGTCACATCGTTCTCTGCTTCGCAGAGAAGATATGAGAAGAGGCAAGATGTAGGATCAGAATCTCGCAGCAATAATGTCTCAGCGAAATTATTAACAACACAACACGACAGTGTGGCAGAACAACTTCAGAAACGACATAATAAATGACATCAGCCAAATCATGAGAAAAGTGTGACGATCCTGCGAAAATAAGGAAGTTTGCGAGATTGGTATTTGTAAGGTTGCGAGAATGTCGCAAACCATATCCGAAAATAAAGGACAGATTAGCTGTCATCCACTATGTAATTTCCTATAAATAGCCATTCAGTTGTAAAGGAAAGGGGAGAGAGATCTTTTCTGAGTGAGAAGCAAGTAAATAGGAGAGAGAAAATCTAGAGCAGTGATTATTCTTGATTCCTTTATCTTTTCTTGTAAGATTGTTCAAAGATTCATCAATAATATTAAGATTGTTAATCCAAAAATGAGTTGAATGTTAATGAAATCTTGTGAGGGGTGTAGTGTAGGATTTCCTGCAACTACAAGCGCGTTGGATGTTATCATTTCGGAGAACTAGTAAGTTGAAAAAGTAAGTTTTGTGGGTATATCTCGAGTAAACCCTCACGAGACTATAACTCGTCCACTAGGGACACCTAGGGGTTCAAAGGCTTGTTATACATGCTAAGTGTGACCGCAGCCTCGACGACACGGAGTTGTATGTATCCTTTAGAATAAGTTTTTTGTTTGATTTTCTCGAGGACTAGCAAAGTCTAAGTGTGGGGGAATTTGATAGGTGTCATAAACACCTTGTTATTTATCTACTGCTAAGGCTGAACATGGTGTCGGTTAACCGTTGGAAACCGACCGAACCAGACCAATAAGAAAGAAACCGAACCAAACCATTTAGATTTGGATTGGTTTGGTAAAAAAGTTGAAAAACCGACATTACTGGTTTGGTTTTGGTTTGACCTGAAAACCGAACCAAAAACCATTGGGGAACCGATTAATTTTTAACCTTAGTTTTTACCGTCGATTTAAAAGTATTAGATTCTACCCATTGATTTAGAGGATAAATAGAAACCCTAAATATAATATTTCATTATGATACTCTCCCTCTTTCTCTTTCTCTCAGCCGCCTCCCTTCTCCACCCCCAACTACAGCTGCTGCTACTCGACTTTTTTCTTCCCGTTTTCCTTCTTTTTTATTTGTCAATAACTAAATTAAGATATATTATATATCTTCTTTTGATCTCTAGAATTAGAGTAAGCTTTAACTATTCTTGATTTTTCTTTTTTTTGTCTGTATATTTGTGTAAACCAATACTATCGGCAACTACGATTTTTTTATCTGTAAATTTGTGTATTTTTTTTTGGTTTGACATAATTATTGGTTAACCAAAAACCACTGGGACAAACCGAAACCAACTGGAACCATTTAAAAACCGAACCAATGGTTAATGGATTGGTTTGGTTTAGATTTTTAGAAACCAATAGTATTGGTTTCGGTTTTGGTTTGGCTAGAAACCGAACCAAAACCGACCATGAACAGCCCTATCTACTGCTTATGCTTTCTTTGCTAGTTTTCTTATAAATTATGTATCTTATGTGTGCTTTTGAGCTATTCAGGTACTTTGGAGACATTCGGAGTGAAAGAAGAAGAAATTATCCAATTAAGAAGCAAAAGGGCACAAAAGTCATTTCATGAGCAAGTGTTTCTCGGATCCCGGTCAAGGATAAGGGACAACCAGCTAAAGTTTAAGAAGAATTGTTAAAAACACCCATGGGTGTTGATAGCCGTCCCATTGTTATTACCTTAAAACAACTCGAGAGATTTTCACACTTCATCCCCAATTTCATCTGTGAGCTGCTGCTATTGAGGGATCATGTAGAAAATGGAGGCGATGTTAATGGTGAGATCAAGCGAGTAACTTAAGGAGAAAATGAAGATCGAGAGGGAATAATTTGTAATGGGTTTGATGGTTGAATTCCTGAAAGACATCTCATGGTACTGTTTCAGTAGGGGTCGAATGGCAGTAAAGATGTGGGAGAAATTAGGGATCTTAATCAGAGAAGACCAAGTAGTAGATGAGGTTGAGCTCAAAAATAGGCTAGCATAAAAAACAAGTCTGAAATCAAATGAATGAATGGGTGATTGAAAGGAATTGGAGACCGAGATTACATGGTCATGGTGGTTGATAATCTGAGGTTTAAATGAGGATAGTGAAGTGGTGATTCTGTGGATTCGATTGACAATATTTGATAGTTGGATCAGAGATTGTGATGTTGTTGTTCATGGGTTACTGCTGCTGATTGAAGACAAGAAATTAGATAAAGAATTGCTGATGTTGCTAAGCTGCCAAGGATGAACTCAGGGAAGTAATGGGTAGGTTAGGACTGAAGTTGTGTTGGTGCTGGTAAAGATGCAGATGAAATTACTGAAGCTGAGATGAAACTGAGAGCTATAGAAGATGCAGTCAAGCCATGGTGTTGGTTGTGTTTAGTTGCTGCTTATAGTGGTGGTGTGATGCTTTCCACGAAACTGGTGGTTGTTTACAACGGAGTTGGTGATGAAGCTGAATTGAAATGGCTAAAGGGGGTTCTGCTGGTGGAGCTGGTAATGGAATTGAATTGTTCTTGAAGTGTGCAGGATTGGTTGTTTGAACTGGAGTTGTAGGAGGATTACAGATCACAAGGCAGTGGCATTTGTTTGGATGGAATGGACCTGGTGGTGCGGGTGAAGCAGTACTAGCAAAAGAAGATGGGAAGTGCAGACACTGATGCAATTACAGAGCATTAAGGGTGATACTGGAGGATGAAAGGGCATCGATGGTGGCAATGGAGTTAGAATAAGAGAATAGGTTTTGCAGCTGCAGTTTAGTGTTGGTGAGATTCAAAGGATGTGACAGTATGGTTTGGAGCAACAATGGATGGAAGCTGCAAGTAGATGAGCATCAGCTGGAGCTGAAGCAATTGCTTGGTGTTCTTGTGTGCAGTGACTGAGTTGCAGTAATGGTTAGAATGGCTGTGTGCAAGAGCTGCAGTTGGAGATGCAAATGGGTTTGAGGAGTTGAACTGAAGTGCGGGGAATTGTGCTGCCACTCAAAGTGCAGATGAAATAACAAAGCAAAGTTAGCACAGGGATGAATTTGTGGAGAAGGCCTGAGTTGAATTCGAGTTTGGCATGAAAGATGGGTTTTTATGAAGGAGTTTTTGAATTGAGGATTTGAGCTTGAATTGTGAAAGAAGACTGATGTGTTGGATGCAGGAAATGGTTCTGGTGGTATATGAACTGGTGATTTGAAGTTGTTAATGGTGATCTGGTGGATTATGAGTTGCTGCTGTGTGCAGTAATGTGAAGTGTGCAATTAGAGCCAGTGCAGGTTTGCAAGTCTGGTGCAGTGGTGGTCATAATGGGTTTAGGTAACCGTGATCCTATAGAAGAATTGAGCTGCGGTGTGACTGGTAGCCTGAAGTTGAGTTGCCGATGATAATACATGGACAGATTTGGAACTGAACTTGCATAAATGGATGAATGGTGCAGGCTTGAGATGGTTGCTTTGGTTGTAACTGTGGTAGAAGGGAAATTGGGAGCTGGTGTTGGTATGGAAGATGGCATGGCTAAGGAAGTGATGCAGTTTGAAATGGTTCGAGTGAGGCATGGCTGAAGAACAGAAAAGGATCAGTTGCAGCTGAGTACAGGGAATGAACATGAGAATGGTGATGATGATGTTGTGGAACTACAGTGAATGAAGCTGTAATGAATCTTATAGATGTATGTTAGGAATTCAGGGATTTGAGTGGCCTGGAATTGGCCAGGAACTGAACAGAAATAGGGGAAACTCTGCCTGAATCGGTATTCATACGAGTTGACTCACCGATCCAGAAGCTGACTCAGATGGACTTGGGCTTTGGTTGTATGGGCTAGACAGGTTTGGTCTTTGGCGAGCTTGCCATGATTTCTGCGTGATATGGCCTGGATTTGCAATCGGTGGAGAAAGAAAAAAAGTCTATAAAAGGAATCTCTTTAATTCTCTAATTATCTTTTCTTCTACTTTCATTTCTAGGGTTTAGAAACATGATAGGTTTTATCTTCCTCCTTGTTATGAACTCCATGAATATGAGTACCTAGTTTTTATCATTGGTTAAAGAATAAGTTGGATTTCCAAACATGGGTTGTGTTCAATAAATTAGTTTTGTCTCCATACTTTATCGTTTATGATTCATCGTTAATATTGTTATGTGAATTGAACTAGGGTACGACTCATGCCGTAACGGCCCGGGCTTTGATTCGTGGTGAGAAATGGAGAATTCTGGTGTTTTTATTATTTTGTAAACCGGTATCTCCTAATTGGTATTTTGTGTTAATTCAAACTAACGTGCATAATAAAACGGTGGCGTTGTGCGCACTTCAAATCCCCAACTCTAACAAAATACTTATTAACATAACATGATTTGTTCAAATCATGTATGCCATCTTAAGAATTTATAATGCCATTCAAAATTGGTTGTTAACAAAAATGCGGCAAAGGGCGTCGGCTTAGATGAAGCAATCAATCAGAGTGAACCCCTCAATTGGGATAAATCAAATTGCAAATAATTCACAGGCTCAAAAACTATAAATTAGAATGTTCACAATCCAGTTTATCTTTCAATGTATTCCATGGATCATTAGAAAACACCGAGTAGTATTATCATTCAACATTACACTTGCGGGAAATAAAAATACCCCAATTCCTGGTTTCTTTCAATGCATACATCCGGTTCTATTATTTACACTTGCGGGAAATGCGATTATGCAACTAAGACAAAAGAAGGGAATGTAGAGTAGATTGAATCTTAAGCACATAAACACATATTAAGTAACTTCTGTACGCACTACACAGTAATAAAATATTCCCAAAGGATAAGAAAAAAAGAATCAACAGCTAAAACCTCAAACTAAGGACAACATGTCCCGGTGCGAATAGGGAAAAACTAAAGAATGAACAACGTGTTTATTTACATCAAACAAATCTATAGTAAGGGTTGTGAGGAACACTGCACAAAAATTTGATACATGACTTAAGAATCCACACTCAGAAAAAAATATATACTTAATAAGCACGCATCCACAACACTGAAGGGGTCGTTAAGAAAATTAATATCCACTCATACAATCGCATGCCTGCAGTAGGGAAGAGGACAACCACTGTTGAACCGCATCCAGCTTCACAACATCAGTTCATAATAGACAGTACAAAAGTAAAATGAGGCATCTGTCAATGTTTCAACTCTAAATCATGTAAGAAGATAACAAATAAACCTTTAATATATAGCTATTTTAATATTCTACCGATTACCTTAAGTTACCCAATAACTATTATAGTTCCACTCCAAATTCTATGAAAAATCAGAATTAACGCACAATGGTAAGGCATATACAGATCCAGCCCCGTAAAGCATATACCTCTCGGCATTTAGGGAAGAAGACTTCCACAGATGTAGCGCACTAACGTTATTAAACATCAAAAAATCTAGTAAATATTTGGTATCAAGCCTCCTAAAGTAACTTAATGAATTGGTAGCAGCTAGAAACAATATTAGGCAGAAATGAAAAAAAATGACAAAGCCATTGCAAAAGGCTTCCCGACCATGACTTCCCTAATTCATCAGGACAGGGGACCACATAATCCTCTGATTATAGTAAACAAAACACAAAAGAAAATAAAAATAAGAGAATGACCCAACTCAACATTAAATTGGGAGAACAAACGACATGCCAGGGTAAGAACATTGTGTTAGTAAACCATATTACGTAACACATGCAGCTCACAATAAAGAAAGTACTCGAGCAAATCCAATGGTACAAACTCAAAATGAACAACTTCCCTATGACTGGGTTTTTCAGCCAAGTAAAGCACAATATCATAACATATATTGAGGTTTTCAGACGATTTTTTCTACTGGATGACAAAACAAAGCACCAAATAAAAGTGATTATTGATAATATGCCAAAAAGAAAAACACCAGATAGAAGCGTCTATTCACGACCCAACTGATAAGAAAAGACTACGCCGATTTTTATCGAACATAATTCTTGAGTTAACTCCTAATAATTCTTGAGTATGAATAGTTAATATTTCTCTGGCTAAGCAACATTTGTATGGATGTCTCACTAAACATCCTGATCTATCATGGTATCCAATAATTTACGCAGTTGCATTTATGGACTCGAAAGCTAGACTCCTAAAATCTATGCCCGACATACTGAACACATCCTAACGCCTTATATAAACAAAATTATTGCTTGTTTTAGATCCACTTACTAAATGTTGTTTACATGGATTGTTCTATTCTTTACCCCATTAGCAGGTTCTAGTCAAGCAACAAAGCATAATAATTAAATCTACTATTATCACGCGACCTCATCACATTAAGATACTCCTAAAGAAAGCCTTCCACACTAAAAATACCCTACAATGGAAAACAAGCATATGGTTTGTAGATTAATGATACTACGACATCAAGATCATTTATGGATAACACCATTCTAGCTTGCTTCAGTAGTTCATTAAAATGTAATCTCGTATCAATGGCCCAACAAGGCCAAAATTCAAACAAAAATTTCATTTGGACGATTGAAAAAACTCACACTATTATCCATTTATACAAGATGGTTACTTCACTGGCCCCCTAAAAGTTTAGTTCATTGTTCTCTTTAGATATCCAGACTCGAGCCATCCATACCTTCTCTTAACCCATTTGAGGAACTTGATTGAAGGTCTTATAATGATTTTTACTTTGAAATACTTATGGAGTGACTGCATCGTATCTGTAAACCCATTATAACAACCTGCATGAGAATGGAAAGGGGTATATAAGGCAAATTATATGATTAACATGATGGCACTAACGATCTGTAACTATTATAAACATGGTCATGATGACAACAATGAGTGATAATTTTACCATTTCCTTAAAAATTATCATTTTAATTACCATACGGGGAAAATGAGATTTAGAGCAGTGAGTTTTTAAGATGTTTATAACATTATGTTTCTGATTTCAAGGTCTTTGAATTCATAACTAAAGATTTTGAGTGTGACTGATAATCCATTATAGTTGTACATTCAGTATAACACTATTATTATTGTTAGCATCTGTGATTTTTTCACACTATCATTAACATTAGCTCCTAATTTAGACTGTTACAGGAGTATAATAGATGTAAATGGATGTTTGCTATTCAAAAAGGCCATTGATTCAAATCAGAATATACAGTCAAATTTGGACTTCTAGCGAATGGGTTAAATACTTCAATATGATTGATTGTTGAGCTTTCGGTGCAAACTGATTGTTGAGTTAATCATATCAGGAAGAAAGATGATTCCAATATTGTCATGCCTATCTGGTGGCTTAAATTATAATGAAAACAAAACAAACAAAAAGAATGTCATCCGCGTACGAAATAAAAGAAATTAAACATTAGAAATACTTACTCCCCCATTAGAAAGAGCAAGTAGCAGCTTCCATAAACCCAGATAATGGACTACACAGAAACCTCAACAACTTCAAAAACTGACTCTCCTGAAATTTGAAGACAAAAATCATCCAATCCATTGATGCATAAAAAAAATTCAAACTAAATTCATATTTACAAAATAAAAATCGTATCAATCAAATCAAATTGACATAATAAACCTAATTTCATATACCCAAATGAGAAAAAAAATAAAAATTGTAGCAATCAAATCAAATTGAAATAAGAAACCTAATTTCAGATACCCAAATGAGAAAGAGAGAAAGTCATACCTGGTTTATGATTGAGATTGTCTGTGTGTGGGTTTATTTATACAATTGAGATCCATCTTTGAAGGAACAACATTTAGTTCCTTCGATGCGTTTTCTTTTTCATCTATAAATGACATTTATTAGTTTTTCATTGATTCCCACTGATGCGTTTTTCATTGATTCACACTGAAAGACCCCGTTTTGAAATACTCACATACGTCGGATGGGGGTGTTGGAGGTGGGTTCATTCTTAGCCGAGATTTATGTCTTGCACTTTCCGGCACTTTGGAAGGAATAGGAACCGTTGATCAGTTAAAAAAGACTATTTGGAACTGTTAGATTAGTAAAAACACATTTGTTTTTGTAAGATAGATGCTTGTTTGGTCGAGTCTAGAATCGATTGAGTTTATTTTCATCTCTATTGCTAGATTAGAGTTTATTATACGCAAAAGTGATAAATTTCTGATTGCAAGTAGCATATTGTGAATATTGCTTGTAGTGATGCATCCTAGTAGTCACATATGAATCATAACCTTTGTTAAATTGGATTAGTGCTTTTACACGTTCGATTGCTTTGATTGACCTGATTTCATATAACTTAATGCATCTAGGGAATTAAACTTGATTAGTGCTTTTACACATTAGGTTATTCTCTAAGGTAGAACTCATACTCGCATCTTTTAATGTGTTTGTTGATGACAAGAGGAAATTAGCGGGATATTCTTGCGATCAAGGTATCCTAGGGCCTTTGATAAAAGTTGAGATTAAATATCAATTCTAATTATTGTTTCAAATACATGTTTGTGAATGAAAACCAATCCTTGACCAATATTATAATCTTATTGATTTTGCTTTATTTATTTGTTTTGCTTTTATTTTATTTTAGTATATAAAAATCAGAAAACCCCCCATTGTTATTTGTAGAAAACCGAAACAACTTGACAACCATAGTCCTCTCTGTGGGAACGATCCTTTCTTACCCTTGCTATATTATATTTTTTGAGTAGTGAGAAAGTGTAATTTATTTTTGACGCATACGACAACGATCAAATACTAGGCTGTTCTTCGGGAATATAAGTCCGGTTTATCAATTGGGTCCTGTTCACCTTGATTTTATCAAAAGACGGAACAAAACTTGTAGGTTTATCTATTATCTTAGACTTTTCTGTGTGATACAGATTTGTTTATTAAAGTCTTCGACTTTGGGTCGTAGCAACTCTTGGTTGTGGGTAAGATCGGAAAAGGGAATCAAGTGCATAGTATCCTGCTGGGATCAGAGACGTAAGTGAAAAAGCGGGGGTCTAACAACACCACCCAATATTTCGCTTAGCAATCTGTACGGACTAACTCCGAAATATTTTGCTAGAGAATCAACTAGACAGTCAGACTCAATCTAGATTAAAGTATCTCAAGGAGTCAATATCTCTCACTTGTTTTGATTTACTCAAGCTAAAACAATAGCGAGTCTTTAATCAAACACAAGGAATAACTTGGACGATACCAAAGACCAATATCCAAGGATCAATCAATATCAATCAACAACCAAAGGTTGGATTTCCAATTGATGATCTTAAAGCACAACCTGTATTATTTCAATTATATAAAATATAATGCGGAAAAGAAATAACACAGACACCAGAAGTTTTGTTAACGAGGAAACCGCAAATGCAGAAAAACCCCGGGACCTAGTCCAGATTGAATACACACTGTATTAAGCCGCTACAGACACTATCCTACTACAAGCTAACTTCGGACTAGACTATAGTTGAACCCCAATCAGTCTCCCACTAACTCAAGGTACAATTATACTCCTACGCCTCTGATCCCAGCAGGATACTGCGCACTTGATTCCCTTAGCTGATCTCACCCACAACTAAGAGTTGCTGCAACCCAAAATCGCAGACTTGATAATAAACAAATCTGTCTCACAGAAAAGTCTATCAAAGGATAAATCTATCTCCCACAGAAAAACCCTAGGTTTTGTTCCGTCTTAAGATATAAAATCAAGGTGAACAGGAACCAATTGATAATCCTGTCTTATATTCCCGAAGAACAGCCTAGATTAAACAATCACCTCTCAACAATCCTTCTTGACTACACAAGCGGTTTGTCGAGGAATCACAAACAGTGAGACGAAGATGTTTGTGACTTCTTTATCTTGCCTATCGTAGAACTCTCACGATCTCAATCCAATCAAAGATTGTACTCGTACGATAGAAGATGCAAGATCAGATCACACAACTACGATAAAACTAGTATCGGTCTGGCTTCACATTCTCAATGAAGTCTTTAAGTCGTTAACCTGGTTTTAGAGAAGAAAACCAAAGGTTAAAGGAGAATCGACTCTAGCGAGCGCACTAGTATCACACAGACGTGTGGGGATTAGTTTTGCCCAATGCTAGATGTCTCATATATATAGCCTTCAAATCAGGGTTTTGCCTTAGTTACAAAGAAATCCATATTCACCATTAGATGAAAACCTGATTTAGATTCAAGCTAATATTTCTCAACTGTTAGATCGAAAACTTAGCTTGTCACACACACTTGGGTAAACGTTTGATGGGTTTGTGAAAACCATGCCCAAACGTGTACGTGTATGTTGGTTCAACATAGTAACCCAAAAGGTTAACCATATGAACAATTCATATTAACCTAGTTCTTATTCACCATAACTAGTTCAATTGACTCAAATGAACTAGTTAGAGAGTTGTTCAATTGCTATGAGATCTTATGTAACTACACAAGACACAACTGAAACAAAGATGATTCGATTCGATGAATCGGCTCATGAACTTTATAGACACGATTTGCATAAAGCATTCCTTAGTAATTTAAGTTTCATGTTCAGAGCACATCTTTAGATCATAACCACTTAAGCTCACAAACAAGTTCGCGGACTTAAGGCAACCGGCAGAGTTTTCCAAACTCAACAGAAAATCTCGGCAAAGAGACTTCGGCCAGTTTGGGGACTAGGTTTGTGGACTGAGTTCGCGGACTAAACACGCAAACGAGTTTTTGGAAAATCCCAGCAGAAATTCTCGGTAAGAGAACTTCCGTCAGTTCGCGGACTGAGTTCGTGGACTGGGTTTGCGGACTTGGAAAAGCCAATTCCTCAGGTTTCTCTCAATCAACAAAGTTCGAAAACTTCGGATTAAGGAATACATGGTTATGTAATCTAAACTCTCATTCCAATCATTGAGACATTCTCAGAGGACGTTATATAACCGTTATTCACAGACCGTTTCACGTCAGAGGAATTCTCAAAGTAATTGAAACTTTTCATGACTTTCGTCACTTGGTGAAGATAAACTTGATCAAAGCGAAACGCTTTACCAACACACGATTTCGAGAAAAAGATAAGTAGTGAATACTCAGCTCGAAATGTCAAATGTATATGATCCAGTCTATATAGCATACGACTTTTTATCTCATAAGAAGTAGGAGATAGAATAGATAAACTTTTGAGTAATAGATAAGTTCAAGTCTCCACATACCTTTTTGTTGATGAAGTTCCACGGTTCCTTGAGTAGATATTCGTCGTTTTATGATGAATCGCCATGAAGTCCTTGAGCTCAACTACACTTTTTTATCCTAGTCCGAGACTTAGCTATAATTGAGAAGAAATCAAGACTCATAGTTTTGATCACTAACATTGACAAACATGCTTGATATAGCAACGCATGCGAGGTCGACCGAGCTATGCTCTAACAATCTCCCCCTTTGTCAATTTTAGTGACAAAACTATTAATACATATGGAATACAAAAAAGATAAACTTTAGTGGCTCCTATTCCATAGTCTAATCTTAAACGTTCCTTGAAATCTTCGTCCTTCCAAGTACTCCAATGATCCCAAAAGTTGTAAGTTTAGCACCACCTTTGTTGAAGATCCGTAGCTATAACAATGAGAGAAATCGAGATTCTCGATCATTATTATACAATGTCGTAGTATCATTATGTAACATCAAAGTCCAATTGCATCACGACTTTAACAACAATACTATGGTGATATGTATCACTCCCCCTTTGTCAATACTCCATCTAGATCATGGAAACCACTCCCCCTTACACAATGATCCGAAAACCATATGTATTTGTAGTGTGAACTACATTATTTCTCCCCCTTTTTGTCAATAAAATTGGCAAAGGTAAAAGAACGGGATCATAATGAAATTTCCACAAGAGACATTTCATAGACTAAAAGAAAAATACATACCAACTTAATTTAGATGCAATCATAAAGCCGAAGATAAATTCATTCATCAAGGAGTTTTAAGATACAAGATAACCCCTATAAAATTCCACATCCGCACACCCCGCAAGATATTACCATTAAGCACAAGTTCAAAAGAACTCTCCCCCATTTGATGTCATTCCCGAGAGAACAACAAGAGTGACCTTAATTTCGAAAGAAAAGAAGCATTTTTAATTGGACACCAAAAACCATAGGAAAATGATTTTCTATATCCAAAACTCAATCAAATTAATCACAAGTAAACCCATGATTAATTTAATTGGAATACACCACTAAATCAAACCAAAAAAGTGATCAATTTAATTGATTGTGCTCAACATAAGTAAACTTACGGAGCTACGACTAAGGTAATCATACGGAGATGACTAACTTAATCGTTCACATACTCAACATAAGGAAAACCTTACAGAATATACGACTACATCAACCAATAGAACATAGTTAGTTGTAGATGGGGAAAAACGATTTGTTGGTTTTTAAGGAATTGAGGAGACGACCGTACGGAGGAGACTCCTCGAACCGAGCGAAATGTTAAACCTCACACAGATGCACCGCTTCAAAGGGGGTGCTTTAGATTTGAGAGATCAATCTGTAGTACTCCGGCCTAAATCAAGATAATGACCGTTCCAGAGTAAATTCGGTCACAAGAGAGGATGGGTTGATCTGTAGGAGGGAAGCTGAGAAATGTGTGAGATCAATGGTGATCGAGATTGTGGGTGTATGAATTATGAATATGATAAGCTCTGAATGATTGAAATTGCTCATTTGAGAGTAGTTGCTCAATTGATGAGTTGATGATCTCGTGTTGTCGATGAGACGTGAGATTGATGATACTGTTGATGCTGATGATTCAATCATGATTCAGAGACTTATTTATATTGCTGGAATTTTAGACACCATGATCCCATGAAGTGTGACAGTTGATAGAATCAAGGAGTGGGAAAGTGGAGATCGTATTTGAAACCAGTTGCTCAACATGTGGAGACTTGGTCGATTTTCCACCCACTACCTTGTGAATTCCTTCAACTGACTGCACGACTTGCTCACATTCCATCGTGTGTTTGAACACACGTGCCGTAGACCGCCAGACCAAAACCCTAAGTGATATCCCCCCAAGTGACACGATTGACGTCTCGTGGTTTGTTAGTCAATTGATGACTTCGTGGTTTGATGGGACGATGAGTCCATGTAGTTGCTGAGTGTCGAACATGATGTTCTGAAACTCATGAATCGAACATGTCATGAGACAGAGGTATAATTCTTACGATGAAGTGAGCAAGTATTGCTCATTCGATGGATCGTTGAATATTGATTGTTGAACCAGTATTCCTTGGTTTGAGCAAATATTTATCATCTGAGCAAGTGTTGCTCATGTGATGAATTGTTGAATATTTGATCGTCTGAGCATATGTTACTCATATGATGGATTATTGGAAGCGTACCAAAAATATTAATTAGAATACTGGTCGTTGAACCAAGCATAATTAATAAAATTAATGACCATGAGGTCGTCGTAAAATTATTAAGGTTGGAATCTGGAATGATGATCCTTGGATTCAGAAACCCTAATTTGATCAATTGATGATCAATTCATGGTTCGTCAGAATTTTAACCATGGGATGAAGGAGGGAGCGACTACACAGGACCATGGATCAACCATGTAGTGTCCATATGCTCACGTGAGCAAATACGAAGAACTCCTGAAGAGTTGACGATTTGTTGGTGGAAGAATGATTAAATGCTAGCTTAATCATTTATTCAAAAATGCTCGTCTGAGCCTTAGGTGAGAAAACCTAATTAATTATGAAGAGGCGAGGGACCGACCATGGAATCATGAAACCGGACCCGGGTTTTCACATGACCGCCTGACGATCACTTCATGAAAATCCAAAGTGTTTGGAAGAGTTTTGGACCTAATACGAGCGATTGTGCAAATTAGGTCAAAACTGTGAAAATTGATGGGACCGGCCTCCGTGAGCCAAAGAGCCAATCTTAGTCGGTCAAGATAGCGTTATCGTGTTCCCAAGGCGTCCGCGTCTAAGTCCTGAGAATTTTGATATTTTTTGGCGTGCAATTGAGCATCCATTCGAGAAAATATGCCAAAATTAGGGTTTCGACGAAACTGACCATGAGATGATGAAAAATAATTATAAAATAAGGAATGAGGAGGCGTGGGACCGCTGTGGTCAAGGCATGGTCGGTCGGTGGTGACTATTGTCCCGTGGTGCCTTTTCCTTAATTTTATAATATTTTGATGATTTTATGAAAAATTCATGAATTTTGAGAAATTTGATGAATTTAGGGAGTTTCCATGAATTGAAGGAGTTTTCATGAGTTCATGGAAGCAAAATATTAAAATAATAAAAACACGTGCGTGTGGGACCATGGAGGCATGGCCGTCCGGCTATGGCCCGGTCCCACGAGTTTTTTAATAATTTTTTAATATTTTGTAGGTATTTTTGATGATTTGAGGGAATTTTTCCTAATTTGAGAGAAATACCATAAAATAAAGGAATTTGATGAATTCAAGTAAAAATAGGATAAATAATAATAAAATAATAAATCAAAGGGCGTGTGGGACCGGCTAGGGCATGGCCGGCCGGCTAGTGGCCCGGTCCCACAAGTTTTCATAATTTTATTTTATTATTATATGATGATTTGTGCAAAAAATACCATGAAATCAATGAGGTTTTCATGAAATTAGAGAAATAATAATAATAAAATAATAATAATAAAATAATAAGGAACCGTGGGGTGTGGGGCCGGCTGGGACCAAGGCATGGCCGGTTGGCCAATGGTCACGCCCCACACTCCTTTCCTTAATTTTATATTATTTTTTATGGATTTATGGAAGTATCATGAAACCGTGGAGTTTCCTCGAGACGAAGGAAATTTAATCAGATGAGAGAATTTTCATCAAATCACGAAAAATAATAAAATGTATTAAAAATGTAAAACTGGCGTGGAACTGACAATGGCACGGTCGGTAGGTCGTGTATCCGTGTTCCCAGCACATTGGTCAATATTTTTAATTATTTACTATTTTCTTCCCTATTTTGCATAGGTTCATCGTTTCGTTGTATTTTGAAATACTCGTTCGTACGGTGACTATTAGTGCATCGTTGTTGAATACACTTTCACCATTTCAATCGGGGCTTACTTGGAGGTAGCTCAGACTCCCGGTTGTTGATTATTTATTACTAATTGTGGAATTCAGTGAAGAATAATTCGCAAAACTGAGTAATAAGATGTTTATTATTAATTCATAGGATCAGCTGAGGATTCGACTATGAATTCAGAATAATAAAGTGAGCATTACCATTCCATGGGATCGTAGAATCGACCATAGAATCAGAGTAATTAAGATTTATCTATTACCATTTATGAGACCAGTTGTGGATTCGATCATGAAATCAGAGTAATGAGATAATATAGTTATTGCTATTCTATGAGTTCAAGCCGTGGATTCGATCATAGAATCAGAACAATTGTTTATTGCCATTCCATGGGACCAGTCGTGGATTAAACCATGGAATATGTGCAATTTTTATTGCCATTCCATGGGACCAGTCGTGGATTCGACCATGGAATAGGAGCAATAATAGATTATTCTGGGAATTCAGTAGTGAATGTCACGGCAGAATTAATCTTAATTAGGAATAATTAACTTTGTGGCTCTATACTAGCAGAGCAAGCTGTCTAGGAGCATTAATTATCCCGATATGAGCTTTTCGGTAAGTCATATCCTTTATATAGTCAGGGTAAACTCGTTGTTTGTTCTTGAAGACGTTATCGCTCTATACTAGCAGAGCAAGCTGTCTAGGAGCCGTCCATCTCGTGATACTATATAGAAATAATCACTGAAAGTGTTCAGTGTTCATGAGATACGCCGTTGTCCAGTCGTGAGACTACATATCTACATGTACTCTGAGAGAAAGTACTCTCCGTTCAGAATTCGATGAGAGACCCGTGTCTCAATACTCACGTCTGATTGCTGGATCAGAGCTTCGTATAATTATGAGTTCACGATTTTATCCCTTGTCGAAAATCCACCATCTACATTAAGTCCCCTGCTTACTGAGGAAAGCTGTGTTCCTCAGTTAGCATTAAATGGTGATTTTTCGGCCATAAATAACAATACCAGTAATTGAACTTAGTCGTAAGTTGAGACGTTACCGGATTTAGAGAGCATGAGTAAACCACGACTTGATGAAGGCTTCAATGTCATGATTGGAGTGTCGTTTGATGAGCATAAATTGGTGTTGAACCGCTGGTTTGGACGACGAGTCCGTGGTTGGTCAGGATTCGCGGGACGGGCCCATGAAAACAAATCCTTGTTTTATGAATAGACGCTCGTTCGTTCGTTAGTTTAAGGAACAAACAAAATAGACCTGAGTCTAATGATATAAAATTCGTCTATGAGCTTTCACGAAAACCGGAATTTTATATTTTAAATATGTGAGATTTCACAAAGTGGAATAAACTCTCGTTTCAAAGGTGGATGCTGGTACGAGAGAAAAGTTGTTTTTTTATAGACGTGCGTCTGTTAGTAATAAAATTTTGTTTATGAGCCTTCATGAAATTTTTTATCTTCGAGCTTTCGGAAATCTTTGAAAATATACTCTCGCTTCAAAGACAGATGCTCGTGCGAGGGAGCAAAAATATATAGATATATTTTTCAAATTTACGTGAGTTTCACGTTAAAATATATTTTGTAAAATCAATGTTTTGATTTTGAACAATTGTTGAAAGTAGACAACCATACATGGTGAAATAATGTCTATATGTGAGTTTTCACAATCGTAGAATGGACGTCTGTCCAGATTTTGAGAAACCAGTGAATGTTCACATTGTAAAATTTACGTGGGTTGTTCACGGTTTTGTGAAAATCATGTCAGAATTTTGCTCGTCTTAGCAGGTTTGAAGGAACGAGCAAGATTTGAAGTATTAACTCATGTACTGTTAGTGGAATCGTAAACAGGTAAGAGTTGAAAGTTACCATTTTTGCAGACGCTGATGTGAGCATCTTTATTCCATGATTCGTTGTTTTGCTGAATCCCGCGCTTTGTATAAATGATGCGCTGAATGTTATGCATCTGTCATAGCCACTTTGCAAGAATGACTGACTCCCATGATGACACTTTCAAAGACGATGTTTCCAGGGATGACATCTCCGCGGGTGTAACTTCAAGAAATGGTACTTCTGGGACCTCTGAGTGATGGTGAGAGATCCTTCATACTGAGTTGTACTCCTGGTTATTTCATCAACTATACCACAGGATGATCATGTAGTGAGGTTTCAGATCAATGTAGACTCCTCGGAAATGGAATAAAGTCTTCGGGGCGGAGCACCCAGAAGTAAGGACTACAAGATGTTAGCAAATGACGTGCAGTCCCCATCCGTTTCTTTGGTGAGTTGTTAGCGCTCCTTGTGTCATGACTTTTTCCTGCCCGTGCAATTAGGATCACGAGACCAAGGTTTTCTTATTTCTTTTCAGAACTTTTCTCCATCGATTGACGGTCTTCAACTTGTTCCCAGGCGAACAATTCAGGAATCCAGTACTGATGAAGAAGTCGATGTAAATATCTCTTTCGTGCAGGTGATCGCGACATCTCCTTGAATGAAATAATAATAATTTTGTTGATGAATCCAGGAAGAAATCATTGTAGATAAGAATCATGTTGATGAATCACACTCTTCTTTGGGAGATGGGAATATGGAGAATTCCCGAAATCCCGAACCGAATGGAGATAGCGGTGTTGTCAACGGAGATTCTGGCATCGTCGAGCCTTCAAATGATTTAGAGACTCCCTTAGTAAGTATATCTCCTGTAATTTCTTCAAAGAAGTATGATATCGCTGATTCGTGAATGAATGAATGAAAATCCATGTGAATTTATGGATAACTTTGCCGAAATACGTCACCGGAAAATTTCAGACTTCAGATTTTACTAGAAACGTTGTAGAATCTTCGTCCGAAGTCGGATTTTCGCGGTTTGCATATGTATCTTCAATCCCAGGAAATTTCCAAGCTTTAGAAAATACGCTCTTTGAAGTTTGAGCATGTTTAGGGCTTGAAAAAGGCAAAATAGTGAACTTCCAGGAGACCTTCAGAACTTTTTCAGATGACATGTTGCTCCATGTTTTAGCCACATCTCTTTGCTCGTTCATCGGATTGTAATGAAATTTTGAGACGTTGTAGAGGACATCCATATTAAGATAATGGTATATAATCCATATTCATATTCCTCGTAGATTGCTCCCAGTTCGTCTTTTAGTACAGGGCAGAGTACAGTTTCTTCAGACGAGGTTACCGTAAAACGTATTTTCATGACTTTCATGCTATTTGCTCGTGCCTTGAGTGTATAATGATTAATATTGATAATTTTGTATTGCTTTTATGATGTATTTTATGATATCATTTGGTTTCAAGCTTAAATGACTCTAATCCTCATGTAATCTTCGTATTAGGTGCCAAATACCGAAGTTGAGGATATTGAAACCAATGAAGATAACTCAAACTTCCCTGGAGTTATTGATGAAGAGACAACCATCTCTGCACTTCAAGGCCATGAGAAGGTTGTCATTGAAGTCTTGGAATCTCAGATTGTTGCTGCTTCAGTGATAGAAGAAATCGAAACACCAGTAGAGAATATTGAAGAAACTGTTGCCCTGGAGGCTGCTCCAGTAATTGAGAACCGTATAGTGGTGCATGAATATCCAAGTGAAGGATTTTCTTTTGATCCTCCGTTCGATGCTTCACTCCCATATCATGAACTAGTTGGTGGATTCAGCGTTCTCATTGGATATGCAGGCTTGTACGAGAAACCGTGGAAGATGTATGGGCACATCGTCGTTACCAAGGATCCGGAGCATAGTAATTTCTTGATGAGGCAAGTAGAATCCATATTGCGTGTTATAAATGATATCCGCACCACAACTGGAAATACTGTCACCCGGGATGTACTCTTTGATTGGGAGTACAACTTGAAGAAAGCTGAAGAACTTGGCTTCAATCTGAAGTGGCTTCGTCAAAAGGTTGATGCTATAAGGAAAGTGGTGGAAGGTGACACTTCTTTCACCACCAGTGATGCCGTGTTGAAGAAGATGGATGAAGAAAAGCAGAAATCTTATTTTGCTGACTTTCTTTAGTTTTCTTTCCATGATATCTTGAACCTTGGACTTCTGAGAGATGTGAGGTTTTATTATGGTCTTGATTTCTTGATCGGTTTTGGATTGTGAAATCGATCGTGACAAGTGGACCGTCAGTCCCCAGTATTTTGTTAAGTCTCTCCCTTTCGTTTTCCCTTCTGCTGGTGAGACCTAGATAGAGGACCCAGGTAGAAAAATTGATGTAAAGACCTAGGTGGTCGAAGTTGGAGGTACCTTGATGAAGGATTTAGCGGAAGGACCTGGTGGACACCGATCGACTGTGGAAGTTATGAATCCCGTCTAAAAATTGTTGTTTTCATGTTGTACGCTCAGGAAGTTGTAGGAACCTCATACGACGTCGGAATCTGACGATTGACCCCAACTTTCGAAGCTAAGATACGGAGGAATCATATGCAACCAGAATGCTTAAGTTTGGATATGTCTAGGGCAATCAATAAAGTATGCACTTTCATAACTTGTAATCCCGTGCAAATTTTCAGATTTCATAGACCTGACAGTAAATGCCGTATCTTTAAGCTCGTATGTACGATTGATGCGCCCTTTTGGTATGTTGTAGAAGAGATATAAACGAACATCTTTCGTTGAGGAAGCATTGTCCCATTCCTCACCCATTAGTACGTTTTTGCAAACCCATGGCCTGGAGTATGTTGTATCTCATTTATAGAGGTGATGAGAACATCTTGTAGAAGACTTTGGATTATGCCCACCAGTCGTGCCAGCTTTGGGAAGACTTTCATGTGAGCATGTTATCAGGTCCGCACATCTTTATATGAATCATTGGTCTTAGAGAAGTCTTCTTCATGTGTAACATTTCAGAGAATGATTAGTTGATGAAGCCCTGAGGATGTTTCTCCTGAGACCGTTGTTGGTGCTGAAACCATGAATGATTACGCTCCAGAGATCCTTGTCGATGCTGAGATCATGGATGGTGTTCCTCTAGAGATTGTTGATGCTGATACCATGGTTGAAGTTGCTCCAAAGACCGAAAAGGCTAGAACCATGATTATAGATATAAACTTTGCTCCTTCATCCAGTGAGCCTTTTACATTCATGAACTAGTTGATGAGTTGAGCGTCCGTAAGATGAAGGTGTACTGAGAGTTCAACCTGAATGCTCCTGAAAGCATAACTTTACCACGATCTGGCTTTGTCAGTGAGTCAACATTGTTGCGGTAGATAGCATCAGCAGTTTTCATACTGGATGTGATTGGTGAAGAGAGAAAGTTCCTCAATCATGCAGGGGCTTGTGATGTAGAGAAAACCCGTTGATGAAGTTTCACGGAATCACCTCAGGTTGCCCAGTATTATTGAAGGAGTTAGTGCCATCCATGTATGAATGATGTTGCATATGCTTCAGAAGTCTTATCATGGGATAATGAAGACTTATTGTTTAGTTACACTTTGATCGTGCTGGTGTTGAATCAATGTGTCATCATCGAGATATTTGTGCTGAAGTGTACTCTTTGATTGGGAGTACAATTTGATAGCTTTTTTAGATGCTTGAGTGTTGAAGCGTATATTCCTTAAGCATCGAATATCTTAGGGGTTTGATCGTCTCGGCCCTGGAGTATCTTCTGTTGATTCAGCATCCCTTTCGTTGCAGTAGTGGGATTCGACACTTGTGCAGACATTAGAGCTTTCTGATTTTGTGGAACACATGGACTAGCAGGAGAAACGCCCAAAGTGTTCTTTGCCATGTTTGGACATCATCTCGGTAATGAATGTTTCAGTGCTTGATTCGGAGGAGCGTCAGATTCAACCACTTGGTAAAATACTAATGTGGTGAAGCTACCATTCATAACGTCTTGCAGAGTTGCTAGCAGAATTGAGTCCCCATGCTAGGATAGCATGTGAGGAAATAAATGACATAGACATGGGATGAGACTTGCCTGAGTGCGGAACCTCTTAATGGATGTATATGCATCTTTTGCAGGTTCTTTCTTCAACCTCGTCAAAGTTTGAAATTCCTCCAAGTACTCTGATGATGGAATGTCCGTCAAATCTTCTGGATCAGAACTTTCTTCGTTGGAGAGACGTGTAACCAAAGGCGCTCTGTAAGTACCCATATTTTCAGCGTGGATCCACGCTCGTCTGAAGGACATGTCATATCCTGGATCTTCCTGATTATGTGAAACTTGGTTTCTGTCCAGTGTTGAACTTATGTTCACTTTGAGAGTGATGTAGCCATAAGTATTCCGAGCGCTCCTTCAAGGTCTCTGATTGAGATGGGAGCATGAGTAGCTTCTTGTCGACTGATGCCTGCGGCTCTGAGGTTTTCAGTGGAATGATGTTGATGGCGGTGCCGGCATCGATCAACGTTCTTCCAAATTCGTTTCTTCGACTGTGGTAAGCAGTCCCCAGTCGTACATCTCTTGGTTTGTGGCTGGAGGCTCAAGAAGTATTTCCGGAATGGACTTCTTGACACGATGTGGTTCAGTGCTGTGAACATGTCTCTCTTTTGTGCCTTCGACAGATAGAGCAATTCACGTTCGACCAAGGATTGAACTGCCTCTTTGATAGGTTGTTCAGAGAGTGTAAAGGTTATGATTGGGAGAGGATTCTTGTGTACTCCTCCAGTGCCCAGTTGAAGCTATTGTGGATCAACCTTCTCTTTGGTGTGTGCTTCAAAATATTGCAGTTACTTGTCGAATGATTGATAAATCTATGAAGGTGACAGTACCTTGGATTCTTCATGTTGGCTCTCTATGAGCAACAGTTTGATTGCACCGTCTTGAACCCAGACTTCCAGTAACTCGATCACTCCTTCATGAGAAGTTTAGTCTGTCCGATCATTTTCCCGTTCGTTGATGCCAGGTCGAGGTTTGTGCAAGATTGGTTATCCTTCCGTGATGCTTTTGTAGGAAGAGGTGTTGGATGTCGCATGTTTGAGCAGAAGCTTTCCTTTTTCTTCCTTGAGCAACAACGTTCATGGAAGGTTGGACATCGTACTTTTGTTGATCAGGCGTCGGCTGCTCCGAGGTTCCTCGACCTTGTAGACTTTGCTCAGTAAAGCAGGTGTAGTAGTCGCTGATCGTTTTGGCTGCTTCATGAAGTTCTGAGAAAGTGTGGAACCGGAGGTTTTCCAGCAAGGCTCTGTAGATCGGGATCATTTTGTTGACGCACAAGTCTACAAGTTTTGCTATGTGACGTTTGGGTCGTGGCAGTCCAAGGCTTGAATTCTGAACCTTTTCACATAATCATCAGGATGTTCGCTCCTTCGAAACATCCTTCCTAGATCAGAGAGAGTGACTTGCTCTGACACGAAGAAGTATTTTCTGTAGAAAGCATTAATCATCTCTCCCCAATCGGTGATACTTCACGATGCGATGTTGTTGTACCAGGTGTATGCCCTGCCTTTCAAGGATTTTGAAAATTTCTCCAGACGGACGACATGGTTGTGCTCGTGTTCGCCCAATAATTCCAGAAACCGAGAAATATGTTTTTGAGTATTGCATGTTCCATCATAAAGAATGAATGTTGGAGCGGTATAACCTTTTGAAAGAGGAATCCTCTGTATGGCAGTATGGAGGTTGGTGACGATGGACGGATGATGTCTTGTCTTTTCATCGATCCTCAAAAAAGCACTCCATATCTTCACGAGTGATGAAACTTGCAGGTTCCGTTGCTGGAGAGTCATCTGCAGCTTTGCGGAATTCTTCATCATGTACAACATGGATTGGAGAGATTTCAGGATCAGCGGTTGAAGATGTTTCTTTAGCTTTTCCTTTCTCGCGCTGAGGCTGAGTTCGTTCAGACGCAAGCTTGTCTGTGAGAGTTTTAATATAAACACACAACTGCTTCTGTTTGCAGCCACGTCAGTCTGAACCTTCGTGAGATCAACTATGGTAGGCTGATTTCCTCTGGTTTCTTCAGGAGACCGACCGAAGAGTGGATTGTTGATGGCGCCAGTGCCGTCACTTGCAGGGGTGATCACTGGAGCACCAGTACTTGGAGGAGTAGTAGTAACATGTGGCATGACATTGCTGGCTGGAGGAGTGGTATTAGCGGTACCACTGAAGCCTGCAATGTTGAGAGGAGTAGTACTTGCGATTGCAGTATCACTAGAAATTGCGATGCGAGAGTCGGGTGTTGAACCCGGATTGGTAACTGAACCGGACCTAAGATCAACCATCTTTGTGAGATTGTGAGATTGCAACCGAGAGAATGATCTCCCACTGTGGTCGCCAATCTGTAGATGGGGAAAAACGATTTGCTGGTTTTTAAGGAATTGAGGAGACGACCGTACGGAGGAGACTCCTCGAACCGAGCGAAATGTTAAACCTCACACAGATGCACCGCTGCAAAGGGGGTGCTTTAGATTCGAGAGATCAATCTGTAGTACTCCGGCCTAAATCAAGACAATGACCGTTCCAGAGTAAATTCGGTCACAAGAGAGGATGGGTTGATCTGTAGGAGGGAAGCTGAGAAATGTGTGAATCAATGGTGAGATTGTGGGTGTGTGAATTCTGAATATGATAAGCTCTGAATGATTGAAATTGCTCAATTGAGAGTAGTTGCTCAATTGATGAGTTGATGATCTCGTGTTGTCGATGACGTGAGATTGATGATACTGTTGATGTGATGATTCAATCATGATTCAGAGACTTATTTATATTGCTGGAATTTTAGACACCATGATCCCATGAAGTGTGACAGTTGATGGAATCAAGGAGTGGGAAGTGGAGATCGTGTTTGAAACCAGTTGCTCAACGTGTGGAGACTTGGTCGATTTTCCACCCACTACCTCGTGAATTCCTTCAACTGATTGCACGACTTGCTCACATTCCATCGTGTGTTTGAACACACGTGCCGTAGACCGCCAGACCAAAACCCTAAGTGATATCCCCCCAAGTGACACGATTGACGTCTCGTGGTTTGTTAGTCAATTGATGACTTCGTGGTTTGATGGGACGATGAGTCCATGTAGTTGCTGAGTTGAACATGATGTTCTGAAACTCATGAATTGAACATGTCATGAGACAGAGGTATATTCTTACGATGAAGTGAGCAAGTATTGCTCATTCGATGGATCGTTGAATATTGATTGTTGAACCAATATTCCTTGGTTTGAGCAAATATTTATCATCTGAGCAAGTGTTGCTCATGTGATGAATTGTTGAATATTTGATCGTCTGAGCATGTGTTGCTCATCTGATGGATTATTGGCAGCGTACCAAAAATATTAATTAGAATACTGGTCGTTGAACCGAGCATAATTAATAAAATTAATGACCATGAGGCCGTCGTAAAATTATTAAGGTTGGAATCTGGAATGATGATCCTTGGATTCAGAAACCCTAATTTGATCAATTGATGATCAATTCATGGTTCGTCAGAAGTTTAACCATGGGACGAAGGAGGGAGCGACTACATGGGACCGTGGATCAACCATGTAGTGTCCATATGCTCACGTGAGCAAATACGAAGAACTCCTGAAGAGTTGACGATTTGTTGGTGAAGAATGATTAAATGCTGGCTTAATCATTTATTCAAAAATGCTCGTCTGAGCCTTAGGTGAGAAAACCTAATTAATTATGACGAGGCGAGGGACCGACCATGGAGTCATGAAACCGGCCCTGGGTTGTCACGTGACCGCCTGACGATCACTTCATGAAAATCCAAAGTGTTTGGAAGAGTTTTGGACCTAATACGAGCAATTGTGCAAATTAGGTCAAAACTGTGAAAATTGATGGGACCGGCTTCCGTGAGCCAAAGAGCCAATCTTGGTCGGTCAAGATAGCGTGCTCGTGTCCCCAAGGCGTCGCGTCTCAGTCCTGAGAATTTTGATATTTTCTGGCGTGCAATTGAGCATCCATTCGAGAAAATATGCCAAAATTAGGGTTTCGACGAAACTGAGGAAAACACCATGAGATGATGAAAATAATTATAAAATAAGGAATGAGGAGGCGTGGGACCGCCGTGGTCAAGGCATGGTCGGCCGGTCGTGACCACGGTCCCGTGGTGCCTTTTCCTTAATTTTATAATATTTGATGATTTTATGAAAAATTCATGAATTTTGAGAAATTTGATGAATTTAGGGAGTTTCCATGAATTGAAGGAGTTTTCATGAGTTCATGGAAGCAAAATATTAAATAATAAAAACACGGGCGTGTGGGACCATGGAGGCATGGCCGGCCGGCTATGGCCCGTCCCACGAGTTTTTATAATTTTTTAATATTTTTAGGTTTTTGATGATTTGAGGGAATTTTTCCTAATTTGAGAGAAATACCATAAAATCAAGGAAAAAATAGGATAATAATAATAATAAAAAATAAAGAAAGGGGGTCCGGCTAGGGCATGGCCGGCCGGCTAGTGGCCCGGTCCCAAGTTTTCATATTTTATTTTATTTTATTATTTATGATGATTTGTGCAAAAAATACCATGAAATCAAGGAGTTTTTTCATGAAATTAATAATAATAATAATAATAAGGAACCGTGGGGTGTGGGGCCGGCTGGGACCAAGGCATGGTTGGCCAATGGTCACGCCCCACACTCCTTTCCTTAATTTTATATTTTTATGGATTTATGGAAGTACCATGAAACCGAGGAGTTTCCTCGAGACAGGAAGATTTGATCAGATGAGAGAATTTTCATCAAATCATGGAAAATAAAAAATGTATTAAAAATAAAACTGGCGTGGAATGACCAGCACGTCGGTAGGTCGTGTGTCCGTGTTCCCAGCACCTTGGTCAATATTTTTAATTATTTATTATTTTCTTCCCTATTTTGCATAGGTTCATCGTTTCGTTGTATTTTGAAATACTCGTTCGTACGGTGACTATTAGTGCATCGTCGTTGAATACACTTTCACCATTTGAATCGGGGCTTACTTGGAGGTAGCTCAGACCCGGTTGTTGATTATTTATTACTAATTGTGGAATTCAGTGAAGAATAATTCGCAAAACTGAGTAATAAGATGTTTATTATTAATTCATAGGATCAGCTGAGGATTCGACTATGAATTCAGAATAATAAAGTGAGCATTACCATTCCATGGGATCGTAGATTCGACCATAGAATCAGAGTAATTAAGATTTATCTATTACCATTTATGAGACCAGTTGTGGATTCGATCATGAAATCAGAGTAATGAGATAATATAGTTATTGCTATTCTATGAGATCAAGCCGTGGATTCGATCATAGAATCAGAACAATTGTTTATTGCCATTCCATGGGACCAGTCGTGGATTCGACCATGGAATAGGAGCAATTGTTATTGCCATTCCATGGGACCAGTCGTGGATTCGACCATGGAATAGGAGCAATAATAGATTATTCTGGGAATTCAGTAGTGAATGTCACGGCAGAATTAATCTTAATTAGGAATAATTAACTTTGTGGCTCTATACTAGCAGAGCAAGCTGTCTAGGAGCATTAATTATCCCGATATGAGCTTGTCGGTAAGTCATATCCTTTATATAGTCAGGGTAAACTCGTTGTTTGTTCCTGAAGACGTTATCGCTCTATACTAGCAGAGCAAGCTGTCTAGGAGCCGTCCATCTCGTGATACTATATAAAATAATCACTGAAAGTGTTCATGAGATATGCCGTTGTCCAGTCGTGAGACTACATATCTACATGTACTCTGAGAGAAAGTACTCTCCGTTCAGAATTCGATGAGAGACCCGTGTCTCAATACTCACGTCTGATTGCTGGATCAGAGCTTCGTATAATTATGAGTTCATGGTCACACAAAGATTTTATCCTATTTTCCATCAAATAATTGACTGCATATGCATAACTTTTGTATTTGTCAAAAGTCTATTCATTCTTTTATCAATACATGTATATCGACATACGAAAGACTTTACTTTTGACAAGGTATGGGACAATCATAGTTCACAGACGTAAACACACATATCCCATAAAAAATTTGCAATATATAAAACCATAAAGATTAATACTGCAAAAATCATCTTCCAAACAAATTTAGAGTTTAAACCAATAAATCTAAAAACATGAAGATGAAAACGTTGGAGATAACAATGTGTAATCACAACAATGGCTATTCCAAACTCTAGTAATCCTTCTCAAAAATAAGAATAAATTCTCATAAGAAGTTTCCTAGGCATCAAGACAAACTCTTAATGCTCATATAAGATGATTTGTCCTTAGAGGGTGGAATCAATCTTTTTCTCCCGGATTTACACCACGAATAGCTACCAAAGGCGTATAAAAAGATTTTCTTAACAAAGAAGAACATACAAAGTCATCAACGACTATGCACCATAGTTCACATAAAATGATTAATTTTGAACATTCAAGAATCACATAGTAATGCGTGTTACTGACCATTCTTGAACTTCCTTCTTTGTAATTCACCAACAACATTCTTGTAAAAGCTACAAATCAGCTTAGAAGAGTATTACTCCACGAATAACAAGTTCCCAAGTCCAAGAAGTGGAACAAGTGCAACGAAACGGAGCAAAACACTCAAAAACAAGAGAAGGGACAAAAACCAATCTTAACTCATCCAAATACAAGAATTCTCATATCTATTTTGAAGAGAGTTCAAAGAGGAAGATAATGCAAAAATAATGAGGTCATTCCGAGTTCGGACGAAGAAGTTACGGCCAAAACAAGTTTACCGAATATCGACGTCTACAGGCAAGTATGCATACTTGGTATGTGTACCATGAAGTCCAAACATCCCGAACTCTTATTTTCAAACCTAAACATTTAAGAACCTTAAACACAGATCAAGTTAGGTAGAAAAGAACGATAATAAAGGTATGTGAATCATTATAAGTTCTCTAAGTAAATAAAAGCACAAATCTTGCTCAAGTTTATAGACATACCTTTTTAGATGAATCCAGTTGAATTCTACATCCTTACCAAATATAATCTGTGTGCCCCAATTTTCGTGCTTCCCTCACCGTATACATAACAGGGCATTCCTTGGTGAGGATACACTTACAACACACTCAATTTGTGTTGAGGTGAACAATGTCTTTCTCACCACAAGTGACTTTTGGATTATCATGAAGGAGATCGCTTTTAGAACCTTTCACATCCAAATCCATCTTCCCAAAGAACTCTTTAAGTTCCAGCATCATGTATACTGCTTTCTCCATAGTCATGGAACTTTCTGGGAGATCATTCCTTTTCACACTCAAAACATCATTGACTTTCTTTGATATCCACTTTTGAGTGCGTTTAGGAACGACCGAAACCTTCTTCCCATTACTCTCTTCAAGATTTTCCGGAAGAGAATTGGATTGACTATTCTTTTGCAAGTTAGTCTTTCTCCAATTGGGAGAATCAGATCTTGTCTTCGTCTTTACGAATTTATCCTTGTGATAACCATTACGATTGTGAAAAGGCTTCGTATGACGTTTATAGGCAAATCTAAGCTTATCACAGCACTGATTCCTTTGCCTAAGGGTTGGACAGTTACAACCTGTAACATTAAGAGGATTAGTCTTAACGTATGATCTTGGTTTCACAACTTCTTGTGATGCCAAACAAGAACATCATGAAGTTTATCATTCCTTATACTGAAACGACATCTCCTTTCCAGGTGACCTTTATTTACGCAATAGTGGCAAACATAAGGAATGTTCTTACCTCGATCTGTATGTGCTGAATTTGGAGGTTGATATACTTTGCTCTTTCGAAACTTTCCGGTGAAGGTATTTCACTTTTTTCCATCAGTGGAAACCTTTTGTTGAGAAGTATCACTAGCCTTGACAAATTTTACCTCTTTGCTAAAACTTAGAGCATTTATTCCCTTATAGCCCAATCCTCGTGTATCACGATGATTTTTACTTGCTCCTAGCATAGTGGTTAATTTTCTTGAACTAGTATTGAACTTTTTCAAGTCATCTTCCAACATCTTGACTTTATCAAGAGCAGCAGCTAAATCAGCATCAAGGCGTTTGTCTCGAATGAGACAAGCACTTTCTCTGTCATCAAAACTAATTTGTTGAGAGTTAAACCTTGCTTCAGATTCTGCAAGTTTCTCTTCCAACAAAAATTACTTTTGATAAGGATTATCACATTCAAGTGACTTCATACGTAGGTTTTCCTCAGAATCCTTGAGGATCGATTCGGTAGAACGATTCAAAAAATAAACACCTGTGTAACATCTTCTCAATTTCTTGTTTTCTCGACAGAGAGGAGTCAGAAGAGGTGTGACATGAGAAGTTGTAATCTTCTTCATATTCCACGAGTCCAAAAACTTAACATACTCTGAGACTTCCTGATCAACATCTCTATCAATATCTGAATCACCTTCATCAGAAAGTTCATCCAACTGTTCTTCTAGGAGAGTTTCCCAATCAACAGTTTTTACATCAAGGGAATGTTTAGATATTGACTTAGATGTGGTAGTTCTCTCAGGTGAATCCAACCTTTTAGAATCATCTGGTAATTTATGAACTGGTACGTTATTAGAGATAGGCTCGTCCATAATCATATCGCTACAAACACAGACTTATAAGGTCTTTAACGTGTTTGCCAGCTCTGATACCAATTGAAAAAGCGGGGGTCTAACAACACCACCCAATATTTCGCTTAGAAATCTGTATGGACTAACTCCGACTTTGCTAGAGAATCAACTAGACAGTCAGACTCAATCTGGATTAAAGTATCTCAAGGAGTCAATATCTCTCACTTGTTTTGATTTACTCAAGCTACAACAATAGCGAGTCTTTAATCAAACACAAGGAATAACTTGGACAGTACCAAAGACCAATATCCAAGGATCAATCAATATCAATCAACAACCAAAGGTTGGATTTCCAATTGATGATCTTAACGCACAACCTGTATTATTTCAATTATATAAATATAATGCGGAAAAGAAATAACACAGACACCAAAAGTTTTTGTTAACGAGGAAACTGCAAATGCAGAAAAACCCCGGGACCTAGTCCATATTGAATACACACTGTATTAAGCCGCTACAGACACTAGCCTACTACAAGCTAACTTCATACTGGACTATAGTTGAACCCCAATAAGTCTCCCACTAATTCAAGGTACAGTTGTACTCCTACGCCCCTGATCCCAGCAGGATACTGCGCACTTGATTCCCTTAGCTGATCTCACCCACAACTAAGAGTTGCTGCAACCCAAAATCGCATACTTGATAATAAACAAATCTGTCTCACACAGAAAAGTCTATCGAAGGATAAATTTGTCTCCCATAGAAAAACCCTAGGTTTTGTTCCGTCTTAAGATATAAAATCAAGGTGAACAGGAACCAATTGATAATCCGGTCTTATATTCAAAAAGAACAACCTAGATTAAACAATCACCTCTCAACAATCCTTCTTGACTACACAAGCGGTTTGACGAGGAATCACAAACAGTGAGACGAAGATGTTTGTGACTTCTTTATCTTTCCTATCAGAGAACTCTCACGATCTCAAGACAATCAAAGATTGTACTCTACGATAGAAGATGCAAGATCAGATCACACAACTACGGTAAAAGTAGTATCGTTCTGGCTTCACAATCTCAATGAAGTCTTTAAGTCGTTAACCTGGTTTTAGAGAAGAAAACCAAAGGTTAAAGGAGAATCGACTCTAGCGAGCGCACTTTGATCCTTACTCGTATAAACTTCTATTATCTTATTGAGTAAATCCTCGTTCAGTAAAGGAAGATCCACCAGTTTATCCAGGTACAGCTGAAGCACTCGTATCTCGACTGGCAGATGTACCTAGAACCTTGAAGCTAATTCCTAAGCTACCGCTTCTGGGAGATCAAACGGAGATCGATTCGGGGTAAGTGGGAACTTGTTCTCCTAACGGAATCCAATTCGGCCGCTAACCCATCAAATGATTGCATTTTCAAGCTAAACCAGGATGTTTTCCGGGCCTCAAATCAAGCAGACGAAAACTAAATAAGATTTTTCATAAATCTATCCCACTTTTGTTTCTCGGGTTAACCAGAAGGGGTTAATTACATTTAATTAAGTTTTAAACTTGCATTGCACTTAAGCATCGATATTTCTTTCTCAAATATGGCTCTAAAACCGAAGTTCTCCATGGGGTACGATACCCGCGGGATCTTTCATCCGACTCATTGATAAAGCTGCTAAGACCTGGCTGCTAATGGGAGTATCACACAGACGTGTGGAGATTAGTTTTTCCCAATGCTAGATGTCTCCTATATATAGCCTTCAAATCAGGGTTTTGCCTTAGTTACAAAGCAATCCATATTCACCGTTAGATGAAAACCTGATTTAGATTCAAGCTAATATTTCTCAACCGTTAGATCGAAAACTTAGCTTGTCACACACACTTGGGTAGACGTTTACTGGGTTTGTGAAAACCGTGCCCAAACGTGTACGTGTATGTTGGTTCAACATAATAAGCCAAAAGGTTAACCATATGAGCATTTCATATTAACCTAGTTCTTCTTCACCATAACTAGTTCAATTGACTCAAATGAACTAGTTAGAGAGTTATTCAATTGCTATGGGATCTTATGTAACTACACAAGACACAATTGAGACAAAGATGATTCGATTCAATGAATCGGCTCATGAACTTTATAGCCACGGTTTGCATAAAGCATTCCTTAGTAATTTAAGTTTCATGTTCAGAGCACATCTTTAGATCATAACCACTTAAGCTCACAAACAAGTTCGCGGACTTAAGGCAACCAGCAGAGTTTTCCAAACTCAGCAGAAAATCTCGGCAAAGAGACTTCCGCCAGTTCGCGGACTGAGTTCGCGGACTAAACACGCAAACGAGTTTTTGAAAAATCCCAGCAGAAATTTTCGGCAAGAGAACTTCCGTCAGTTCGCGGACTGGGTTTGCGAACTTGGAAAAGCCAATTCCTCCGGTTTCTCTCAATCAACAAAGTTCGAAAACTTCGGATTAAGGAATACATGGTTATGTAATCTAAACTCTCATTTCAATCATTGAGATATTCTCGAAGGACATTATATAGCCGTTATTCACAGACCGTTTCACGTCAGAGCAATTCTCAAAGTAATTGAAACTTTTCATGAATTTCGTCACTAGGTGAAGATAAACTTGATCGAAGCGAAACGCTTTACCAACACACGATTTCGAGAAAAAGATAAGTAGTGAATACTCAGCTTGAAATGTCAAATGTGTATGATCCAGTCTATATAGCATACAACTTTTTGTCTCATAAGAAGTAGGAGATAAAATAGATAGAATTTTGAGTGATAGATAAGTTCAAGTCTCTACATACCTTTTTTTTAATGAAGTTCCACGGTTCCTTGAGTAGATCTTCGTCGTTGTATGATGAATCGCCATGAAATCCTTGAGCTCAACTACACTTTTCTATCCTAGTCCGAGACTTAACTATAATAGACTAGAAATCAAGACTCATAGTTTTGATCACTAACATTGACAAACATGCTTGATATAGCAACGCATGCGATGTCGACCGATCTATGCTCTAACAGTAAGGAGCACAATTGTACCTTGAATCTGTGTGATATTGATTAGGGTTCAACTACAGTCCAGACCGAAGTTAGTTTGTAGTAGGCTAGTGTATGTAGAGGCTTAATACAATGTGGTGTTCAATCTGAACTAGGTCCCGGGGTTTTTCTGCATTTGCGGTTTCCTCATTAACAAAATTTCTGGTGTCTGTGTTATTTCTATACTGCATTATATCTTGTTATATAATTGAAATATCACAGGTTGTGCATTGTATCGATCAATAGTGAAATCCAACCTTTGGTTGTTGATTGGATATTGATTGATCCTTGGATATTTGTCTTTGGTACCATCCAAGTTTATTCCTTGTATTTGATAAAGACTCGCAGATTTTTATTTGCTTGAGTAAAGATCAAATCAAGAGAAGAGATATTAACTCCTCGATATACTTTTACTTAGATTGACTCTGACTGTCTAGTTGATTCTCTATAAATTATATTGGAGTTAGTCCATACACATTGTTAATCGAAATATTGGGTGTGGTTGTTAGACCCCCGCTTTTTCAACCTATACGAAGTTGACTCTAGTACATAATCAAGCGACTCTTTACATGAGTTTTGATTCACTAAAATATGACAACCAAACTTGACATACCAACACTTGGTGGGTTCAACCGAGCTATGCTCTAACAATCTCCCCCTTTGTCAATTTTAGTAACAAAATTCTTACATCATATGGATAAATAAATTACAAGAATTCATTACACATACGCTTGATTCCCGAATTCAACAACACAGTAAACTGCTTACATTCAATCCTTGAAAATGTTGTTGTTGACATTATAATAACAAAGCTAATACTCCCCCTTAGGAAGATAGGTAAATATTCAATCCGCACGTCTTTGTTATACCAATTCATATATATGTTACTCCCCCTTAGTATGTGCTTTCACTCTTTCGTTTAGATAAAACTTTTAAGCACAAATGTTCTTTTCCTTAGCGATACCAATCAATATAAAATCAATGCCAGTATCACTTGTTTACTCCATATATTTCTCCCCCTTTTTGCCACAAAATGACAAGGAAACGAAAAAATAAAGGACAACACGAAAAGAATCTTACAAATCTCAAAATAGACTTGCAATCTGTAGAGTTAGGCACGAGGGTTCCCCACACCATGTTCTGATAACCAATATCAAAAACCGAATATATAAGTAGTTTTATTTTGATATGTCATCAAGGAAACAATTGTCCGAAACAATTTTTCCATTTTAGTTTAGCAAACCAAATATCAACTAAGCACCTTAGTCCCTTTGCTAAACTGATTGCACAAAAACAATCGCTTAATTCGATAAAACCAAAATAAAGATAACTCTATTTTTCTCATCGGGTTCTAATTATCCATAAACTTAGACCTTTCAATTTTAAACAAGACAAGTACTAGGTTAGTTAACTAGCATTTATTGTCAAGGCATTCTATTAGACTTGAATAACCGAAACCTCATTTCGATAAGTCTAACTAAGATCAGAATTAACTTAGTTTCTCTTATCTGGAATCAAATTGGACTAAACAACTCATCCCGTAATCATTTTATTTCGTTAAGCCATAAATAATTCATACAAACCAAATAAATCAACTTGCATAATTTTACACCTCAACTGGAAGCAATTGAAACAACATAGACATTAAAAGCACCGCAATTGCACCTAAATTTTGTAATCCTAAACAATTGATACCACACAATAAAGTAAGATAACAATAGTTTTTCTTAATCGGAACCAGTTGAATCACACATATATCCACACACACATCATGGAATAAACATCAATTGAACCAAAATTTTGTTAAGCAAAAGCAATAAATATATATGTAATAAACTCAGGCTTTTCTTAAACATGAAAACAATTAACTAACAAGATTGTTACCTCAAATTTCACATCCATTTCTTCAATATGATTGCATCTTCTTATAGGGAGAATTGATATCGAAATATCATCATGTTGTCATCCTTATGCAAAAACAAAAGAATAACAACAACCAACCTTTACCAGAGAAAGGTTGAAAATCGGTTTTAACAATTGCAAGCAAAAGTTGAAAACCGTCGAAACACATATGATTTTATGCTAAACCAAAACCGATTCAACATATTGTGACTTTTTCACATATTGTTTCTACTAGAACCCCTCATGATTCTTTGATAAAGCCTACCAACATGGGCTAGAACTTAATCCTGCTAAATCAAAAAGTCACCCAAACCACAAGGGTTTACAACATATGAGATCGATTATTAAGGTAGTAAAATCGAAATCAAACATCCCATAAACATACATAGCAATAAGATAAAAGCATTCATGCATAGTCTATGTAAACCGAAAACTATCACAAGAAAAATTATAAATCAAATAATTTTATTCATAATAGACTAATACAATCAATGAAAGAAATCAAAAATTGATGTTTATTTTTCTCTTGCAACTTAGTCCTTCATATCAGAGCTGAATGAAGGAGGATTACTACTTTTCAGCTTTTGAATTTCTTCAAGTAGAAAACCTTGTTGCTTGACCAGAATCTCTTGCAGATGAGAAATTTTCGAGAAGGATTCTGCAAGAGCATGTAATTCTGTCTTTGATTGAACACAAAAGTGTGTCAATGACTCAATACACTGATCTTTCTTTAGATTATTGTCTCTTTCCTTCTTGCTAAGCCAATCTCCCTTTCTGATTTTACCCTTAATATCAAGAGACGATCCAGACTTAGTTTTAAGATGATCTTTCTGATCTAGCATCTTCTCCAGAGAAACCATTTGATCAAGACCCATAGTTCGGACAAGGAATGACCAAATTAGGAGAAAGATCTTTTTATAATTTTCATACTACCGAAAATATAATATTCCTAAAAATACGAATATATCAAATATCTTCAAATACTAGATATTATTTCCATAATCTACACAAAAGTGCTTTGATTTTTCTTCTTCCTCACTCAAAGATTTGGCACACGAGGTGAGGAAAGAATTCTAATACCAATCAAGTGGCATTAGTATGAGATTTTCTCTCATTATGGAATTTTGAAAAACCAGAGTGTTCTTGATCTAGTATAGTATGAAAGGATCTCCTTTTGTTACTTCGAACTAACGAAGTATCTTGGGATTGACTGGAATTGCATATGCAACTCTTAGCAATTCTATTTTTGAAACATTTTTTGCATCTTGTCTTATTTTTCCCTTTACCATTAGGTTATTTAATAACATCGGAAGACATGTCCATTTTAAAATGGGAGGAGGAAGAAATAAGATTGACAACTAATGCAATATTAGTTGTTTCCTCTTCTTCAGAATCGTATGAATCAGAGGTCTCATCTAGAGTTACAGCCAATGCCTTGCTTCCAGTGTATTTCTTAAGATTGGGACAGTCTTTAGCAATATGACCAAACCATTTACACTTGAAGCACTGCGGCCGATATTCATCATCTTCTTCATGATCCTTTTTGACAGGAGCTCGATCATGTGGGCGAGAAGATCGATAAGTATCCTTAACGAATCTCTTATTTATTTTCTTTAAGAGATCTCGAAACTGTCTAGTAATCAATGACAATGATTGCTCGATTTCATCATCATAATTTTTTGTAATCTGTTCATCTGAATCATCCATCTGTATATTCCTCTCCATTGGAGATTTCGGAATTCTTGCAGCTTTAAAAGCGATTCCTTTACCTTGAATAGACTATGATTCATGATCAAAGATCTTCAACTTTCCAACGAGTGTGCTTCTAGAGAGAGTTGAAAGATCGTTTGCTTCTATGATTGCATGCTTCTTAGAATCATATCTAGATGGTAACGATATGAGAATCTTGCATACTATATCTTTTTCAGAAATAGTCTTTCCTAACGAGAAAAAAACATTAATTATCTCGGAGAGTTTAATATGAAACTCTTCAAAAGTGTCGTTGTCATCCATTCGACGGTTTTCCCAATCGGAAGTGAGAGTTTGAAGTCTATCTTCTTTCTCTGATGAATTTCCTTCGAATACGATCTGAAGACTATCCCAAGCTTCTTTCGAAGTTTGACATGTTGATGCATGATGTTGTGGATCACGGCTTACAACATGTATTATAGCATTCAAACCATCTGAATTCTTCTTTGCAAGAGCCTTTTCTTCGTTCGAAAACTCTACTAAGCGTTTAAACTCAGTTTCTGAATTTTCTATCTTTGGACGAATATAACCATCGACGACTAATATCCAAGTATTAAAGTCTCGTGATTGAAGAAAAGATCTCATAGCAGATTTCCACCATAGATAGTTTGTTCCGTCAAATCTTGGCGGTACGTTAATTGAAGTCGATTCATGAGAACTCGAGTTCATTCTTATAGGTTGTAGTAATCTCAATAATGTTGTAGTAAAAAGTTCGTTCAAGACTTGTGAAAGCAATAGATTTTAGACCTAATTTTAAAGCAAAGAAAACAAAGCAAATAAATGTTGATATGTTGTGAAAATTATGGAGAAGACTGGGGCTATGGATTCCACTAATTACCAATATCAAAGTAATTTATATTCTCTAATTATAATCTTGCAAATCTTTCATTCAAATTGATTCTTAATATTGCAAAAGTTGAGTTTTTTAGAAATAACAATTGTAGATCGAAAGTATGGGACATCAAAACCCTAGGCTAGCATGCTCCATCAATTGAAATAACAATTGTTTAACAAAAACTTTTTATCTATTTATTTATCAAGGAAAATAATCATGTAATAATTGCATAAATAAAATAAAATAAAGATTACCACTTTTCATTGGCGAAATAGCTTCCTCCGTCGCCCCAGAGGATGGGTTTAGCTCATCGTGTTGGAAACACTCAAAATTCATTTTTATTGCTCAAAGGAGGTGTACAAATGGAGAAAAATGAGAGAAAATGATTAAAACCGGGTTTTTAACAATTATATTTGTTACAAACCGGACTGTTACAGATAAATAGTAACTGTCGTTGACACTGTAGCATAAACGACTGTCGCATGTGCGTCTTATGTTCTTGGTGTTCTTCACAGCAGCAGAAATGGAAGGTATCTGCAACTTGATTTTTCTCGCTCTGTTGATGCTCTGTAATCTCCCCAAACTCTCCGTAACCCTTCTCTGACACCGAAACACTCTTTATATACTCGACAGGACCAAGAATATCCCCTCATTACTCCGGAAAATCTTTCCAAAAATCGGCAGTAAAGAAAGATAATCTCCAAATATTTTCTTTCCTTTCCCGCCTTTTGACGCTGTCAATCAATGCTAAATCTTCCTTACTTAACTCCTTCACGTTTCTGCAGCGACCAAACACGAGCAAGACACGTCTAAAACACGCTGAAATCCCGTGAATACCTCAGCTGCTCACGTACTCCCCTGTTTGATTGAAACACCAAGTAAACTTCGTTATGACTTCAAACGAACAGTGTTAACAGCCCTGTTATGTCTTAACAAGCCCATACAGATCCAAATCCATGAAAGAATTCCCACAAAATCTTCCCAAACTCGATTCAGAAATTACTTAGGTGACAAATATTTCTCCCGCCAAAAATAATTCAAACGGAGAAGAAGATGGGTGTTGTGGACAAAATTGGGCTACATATAGCCGTGGGTCCCCCTTAGCAAAAGTGGGGGTCCGTGTAGCAATTGTCCTCCGGGGGTGCTCCGAGCAACTTTTCGAGCCGAATTTTCCAACAATATTTATTTCCAAAAAAATACCAACAAACACACAAAACACCATAATAAGCACGAAATCGAGTACTAACAATACGGAACATTGAGGACAAATTAGACACATAAATGCGTCTATCAAATATCCCGAAACTTATTATTTGCTAGTCCTCGAGCAAAATTAATCTAGAAAATAAAATCCTAACTAGCTAGGTGGCCCTAGCGACCGAGTTAATATCGGGAGGGTTTACCAGAGGTGTACCCACAAAACCTTTACTCCAGACCCTAGCTATCTACGCTGAACCTTGGAAGGCACTAAAGAATCTCCTTGGACGGCATACAATCATTGACTACAAGAGGAAGTACCCTGATGCGAAATTCCAATTGATGTACACGAGTTTGCACTCAAGCATACTAAAATTCATATAAGTGACAGAGATATACTCAGATAGTTTCTGGACATCATGACCGGAGTCAACCAATCACATGGAAAGATTAAGAAGATGGATAAAGAGAAAAAATAGATGGTTTAAAGTGAACGGTGTTTCCCATATCTGTCTGAAGGCCTCTGCCAAGATGAACCTATCCTAATGGACTGAGATACCGGTCTGACTAATATCAACACAACTGGCATAACAAGGGGACCAGTGGTCGATAAACCTAACTCTAGGTCAACACAACTGGCATATACAAGGGCACTAGTGGTCAACTTTATTGAATTGATTCCGGTTGGTCTGATGGTCTGGTCTCATTATTTTTTTTTCTTTTTTTTTTCTCTCTTTTTTCTCTCTTTTTTTTTGTTTGGTATCTCAATCACCCTATTTCACCCTAGCAATGGTAACAACTTGAATCATGTACCCACCAAATCACTTAAAAAAACCAGAAGGATTAGGATTCAACGAGATATGGCGAAACTACCATGTTTTTTTTTTAATTCTAACACCTGAGCTCTGTGCTTTTATGAATAGACTTTTTAGATGTTTCCATCTAATCGGATTGGTTCCTCAACTCCTACAACCAAGATTTTCCCATCCACTTAGATTGGTTAGTGCCAACTTTAATAAGCATAAATTTTTAGGCTCTGGAGTTTATTTATTGCAACTAAAAGCTAACAAAAAGTTTCTTCCCCACCCCCAAACTTAAATCTAACATTGTCCTTAATGTTTCTAATGAAAGAGCAATACCAAAAAGTAAAGTAACATGAGGAATCAGTAAAGAGAGAAGTCGGAAAGATAGTACCTGGGTGAAGAGAGAAATCAAAAACTAATATACAACATATAATCGCCTAGATGGTCAATCAAGAGTAAACAGGGTCCTCCAGAGGGACCTCCTCAACATCACATGTAGGAAAGGGCTCTAAAAAGGGTTTCAATCTATGACCATTAACCTTCGAAGAAATACTACCATCCGGTGTCTCGATCTCAACATCTCCATGAGGAAAGACAGTGCGAACAATAAAAGGACCCGTCCACCTCGAACGTAACTTCCCAGGGAAAAGATGCAAGCGGGTATCATACAGAAGAACTTTTTGACCTGGAGAAAATGACTTTCTTAAAATATTCTTATCATGCACAAGTTTCATTTTGTTCTTATACTCCTTAGCACTATCGTATGCATCTCTACGAATCTCTTCCAGCTCATTGAGTTGGAGTTTCCTATGGGCACCTGCCTTGTCGAGCGAAAAATTTAGCTGCTTAACAGACCAATATGCTCTATGTTCTAACTCAACCGGAAAGTTACATGCCTTTCCATACACAAGTCGATAAGGTGACATTCCAATGGGGGTCTTAAACGCAGTACGGTAAGCCCATAAGGCATTAGTAAGCCTAGACGACCAGTCTTTCCGATTAGGATTAACTGTTTTCTCTAATATACGTTTTATCTCCCTATTGGAAACCTCTACTTGACCACTAGTCTGTGGATGATAAAGGGTAGATACCTTATGTGTAATACCATATTTCTTCATCAAAAGCCTAAAAGGTCAATTACAAAAGTGCGACCCTCCATCACTAATTATAGCTCGCGGTGTACCAAAACGTGTAAGTATATTATCTTTCAAGAACTCAATCACAACCCTATGGTCATTGGTTTTACACGGAACCGCCTCAATCCACTTAGAGACATAGTATACGGCGACAAGGATGTATAGGTTACCAAAAGAATTAGGAAACGGACCCATAAATTCAATACCCCACACATCAAAGACCTCGACAACTAAAATAGGGTTCAAGGGCATCATGTTCTTATGGTAAATGGTTCCTAATTTCTGGCAACGCTCATAAGTAATACAATAACTATGGGAGTCTTAAAACAACGAAGGCCAGTAGAATCCACACTGCAATATCTTAGCAGCAGTCTTCTTAGTACTAAAGTGACCCCCACAAGCATGATCATGACAAAAGGAAATAATACTTGACTGGTCACTCTCAGGTATACATCTCCTAATAATCTGGTCTGGACAATACTTAAACAAATAAGGATCATCCCAAAAGAAATGCTTAACCTCAGCTAAAAACCTAGAACGATCTTGTTTACCCCAATGTTGGGGCATTCAACCAGTAACAAGATAGTTCACTATATTCGCATACCAAGGTAATTGGGTAACAAAGAAAAGTTGTTCATCAGGAAAACTATCCCTTATAGGAAGGGAATCATCAGGGGAATCAACAACTAACCTAGACAAGTGGTCTGCTACTACATTTTCTGCACCCTTTTGGTCTCTAATTCCCGGAGAAAACTCTTGCAACAAAAGGATCCACCTAATCAACCTAGGTTTCGTATCCTTCTTAGACAAAAGATATTTCAAAGCAGCATGATCAGTATATATGACGATCTTAGAACCTAAGAGATAGGGTCTAAACTTGTCTAAGAAAAACACAATAGCTAACAGTTCCGTCTCGGTGGTGGTATAGTTCAACTGGGCATCATTCAGAGTTTTGCTAGCATAGTAAATCACATGAAGTAATTTGTTTTCTCGCTGACCTAGCACAACACCAATAACATAATCTGAAGCATCACACATGATCTCAAAGGGTAGGTTCCAGTTGGGTGCCTGGACTATGGGGGCGGTAGTGAGTAAAGTCTTAAGCTTCTCAAAAGCCTCTAAACAAGCATCATCAAAGACAAACTTAACATATTTTGCAAGCAAATTGCAAAGAGGTCTAGAAATCAAGTTAAAATCCTTAATGAATCGACGATAAAAACCTGCATGCCCTAAGAATGACCTAATATCTCTTACGGTTTTTGGGACCTGTAAAGTTTTAATAAGGTCAACTTTGGCTTTATCTACCTCTATACCCTTATAAGATACGATATGCCCTAGAACAATTCCTGAACGAACCATGAAATGGCATTTCTCCCAATTAAGCACTAAATTCTTTTCCTTACACCTAGTCAACACTAATGACCAATGATGCAAGCACTCATCGAAAGACGAACCAAATACTGAAAAATCATCCATAAAGACCTCTAAAAACTTTTCTACCATATCTGAAAATATGCTCATCATGCAACGCTGAAAAGTCGCAGGGGCGTTACATAGCCCGAAAGGCATGCGTTTATACGCAAAGGTACCGAAGGGACAGGTAAAAGTAGTTTTTCCTTGGTCTTCTTGGGAAATAACGATCTGATTGTAGCATGAGTAGCCATCTAGAAAACAGTAATGACTATGTCCAGCTAATGTCTCTAGCATTTGGTCGATAAAGGGAAGGGGAAAGTGGTCCTTCCTAGTGACCTTGTTCAATTTCTTATAGTCAATACAAACACGCCAACCTGTGGTCACTCGGGTCGGGATTAACTCATTGTTATCATTCTGGACTACAGTAATACCGGATTTCTTGGGAACAACCTGAACGGGGCTGACCCACTTACTGTCTGAAATGGGGTAGATAATGCCTGCATCTAACAGCTTAAGGACCTCGGTTCGAACTACTTCTTTCATATTAGGGTTTAGTCGACGTTGCATCTCCCTAGAAGGTTTGGTATCTTCCTCTAAATAGATCTGATGCATACAAACAGTAGGACTTATGCCCTTAATGTCTGCTATGGTCCACCCTAAAGCTTCCTTGTTGTTTTGAAGGACGGTCACTAGCCTACTTTCTTGATCACTATCCAAGTCGGAAGCAAAAATCACAGGTAAAGTCTCAGATGGTCCTAAAAACACATACTTCAGGGTATCTGGTAATGGTTTTAGGTCCAACTTAGGAGGCTCTTCTAACGAAGGAACTAGGGTAGACTTAGAAAATGGTAGTGGTTCGAACTTAGGTTTCCATCCTTTACTAGTGTCTAACAAAGGGGTTGAATCTAACAAAGCATTCACCTCATTAATCACATTATCATCATCAAAATAAATCCCAAAGTGAGATAGGCATTTCTCTAATGGATCTTCTAACAAAGTGTTTGCTAAAGATTCCTCGACTAATGTTCCTATCATGTTCACCTCTTCTATGTTCGGGTCATCTAGTTCAGAGGGTAGCTTACTGATATAAAAAATGTTCAGCTCAATAGCCATATTACCAAAAGACAAATTCATAATACCATTTCAACAGTTAAAGATCGCATTGGATGTAGCTAAAAAGGGCGACCTAAAATTATCGGTATCTGGTTCTCTGGGTCAGGGACAGGTTGGGTATCTAGGATACCAAAATCCACAGGATATATAAACTTGTCGTCCTCTATAAGAACATCCTCGATCACACCACGAGGAATTTTAACGGACCTATCAGTTAACTGAAGCGTCATCTGGGTAGGTTTCATCTCACCAAGTCCTAGCTTAAGGTACACATGATATGGAAGTAAGTTCACACTGGCTCCTAAGTCAAGCAACGCTTTCTCAACACGGTATTTACCTATTGTGCAAGAAATGGTAGGGGACCCTGGGTCTTTATACTTAGGAGTAGTGGTATTATGAATAATAGAACTCACGTGACTAGCTAGAAAGGCTTTCTTCAGGACACTAAGCTTTCGCTTTCTCGTACACATATCCTTAAGAAACTTGGCATAAGCGGGAATCTGCTTAATTGCATCTAGTAATGGAAGGTTGATAGTTACCTGATTAAAAACCTCCAATATATTATTAAATTTGGACTCCCTCTTAGTTGGAACTAGCAGCTGAGGGAATGGGGCTCTAGGAACAAAGCCGGACTCATTAGGACCCTCATTGGTCTCTTTAGAGACTCTATCAGTCTCCTCATTTTCTGGCTCAGAAGGGTGAACTACAACATGTTCACTTTTAGGCATGGCGACCTTATTGTCAACTTTCTTTCCATTCCTAAGGGTTGTAACAGAATTCACATGATTGTACGATTTTTCTCCTTTAGGATTGGGTTGAGTTTGACTAGGAAACTAAAATTTTTCCCTCAAAGATTCATTTATCTGACTAACCTGGTTTTTTAACTCAGAAATAGCTTGAGAGTTAGCATAACCTATATTTTTACTTTCTTCTATCCCTTGAGCAACCATTTGGTTGATCTTCTCAGAGTTTTTAATAAACGAGGCTAGAGTGTCTTCTAAACTTGTGATCTTTTTATCCGAAGGGTTCTGAAACTGGGGTTGACATGAAGAGTTCTTAGCATAACCAAAACCTGGGGGAGGCTGAGAATTACTTGACTGTCCTTGATTCTGACCCTTAGACCAAGAAAAATTAGGATGGTTTCTCCAACCAAGGTTGTAGGTCTTTGAGTATGGGTCAAACTTCTGATGGTTCTCAAACCTAGCATTGTTATAGATAGCATGGGCTTCTTCTTCACTAACCTGTCCTTCCCAAAATGAGATATTAGGTTCTACTCCACAACTAGAGACTTGAGAGGCTCTAATCCTATCATCAGGTTCAACAAGAGACCTATGTTTAGGTTGATTCAATTCCAAATCTTCTAACCTTCTAGACAAAGCAGCAAACTTAGCATCTGAACCAAAACTTGTATCTACCACATTGGTGCTACTTCTATTGACCAAGAGTCTTTTAGGGGGTTCAACACAAGACTCACTGTTGGGATTTTTCAGCGATAGCTCCTAATAAGGTCAAAGCATCATCAGCATTCTTACTAGTCAACTCACCAACGCACATAGACTCGACCATGGCTTTGGTCGAATAGTCTAAACCATCATAAATAATCTCTACAAGTTTCATCTTATCAAATCCATGGTGAGGACACTGGGATAAAAGATCATTGAATCTCTCTAAAAACCTATAAAGAGACTCTCCCTCTTGGTGCACACTAGCACTAATTTTCTGCCTAACAACTGCAGTTTTATGCTTAGGGTAGAATTTCATATAGAAAGCAGCAATAAGTTCCTGCCATGTTTCAATGGATTCAGATGGCAAGTTGTTCATCCAGGTCTTGGCTTTATCTATCAAGGAAAAGGGAAACATCTTAAGTTTCAAAACTTCATCAGTAAGGTCTTTTATTCTAATTGTCCCACAAATTTTCTCAAAGTCCCTAATATGAAAATAAGGGTTCTCATCATCTTTTCCTAAGAATATAGAGATCATCTGAAGAATACTAGGTTTTATCTCGAAATTTAATGCACGAAGCTCGATTGGTCCTAGTTGGGAACATGTAATCTTTCAAAGTTGCCATCGCTGGCACAGCTGAAGTACTAGGGGTACTTTCCTTACCCAGAGACATATTTCAAAACTGAAGTTTCCAAAAATGGGGCTCTCAAAAGACGAGTCTTCGATCTCCCTGCCTTCACAAGAAGAACTACTAGGTTTATCACTAATCAAACGACCTAGAGTGTTTCTTTTCCAAGCCCGCTCTCTAATAACCTCGGGCATACACTAGAAAAAAAAAAGAAAAAGAAAAATCCTAAAAGGAAGAGAAGTTCTATGCAAACACAAACAAGGCTGACTCCACCACGGCAAACCTACTGATTTCTAACAAACAAAAAGCATGATGGCTCCACTTAGATTGTTTCTAGACCAGCTTCTAATCTTTCAAAAAGGAACTCGTTACAATCTAATCAAACCTCTCTGGAATCAATCGGAGTTAAAGTAAGTTGAATAGAGACGAGGGAAGCTGCATGGAGCTTTGATACCCAAGGCCTCACCGGCGTTACAAGGCGGCGTATTCAACTCACAGAAACCATCATGAACTTCAAAGTATGCTCAAAAGAGTAACCAATATTTTTCGAACGACTTTCCTATTAAGCTCGTTACCCTATAGGTCTCGTTCTATTCCAAATTTTAAAGCTTAGGTTCGCGTTAAGTATCGTTTTCCTAAGGCGGGCAAGAAGAGAACGGTGATGAAATCCGAACCCTTATCTTGTATGGACAGGCCTTGCCCTTTACTAGGAAATTAAAGCAGCCGTATTCAGTTCCTCGACATATATGCAAACGAAGGAATACAGTAAACCCGCTGACAGGGGATTCACGTGTGTTTAGATAAACTTACCTCCCGTTCCAGACGGGGGATGAACCGTTGTATACGACTCGGGCCACCGACTCCGATGTCAGTGTACGAACCCGAGGAGCTGAGACGATATCGTAATCGTCGTCCTTCTCTGCACACAGTTTATATTTAAACTACCCTTCCGTAGGGTTTAAAAATAATGTCCCAAAGTTTAAAGTACAAAGTCCAAAAATAAAGTGCAAAAGAAAAGGAAAGTCTAAAAAAATAAAATCTAAAAAATAAAAATGTCTCTCTCTTTTTTTTTCCTCTCTTTTTTTTATAAAATAAAAAAATCTTCTTCTTTCGCTCCTTTCGCTTTGCCTTTTACTCCAAGTCTTTAAGTATTCACCAAAAGCTTTGGCAAAAGCTTCTTTCGCTCCAAATTCTGTAAGGAAAAGACAAAAACCCAAAAACGTAAAGAAGAACAAAAAAAAAGAAAAAGAAAAAAAAACCTACAAAAAGAAAAAAAATCTAAAAAATCTAGCCTAAAGACAAGCCCGCGTCGGCGGCGCCAAAAATTGATGTAATCTCAATAATGTTGTAGTAAAAAGTTCGTTCAAGACTTGTGAAAGCAATAGATTTTAGACTTAATTTTAAAGCAAAGAAAATAAAGCAAATAAATGTTGATATGTTGTGAAAATTATGGAGAAGACTGGGGATATGGATTCCACTAATTACCAATATCAAAGTGATTTATATTCTCTAATTATAATCTTGCAAATCTTTCATTCAAATTGATTCTTAATATTGCAAAAGTTGATTTTTTAGAAATAACAATTGTAAATTGAAAGTATGGGACATCAAAACCCTAGGCTAGCATGCTCCATCAATTAAAATAACAATTGTTTAACAAAAATCATTTTATCTGTTTATTTATCAAGGCAAATAATCATATAATAATTGCATAATTAAATAAAATAGAGATTACCACTTTTCATTGGCGAAATAGCTTCCTCCGTCGCCCCAGAGGATGGGTTTAGCTCATCATGTTGGAAACACGCTCAAAATTTATTTTTATTGCTCAAAGGAGGTGTACAAATGATGAAAATGGGAGAAAATGATTAAAACCGGGTTTTTAACAATTATATTTGTTACAAAACGAACCGTTACAGAGAACGATAAACGGTAACTGTCGTTGACACTGTAGCATAAACGAATGTCGCGCGTGCGTCTTATGTTCTTGGTGTTCTTCATAGCAGCAGAAATGGAAGGTATCTGCAACTTTATTTTTCTCGCTCTGTTGATGCTCTGTAATCTCCCCAAACTCTCCGTAACCCTTCTCTGACACCGAAACACTCTTTATATACTCGACAGGACCAAGAATATCCCCTCATTACTCCGAAAAATCTTTCCAAAACTCGGCAGTAAAGAAAGATAATCTCCAAATATTTTCTTTCCTTTCCCGCCTTCTGACGCTGTCAATCAATGCTAAATCTTCCTTACTTAACTCCTTCGCGTTTCTGCAGCGACCAAACACGAGCAAGACACGTCTAAAACACGCTGAAATCCCGTGAATACCTCAGCTGCTCACGTACTCCCCTATTTGATTGAAACACCGAGTAAACTTCGTTCTGACTTCAAACCAACCGTGTTAACATCCCTGTTTTGTCTTAACAGGCCCATACAGGTCCAAATCCATGAAAGAATCCCCACAAAATCTTCCCAAACTCGATTCAGAAATTACGCAGGTAACTAATATTTCTCCCGCCAAAAATAATTCAAACGAAGAAGAAGATGGGTGTTGTGGACAAAATTGGGATACATATAGCCGTGGGTGCCCTTTAGCAAAAGTGGGGGTCCGTGTAGCAATTATCCTCCGGGGGTGCTCCGAGCAACATTTCGAGCTGAATTTTCCAACAATATTTATTTCCAAAAAATACCTACAAACACACAAAACACCATAATAAGTACGAAATCGAGTACTAACCATACGGAACATTGAGGACAAATTAGACACATAAATGCGTCTATTACCCGCTCTGATACCAATTGAAAAGGCGAGGGTACCCAAATATACCTCAAGCTAAAACTTTTCCTACCTATAAGTCCTTTCTTATAAAGTGATTGTCTATGGACTGAGTCGAGACAATGCAACTAATCGATCCACACTTCGTGTGATCGTCTATGGACACGAGATCGAGACAATACAACAACGAAGTATGTTTACTTGATAAAGAGGTTCAGACTTAACCAAACACAATAGGATTGCTTATCAAGTAAATAGGAATTAATGCTTGTGTAATTTACTTTAATTATAATAAAACAATTATAATGCGGAAATATAAAGTAAATGACACAACAATATTTTGTTAACGAGGAAACCGCAAATGCAGAAAAACCCCGGGACCTTGTCCAGAATTGAATACTCTCAGGATTAAGACGCTACACAAAATTACACCTAAATTCGTATAGTTGAGATCAAGCAACTAAACCTATAGTTCACCTAGTTTCGTCTGTATTCCCACGCCTCTTACTTATGAATAAGTTACGTACTTGGAACAATTCCTTTGGTTCGTATTCCAAACAGTAAAGGAACAATAAATTTGTTTGGTATCAACTCTATTCAACCAAGTGATATGAGTCGGACAAAGGATCTTCTGTTTATCTTAACATAAACTCTTTCGTCAGGTCCTTAGATCTATCTTATGTTCAATTACCGACGTAATCGTTTAAGATTAAGCCAACAACACTATTAATCCAAAGAACTGTGTTGATGCCGATCTACTTAATTAATCAATCCAATCTATCACAAGGATAAACCGATTATTAATTGGATCATATTTTTACCGAAACAAGTATTGTGCACACCAAAGATTATGAACCCACAAATCAGAAATCTTAAATATATTCTTCGTCTTCAAATCTTCTTAGATCTTCAATAAACACCTGCACACAATCACTTGAATCTCTTGTGATCAATCACGCACAGAATGGAGTCTGTTAACAATGGAGTATCACAAGATCGTCTTTAGAACAACAACAGTCTAAAGATCCCTGTCGAAACTCTGAACTAGTTTGAGTGAATCTTATATCAGAAGAGAAGATTCTCAAGCATAAGCAAACTAGGTGTAATCAAAGTTCAACCACTGTTAGTCAATCAAATCAATGAAATAAAATATAAACCGCAATTATCTAGTTTCCCACCTAAGGTACTCGTAGAGCTTCTTTATCCCAAAGAAGACTTTAAACTGAGTGGACGTAAAAGATTTCACCTAATTAGGTTACACTCCTCTCCGAATAGGCGGCTACACCAATAACAACGCAACAAATAGGAAGTTTGTTGTTACGAAGGATTAGTTTGCAAGAAAGGCAAACTTCAAGAATTTATAGACAAGGAAGTTTGGACACCAAGGAATTTCCAAAACCGAAAATATTCTCAAGATATTCATTAAAGCACAAATTCAGTTTTCATAATTCCTGGAAATGCTTTGTCCAAAAATAATGATCGAAATCTCTCAGAAAATCTCTAATTAGTAAATGCACATTACTAATTCTTATTTTCCTAAAAATGAAGTTAATAACCTTAATTAAAAGATTCTTAACTTATTTGTGTTTCGATCCTGGGATTCTCTTCCCTTAGCTATTAAGGAATAACTTTGAACAATTAAAGAAATAAACATTCATAGCACGTGTTCAAAGTATGTCGACATCTTAACTTTGTAAGTTCTCTTTCACACTTACAACCTTGAAACCGATTTGCCACACTTGCAAACAAGTTTAGAATTGGTTCATCTGACTTTCAAGAACTATGCGATTGATCAAATAACATTCAATCACAATCATGGGTTTAACGGTTCTACCAAAACAAGTTTCGGTTCTACATTCCATGTGAGTACTGTGCATAGTCACACTAGCTATCCAAAATTCGGTTGACTAGGTACTAGGATCGGTTCCCCACATATATATGGTATCTAACTTATATGTATTGTACATGTCCATAGGATCGGTTCCCCTTTCTGCTATAAACCTTGTTGCACCTCATACAAGGATCGTTTCCCCTTTGTGATGTACTGCACCTCTTACTAGGATCGGTTCCCCTTTCCCATATTTGGTCAGACATAAAATCACAAACCCGATCATACCATCTCAGGTGATTACTTAAGATCAGTTTTACTAATAAAAGTTATACCACTACATAAGTCAGGCCTTTGTGAAGAGTTTTACCAAGAACACAACAAGTCATGAACGGTTATACTAAATCACACATATTGGTTGTTCATAAGATATGCAATGAATAACAATCCCAATAACGCCTGGCGATTTCCTTTTCGATTCACAAACAAGTTTATGAACTTACTTCCTTAGAACACATGTAAAACATTGTTCCCTAGGATGAAATCCTCACCTCATACCCATACATAATCACAATAACATTCAAATGATTATGGTGATGTCTTATCTACAAAGTTTAATGGTTAAGCAGTAAACCTCGTATTGTATTCCTTAATACTATGTCTATCTAGAGTTCAAATATGCTTCGTAGTTTTGTTTTCAATATGCACGACTTGAAAGATACGTTAGGGAATGAAATAGTTCAAGTCAAATATCACTAACCTCAAGTGGAAGGATGATTGTTGTCGTTGTAGCTCCTTGCTTCTTCACATCTTCAAGTCTTCGCAATACTTTTAAAGTCTCATTATCCTAATACTTTCAAGCTAACCTATACGAAGTTGACTCTAGTACATAATCAGACAACTCTTAACATGAGTTTTGATTCACTAAAATATGACAACCAAACTTGACATACCAACGCTTGGTGGATTCAACTGAGCTATGCTCTAACAAATCTGAATCGATCTTGGCTTTGGAGATGCGATAATAATTACAACTGAATTTGAAGCTGATCTTGATCGAATATCTTCTGTGTTAACCTTCATTACTAAACCTAAAACAATTAAATCTAAAGCAACAAAAACATAAACTAAAGTAGGATAGCTTAGGTTCAGATGATCTCATTGAAGAACCAACACAAGTTTTGCAGCTCGGGGTTGAATATAGACTGCCAACATGCTCTGAATTGTTATCCCACTAACCATACATCCTTCAAGTCGGACTGATACTTTCCCCGATAGAAAACACTGTGCACGCCGAATAAAACGTCGGAATTCTCGCCGGAGAAGACGTCGGAGCATTAAAACTTGCTGAAGAATATTAACTCCACACTTAGAACAAAAAAATAAAGGAGAACGACCCAAACATAACAAACCCATCACTGAGACTATCACATCCCCCACATAAGAAAGAACACAATCAATCCAAATCTTAAAACTAACCCTGATAACCAAGAAAAATCAAATCTATAATTTAGATTGTTAAAACAACTAAGAACATCTAGATCACATAGATTTAAAACATGCCAAAATAAAATTCCATCACCACCATAAACAACGAAAAAAAGAGGTGGAGATGGTTCCAAATCAAGATATGTCGGAGTTGCTTCGTCTTCTTCATAGTTAGGATTGAAAATGGTTGTACGATTTGCTTTCTCTCCTGCGAAAGAGCACCGTCCATTCTTGCATGATCATCCATAGACTCCGAGAGAGAAATCATAAAACTGCGACAAGAACATGACCGGTGATGAAGACGAGTCGGTAACTAATTTTTTTAAAAATTAACAGTAAATGGCAGATCAAGTTGAAATAGAGCTGATTATGGTGCTTGATCTGCTCAGATCCGCTCCAATGGAGCCGATCTGAACAGAAAGAAATCAATCAGTGGAGTTTTTCGTCGAAAAAAGTTTTTGGGGAAAAAAAGAAAGGATAGATGGATAAGTTGTTTGATTGCTACCACTTGGTGGACTGGCAACCAACAAATGTTGCTGCTGAATGAGCAAATGTTTAGTTGGTTGCTAGTCTGTCAAGTAGTTAATTTGTTCTCACCAGATGTAATAATTATTTAAAATTGTTGGTTAATAATTATTTAAATCAATGATTAATATAATGTAATGGTTATTTAAGAATTTAATCGTTAAAATTTATCGATCAAAGAAATAAATAAATAATTAGTATTAATAATATATAATTTGATTTCAATATAAATTAGTATTTTTTATTACATTAGTAGCAACAATAAAAGTTAGAAATTTTCTGTTGTTGTTCATCATCAAGATTCTGGTTCCAAAGGTAAAGACCATGAATATTTCAATCATGTCTAGTCTCAGGTTGAAAATACATGATATTATGTCGCTAACACATATCGTTTTTAATTTTTAATTTTTTTGTGTGTTTCGTACACACCTTTCCCATGCCATAAGTTACCATGACTATCACCATCGGTAGTTGCACCAATAGGAGTATTAAAACTTGATCCAAATCTAAACATCGTGGTATCCGCATTTTATTGTGAACTTTCTCAAAGTGGTGGTCCGCCATTTGTGTAGTTAGCCAATAATAATGGTTCAATTGAATTATTGTTCGGTGACATTTATACTATAATAAGTATAAGTACGATCTATAGACACTAAAACTATTGGGTATCATCGTTCTCCCTTGTGAGGTTATACTTGGTAGCCCCGTGGTATTTCTGGAAAACTTGATAAAGATGACGAAGAAGCTCCATCTATAGGATAATTCATCGAGCATGGTTTTTCTGGAGGAGCTCTGCTAGGAATGATAAAATTATCGCGACCGAACTGCGCAAATGTTGGTAGATTAAGTTCATAGATACGCATATTATGAGTATTGATTTCCAATATTGCATTATAACCTTGCATTTTCATCATATCTTACCCAACTTGCTTTTGGTTGCCCTTGAATGAGTGATTGTACCTTGATGCAGGGGGTTTATGACTTCTACCAACATACTTCGTAACTTGTAAAATAGTCTTTTCCCTAAATTTTGGAAACTGGAAATAAAAGACGATTTATTTACAAATTCAGGTGATGTACCCTTAACCGGCATGACTGACTCAACAGAATGAGTTAGTGACTTACATGACTTAGCCTCTATTGTTCTTACCACTTTCTGTTCATCGTCTTCTCTTATAGGCTTCAACCTGAGTGATGGTTGTGTGGAAGGCATAATTACATTTTTATCCCTGAGATGAGGTGGCTTGTAAATTGTTTTGCTTCTTGTTTGATTTGGAACTTCATCACCGCCCCTAGCTCTAAATTGATCCACCCACTTAGACGAAGATTGATTCGTTGCATGCACTGGATCAAGCAAGATATCTGAGAGGTAGATTGGACTCGCTGGTGGTTGAACGTAGGGATGCACAGAACCGAGCCGAATTGAATGAACCGATCCGAACCGATCCGAAACCGAGCATCCAACGGTCTGTCATAGTTCTTAAAATAAGAACCGTTGATCTCTCGGCTTAGTCTGCGGTTTGACCACAGAAACCGACCGAACCGATTAAACCGATTAACTTAGAGTCGTTGAACTAGATGATAGTTTTAATTTTAGACCTTCGTATATCGTATATAAACCTAATTTAACCTAACCCTAGAAAACTAAATCTCTTTTTCTTTATGGCTTCCTCTTCTCTTCACTTCACTGCCTCTCTGCTCTCACTCCATGTAAACCACTCATAACCACCACCAACTCCAACCTCCATCACCATGACATGTATTCTGCATCATCTTCTTCTTCACAATTTTAGCTCATGATTTTGGTTTTAGTGGTTGAAATTCTGTTTTTGTGATTAGTCTTAAAAAGGGTTTTGATTTGTTTTTGTAACAGGTGTGTGAAGAAATAAATTGGGTTGAGATGAATTTAAGCTATTTTGAAAAGGTTGGAAGATAATTACATCTAAAAGAGGAAAAGGGGGAAAGTGTGATGGAGGATATGGTGGCGGCAATGGCAGTGCCATCCAAAACCAAGAGAGAAAGAATTCAATTCGTTTAAACTTGTTATGATTGATTGCGTCTTTCTTTGGTTAATACCCTAATCTTCATCTTTCTTATTTTCTTTCTTTGTATTTATCTCTTCTGGGGTTTATCATTTTTTGATTTTTTGATTGATAGAATCACAACTCTTAAGTTGATAACTGATACGGCTGATTTGATATTTAATACTTCTAAAGCAAATTAGTTTCTGCTAGAGTCGTTTGTTAGGACAAGAAGTGGATAATAAGGGATGAGGACCTGAAGAATCTTTGCATAAGATGGTTGTTGTAATGTAAATTTTGATACATAACTTAAGATGGATGAATCCAATACAGTTGATTTTTTTCCTTTGATTTTTTTTAGAAACCGTAAAAAAAAAACCGTGTCAACATAGATCGGTTTTAAACCAAACCGATTCAAACACAGTTCAGTTACGGTTTTGAAAGTGAAAACCGTAGCATACACGGTTCAGTCGACGGTTTTGCCCGAAAACCGCACCGACCGACCGATGTGCACCCCTAGTTGAACGGGATAAGACAAGATCTCTGAAATATGAACAGGCCTAATGGGTGCTGCCCGCTTTCGTAGAAGGTCAGAGATATGCACATGCTCTGCCGGATATCGATTAAGATTTGGCTCGTTCCTCGGTTGCTCAACTCCATAATAATCTTCCATTAATTCATACAAAACAATAGGACGATTAGTTGAATTAAACGAATTCACAGTTTGTACCTGATCCGCGAAGAGCTCACTAATGTGAACAGGTCGATTGACAGCAAATTCTTGCTTGTATATTTAGTCGGCTAAATTTGTATGGTTTTCTGCCAAGACAAAATTGATCTTGGGTTCCCTTTTATGATATGGTAATGTGTGCTTTGCCTTTGTTTGAGGACGTCCATATCTTCCCTGATTCCAATTCTGGCTCTGCCCCTGGTGTGGTCCTACGGGTGATGCAATTACTGATGCAACTGGCACATTATTCACTTGATTTTCATCTGTAAATGTGTCCATTTCGCAATTATTCCCATTAGAGTCCTCCGGGTTGGTCAATCTTGTCATTCTGCTTGTGTCCAATGCATTTTCAATCTGTGAACCCGCCTTCCACAAAGAGTGTAATATTGGATGGTAAGATGATATCATCCGGTTCTAATATTCATGGTTCAAACAATTCATTATAATATCTACCATCTCTTCTTCGGTTAATTTCTCATCGATCTCTAATGACTTAGTTCTCCAATGTGGAAAGAATTTTGTAAATGCCTCATTGGGTTCTTTTCTGACCGCCTCTAAGTGTTTGCGAGTAAACCGAATATCGGTGACGTGCATAAACCGCCTCACAAATATATTGACCATATCATGCCATGTCGAAACTAGACTTGGGTCTGTTTTCATCAGCCACTTTAAGGCCATCCCGGTCAAACTTCTTTGGAACAATTGGACTAACAACCCATCATTAATACCTAATGGTTTCAAGTACCCAACATACATACGAATATGGTTTTTCGGGCACCCAGTTCCATCATATCTGTCCATATCCGAAAATTTGAATCCAGGAGGTAAACGGATATCGGGATAAGGATATAGACATGTGTATCTACCGTATCCTCACCCAATTTCTACAAAGTCCTTTTGATCTCTTTGAGCCTCTGGGACAATTTTTTTTCTCGTGCCATGGTCTCTCCCATTTTATTAAAATCTTCCTCTTTAACCTCTTCAAAATTATTCTTTTTAACCTCTTCATAATTATGATTATTTTTGTCATTTCCCATATCAGCCCCGACATGTTTTCCTGTAGACTCAGCAATGGCCTCGAGAGTCAACTTTTTGGTCCCGACTTTCATCTTGGTTGTCAATTCATTGAACTTGGTATCCAAAATTTTCTGGAATTGTTCACGCAACCAGGACACTGCCCCAGCATTGCCAGCCATTTCGGATTCTATGGTCATGTTTTCAAGGAAACAAACATAATATATGGTAACACAAGGGTGCGTATGCCTCGGATTTTGTGCAACAATGAACGCAATTTACAATCAATGCACGTGCATGCAGGTTCAACTAATTCTCGGGTAAGCTTGGGTTACCTTAGCAAAATATACCTCAGACGTAGTTAGACTAGTCTTCTTTGGTACTAGGCAAAGGCTTGTGGTGGTTCAGCTGGTAACTCCCATAAGGCCCAAGGCACGGGTTCGGCTTACTAGCTACTTGTTTTCCTAAGAATCGGACGTCTGACGATGCGAAATGGAATGCAATGTGCAAATGGGTGCGTGCACGTGTGTGTGCTCAAACCGAGTAGTGTAAATTCAAAACCCTAAAATCCCAATTATTTTTCGAGTTAGATTCTCAAAGTCCCCAGTGAAGTTGCCACTGTAGATACCGTTGAAATCCGTTAAGATCTCTAAAATATCTAAAATGGAAAAACACAAGGAAATTATTATTAATAAGAAGTCGCCACCCAACTTAGGGAGTTGGGACCCAATAAAGCTCTGGTCTAATTTTCAGAGAATAGGTCCGGGAATCAAGGTACCAAGTAGGAAGGTGTGGGTGTTGGAAAATAATTAATATAAAATTGATTTTTAAAGTTTTTAAGAAAAATAATAACTTATTGTTTTCTTTTGTGAATGAAACTTTTTAGTCCCATTTCGGGGAGTTCCTCTTTTTATGTTGTTTTATTCCATTATACTAGGATATGACTCGTGCCGTAACAGCTACGGGAATTGATTTGTTCTCTTGTTGCTGAAAGTTAGTTTTTCCACATGTTTGATCAACGTCCTATTAGAACAAATTGCGATTTTTTTATTATTTTTTTCATTTTTGATTATATAGACCAACGGTACCTAGTACATTTAGGATTTTTATACATCTCAACCTCCCTACTTGAGAAAGCTTGAGAACCACCAGAGCATTTGATAACCGACATATTGAATTAACAATTTTATTTCTTTGGAAGAGGGGTTACAGATGTGCCAACTATTAAAGATAAGCATCAATCACGGAAGAAATGCAGTTCAGCACTAATACAATTAATTTTGAAATATTTGTATTTTCCATAACGTTGTTAAGTTGTAATCCACACTGCCTAATTTTACTGATAATTGCAGTAACCAACTATACATGCCGTCATATGGGCAACACTCCTCAGGTTTCACTAATACACACGTCTAAACAAAACATGAATAAACCCTACCGAACAAATTAGTCAGTGTCAGCAAATTAGTCTTAAAGCGGAAAGATTAATGATAAAAGACCAAGCCTCTGCCAAATCACCAGAAAGAACACCAATATCTTGCATCCCAACTTGACCCGACACGGCGGATACCTTCAAGGCATGAAAAAACCATAAAATTTGGTGAGCTAGTAAAACACAGTCGTACATGGGACATGACGACCCTTTCCAAAAATATTCATTTGATTATAATCTAATTAGGGCTCTACTCTTACTTCGACTATACACATTAGGGGTTCATGGCTTCGCTTTACTGTTTTTTATTAGTTTTCTTATTATCTATATAGCAAATTGAAAGGACAAATTAAAATTGTAGTAGCCTACCTTGATGATCATCTCTGCAATGCATAAAGAGAATGCACCATAAAGTTGCAAGAATCAATCTGTCATCTGGAGGGAATGTTTTTATTTGAGCAAGAGTAACTGCATCTCCCCCAACCAAATTAACCTGCTAGTTATTTCCAGTGTGCCTTCTAAGTGTGTAAGGAACCACTTATATGATAAAAATATCATCATATCTTCATTAATTGTCCATCACTTGGTCACCTAAAAATGGTATTAACAACTCTTATTCCGTAAGGATCTCATTAATACAATAATCAATCAAAATCAATACATTACTCAAAAATATTCAACCATTCTCCTAATCCAAAAATGTTAAAATGAAATGCGAAAGTCATGCAACAAATTGGTACCTTTATCTTGGCAAGTGGATCAACCTTATCACAACCTTTAAGCACCGATTGTGAGTGTGGATGGGGAAAAACGATTTGCTGGTTTTTAAGGAATTGAGGAGACGACCGTACGGAGGAGACTCCTCGAACCGAGCGAAATGTTAAACCCCACGCAGATGCACCGCTGCAAAGGGGGTGCTTTATATTCGAGAGATCAATCTGTAGTACTCCGGCCTAAATCAAGACAATGACCGTTCCAGAGTAAATTCGGTCACAAGAGAGGATGGGTTGATCTGTAGGAGGGAAGATGAGAAATGTGTGGAATCAATGGTAATCAAAGATTGTGGGTGTGTGAATTCTGAATATGATAAGCTCTGAATGATTGAAATTGCTCAATTGAGATTAGTTGCTCAATTGATGAGTTGATGATCTCGTGTTGTCGATGAGACGTGAGATTGATGATACTGTTGATGCTCATCCCTCAATCATGATTCAGAGACTTATTTATATTGCTGGAATTTTAGACACCATGACCCCATGAAGTGTGACAGTTGATGGAATCAAGGAGTGGGTAAGTGGAGATCGTGTTTGAAACCAGTTGCTCAACGTGTGGAGACTTGGTCGATTTTCCACCCACAACCTCGTGAATTCCTTCAACTGATTGCACGAATTGCTCACATTCCATCGTGTGTTTGAACATACGTGTCGTAGACCGCCAGACCAAAACCCTAAGTGATATCCCCCAAAGTGACACGATTGACGTCTCGTGGTATGTTAGTCAATTGATGACTTCGTGGTTTGATGGGACGATGAGTCCATGTAGTGGCTGAGTTGAACATGATGTTCTGAAACTCATGAATTGAACATGTCATGAGACAGAGGTATAGTTCTTACGATGAAGTGAGCAAGTATTGCTCATTCGATGGATCGTTGAATATTGATTGTTGAACCAGTATTCCTTGGTTTGAGAAAATATTTATCATCTGAGCAAGTGTTGCTCATGTGATGAATTGTTGAATATTTGATCGTCTGAGCATATGTTGCTCATATGATGGATTATTGGCAGCGTACCAAAAATATTAATTAGAATACTGGTCGTTGAACCAAGCATAATTAATAAAATTAATGACCATGAGGTCGTCGTAAAATTATTAAGGTTGGAATCTGGAATGATGATCCTTGGATTCGGAAACCCTAATTTGATCAATTGATGATCAATTCATGGTTCGTCAGAAGTTTAACCATGGAACGAAGGAGGGAGCGACTACATGGGACCGTGGATCAACCATGTAGTGTCCATATGCTCACGTGATCAAATACAAAGAACTCCTGAAGAGTTGACGATTTGTTGGTGAAAGAATGATTAAATGTTGGTTTAATCATTTATTCGAAAATGCTCGTCTGAGCCTTAGGTGAAAAAACCTAATTAATTATGACGGAGTGAGGGACCGACCATGTCATGAAACCGTCCCTGGGTAGTCACGTGACTGCCTGATGATCACTTCATGAAGATCCAAATTATTTGGAAGAGTCTTGGACCTAATACGTGCAATTGTACAAATTAGGTCAAAACTGTGAAACTTGATGGAACCGGCTTATGTAAGACAAAGAGCCAATCTTGGTCAGTCAAGATAGCGCGCTCGTGTCCCCAAGGCGTCCGCGTCTCAGTCCTGAGAATTTTGATATTTTCTGGCGTGCAATTGGGCATCCATTCGAGAAAATATGCCAAAATTAGGGTTTCGACGAAACTGAGGAAAACACCATGAGATGATGGAAAATAATTATAAAATAAGGAATAAGGAGGCGTGGGACCACCGAGACCAAGGCATAGTCGGACGGTCGTGGCCACGGTCCCGTGGTGCCTTTTCCTTAATTTTATAATATTTTGATGATTTTATGAAAAATTCATGAATTTTGAGAAATTTGATGAATTTAGGGAGTTTCCATGAATTGAAGGAGTTTTCATGAGTTCAGGGAAGCAAAAAATATTAAAATAATAAAAACAAGGGCGTGTGGGACCGTGGAGGCGCGACCGACCGTCTAGGGCCCGGTCCCACGAGTTTTCATAATTTTTAATATTTTTTTAGGTATTTTTCATGATTTGAGGGAATTTTTCCTAATTTGAGAGAAATACCATGAAATCAAGGAATTTGAACATAATCTCGATCATTGTTATATAGTGTCATAGTATTATTACACAGTGTCAAAGTTCAATTGTATCACAACTTCAACAATAATACTATGGTGATATGTATCACTCCCCCTTAGTCAATACTCCATCTCACATGGAAACCACTCCCCCCTTACACAATGATCCAAAAACCATATGTATTTGTAGTGTGAACTACATATTAATTCTCCCTCTTTTTGTCGATAAAATTGGTAAAGGTACAAGAACGGATCATAATGAAATTTCCATAAGAGACATTTCATGACTAAAAAGAAAAAATACATACCAACTAATTTAGATGCAATCATAAAGCCGAAGCTAAATGCATTCATGAAGGAGTTTAAAGATACAAGATACCCCCTCTAAAATTCCACAGCCACACACCCCTCAAGATATGACCATTAAGCACAAGTTCAAAAGAACTCTCCCCCATTTGATGTCATTCCCGAAAGAACAACAACGAGCGACCTTAATTTCAAAAGAAAGGAAGGATTTTTATTGGACACCAAAACCATAAGAATGATTTTTATATCCAAAAACTCAATCAAATTAATCACAAGTAAACCCATGATTAATTTAATCGGAATACACAACCAAATTAAACACAAAAAGTGATCAATTTAATTTATTATGCTCAACATAAGTAAACTTACGGAGCTACGACTAAGTTTAGCCATAAGGAATGATTAGCTTAACCGTTCATATACTCAACACAAGAAAAACTTATGGATTAATAACTAAATAACCAAAAATTGATTAATTTATTTCATAATGCTCGACACATTGTACCTTACGGAACAACAACAAAGAAAAATAATCAACTTGGTTGTTTAGTGCTCAACATAAGACGCATTACGGAGCCTCACAGTATTACATAAAATATGGATCAGTAAAGATCAATACTGTGGAATACACAAGGATTCATTCTATCTTCCATCACTATTCGCATAACGACATTCAATAGACATAATTCTTGCAAACAAAAGATTTTACCCTATCTTCCATCAAAGATTGACAATATAGGCTTAAATTTTGTATTTGTCAAAAGTCCATTCATTCTTTAACCAATACATGAATATCAATCACAAACGACTTTACTTTTGACAAGGTATGGGACAAACATAGTTCACGGAAGTAAACACCAATATCCCATAACAAGTTGCAATATAACAAATCATAAAGATTAAATACTGCAAAAACATCATCCTCCAAATATTTTTAGAATTTTAAACCAAAAACCTAAAAAAGAACAAGAAGATGAAAAATAATAGCTATGTGTAGTCACAATCATTGCTATTCCAAGCACTAGTTATTCTTCCAACTAAACCAAAAAGAAGACACACTAGGCAACAATGTCTTTGAGAAATTATTTATCATTCCCGAACTCCTTGTCGTCAACAGCCATTGGTACATAAGGTTCGTGAAGATAGGAGTTAATATCAACAAACCGTCTTGGCTGGTGATGTCGAACCAAGGCTTTCTTAATTTCCAAAGATCTTAAAACGCAAGCCTTAATTTCACGAATCTTCTTTCTTACTTCCTTAAACTCATCAAGAACATCGGAAAACTTCTGAGAGTTAGAAGGGACATCCCTTGGCTTTCTTGTATTCCTCCTTTTTCTTTTTAAGGACGGAGTTACTGGAGATATCTCTTTTTCCTTGATTGATGGCTTAACAATCATGTTGACATCCTTTCCATCCAAAGACATGATGCTTTAGGGAACAATTATAAACAACTGATTTTTGTGAGTGGAATTCACAATCTCAACAAGCAGTCTTAAGATATAAAGGATATCAGAGAGGAAAAAAGGAATGTAGGGTTCGCGACCTTTAAACAGGTTCGTGGACGTCCAACTCTAAACCCTATAAAGATTAGAATTGTCGATAATAACCCTTTCTTTTATTTGATAGACAGAAAAGAACAATCCAAAAAAAAAATTTCCTAAATCATGTGCATTCACAACCTTGTCTCTTTTGATCAGGCACATGAGATAAGATTTACCAAACAACACAATTAATTTGTGATGTGGTGAACAACAATTTGTCCAACATTTTCCTCTTGAGAGGAATCCTCTGACCTCTGTCTATCAAAACGATTTGATCATGCTTTCTTCTCTAATGGTCTTGTTTTGTCTTTGGAAACTAACTTCTTAGACGAAGATAAAATCCTACATACCTTAGCGGTCTTCTGAGCAAGTTTAAGCTTCCTTGCTAATCGATTTGCTCTTCGTTGAAGTTTGTTGGTGTGCCTCACTTGATGTTTGTACTTGTAACATCTTGATAGTTCATGACCCTTTTGAGAACAAAACGAGCACGTCAACCTTGAATAATATTCAGGCATCTGTGGTTTGACTGCAGCTAGACACAAGGTAGATCCTGAAACATTACAAACAGAGTTTCCAAAAGATGGGTCAATTGATTCTTTCAGCTTGATTGGGTTCTCTTCTTCACCGAAACCATCAAGGTTGATATATGTATTGCTACAATTATCAAAATCAATGTTTTCACATAGAAGCCCGACACTTGATTTCCTATCTTCATCAGAATCATAGATTTCAGACATCTCATCAAGTGTTACAGCAAGACCTTTGTTCCCAGTGTATTTTCTACGATTTGGGAGTGGAAGTGGTTTAACTTCCATTTTCCACTAGTGATTCACCAATATTCTTGGGAACGTTTACATCTCCAACTGCCACAACGGGAGCATCATAGCCATTCACAACATATACCCATGATTGAAAATCACGTGCTAGAAGAAAAGCTCGCATAGCAATTTTCCACCATAAGTAATTAGAGCCATCAAAGACTCGTGGTACATTGATAGAGATAACACCTTTGTCCATAGAGTCAGATCGCTACAAACACAGACTTGTAAGGTCTAAAACGTGTTTTCCTTCTCTGATACCAATTGAAAAAGCGGGGGTCTAACAACACCACCCAATATTTCGCTTAGAAATCTGTATGGACAAACTCGAATATACTTTTAAGAGAATCAACAAGACTCAATCAATTAAAAGTATATCAACGAGTTTATATTGTAGGATCAGAATCTCGCAGCAATAATGCCTCAGCAAAATTATTAACAACACAACAACGGTGTGGAGTCTAACAAGGCATTGACTTCACAAATAACACTATCGTCATCAAAATCATACCCAAAATGAGCTAAGCAAACCTCTAATGGATCTCCCAAGTGGCTCTTGCAAATATCTTGCGAGTGCATACTTTCTTTTCGCCCGCACTTCAGACTAAAGTACCTAAAAAAATCAAACAAACTGCGTAAAAAGAACTAAAAGAACAATAAAAATAAATTATTTACAAAAATTAAAAATAAGCTATATACAATGATATCAACTAGCGAGTATTTTGCTACCACTCCCCGGCAGCGGCGCCAAAAACTTGATGTAGATTTTAGATAACCAAAATTAATGATTAAATGAAACCCAGTTATATCCGCAAGCGCACAGGTCAATAGTAATATAGATAGCAAATGCGGTTCGTTCCCACAGGGAGTGTGAAATACTCTACCAACTAATACCAAAAATTAAATAATCAACAAGATAATGTTTTAAGGATTTTTAGAAATTCGGAACAAAATGAAATGATAAATAATTTAAAGATAAACAAAAGGAGTGTGGGTTATTAGGATTTTCGGTTTCCACCAATTAATTATGAAAACTCTACTAATCTTTAAAAGTATGTTCCATGCTTTTTCAAATACTGTTTCTCCGCTATAGTTGTCTTCGCTTCATGAGTAGTGATTATAAAGCATTACCTATTTATCCTTGCATACCACGTCTAGGGATTTAACCGAAGCACGAAATATCAATTCAAAAGCATAAATAATCAAGAAAATCACATGAACAATAAAATACCAAGCTATATGAAGAAAAACTACTAGTCATTTAAATCATTATTGAGCATATAAATGTATAGTTTACACAATTAAATTGGTTTCTACCCAAACCCTAACATAACTCTAGCTAGACATGGCTTTCTCAAAAACCATAAACATATTAAAATCAAACTTTAGCTAAAGAAAAACGAAGAATCAAAAACAAAACTCCAAAATCCTTCTCCGGTTTCTCTTCCAGCTCTGTGGCCGGGCGCCCCCCTAATATATTTTGAAACAACACATAAATATAGCTCACAAATGAATTCACGTTTTTCTTCTTCGTCGCCACATCACCTCCCAATAGAAGTCTGCCACATGTCATTAAAATATAAATTCACCCAATGATGTTGTGCCGCGTGTCATAATATGACGAGACATTGTAAAGTATCACCGAATCTCCACTTTCCATAGTATATGAATTTCATTTAGAAAGCATGATATTTTCTTGCATGTGCTGGGTCCCACCTTAACTGTATTTGCAAAATGACGTCAGTTGGCTTCAAATATTCCTTCAGATTCTTTATATAAATATAGCAAGAGAACTTATGTAAGGACAAGATATATTAATCTTTCCTTTTTCTTCATTTTCACGTGGTCATGGAGGTGATATTCTTCCTTTCTTATGCTAACAATAATAAAGTCACTCTTGACCAATCTTAGGTGGCATAGTGTGCTGACATCGACTCGCTTCACCATTAAGTCTCACATTTTGATGTTTATTCGCTGGATGATCGAATTCACTTGTACTTTCTGCAAAAGCACTAAAATAGTGTCATTAGTCAAAATATTGAGTCCTAGCTAATATAAATATGGATATAAAATGTAGCATTTTCGTGCTTATCAAAAAGCCCATTTATTACATCAACAAAACATTTAATGTTGCAGAGAGGAATTATTCAAAGATTGAGAAGCTAATTTTACCATTAGTATACGCCGCATTTAAACTTCGCATATATTTTCAAGCAGACAAAATAAGGGTGCTAACAAAATAACCAATTGATTCAGTGATGAAGAATTCAAAAATATCAGGTAGGGTGGAGAGATGGAATGCACAAGTATGACATTTCGAAATCAAGTATGAAATATTATCTTCACCAAAATCACAAGTTGTCGCAGATTTCTTAGCAGAATTTCCTTTAGAAGATGATGAAGCGGTGGAGGAGATGATGGATATAGAAGAAGAACATGGAGATCCAAAAGACTTATTAACAGAACCAAATAGATTGGAGATATTGGTAGATGGATCATCAAATGGGGAAGGCAATGGGGTTGGAATTGTTTTAATTTCACCAGAAGGAGCGAAGATGGCTTTTTCATTCAGATTGGAATTCGCATCCACTAATAACGAAACGGAATATGAAGCTGTGGTACATGCCTTAAAATTCGCAATAGAAATGAAACTAGAAAATGCCAGGATCACTAGTGATTCACAGCTAGTTATTCCCCAAATAAAGGGAGAGTACACTACAAATGAACCATCCTTGAATAAATACAAGAAGCTCGTTGAAGAATTGTCAGCAAAAATCCCAAAGATAAAATGGAGGCACATTTCAAGGAAGGATAACAGACTCGCAGACGCTTTTGCTTTCATCTCAAGCATGATGACAGATCCAACTGCGAGATGCATAAAAATACAGACACTTATGTCACCATCAAACAATAAAGAAGAAGAAGAAGAAGAAGTGACCGTAATGATGATGTAAGGTGGAGAAGAAGAACAAACGAACAATATCGCAGATTGGAGAACAGAACTTCATGCATATTTGGCGAAAGGAGAAACACCAAGAAACAGATTGGAAGCACACAAGTTAAAAATCCGCGCAACAAATTATGAATTAAGAGATGGGCTGCTATACCGAAAATCCTTTAATGGACCATCACTCAGATGTTTGACACGAGAAGAAGGAGAAAAGGTGCTAAAAATGTTACATAGTGGGGATGCTGGCAATCATAGTGGGGGAAGATCTTTGGCACATAGAGCAAAAATGAAAGGCTATTACTGGCCATACATGCACGAAGATGCAAAAAAAATATCAAGACGTTGCGAAGATTGTCAGTGGCACGGAAATAAAATACATGCACCTGGAGCACCATTGTCATCTTCAACCAGTGTATGGCCTTTTGGAAAGTGGGGCTTAGATATTGTGGGGCCTTTTTTACCAGGATCTGGACAAAGAAGATACTTAATAGTTGAAATAGATTATTTCACAAAATGGACAGAAGTAAAGGCAGTACAACATATTTGCGACAAAGATATCTTTACATTCATATTCAAAAATATCATTTACAGATTCGGAATTCCCGCGCAGTTGGTATCTGATAATGGGAAACAGTTTGAAGGACAGAACATAGAAATGTTACTTAATGCATTTAAGATAAAATGTGGAAAGTCTACTCCTCTGTATCCACAAGCTAATGAACAGGCATAGGCAACAAACAAAACAATTGCAGATATATTAAAGAAAAAATTAGAAGGACATCATGGAGCATGGTGCGAACAAGTACATAATGCAGTATGGGCTTATAAGACAACTAGGAGAGAAGCTACTGGAATGTCACCTTTTTGTTTAACATACGGAGTTGAAGTGGTGCTACCAACAGAAGTTGTTATTCCGACGACAAAGAGAGAAGCTTGAGAGAAAAATCTTAGTGCGGGTTTGATCTTAAGAAAACTTGATGAATTAGAAGAAAAAAGAGAAAGAGCTTTACAACATATGGAGAATTATCAGCGAAGATTAGCCCGAGAATATAATAAACGTGTCAAAGTACGCGAATTTCAACCAAGAGATTTAGTTCTGCGAGAGACACCAATATATCAGCGAGAAAATGGTGGAAAGTTAGCGAAAAAATGGGATGGACCTTACATCATTAAGGAGATAGTTGGGACATAAGCTTATAAATTAATGGATCCAGAAGGTAGAGATGTTGGTCATAGACTTGACAGATCATGGAACAGATTGTACTTAAAGAGATATTATCCATAAGAAGCTTTGATAAGTTATGTATGACGCAACAAAACGATTGCGAATAAAAATTCAATGAAAGAATAGTTGCGAGATTATTCATATCAAAACAAGATCATGATATACGAGAACTTCACAGAGATAATAAATTCTAGAAAAGACAATCAGAGAACAATGACAAAAGAGAAAGGGGCGAACCTTTATGGCGTACACCCTAGTTCGTGAATAAAATTTCGCAAGAGGCAAATGTAAGACCTAAAGTACGTCATATAAGGGGGTACCTGTTGCATGGCTCAGGGAAAGGCTACACCGCCACCGGAACCTGAGTCATGGAGATTTGGGGTCAATAAAGCCCATCCGGGAGAGGCACCTTGGATTCTCAGCTTAAGCATATGACTTAGGTTGGGCGACTAAGGTAATAAGGACTCTCCCAAGGAGTGCAGAATCTGACCAAGGCGCCGAGGTACACGGTTGAGTCAAGAGTGTCAGGGGAGTCTGGAGCGTACCTTGCCATTCTTGACAAGTCTTGGATTATACTGCACTCGTCCCGAAGAAAACCCTACTTAGGGTGCAGTATCGTAACCATAAACCCTATAGGTAAAAGGGATAAGAGTCTGCGAAAACAACTGGTTGTTGTTAAGACTGGATGGGAGGAGCCAACCTTGTATGGTAGAGGTACGCCTCCTTGAAGGGGAAACCAGGGGGAAGATAAGGGCGGCACCCTCCATTAGGGAGCTGATAAGTGTCTTAAGACGCAAATGTCATGAGGCTTTTTACTCTCAAGGGTATTAAGGATTGTCATATTTGTGCGACAATCCTGAAGAGGCAATAATACTAAAGAGAAAGATAAGACGAGATCAATGGGTTTCGCATGAAAGTGCGAAGACGTCCTGCGATTTCGTCGCACGACGACAATATCATGGGGTTTTATTTTCGCAAGAATATTTAGGCCTGTCATATTGTCGCAACAATCCCGAAGAGGCAATAATACAAAAGAAAAATTTAAGGCAAGATCAATGGGTTTTTGCATGAAAATGCAAGGACGTCCTGCGATTTTGTTGCAATGACAAGAGGTGGCATAATAATACCTTTAATTAGGAAGGAAAAATAAGACCACATGACAAAACAAAATATTTATAAGTATTCATAACAGATCATTTCTCGCAAGAAAGATAATGAGAGGCAAGTATGGGAATCAGTAAACAAGAGGCATTATCTTTCTCGCCAGCAAAATACTAAAAGAGAAAATTAATTCCAAAGTTGGTTGAAGAATATTATTCGCAAAAAATAATAAAGATGAAACAGTTCAAGAAGATAGAACTAGATAATAAACTCTTCGCCAATGTTCTCATTATCGCCAGCCTTTTCTTCATTTCGATTCTGATCTTCACCAACAATAATTTCTTTGAGAGGGACTTCTTTTTCGCCGCCATCTTGATTATCGCCAGCAATTACTTCTTTAGAAGGGATTTATTTTTTGCTTCCATCTTGATTAGCACCAGCAGTTGCTTCCTTAGAAGGGATCTCTTCTTCATCTTCCAAAAGATTATTCTCTCCACCACTTTCATAATCATAATCACTGTCAGCAGGACGAGGAATTTCATCATCATCTACTTCCAAAGGTTCGATTGATGTAGGAGGAAGAGATTTGGACAATAAAATATCATTCACAAGAACTTCAGCCCGGAGATGAACTTGACGAAGAAGTGCTCTCTGATGATTCCTATCTTGAATATCCTTAAAGTAAGCAAGATAATCAAGTCTTCTTTCTTCTCGGTCGCGAGAACCAGTAAGGACAGAGACGAGTAGTGTATTTTCTTTGCGAATTTTGGCATATTTAGCCCCCAAAACAGAAATGGAGGAATGAAGATTTTTCTCAGACTCTGCGAAAAGTAGAATATAAAATTTCAGTAAGATGAAGAACTCAAAAAGGTATGACAAAGAAAAGATAGTTAAGGAAGCCAAACTATTATGACTACCTTCCTTTTGCGAAATAAGGTGTTGAATCAAGGTCAAACAACTATTCTCCCAACGGTCCATCGCATCATCAAATTTATCTCCAACTAAACCTTTAAGTCGAGATTGAAGATTTTTCTCTTTAGAAATAAGAAAGGCATTTTTCTTCGCAAGTGAAGAATAAGATTCTTCTAATTTAAAATATTGTTCTTTAAGTTGGTTCGCCTTTACACTTAAATCTATTCTACCTTGAATGAGTGTATCTCTTTTTCAGCGATAGATGACTCTGTTACTTCTTTAAGTTCATTTCTCAAAGAGCGAAGAGATTGTTCTTGGTCATCACATACTTTCTGAAGGATGCTAAGTTGTTGCGAAGATATCGCCATCTTTTTTAAACAAGTTCGCTTCTCTTGAGATAGAGTTTTATTCTCATCTGATAAAGTTTCCATCCCTAGATTAGCTTTAGTTAAAGAATAAGAGAGGCGAGATATTTCATTACTTAATAAATTTTGCCTCTGAATTAATTGGGTATTTTCATTGGTAAGATTATTTATATGATCAACAGAATATGAATAGAGGTTATCTAATTGGTTATATTGATTCGTCAAAATATCTTTATCAACACGGGCTTCTTCAACAGTAGATTCAAATTGATATCTCTACATTATTCGTTTCTGGTTTAAGGCTTAACATACGAAAAAGGGATTTCAAGGACAATTAAATATGGAAAGGATAAAATCATTAGAAAGGCAAATTGAAGACACAGATAAGGAAATCATACCTCTCAGTTCATCATTCTTCTTGCGAAGATTGTCGCGATCCAGCGAAACATTCTAGAGCTTTTGATTTTCGAGACGAAGAGCATTACACTCTAAAGTCATCATTTGGAGATTCTTATTCAAGGTTTCAACCTCTTTTTCCAAAGCTGTTTGTGAAGCAGCTCTGTCAGAGCCAAAATACTTACTCAGAATTTCGCAAACACCAGACTTGACAGGATCAATGGGAGACTTCTTAACATCATCCAGAACCTCAGACAAAACTTTGAAAGCAATATATATTCCTTCCACAGTTTCTTTCGAAAAAGGAAGAGGCTCAGGTAGAGAACTGGCAATGATAGAAGGTTGGGAAACATTATCAATAGGAGGAGAAGAAGTTTCATTCACAGAAGGATTAATAAGGGGGGTTTCAATCATTGAAAGGTCAGTTGAAGGGATGAAATCTGAGGCAATCTTTTCGCGAATTGGAGATAATGGTTTAACTTGCGAAGATGTCACATGAGATTTTGAAGGGATAAGTAAGTGAAATGGAACAAAGGTTTCAACGGTTTTGAGGTGGCGAGATTTCTTGAGAGATTTGTTGGCATCCTTATCACCCTGCGAATCAAAATCCAGATAAGAAACAGAGGCAACAATATTGTTATTAGAAAAGAATAATGTTTCTTACTACCTTATGATCCGCATACTTTCTTTTGTTTACAACAACCTTATGCTGCGATTTGGGAATATTAGGGTTCTGAACCGTAAATTTGGTGTTAGAGGCGTTTTTGCTGAAATAACAACAGTATGGGAATCACATAAACAACATCACATAAGGCAGTAAGCAAGATCAATTTCAGCAAAACCCATAAGCAAAAAAAAAAAAAAAAAAAAAAAAAAAAAAAAAAAAAAAAAAAAAAAAAAAAAAAAAAACTAACCTCGATGAATCCATGGAAAACACCAGCAGGAAGATTAATTTGTAAAAATTAAAAAGGAAGAAAATTACGAACAGTGAAGATCTACAAAGGGAACAATATGGAGATGAAGAAGAAATTAAAAAGATTGAAAGAAGAAAAATTACAACAGAGGAATTTACGGAGAAAATGATGAAGTTGCAGAGAAGATGAAAAAGAGAGTAAAAAAGAAGAAAAGGGAGAGTAAGAAGAGTATATATAGAGGAGATTTTCGAGAATATAAACACAATTAATGCGAAAAGACGTGAGCGGTTGAAAAGCAGCGGTTACAGAAGACGTTTCAAGAAACAGATGGGAGAAAGGATACGTGTGACAAATGCAGAATATGAAGTGATGGATAGCTGCGGCATTTCTCACATCGTTCTCTACTTTGCAGAGAAGATATGAGAAGAGGCAAGATGTAGGATCAGAATCTCGCAGCAATAATGCCTCGGCGAAATTATTAACAACACAACACGACAGTGTCGCAGAACAACTTCAGAAACGACATAGTAAACGACATCAGCCAAATCATGAGAAAAGTGTGACGGTCCTGCGAAAATAAGGAAGTTTTGCGAGATTGATATTTATAAGTTTGCGATAATGTCGCAAGTCATATCCGAAAATAAAGGACAGAGTAGCTGTCATCCACTATGTAATTCTCTATAAATATCCGTTCAGTTATAAAGGAAAGGGAGAGATATTTTTAGAGAGAGGAATAAAAAACAATTAGGAGAGAGAAAATCAAGAGTGGTTGTTGTTCTTAATCCCTTTATCTTTTCTTGTAATATTTTTCAAAGATTCATCAATAAAATTAAGATTGTTAATCCGAAAATGAGTTGAATTTTAATGAAATCTTGTGAGAGGTGTAGTGTAGGATTTCCTGCAACTACGTATATCTCTCCCTTGATTTGATTTACTCAAGCAGGAACTGCGAGTTCTAATCAAATACAAGGAATAACTCGGATGGTACTGTTGATGGTGGATTTTTTAGTTTAGGGCTAAAATTGTAAAACCAAATTTATGCGCTGACATCCTGCAAAGGATAAAGCCACTGATAAGTGATGAATACTTCTTCGCTTTAGTAATTCACCTAGAATGGAGCATGTGACAACAATCCCAGTATCCAGTGAATTAATACACAAAATTCATCCAGGTTGGAGCATGTAGCAACAATCCCATATACCCTGTGAATTTATAGCATTATTAATTAATGCGCGATTATCCTTGTATTTCCTATGTTGTTCCCGCAGAACTCTCATTATTGGTACGGCATGACAACTGAGTGTTGCTCTCAGCAGAGTAACACGAATCTCCAAGTGACAATAATGAGGCATGCACGAAATTCCCGTACATGCTACATCTCTCGGTGTGTTATACTAGCCCGATTGAGCATACATCTCTCGGTGTGTTATACTAGCCCGATTGAGCATATTCGAATCTGGACTGTCCATATCAGTCTCAGAAATAATCACGACCACGCAAATTGGCCGCATGATTTAACCAGCCTAGACAATCCTCAGCAGGAGCAGACTATCACCACAATGACCACCAGTGGGACCGTTTATGCCCTGGTCGGTCGAACACATGCCATACTCCCAAAAGCCACCAAATGCCAGCCTGGAAAAGGGTGGTCGAATTGGTATGGAGCATCTTGGAAGAAGCTCATACGAGCGAGACCGCCAACGGAAGTCTCAAAACCATCCACGGTCGTCCAACTTCGCCGGCATGATTGGACGGCGTGGATTATCCCATGACCGATCACACCGGCGGGCCCTCTCTCTACCTGCCTGGTCGACCATCTCCTGACTTAGCCATAAAGCAACGTGCATTTTCCCAAAGTATGGTAGGCGTGATGCTCAAAGGTCGCGGGAAATTCCACTAAGGTCTTAAATCGATCACAACCATCCAACTTCACCGGCATGTTTGGATGGCTTAGATCACGCCTATAGTCGTCGAATAGGTATCACCATGTTCACCACCGGCCCAACATGGACCCCACATGATCGGCCTCCCCAAAGGAGGAGCATTGCATGCAAAACCGATTGGTTGAAGTTGCACGGGCGTGAACTGTGTAAAACCATAATTAGGGTTTGCGGCATGTTACATGTGTCGCAAATTGATCACGAGCGTCCATCTTCGCAAGCTTGGACGGAGGGTGTAGATGTAGATTTAAAAGGGCCCGAGCATGTCAACATGATCACCGCAGGACCGTCTACATGCATGACCGATCGGCTTAGACCGTCCATGGTCGGACGCCTTGGTTCGTGCTCCCAATGTGAGCATGACGCGTGGATTCCCATTCCTTTGGGGCATGGGATTTCAGTTGCAAACTGATCTTGACCACTCAACTTTATCGGACAAATTGAGTGGCTTAGATCACATCTTCATAGGACAGTGAGGTACGGACGTGTACACCGGCAAGCCGTTTACACGGATGCCCGGTCGGTCTTGTCAAAAACGTATCCCATGCTTGGATTCGACCAAGTTGAAGAGTGATGCTTGCGCACCTCTTCAAAACCCTAAAATTTCATCAACGGTCGCAGATGAGTGTCATATATCATCTCGTCCGTCTAACTCTACCATCTTGGTTAGGTAGCCCAGGCTAGGAGTTAAATGGCCAATAAAGTGTCTTGGTGATCACCATATGTCACTCTACCACATCATGTGATCGGTCAAGGGAGGGCTTTCCTACGCAACCTCCAAACGATCACTTCAAGGTAGCTATGCATGCAACTGTTTTAAGACGCCTAATCCGCGGCTTACTCTGATAAGCTTTAAAATAGCGATGCTTCATGCATATTGTATATATTCGATGCATTAAATGCATAAAATACACACGATATTTCGTAAATATCGATTTCCCAAATAACTTAGTTATTTAACCTAGCACCGTATGCTACTTTCTGTGGGTCCCACGATCCACACAATCGGGACATCAAGCATGTCACAAATTGGGGGATACATACTGGGGTATTGGTCTGACGGTTTACAGCGTGCAGCGTGCAACGCGCCATCACAAGAACGTGTCAGGAAGACATGGACGGTTAGTGATGATGGGAGAAGTGGGCAAAGACTGATCGTGTGACACTAACATGACTCCACTACTCCATCACTCCACTTCCTCCACTTCCCACGAGAGATGAGGGTTGTGATTTATGACTTGTATAAATAGGTTCTCCTCCCTATTTCCACAACAGAAAAGACAGGAACTAAGTGTTGATACAACGTATTCAAACACACAGAGCTTTTCTTACATTATTACAAGCCAGTTCGGTATTTTGATACAAGTCAAAAACAACCAACACCTTCACGATCTCAACACCTTCTTCGCTTCTCTCCCTAAGATCAACCCCATCTCCTTCACTTTGTGACCGAAGCAAGTCTGAAAAGGCCATTTCTTGGTTTAGGCCAAAATTGTACAGATTGATCTCTCGAATCAGAAAGCACTCCCGTGCAGTGCATTTGTTTAGGGTTTAGATTCGTTTCTCATCCACACACACCCAAATTTACCAAAAACCGCAGAAACGGTTTTCACCCATAAACAATTGGCGACCACGGTGGGATATTAATCTCTCGGTTGTGAAGTCAATTTTTTCAATACCAATTCAATTTTAATGATTTCGAAAATGGTGGATCTTAGGTATGGATCAGCAACCAATCCTGACTCGACTAGCGCTGACAACACTCTCGGTGTTGATATCCCGATCAGTGGTGTCACCGTGCAGCCAGTCAATACCATAAATGTATCTCGTGTAATTACTTCCTCTACTACCAACGCCAGCGGAGCGGGGGGAGATATCCCATTGGGAGTGACGCCTCCTATCACCAGATCCAGAGCAGACGCAAATCCCGACATCTCCTCGAGTGTAACGCCTCCGACCGTCACCAGGGCAACCACCACTCTTCCCCCAAGACGAGGAACCGGAGGATCCAAGGGAGGAAAACCCCCTATTACTATGGTAGATTTGATGGAGAGACAAGAAATCCTTGTTAAGGCACAGACGGACATGGCTGCTGATGGGGTTTTCAATTGAGTTGTAGTAAGATGATTCATTCACTCAGACTTGTTGAAATTATTTTTAGGATTAATAAAGGAAAAACACTAAAAATGTACAAATTATGTCACAAGATCAAGAGACGCTGAGACGCGTGATTCGACTACTTTTCATATTGTTATGGTTCAGTCATTAACTCTAGACAATATAGCTCAAACAAAAGAAGTTGTGACTCTAGTTCTTTGCCAAAAATAGATTTCGTAAAATATTATTTGTAAGTTAAAAGCATGACGCATCTAAAGTATTTAGAACTAAGCATGCGGCATCTAACAAAATAACAAATAATTAATAGAAATCATAAAGCAATTAAATCTATGCAAAAAGTCAATAAAAGAATTAATTCATTTACCACAATCATGAAAAGTTGCTTCCTCCGTTGTCCCAGTGATGGGGTCTAGCTCATCATGTTGTTGGAAACACGCTCAAAAATCATTATTATTGCTCAAAGGGTGTTTACAAATGATGAAAAGGGAGAAATAATTCAAAACCGGGTTTGTAACAATTATATTTGTTACAAACCAGAGAACTACGACCCTCGGTTGTGGGTCGTTACCACTGTAGCATATAAGACTGTCTTGCGACTTTCGTATTCACTGTAGCATAAATGACTGCTTGTGTGGGTCAATGTTCTTCGTCTTCTAGTGTTTCTACAGCAGCAGAACCAACTCTGCAACTCGATCAAACTCCTCTCTTTTCTTCCCCTAACTCTCCATCCCCCTCTCAATGACATCCCATCATCTTATTTATACTCGACAGCCTCCAAATCTCCTTGTTTAATGCAGAATATTCTCTCTTTAATTCGTTATTCTCCATTGTCATCACACGAAGAAAACTTCCCTTTTTCTTCTCTGTTTTTGATTCTCACGCATCTTTTGCAGCTCAGCACACTCCATTTTATTGAAAACATGTCTCAGAAGAGGTGGGACACGCTGTAAACACGCCAGATAGAGTTAACTCTCGAGTATTTTTATCCGTGAATACTCTCTCCCTGTTTTGGATTAAATTCCAATCATCTAGCCATATCTGGTCGATTCTAAGGACCTTACCAGTCATGTTTAACTCCATAAAGCCCAATCCAACTAAATCCAACGATTAAATCTCACTAGAAGCTCTCCAAACGAAATCCAGAAATCCCGTGTAATATTTTTCCCGTGAACCTCTGTTTCCTTCCAACGGACATTACAACCAATTTTAATCGATTCCAAACTCGTTAACAGGCCTGTTAAGCTCAATCAACTCTTCCCGTGCAAATTCAGCTATTGAGTCTCACTGCAGCTCCTCCAAATCCGAAGCAGAATATGTTGCAGGTGAGAAATCAGTTTTCCGCCAAAACAAAAATTCAAATTGTAGAAGATGAGTGCCCCTTATCCAGTACGGGGGTTCGATTATCAGCTTCCTAGAAATGGGGTGCCCCTTAGTAATTAGGTTACCCCTTATCCAAAGTGAGGGTCCGCATAGCAAATGTCCTCCGGGGGTGCACCGAGCAACTTTTCAAGCCGAATTTTCCAACAATATTTATTTCCAAAAAAATACCTACAAACACACAAAAGACCATAATAAGGACAAAAACGAGCACTAACAATACGAAACATTAAAGACAAATTAGACACATAAATGCGTCTATCAAATACCCCCAAACTTATTATTTGCTAGTCCTCGAGCAAAACTAATAAAAAAAATAAAACCGAGTTAATCTCGGGAGGGTTTACCAGAGGTGTACCCAGAAAACCATGACTTCTACTTGGTCACAAGTATCCAAAGAGCTATGAGGACAAACATATTCTCAACCTATCTCCAAGTAACTAGAATGCCAGAGAAATTAAAGGTGTCAGCTCTAAAGCTGACTGAAGAAAAGGGGAGACACATCTGCAACACTGCTAAATAAAGAGATATCCGCTACACAGCTAGATAAACATTGTAAGATGCGTCCGCTGCTTTACAGCTGGATAAGATTAGGAGAGAGATTAAGATGAGAGGGACATCTGCGACACAGTTGGACTAATTACGTGTGATGAGTTAAACCAGTGCTAGAAAGATCTTTTTCCAGATTGAAAGCGGACTAACAAAGCAACCAAGTGTATCTTTCTTCGACTCTCTCATAGTGCTCAGTAGAAACAATGTCTTCTTCGGTCTTCAACTGTTGATGATAAACTATCGAACCTCATAGAACCTTGACAATTAACTCTTCTCTTCGATTTCTTGCTTGACTTATAAATTTCTACTTCCCTTTGGCCTTATTGAACAAAATGTAACGATGATTTTTTTCATTTTTCATTTTTTTTTTTCAACACAAAAATAACAAGACAAAAATTTAAATGGCCATGATAAAAGGACTTTAGAACTTGGATCTTCGCAACTTGTGATGTCTTGGTATCATGAACTTCAACAACTTAAATCGTTTGCTCTTATAGCTTTTTGTAACTAAGTCTTCAACTTTGATTTTTGAATTATTCTCTTCTATTGTTGCTTCTAAACCTTAAACGTCTTCCACTTTTTTCATAGATTTTGATGTCGCCCTGCTTGTTGATGATGATAAGTTTCTACTGAGAGAGAGTCGCAATCCAGTAACTAAGACTACATTATGAGGTTGCTTTGTCTTTCTGGCATTTCCTTTTGACCTACTTGCCTTTCCATCATGGATGGTTAGGTCCATCACGGTTACCCTCTAAAAGGAACAAGTTCTCTCCTGAATTTCAAAGATCTCAATGTCTTTTTCTCTAATGTCTCAAAAGATTGTTATCTCTAGCATTCCAATTTCTATCTTTTCGGTGAGAAACAGTATGTAAACTTAGCTAACCGGATACTATGTGACGCTAGACGTTTCTCCCTTACAAAAATAACAAGACAAAAATTTAAATGACCATGATAAAAGGACTTTAGAACTTGGATCTTCGCAACTTGTGATGTCTTGGTATCATGAACTTCAACAACTTAAATTGTTTGCTCTTACAGCTTTTTGTAACTAAGTATTCAACTTTGATTTTTGAATTATTCTCTTCTATTGTTGCTTCTAAACCTTAAACGTCTTCAACTTTTTTCATAGATTTTGATGTCTCCCTGCTTGTTGATGATGATAAGTTTCTACTGAGAGAGAGTCGCAATCCAGTAACTAAGACTACATTGTGAGGTTGCTTTGTATTTCTGGAATTTCCTTCTGACCTACTTTCCTTTCCATTATGGATGGTTAGGTCCATCACGGTTACCCTATAAAAGGAACAAGTTCTCTCCTGAATTTCAAATATCTCAATGTCTTTTTCTCTAATGTCTCAAAAGATTGTTATCTCTAGCATTCCAATTTCTATATTTTCGGTGAGAAACAGTATGTAAACTTAGCTAACCGGATACTATGTGACGCTAGAAGTTTCTCCCTTACCCCCAAACTTAAATCTAACATTGTCCTCAATGTTCTAAAGATAAAATTAAAAACATGAACAAGGAGAAACTATTACCACTTGAGGGAAAATAAATAAGGAAGAATATTACCGTGTCGCAGGAATATTGGGTTACCTCCCAAGAAGTGCTAAGTTTAAAGTCTTCAACCAGACATTGAAAGAATTAGTCACCTCGTAGAATCATAAAGCAGTAGACGGAATAATTGTGGGTCATCTGGATCAAAAAGTATTACCCACAAGAAGAGGAAAGTGCTACAAACCAAGAAGATACCGAACATACCCTTGCTTAAGACAACTACATCTAGTTGTGGTTCAGGTTCAGGCTCTATAAAAGGGTCTAAATAAAAAGCTTTCATCGGTTGGATTTCCTCAAATATAAGATCCGGTTCAGGCATTAGAGTCTGTAAAAACTCAACTAAGAACTTAGAAGCACATAACAACAACCTGAATAATTGGGGATCCTCTAAGTCAATTAGATTTGACTCACACACCTGACCACAATTAAAGAGGTGGTCTTCCTTAAGAAAATGTGTTGACCCTAATATCCTAAAGTAATTAGGTTTAGTCTCAAAACTTAATAACCGACACATCTGAAAATCATATATTCCCACAATTGGTTGAAAAGTTTTTGGTGGGAAAACAAAGTCAATCTTGGTATCATAGCCTGGGTTGACCAAATCAACCAGAGGATGGGTTTCTAACAACTGAGCTTCTTTCTGGACATCATTAGGTTCGGGAAAACATGTATGAAGATAATCTTGTAAGATGGTTGAGGCATAAATGTCAAGTCCTACACGAGGGAACTTTCTAAGAGTTAAAGAACACGGAGAATGATAATCACCCCCAAACTTAGAGTTTTTTGTGTCTCTATAAAGACTAGTCACAACTTCCCTAATTTCTAGGTCATCAGATTCCTGGAAATGGTCAATTGATTCTTCTAAGTTGGGTTCATCCTCACTCATTTCTACGAGTTTATCGTCTTCTAAGACTAGTGTTTCTAAATCGCTAGATTCTAAAACAGTATTCTCAGAGTAAACTCTTTGCTCTAAACCATCATCACAATCATATAAAGGATTATCAGCGGAATTTTCTAGTAAAGGCTCATTAACTAAGGTGTTAATCATAATAACTTCCTCTGATTCATTGATAGGCACATCAAATAATGGATTATCCAACACACTGCAGGCTAAAGGATCATGAACTGCATCGTCTAAAACGGTGGTATCTCTAGTCAAATCCCCATCCTTTTGAATAGGTGAATAATTATTAAAATTATTTGGATTTGAACTAGAAACAACACTATCATAATAAAGCTCAATTGGAGTAACAAATTCCTGATCACTATGCCTACATATTTCATGTTCTTCATCAATACTATCCTCATCATAGTTATCATTATTATAAGATGAAAATAATCGAACCTCATCTAAACAAGTTGTGTCACCAATTCTAACCTCTTCATCTTCATTATTATAAAAAGTATCCTCATTTTCACGGGTGAGATAGGAAAGAATATATTGGCAATCACGAGTAATTCGAGCAGTTCTTTCTTCCGTCTCTAATTTATGCATACGTGTTAACTCAGCAAACTCATGTGTTGACTCAGTTAACTTACATGTTGACTCAGCTAACTTCCTGAGGTTATCTTCTAAAGAAGGTTCACTCACCGTTAAAGTTCTTTCGTCCATAACTAAGTCATCTGTGTCCGCTAACTTATGCGTCGACTCAAGTAACTTACGCGTTGACTCAAGTATCTTACATGCTTCATCTAGAGGAGAGGAATTATAAGAATCTTGCTCGCATGACTGGTAAGCATGTGGATAGTAATTTGGCTCACCATGGTACGACCCATATCCTTCAAAAGGATGGCGTTCCCAACCACTATTCACACTCTGGTCATAATAGGAATAATGTTCATACTGCTCAGTCGGATACTCATTGTATTGGCTATTATAATACCAGTTTGACATCCTAACTGCAAGGGAATTCTAAACAAACACAAAGAAGGCTGACTCGACCACAACAAGCCTAATTTATCTAGCAAACAAAAAGCATGATGGCTCCACTTAGATTGTTTCTAGACCAGCTTCTAATCCTTCGAAAGGGAATTCTTTACAATTTAATCAAACCCCTCTGGAATCAATCCGAGTCAAAGTAAGCTGAATACAGGCGAGGGAAGCTGCGTGGAGCTTTGATACCCAAGGCCTCACCGCATTACAAGGCGGCGCAGTCACGCATTCAACTCACAGAAACCATCCTGAACTTTGAAGTATGCTTAAAAGAGTAACCAATATTTTTCGAATGACTTTCCTATTAAGCTCGTTACCCTATCGGTCTCGTTCTAGTCAGTATTTTAAGCTTAGGTTCGCGTAGGTTACGTGTTCCTAAGGCGAACAAGAAGGAACGGTGATAAAATCCGAGTCCTTATCTTGATTTGGCCAGGCCTTGCCCTTTACTAGAAAATTAAATCCGATTTCAGGTCCTCAACATATAAGCATACAAAATCATCCAGTAAACCCGCTGACAGGGGATTCGCGGGTGTTTAGAATTCTTACCTCCCGTTCCAGACGGGGGATGAACCGTTGAAGTCGACTCGGGCCACAATTCCAATGTCGTGTACGAACCCGATGGGCCGAGACGATATCATAATCGTTTTCCTTCTCTGCACACAGTTTATATTTAAAACTACCCTTCCGTAGGGTTTAAAAAAAATAAAGTCCCAAAGTTCAATGTCCGAAAATAAAAAAATGTCCAAAAATAAAAACCTTAATTAAAGTTTCTAAAAAAAAAGTAAAAAAAAAATAGAATATCTATATAGAAATAATTTCTTCTTCACTCCTTTTGGATTCCTCCTTCTTTTTTTCTTTGCCTTCACTTTTGTTTTCAACACTTTCTCCCCTTTTCTTTAGCTCGGTTCCAAATCTGAAAGCAAACAAGAAATACCAAAAGGCGTAAAAAGGAACAAATAAAAAAAACTAAAAACAAATTTATAAACAAATCCCCGGCAGCGGCGCCAAAAATTGATGGGTTTTTCAATTGAGTTGTAGTAAGATGATTCGTTCACTCAGACTTGTTGAAATTATTTTTAGGATTAATAAAGGAAAAACACTAAAAATATACAAATTATGTCACAAGATGAAGAGACGCTGAGACGCGGGATTCCACTACTTTTCATATTGTTATGGTTCAGTCATTAACTCTAGACAATATAGCTCAAACAAAAGAAGTTGTGACTCTAGTTCTTTGCCAAAAATATATTTCATAAAATATTATTTGTAAGTTAAAAGCATGACGCATCTAAAGTATTTAGAACTAAGCATGCCGCATCTAACAAAATAACAAATAATTAATAGAAATCATAAATCAATTAAATCTATGCAAAAAGTCAATAAAAGAATCAATTCATTTACCAAAATCATGAAAAGTTGCTTCCTCCGTTGTCCCTGTGATGGGGGTCTAGCTCATCATGTTGTCAGAAACATGCTCAAAAATCATTATTATTGCTCAAAGGGTGTTTACAAATGATGAAAAGGGAGAAATAATTCAAAACCGGGTTTGTAACAATTATATTTGTTACAAACCAGAGAACTACGACCCTCGGTTGTGGGTCGTTACCACTGTAGCATATAAAACTGTCTTGTGACTGTCGTATTCAATGTAGCATAAACGACTGCTTGTGTGGGTCAATGTTCTTCGTCTTCTAAGGTTTCTGCAGCAACAAAACCAACTCTGCAACTCGATCAAACTCCTCTCCTTTCTTCCCCTAACTCTCCATCCCCCTCTCTCTAACATCCCATCATCTTATTTATACTCGAAAACCTCCAAATCTCCTTGTTTAATGCAGAATATTCTCTCTTTAATTCATTATACTCCATTGTCATCACACGAAGAAAACTTCCCTTTTTCTTCTCTGTTTTTGATTCTCACACATCTTTTGCAGCTCAGCACACTCCATGTTACTGAAAACATGTCTCAAAAGAGGTGGGACACGCTGTAAACACACCAGATAGAGTTAACTCTCGAGTATTTTTATCCGTGAATACTCTCTCCCTGTTTTGGATTAAAGTCCAATCATCTAGCCATATCTGGTCGATTCTAAGGACCTTACCAGCCATGTTTAACTCCATAAAGCCCAATCCAACGATTAGATCTCACCAGAAGCTCTCCAAACGAAATCCAGAAAATCCCGTGTAATATTTTTCCCGTGAACCTCTGTTTCCTTCCAACGGACATTACAACCAATTTGAATCGATTCCAAACTCGTTACCAGGACTGTTAAGCTCAATCAACTCTTCCCGTGCAAATTCAGCCATTGAGTCTCACTGCAGCTCCTCCAAATCCGAAGCAGAATATGTTGCAGGTGAGAAATCAGTTTCCCGCCAAAAAAAAATTCAAATTGTAGAAGATGAGTGCCCCTTATCCAGTACGGGGGTGCGATTAGCAGCTTCCTAGAAATGGGGTGCCCCTTAGTAATTAGGTTACCCCTTATCCAAAGTGAGGGTCCGTATAGCAAATGTCCTCCGGGGGTGCACCGAGCAACTTTTCGAGCCGAATTTTCCAACAATATTTATTTCCAAAAAAATACCTACAAACACACAAAAGACCATAATAAGGACATAAACGAGCACTAACAATACGAAACATTAAGGACAAATTAGACACATAACTGCGTCTATCAGCTGCAACTCAGAAAGAGGTACTCACTTTTCTCAAGACTTTAACTAACCGGTTTCCACAAGAGCCAAGACAGCCCCTGGAGCCAACAAGGAATGCATTCAACGCACCTGGAGCAGGTACCTCAGCAACGCGACCCCACATGGACGAAGAAACTCATGTTTCTCCTGAGCGTCCAAAAGAAAGGGACCGTCCATCCAACTTCATCACACGTGAGGACTTGGAGAGATTCCTCGAGAACCGTGGCAAAGGAAATCCAATGGGCATGCACCAACACCAACCTTCATACCCTCAAGATGTGCAGTGGATTCCCCTTCCCAGAGGATATACCTCTCCTCAATTCACCCTTTACGACGGTACCGGTAACGCTCGTGAACACATCTCTCGATTTTTGGAGTCTTTGGTGGAGCATGAGTACAATCATGTTCTCCGCCTGAAAGAGTTCTCGAAATCACTTACTGGAAGGGCATACACCTGGTACAACAACATCACACCTAACATCATATCCAATTGGGGGGAGATGGTCAGTGCTTTCTACAGAAAGTATTTTTTCGTGTCCGAGCAGATCACTTTTTCAGACCTGGGGAGAGCTAGCGGAACAACGAGCATCCGAACGACTTCGTTAAGAGGTTCAGAACTCAAGCATTGGATTGTCATGATCCGAACGTCACTGAACACCAGTTGGTGGAGTTGTGCATTAACGGGATGGTACCCATATACTGTGCTTTGTTGGAGAATCGGGGCTTCCAAACATTCTCTGAGCTCCATGAATCTCCCAAGCGTTCAGCCACAACCACCCCAGCGTTGTTGGAAAGAACCAGGGTTGTTTGAAATGAAGATTCACGTGAAAGTCGAGGGAGTAGGCGTCTCATCAACAAGCAGTATAACACTGGTCCCTCTATGAGCGTAGTGGGCGAAGGAGGAAAAAGGAAAGCTTCAGCAACGGAACAACAACCCAAGCGTGCGGCTTCGGCGCACACAACTTCGTCTCGAAAGGGACGGGCAAGACTCCTACACAAGACGCTGAAGATACAAGCTTCCCATTTCCCATGAATGAAGTAATGGAGCTCTTGGAAGCATGGATTCAGGATGATGCTATCAAGCTGCCTCCTATCAGACGCACGCCGACTGAGAAAGACATGACGGACCCCAAGTACTGCCGCTACCATAGGTTTGTCCATCACCCAACCAAGGACTGCAACAAATTGAAAAAAATCTTCTGAGAAAAGATAGAGGCAGGAGAACTCCAGTTGGGAAATGAGGGTGTTCATAGAGATCCTCTTCCTATCAGGAGTTGCATGATTTCCGGGGATTCTGTTCGCAAGACTGTAGAATCTATGATGGAGCATTTGTGCGAAATCTTATACCTCTCCAAGGCGAAGCGTCAAGATATATTCGCATCCCTCAATCATATCGTGTCAGGAAGGCGTTTGTATCCAGAAAAGGAAGCAGTCTCGAAACCTCAGTCTTTCCTACAAGATGAGAGCAAGGGGAACTTGGGACTCTTAACCGTCACTCATTTGAAGGATGTCGAGTTCGATAACACATTGATTGACACAGCCTCCGAATTCAACATCATCACTGTTAAGACCTTGAAGGCGGCAAGGATTTCGAAGCAGGAAGCTACTTGCAGCCCAACCGTGATTACAAATCCAGAAGGAGAACTTGGAGATGCCTATGGATACATCGGTCTTGAAGTCAAATTGGGTGATGCCTTGACGCAAGCAAAGTTCTACATAGTCAAAGAACATCCAAATTACGACATGGTCCTGAGACGCTCTTGGATACACGACAACAAGGCAACACTGGGAGTATGTCCTCTGTCGGTTTCGATACCCGAAAGAATATCCAACAAGTCGTCTGAACCTGAAGAATGTTTGTTGCCGTATCTGCAGCTCGCCGATGTGACACAACTTCCTGGAGAGAGACCATCATTATACATTAAAAGGTTCCGAGCTCAAGTAAGTCTCGCCACACAACCCTTTTTGCAACCAATCACTCCTCCTTCTGATAAGTCCTGGGGACTCGCTCCAACCAACAATCCAACCCTCGCTAAGAAATGTGAATGGGAGGTCGGTCCTTTAAAACATTTCATCAAAAGTTTAGAAGCTGCCTCGACCAAAGACGGCAGGGCCAAGGGCCAGGTATCTGTACAACACCCAAACCCATTTAGAATTGGAGATCTAGTGAGGAAGACAACTTCGTTCAAAGTTGGGAGCATGACGGTGAAACTGACCACTCAGCCTGACTCACCCACCGAAAGAGAGGATGAACCTTACCTGGTAGAAGATGTTATCTTAGGCGGTTACTGCAAGCTCATCAACGCTGACAAGCTGGAAGGCGTAACGGTTCACTCGCGATGTCCCAAACCTTACAGTACTTAAGACGTTGTGCTACCACTTTTCCAGCGCCCTACATACTTGAAACGATGTGCTATTTTTTCCAGTGTTCCCCTTAGTATTTCTTCCACAATTTCCTTTTCACGCCATATTTGTAATTCCTCCAGAAAATGATTGCAATACTTGCATTCATAATTAGGGTTTCAATTTTCAATTTTTAAATTAATCGAAATATTATTTCCATCTAGGAATTTCTTTACCCCTAAAGAAAGAAACAAAATTCTGAGTCAGCCTAAATCATCATTGCCCACTAGAGAAGGCCTGTAAGGAAACCCTAAACAAAAATTTTGTATTCTCTGGAAGATGTCGGGGAAATAGAATATATGCAGAAGAAGGGAGATATTTTGGGCCATTTACCCCAGCAAGACCAGGGGGTCTCGCGTCAGGAGCACAGACAGGTCCGTATGTCATTCTCTTTTTTCATTGCAAAAACAACATATGACCGCATCGATGGCCATGTTGGAATATTTACATCAAAAAGTAATGTGAAACCCTTATTCAATCAAGCAAGCAAAAAGACCTTAGACTCAGCCGCCACTGAATGCAAGGAAAATGTTCACAAATTATGAGAAAATACTCAAAAGAGAAAGAACATGAAGATGTAGTCATCAAGAAAGTTGGTCGTGTCTTCACCACCACCACTGGAGCCTGCTTCAACACCATCATCATCGTGGGCCGCTACTATTCTTCCTTTGGATTTTCCTCAGCTTCCACTTCGGATGTTTCTGCAGTAATGCTCTCTGCCCCAACATCATCAGCAGGGATAGCTTCCATATCTTCCTCAAAATCCATTACAACATTGGAGATTGGGTTGATCACCTTCGGACGCTCAGATTCGTCTGTGTCGGAATCAAGGATTATCACACCGTCATGGATTGGATAATCACACTTATATTCACCTGGAAGCCGTTTGTTTTCAACCCTACGCCTCTTTAACCGTGCTGCAAACTTCTCAGCCCTGACACTCACTGGTATCTGCGACGCTTCATCATGCCTCCATTGTTCCTCCATGTCGATTGAAGCTGAAAGGGAACGGATACGTCCTATGGCGATGCGCAGATGCAGAATGGACATCCCCTGTATAGCACGACCGACTTCGCGAAGTGGAAGATTGATTTTAGCCATTACCTCCTCATGCGCATCAGCCTCCTCAGGCTTGTTGACTTCAAAACTTTTTTCTGGAGAAGTTACAGAGTAATCATCACCAACCGCTTCCATGATAAACTGCAAAGAAGAAGAAGTTACGGTTACAAAAAAAAAAAAATCAATCAGCATCGGTCAATCAAAAGATCATATAAGCACAGAGCAGTACCTGTGATATAGAAGAAAATGATTATGCGATAGGAGGAATCCTTAAAATTTTCTTTATATTTCACAAGCCAACAGAATCCCAGGAGGAAAAGGAGTCT